>NC_049255.1:11902439-12532439 GCF_011100685.1 Canis lupus familiaris | reverse complement strand
AGCTCTTCAGCAAGTTCTTGCTCTCGTGTAGCCAGTTCAGATTGGTCAGCTCTTCATCTTCCATGGCCCCCTCTTCTAGTCGGATGTCAGGCAGAGAAAAGTCGAGGTCATCGTCCTCCTGCAGGGCCTTGGAGAAGCCACTGCCCCGGTAACACTGACTCAGCCCACTGGAGACACTAATTCCTGAGCTTTCTGGCTTCTTGCTGGGAGGCATGACTGGACCCATTTATGTGAAGGCTCCTGGCCGGCGCGGGGCGCGGGGCGCGGGGGCGCCGCAGCCCTTCAGCGGGAGCCGACAAAGTTTCGCGGGCGCCCAGCGGGCATCGCTCGGGGGCCCGGCTGAGGACGCGCGGGCGCGGCGCGGCGAGCCCGGGGCGGCGGGCGGCGGGCGGCGGGGGGCGGCCGCGGGCGCGGGCGCGGGCGGCAGGGGCGCGGGGGTCGCGGCGCGGCATGGGACCTGCGGCGTCCGCCGGGCGCGCCGCGCGTCCTCCCGCCGGCCCCGCCGCTCTCCCCGCCCCGTCCCGCCTCCCGCTCGCCTCCGCCGCGGCGCGTCGGGCCGGGGCGCGCCGAGCGGCGAGCTCTATTGCCTTCCTTTGGGACTCGACCTAAAGAGAGAAGAAGTTTGGAGGAGGGCATGGATGCTAATAGCACAGCCAGTGTGGAGACAGAAGTGGGTGTCAGGGTGTGTGTGATGGCGTGTGACTTCCTCTGTGTGTGTGTGTGTGTCTGTCTGTGTGTGTGAGCTTTTCTCCATGTTCTCTGTCTTCATAACCACTCATTCCCTGAGGCCAAGGAGCCAGAGCCTGTACCTACCCCCAGAAGCCAGTGTTTGGATAACAATGTTGTGTTGATGGAAGAAGAGGCCTGTAGTCCTGGCTAGCAGGTTTAAGACAGGAAGACCCAGATCCCTCGGGGCCCAGAATTGCTCGCCTGCCGCCTGTCCAGGAATGGCAGGCACAACATCGCCATCCTAGGTCACTAGGGTGGCTCTAGCCTGAGGGAAGAGCTTGGTGCCCTTCCTCAGGTTTTGCTACTGCCTGGTAAGCACACAGAGACACATTCCTGTGTCAAGTAGCAGCTCAGGAAGAGACCCTTCTTGGATACTGAGGAGTCACCTGGAGGTGACTGTCCTGTTCACGCTGTTCCTTTCCAGGCTGTGGTCCTTCTCCTTGGGGAATTGTGGAGCCCAGTTGGTGGCTCTGCCTTAGCTGTCTTGTTCGCTGGTTTTGGAAACAGACCTAAGGGACAGAAGAAGAAGCGATGGTCAGGTAACATGGGAGGGCAGGATACCCCACACACGTGGCAGGGACTCAAAGCCCCAAGAGCAACAAACCCTCCACGAAAAGCCAGAACTGGCTTGGTGCCTCCAGTGGCACAGGTTATTCGGCCCTCTGGTGTACAAGGAAGGAGGCGTTGGTCTCACCCAAGGAGCGGGAGCTGTTGCGAAACACACAACAGACGGTGTGGGGACAAGAGTCATTTCTTCTTTGTTCGTCGGCATGGGCAGACAATGGAGTTCCTGCTGCAGTCACTTGTAGGGTGCTGAGGAGATTTTGACTGACCCGAGAAGACACTGGAAACGGGTGTCATTCTCCTCACAAATGGACCCATGTACAACCTTCCTCTCCACTGGAGGCAAAAGACAAAAGTGTCGTCATGGATGGGAACCTGTGTGTCTCAATGTGTCTCTTCCCCTCCCGTATAGTAGGACTCACAGTGTTTTATTGGGGAAAAACGATTGGCCAGGACACAGGATCTCTGGGGACAGGCAGCTCATGGGCATGGACCTGTCGTCAGGCCTCAGGCCTTGGGCCCCAGTGTTCCCTCGTCCTGAGAGTGAAGGCCTCGGAAGGACCTCCAAGAGCAAGGGCTCCTAGGGCCCGCACATCCCCAGGCCATAGGTTCTGAGCTCCCCAGCTGACCACGCAGAAGGACGGGCGATGGGCTAGTCACGTGTGTGTGCATGCCTCCACCCATGGAGACCAGGAGAGAAGCACTGGGGCTGCCTACCTGGATTCTGGACTCGGTGATGGCCAGCTCCCGGTCCAGGTGTTCTCTGGCAGAGATGCCAAGGTAAGGGTTCTCCTGGAAGAATGCCTGCAGGGCCCCCTTCTGGCTCGCCGTCAACACGAGCCTCCTTCATTGGGGTCCTTGTGGAGTGGGCCTATGTGGGGATGAAGGCTGCCACAGGAGGAAAGCTTTCAGGGGAGCATAGACTGGAGACGTGCTCTCAGCGCTCCCCTTTCTGGGATGTCAAAAACATCCGCGTCCAGGGACGACCATTCCTTTGCCACTCATGGACCCACTTAACCCTGAGAGGGCTGTTCCACAGGACACAGGCAGTTCTGCATCTGCCCATGGAAATGGGTGATCGTCAAGGATCTAGGGAACTGGCAACCTTGATCTGGTATGTGATTCCAGTCCAAGGCGTGGAGAAGACCCTCGGTGGGGGTCCGGGTGGGGTTGGGGTGGGGGCGGGGTGAAAAGCCTCTTGGGAAAACCAAAGATGACCACATATCCACAAGGAAACCTCAAGGGAACCTATGAAAACCCATGCCCACGGTGGGTCCCTTGAGGTGAAAGTTCTACAGTCGTCAACCCATCTAAAGAAGTGATCCACCTTGACCCACTCTCTGCAACCGGAGATTCAGCAGGCGGCCTTACAGAGGCAGGACTCCTACTGGGAATCATGGCTAAGGCCAGGGTTGCATCCACGGCAGCCCAATGTAAGCCCCTCTCCAGCCCCTTTGCCCAGACCCCAGGGGAGCCCAGCCCTCCCACAGGGATCCCAGCCATTGGGTAGTCACTTCTCCTTTCCTAAGCCTGCAAAGTCTTCAGAGCCCTTGGGGCATCCCAGCAGGTGCGGGGCCCGCGATGGCCACTCACAGCCGGGGGTGCTGCTGGAAGCCATGCTGCAGGCGGCCCTGGGCTTTCGTGGCACTGGCAGGTCGACTGGGCAGGACACGGCAGCGTGGGACTTACCCCAGCCTAGGAAGGCCTGCCCCAGGATGGCCCACCCCTCGGCCTTCCCACAGCTTCCTGGGAGGCCCTGCCCTCAGTGGGGCCGATCTTTCGTGAACCAGGGAGGTCTCCCAGTACCAGGGCCTCGGGACCATGCGAAGCATGAGTTGGAGCTGGGCCTCCATCCGATGGGCCCGCCCCATGCTCTTGGACGGACAGGCACCTTCCCGGCACCCACAGGCCTCTCGGGATCTCAGCCTTGACACAGAGACGTGCCCTGGAGCCCCTGTGCACCATGTCTCTGGCCGGACCCCTTTGTGGCCCCCGTACAATCGCTGAGGATCTGGCCCGAGGGTGTGGAACTCTGGCCACCTCTGGCCGCCTGGCACCAGCCTCCTGCTTGATACTGGAAAGTCATTTTAATTTTTTTCCTTTATTTTTTAAAATTATCTGTATTAAAGATGTGTGGTTTATTTCCTTTCAGTTTGGTCATTTTCCATTGGGAGTGTTCCACTGTGTCTCTTTAGGTGTATTTGTTGCAATGACTTTGTAGTTTGGAGATTTTATATATATATATAAGGAGAATATATATGTTTGTGGTTTTTTAAAAATGTGTACTTTGAGGTCCCCTTGGGTTTTGAACCCTTGACCCACAAATCTTGACGGTCAGCCTCTCAGTTTGGTCTGGATGGAGCCTCGGAATCTGGGGAATTAGTTTCCAGTGACACCTAGGCAGCTCCTGAGCGAGCCCTTAACAGCTCCTGTGAAGCCCCACTTGCCAGCCACGCAGGAACCAGAAATCAGACCCCTTAGATAGGAGGCCTATGAGGGATGTTGGGGCCAGCTGTCTCCCTCCATGTGGGGATGGGTGGCACCACGATGGATTGCCTGTGGGCATGAGGCAGCAACAAACTTGAAGGAAAGAATGCAGAGCACCCGTGAACGTGGACCATTCGGGGCACATGAGTGTGTTACCACGTCCTGGGGACATGGAGGCAATGCCCTCTGCAGGCTCATAGGGATTCAGGCCTCCCCTGGGGACAAGAGTGTGGGCTCCGTCAGAGCCCATCATGTTGTGGTCAGACAGGCTCCAGCTGCTTCTCCTCACTCTTGACCTCTCTCTGCTGGGCATGTCCGCAGGGACATGAGGTGTCAAGGAGAACGCAGCTTAGTGACTGGGAGACCCAGGAAGACACGTCCAATCACCTGCAAAGCACATGAAGAAAATCAGATCCCCCTTCGAATCTGTACTTTTGTATCCTTCGGATAAATACCTGGTTGTGCATTTCTGGTCATAGGGTAGTTCTCTTTTTAACTTCCTGATGAACCTCCATACTGTTTTCCACAGTGGCTGCACCTGTTTGCTTCCCCACCAGCAGTATAAGAGGGTTTCCCTTTCTCCCCATCGTCACCAATACCTGTTGTCTCCTGTGTTGTTAATTTTAGGCATTATGACAAGTGTCAGGTGATATCTCATTGTGGTTTTGATTTGCATTTCCCTAATGATGGGTGATATTGAGTGTCTTTCCTTGTGTCTGGCAGCCATCTGGATGTTACGGAAAATGTCCATTTATGTCTTCTGCCCATTTTTAATTAGGTAATTCACGTTCTGAATGTTGAGATTTATATTTTGGATATTAAGTCTTTATTGGATCTGTTGTTTAGACATATCTTCCCTCATCTCGTAAGTTGCCTTTTAGCTTTGGTTGTTTCCTTCAGTATGCAGAGCTTTTTATCTTGATGTGTCCCAATAATTTATTTTAGGTTTTCTTTCCCTTGCCTCTGAGGCATATCTAGAAAGAAGATCCTATGGCCAAGTCAAAGACATTACTGCCTATCTTTTCTTCTTTTTATGGTTTCAGGTCTCACATTTAGGTCTTTGATCCCATTTGAATTGTTTATACATGGTGTAGGAATGTGTTCCAATTCCATTCTTCTGCAGGTGGCTGTCTAATTTTCCCAACATCATTTGCTGAAGAGATTGTCTTTTAACTATTATATATTCTTTCCTGCTTTGTCGAAGATTAATTCAGCCTAGAGTTATGGGTTTATGTCTTGTTTCGGTTTTCCCTCTGTTCTATTGATCTATGTGTCTTCTTGTTGTTCCCACACTATACTGTTTGGATTATTAGAAATTTGTAATATAACTTGAAGTCTGAAATTGTGGTGGCCCAGCTTTGATTTTCTTTTTCAACACTTCTTTGGCTAACAATGAGACTGAAGAAAGAAAGAGAAATTAAGGAGTCAATCCCATTTACAATTGCACCCAATAGCATAAGATACCTAGATACCTAGGTATAAACCTAACCAAAGAGGTAAAGGATCTATACCCTAAAAACTATAGAACACTTCTGAAAGAAATTGAGGAAGACACAAAGAGATGGAAAAATATTCCATGCTCATTGATTGGCAGAATTAATATTGTGAAAATATCAGTGTTACCCAGGGCAATTTACACGTTTAATGCAACCCCTATCAAAATACCATGGGCTTTCTTCAGAGAGTTAGAACAAATCATTTTAAGATTTGTGTGGACTCAGAAAAGACCCCGAATAGCCAGGGGAATTTTAAAAAAGAAAACCGTATCTGGGGGCATCACAATGCCAGATTTCAGGTTGTACTACAAAGCTGTGGTCATCAAGACAGTGTGGTACTGGCACAAAAACAGACACATAGATCAATGGAACAAAATAGAGAACCCAGAAGTGGACTCTGAACTTTATGGTCAACTAATATTCGATAAAGGAGGAAAGACTATCCATTGGAAGAAAGACAGTCTCTTCAATAAATGGTGCTGGGAAAATTGGACATCCACATGCAGAAGAATGAAACTAGACCACTCTCTTTCACCGTACACAAAGATAAACTCAGTGGATGAAAGATCTAAATGTGAGACAAAATTCCATCAAAATCCTAGAAGAGAACACAGACAACACCCTTTTTGAACTCAGCCACAGTAACTTCTTGCAAGATACATCCATGAAGGCAAAATGAACAAAAGCAAAAATGAACTATTGGAACTTCATCAAGATAAGAAGCTTTTGCACAGCAAAGGATACAGTCAACAAAACTAAAAGACAACCTACAGAATGAGAGAAGATATTTGCAAATGACGTATCAGATAAAGGGCTAGTTTCCAAGATCTATAATAAAGAACTTATTAAACTCAACACCAAAGATACAAACAACCCAATCGTGAAATAGGCAAAAGACATGAAGAGAAATCTCACAGAGGAAGACATAGACATGGCCAACACGCACATGAGAAAATGCTCTGCATCACTTGCCATCAGGGAAATACAAATCAAAACCACAATGAGAACACATAGAGAATGGGGAAAATTAACAATGCAGGAAACCACAAATGTTGGAGAGCATGTGGAGAAAAGGGAACCCTCTTACACTGTTGGTGGGAATGTGAACTGGTGCAGCCACTCTGGAAAATTGTGAGGAGGTGCCTCAAAGAGTTAAAAATAGACCTGCCCTACGACCCCTCAATTGCACTGCTGGGGATTTACCCCAAAGATACAGATGCAATGAAATGCCAGGACACCTGCACCCCGGTGTTTCTAGCAGCAATGTCCACAATAGCCAAACTGTGGAAGGAGCCTCAGTGTCCATTGAAAGATGAATGGATAAAGAAGATGTGGTTTATGTATACAATGGAATATTACTCAGCCATTAGAAACGACAAATACCCACCATGTGCTTCAAGGTGGATGGAACTGGAGGGTATTATGCTGAGTGAAGTAAGTCAATCAGAGAAGGACAAACATTATATGTTCTCATTCATTGGGAAATATAAATAATAGTGAAAGGGAATATAAGGGAAGGGAGAAGAAATGTGTGGGAAATATCAGAAAGGGAGACAGAACATAAAGACTCCTAACTCTGGGAAAGGAACTAGGGTTGGTGGAAGGGGAGGAGGGCGAGGGTGGGGGTGAAAGGGTGACGGCTCACTTGACAGGATGAGCACTGGTTGTTATTCTGTAAGTTGGCAAATTGAACACCAATGAAAAATAAATTTATTATAAAAAAAGAGAAATGCAAATAAATCAAAACCACAATAAGATACGACTCCATACACACTAGGAGTATCATAATCAGTAAGAAGGAAAATAATGACAAGTATGTGGAGAAGTTGGAACTCTCATACATTGCTGGTGGAAATGTAAAGTGATCAGCCTCTGTGGAAAGCAATTTAGTGGTTCCTACATAAGTTAAACATATTATCACTATATGATCCAACTAATGTACTCCTAGGTATATACTTGAGTAGAAATACTAGAGGGTATTATGTTAATTGAAATAAGTCAGGAAAGTAAATTACCATATGGTTTCACTCCTAGGTGGAAGCAAAGAAGCAAAACAGTTGGACATCTGGGAATGGAAGGAAAAATAAAGAAGATGAAAACAGAGAGGAAGGAAAAAGAGACTCTTTATCATAGGAAACAAACTGAAGGTTGCTGGAGGTGAGGGCGTTGGGGAAATAGGGTCACTGGGGGATGGGCATGAAGGAGGGCACGTGATGTCATGAGCACTGGGTGTTATATCCAACACCTCTTGAATTCTAGTAATTCAGTATATGTTAATTAATTGGTAATAATTGGTTAATTAGTAATATAGCATATGTTAATTAATTGGATTTAAAATACATTTTTCAGAAAACATCAGTTGTCATGAGCACTGGGTGTTTTATCCAGCACCTCTTGAATTCTAGTAATTCAATATATGTTAATTAATTGGTAATAATTGATTAATTAGTAATACAGCATATGTTAATTAATTGGATTTAAAATACATTTTTCAAAAAACATCAGTTGACCATATCAGAGTGCATTTCCTTCCAGGCTCTCTATTCTGTTCCATCAGCTTATGCCAGGACCACAGCATTGTGGGTTTGATTTTTGTTCAGTAGGCTCCTTGCCTCATTCATAGCCCAGCTCAGGGCTTGAACTCATGACTGCGAGATCAATACCTGAGGTGAGACCGAGTGTCCTATGCTGAGCCAGACTGGTGCCCTAGAGCCATACTGTTTTAATTCCATGGTTCTGTGACATAGTTTGAAATAGGAAAGTGCTGTGTCCAGCTCTGTTCTGCTTCTCAGGACTGTTTTTCCAGTCCAGGGTCATTTACAGGGGCAGACGAAAGGTAGGGTTCTTTTTCCTATTTCTAAAATCTGCCACCATCATTTGGTAGGAATTCAATTGAAAGTGAGGATCACTCCAGATACTATCAACATTTTAACAGGATGAAGGCTCCCACCTCATGAGCCCAGGATGTCTTCCCAAAGTCATCCAGGTTTCAAGTCTTTCACTTCCTTGGTTCAATCAAATATTTTGTTCTTTTTGTAGCTACTGAGAATGGAGTCATTTTCTTAATTTCCTTTCTGAGTGTTCATTATTGGTACACAGAAAGGCTAGCAACCTTTCAATGTTCATTTTGTGTCCCCCAAGTGAAATCACTCATTAGTTATGAGAGTTCTGCTGAAGCCTCTAGGGTTTCCAGTTCCTATTACCATGTCTTCAGCAAATAGGGACAGTTTGACTTCCCCCTTGCAGGTGTGGAAGCCCTTTCTTTTCCTTGTTTGTTTCCTACCATAGGACTTCAGGGACTCAGAGGGGACTTCCTTGTCTTGTTCCTTTTCTTATGAGGGATGATTTCAGGTCTTCATCATAGAATATGACATCAGCTATGGGCTAAGCTTCACACCCTTAATGCTGTTGATGGATATGTCCTCAAAACCCACTATGCTTTTTATGTTGTATTTTTTAAATGCTCTTTCTACAACTATTGAGATGACCATATGGTTTTTGTCCTTTCTCTCGTTAATGTGATGGATCATGTTGACTTATCACCAGAGAGGAAGTAGGTTGGAGATGGGCAAAATAGATCAATATTAAGAGCTATAAGCATCTGGTTCTCAAATATGTAAGCCACAGAAATTTAGAAAGTACAGCCTAGGCAATTGAGTCAGTACTATTGTAATAACTTTGTACAGGGACTGATGCTGACTACACATCTCGTGGGGAGAGCTGAGTAATGTACAGAATGGAGCCACGAAGTTGTAGGCCTGAAACTAGTGTAACATTGTATGTTGACTATACTTCAATAAACATTAATAGGGATTAGTGATAGAAATCATGGTGGGTCCATGAAAGGCAATGACACAGCTGTTACACATATGAAGGCACCTCTGCAGAGATGATAAAGATTTCTCAAATATCTTCAATGATGATTATTAAAAGATTTGAGAGATCGTATAGTGGAGGGGCAGAGGGCAAGGGAGACTCTGAAGTAGACTCCCCACCCAGCCAGGGCCGAACCCCACATGAGGCTGCACACCACAACCTCGAGATCCTGACCTGAACCAAAATCAAGTGTCGACGTTTAACCGACTGAACCTCTCAGGAGCCCCTCAAATGTTCTTAAGTGCAAAATCCAAGCTGTGAAACCTTGGGGTTGGTAGGACAGCTGGGACACAAGGCTACGTAGAAGGGTGGGAGGCCTGGAGGACCTGTGGGTGGGAACTAAGGACTTGGGGGGAGGGTACCTGCATACCCTTCCCACGCAGCGTGGTGACAGGACCTCCCCTCACAGCCTTGGCCTTCAGGGTGCAGGCTTAAGTGCTTACACGACCCCGCCAACATACAGTGATGACACGTTAAGCCATTGTGGGCGGAACCCTGGCGCCCCAGGGTTCCACTGCTGCCTGGCGCTACTCTGCATTCCCAGGCAATGGGAGGCACTCGTGCTTTGGATCTGGCTCACAGTGCCCGAACTATCCCACTCTCCCCAGTACCCCAGTGTATAAAGTGTAGATGCTCACACAGCGACAGGTCACAGATGAGTGGGAGTTTCTCCCTGCTCACCTCGAGTCACTGTGGCTCCTGTGGGTACCGGTAGGGGTGCTGGCTTCCTGGGTTGGGGTGAGAATGCACCGACCCCCACGTGATGCCCATGAGGCAGCTCCTGCAGCCCTTCCCCAGGTCCACGAGGTCAGGTCTGCCTCCCTGTTCCCCAGTCCAAGAAGGAGTTTGTGGTGGAGGCTCGGGCACTTCATCTCAGACACCCACTCCCTAGTAAGCCCTGTTCTTTGCAGGGAGACCCATGCCATGACCTTCCCAGCCCATGTTAGATACATGGAACCCAACACCTGATGACCAATCCCCCCACACTGTGTCCAGGGTGGACAGTCAGAGCTTCTGGGAACTCCTGGCCCATGAGCAGGCTTGCTCTTCATGAACTAGAAAATAGAGGCCCTCGTGTTCCTCCCACAGGCCCCCTCAGGCTATTCACAAATCATTGCATTCAGTGTGGGTAGTTTGGTCACACTTTGGCTGGCATAAGTTTTTAGTTTTGATTAAGTCCAGTTCATTGTTTTTTCCCTTTGGTCATTGCACTTGTGGAATCTAAGAGAAACATTCCGTCTGCTCCAAGCCCACAGGAACACTCGCTGGCAGGCCCACCACCACAATCTGCGCGCCAGCCCTGGGCTGGGAGACGTCACCCCAAGCATCAGGTCAGTAGTTCCCCGCAGGCTCCTGGGCCTCCTTGTGTTTCTGATAGGGGGTGGGAGAGCTCTGTCCTCTCATCATGATGGCATGTCCTGGGACAGTGGCTGGGAAGGTGGACTGCAGGTGGGTGAGCTACAGACTGTAAGTGCCCATGTGTGATCCTCCAGCCCAGCACATCCCCCTTGGATCTATGGGATTGTCTCCTCCCTCCTTTCAGACAGATGGGGACCTGCCCACAGGAAGCACACAGATGCATGTGTCCTCTGAAGCTTTTCACGTGGTGTCATCCTTGGATGTGTTTGGTTTACAAAACCATGGAAGAGGACATGGAGAACCTGCTGGTTGTGAAAGGGCTGATATCATAGGCAAATACCATCAGCTGAGGCCCAGCTAAGTACCATTGACACTAGAGCACCCTCGAGAGGTGGGGACCACATTTGCAAGAGCAGGAGAAGCCCAGGAGGGGATCAGAGCCAAGGATGAACCAGGTCAGCCCAGACAAGTACCATAGTCACCAGGAACAAGGGAGACTCTGGGGATGGACATGGGAATCAGTAGCAAGTAGATCCTGGATCCTAGTCATCTGTAGCCCATGAGCCCAGGTGGGGGTCATAGTCACCAGATCCTGATGAGGCCCAGGTGGTGCACATACTCAGGTATGTATAAGCAGCAAGGGCCCAAATGGTATCATAAGCAGCCTGAGCAATTATGTCCCATGTGAGGATCGTAGCAAAGTCCAGTCAATGAGACCCAAGTGGGTGTTGTTGCCAGTAGGAGCAGGTAAGGCCAGGTGGGGATCGTAGTCCTCAGGAGCATGAGATATCTGACGGTGTGTTAGCCAGCAAGTAGAGGTGAGACCCAATCAGGGATCCGAATTTAATCTAGGCAGTGAGGGCCCAGGCAGAGATGAAAATCAGAGGAGCACTGAGGGGGGCACTTGATGGGATGAGCACTGGGTGTGATTCTATATGTTGGCCTATTGAACACCAATAAAAAATAAATTTAAAAAAATAAAAAAAAAAGGAAATCAGAGGAGCAGAGCATGAGTCAAAGTCTGGAGGCATTAGAGCCAGGTGAGGCCCAGCAGGGGATCAGAGACAAGGATGAGCCTGGTCAGCGCAGACGACCATAATCACCAGGAACAAGTGAGACCTTGGGGACAGACCCGGGCATCAGGTGAAGTCAGGGACCATCTTGGCTCCTAGTGATCGGTAGCCAATGAGCCCAGGTGGGACCAAGGTCACAAGGTCCAGGTGAGGCTCAGGTGGGGACCAGAGTCACCAGGACAGGTCAGGCCCCAGTTGGGATCATCACTGGTAGAAGCATGTAAAGCTGTCAGGCTGCTCCCATTGGGCAGAGGGGCCCTTCCTCTCATGCCCGGCCAATCTCAGAGGGTCCTGATCTCCCTAAGGACTCAGTGGAGAGGAGCCATTCTGCCCCCTCCTTTCCCTATGTCCCTTTCACTGATCAGTCCCACCACGGGGTCCCCTCTGTTTCAGCATGCCAAGTATCATCTCCATGGGACCTTGAGATGATGCTGACCCATCACTGTGGAAGGTCACAGACAATGAGATCTTTCTGCAGTAAGTTCCCCAGACATCCCTTCATCCATCTCAGGAGGCGGTTTGCATTTGCAGGAATGTCACTCTAGAGGCTGGTCTATTCCCCTGGGTCAGGACCTGACCCCTGGTGTGCTTTGAGGGCCATGTCTGCCCTGGGCTGGAGCAGAGAGACTCAGGAGGCAAACCTGGGAAGTGGGTAGGAAGGGAGCTGGGTCTGGGGGCACAGCTTCTGGGCAGTCAGATATGTGGCATCCATGCCTGCTTTGGGGAGGGCCTGGTGTCTGCCTCCAGCATCAGTGCGGGGGGCGTCCTGTCTTCAGCAAGGGATCCAGAGTTGAGACGCTCTGGGACAATGGCCTGCTTTCTACAGGAGGATGGTCTGGTCTGTGACAAATCAGCTGGGGGTGCTCCTCACTCATACCCCCAGGCCAGGGCTTCCACGGTCCTGAAGGTTTCTTCGGAGATGCAGATAGATGCCAGGGACACAGCAACGTCAGGTAGGGAGGGTGGTCAGCAGAGGAAGGGGCCCACCAGCTTGGGCAGGAAGAGGGAAGAGGAGGGGGAGGAGGCCACCTTGGGTGGCAAATGAGGGAAGGATGACAGCCCAGTGGCCTTGGTCAGAGGGGAGTAGGATTCTGATTCCTGGGCCCCACAGTAAACTCAGGAGGCTGCAGACCATATGGGGCCAACAGGGCTGCCCCCGGCCCCCTCAGCCCTGTTCAATGCCCACTGGCTGCTTGGATGGATCAGAGGTGGGTCATGCTCAAGGCTGTGACAATAGGTTCAATGGGTCAGAGTAGCAGAGATGACAGCAAGTGGAGTGGAGTCAGTGGACAGCAGGTAGGACGGCCAGGGTGCAGGGGGAGGCCGGCTGGATGCCGGGCAGTCAGGCCCTGGGAAAACAGGGGGGCCTCTGCTGAACAGTCCCTGTGCAGCATCTTCCCACTCCTGGGTGCCCGCATCCTGAATCTACAACCCCAGCAATTACCGTGCACACCCATCATCCTCCTCGTGGCCAACACTTGCTGCCCCTCGGTGCTGGGTACCCGGCTTCCCCCTTGGTGGCCACTGCAGGAAAGAGGGTCCTGCATCAGGCGAGTTTGGTCCTCAACCCAGGGCTCCCACCCTGCGGGGTCTCTGAGAGGACAGGGGTCTCTGGACACTGCCGCACCTAGCCAGAACAGCAGTCCTGCTCTCTGGAAAGACCGGGTCCATTCAGGGCTTAGAAGGCTGTGGGCCCACTGGGGTCAGGGCATGGGGGAGGAGGCCCCTGCCAGGATGCCTCTCACTGCCCGCCTGGTGATGAGGAGACCCTGATCTTTTGAGGTCTGGGGCCTTCTCAGACTTCTTCATTCCAGGATTCCCCAAACTGCTGAGTTTCTAGGCCCATCACGATCACATTCTAGACAGAGCTCATCCCAAGCTGAAGAAGCACATGGGGAGTAGATGCTCCCCAGGGGCTCTCTGCCCTTCGCCCCGGGGCAAGGGGTGACAGCACAGCCCTTCTGAACTGGCCCAAGTTTCGTGTCAAGTTCCTCCTCGTGGGGGCCTGGGGTGCCCTCGAGGCAGGGAGGGGCCATGGGGAGTGTGTCCACCTGGATCCACGGGGCTGCAGCATGGGGCCTGAGCACCTCCTGCCCATCTGCCAGGACGAGGAACAGATGTTCACTGGCATTTACACCCCCAAGTGGTTCCTTCATTGTTTCATCACTCAGGTAAGGCCACCCCAGGACCCCTGCTCCGTCATCCTGGCCACTGACCCCAAGGAGGGCCCAGCTCAACCCCTCCCTCCAGACATGCCAGGCCCAACCCTGGGGCCCTAAGGCTGAGGCTCGCAGCCCAGACCCATCTGTAGAAGCCCAGAGGGTCCCTGTAGGAGGTTCCAGGGGACAGGCTGTCTCTGCCTCAGCTCCCCCAGGGAGGCCTGGTTAGCTTGGGTTTTGGATGAGCCCTTGGCCCATTTTGCAGTTAGCCTGGGGTCTCTCATGGCATGTTGGCAGAAATGGGGGCAGCATCTGTGCCCCCCAGGTCTGTGGGTAGTGCTGGCCAGGATCAGAACCTGGCCCAGTAAGATGACATTGTAGGGATCCAGATACCTTTCCTGCCCTATGGCTATAGAGCTCAAGTCCCTCGCTGGACAGGGATAGGCAGGGCCAGGCCTGAGTCAGGACAGCACTGTACCCGCAACCCCAAGACCCCACAGAGTCCCGGGGCCATCTGACCTCTGCCTCCACAGGGAAGCTTGATGCACCTGGGATTCTGCAGCAGAACGAAATGGTGAGGGTGTGGGCCCTGAGGCTCTGACCAGCTGACACCATGAGCTGCCTCATCTCACTGTCCTTCCTGAGGGCGCCCCCCACAAGGCAAATGTCCCTGACCCAGAAGGCCCTTGGTTGGCCTCTCCCCAGGCTCTGGGAGGCAGCGTCGACATGAACCCCACTAGAGTCAGAATTCCAGAATGATGGGATTGAGCCCCCTGTGGCCCTGACCTGTTCTGGATTCTGCCCCAAAGCTGAGCGACCCTGCAGCAGGATGTGGCCTCCTGGGACCTGGGCAAGCCCCACAGATCCAGGTCGCTGACCTAGGAGAGCACTGAGAATAACAGGACACCTCAGGGCAGGGGTAGCAGGGGCAGGCCGCTGGGCCACACCCTCATCCACACTAGGATCTCCACATGCTGGGTGTCCAGCAGTCAGTCTCCTAGCACCAGTGGGCCAGAGTCCGGGGTCCAGCTGGCCTGCTGGGACCCAGCGAAGGAACCTCTAAGTTGCAGGTCCAGGTCAGGTCTACTGTCCTCAGAACTGCCTCTCAGGCCCCAACCTCAGGACATGTGCCCCGATTCAGGGTTGGCACAGCCTTCCAGCTGAGGGACTCTAGCACTCACTCTCCCATGTGATTTTGACTTTCCTATAAAGGACAAGATGGTCCCTCTCCCGAGGGGAAAGCGTGCACCCTGAGCAGACCTGAGCCCCTGTTTGCTGTAGAAAGTTCAATAAAGTGAGGTTGTGTTAAAATGCACAGCAAGCTCGTGTTTGCATCTGCCAGAGCTCTGTGCAAGAGGAGGGGATAGATCCCCAGAAAGGAGGAGAAGGCCCTGCCCAGTTCCCTGAGCTGCCCCTGCACAGGTGCCGCCAGGCACACAAGGCCTACCTGCCCCCATGCCTTCCAAGGTCGGCCAGACGCCAGGGGCCGGACCATCACAGACTTACTGTGACTCAGCCCCTGCCCCACAGGCCAGGATGGGGCTGGGATAGAGTGTCAGATGGGGGCTGGTGGCCTCAGTTCATGACGGTCTCTGCAAAGTGCCCTGGGAGGTCTGTTTTGCGTCTGTCCAGGGAGCCTGGACTGGCCGGGCTCCCGGTGTGCTTCCATCCTTCTTCACCCCGAACCTGTTCTCCTGGGGCACACAGAGCCATTGGGGCGGGCAATGTGGCCCTGGAGGGGAGGTCAGGACAGCAGGCACTTGCAGCTCACGCTCCTGGGGCCCCCTCACCTGGCGGACTCAGTTTATGAACCTTGTGCTATGGCATCTCCTGCTCCAGAATGTGGAAGGATCCTCCACGTCCTAGGGAGTAGGGTCTAGGGGAGAAGGGGGCTCAGCCTGGGGGCCTGGAGCACAGGGGACTGAGGGACCCTGGCCCCAGCTGACCCCCAATGTCCTCTCACCACCAGGGCTCAACCCCTATGTCCTCTGTCCATACAGGGTTGAACCCCGTATCCCATCCCCACCCAGGGACACCCACCATGTCCCTCCCGGCCCAGGGCTGACCCTCAGCCCCCTCCTCGACCAGGAAAGCTGAGCACAAGCCTTCATGCAGGCTCCACAGGCACGGTGGGCACCTGTGCTGTCCCTTGCCACACAGAGGAAGGAAGGAGGTTTCTGAAGGACACACTCACATAGTGCCTAGCAGTGCTCCTGCTTAGGATGGCTGTTGGTGACAGTGTTTTGTGTCCCTGATGTCCCTGTGTCATTTTAAATCAATCGTCAGTAAAATGACTACTGGTGAGGAAATTGTCAACTTTTAATGTATTGGCCCCACTCCCTGGATCCCAGGGAAGCTATGCTTTCTTTAACATTTATCAACATCCAAATGACTCTACCAAACCTCAAAATGTGAGCTCCATTTCTGCCCTGACACATGTTGTATGTTTGGTTCAATTAATAGATATGAATCCATCACAGGGAGCCTGGCCGGCTTAGTGTGTTTGGTAGAACAAGTGATGCCTGATCTCCCATTGGTGAGTTCAAGCCTCATGCAAAGTGAAGAGAATACAGAAAAAGAAAATCTAAAATCAATCAATCAGTTGACCTGGGGAGACACAGCTCCAGATCCCACAGGGGCAGGGAGCCACCTTACAGGTCTGCGCACAGGATCATAAGCAGCAGAGCACAAATTCAGAACTTTCAGTAGTTGGCCAGTGTGTGGGACACAGCAGCCTTAACGGTGCTCAGGTAGCGAAGTGAGAGTCAGCCCCAGGACCTATTGGGTGTGTTTAGAGTCCCTGGGGCCACAAGGACAGTGGCGCCAAGTGTGCCCAGGCCAGGAATGGGAAAACCAGCTGAGAGCAGTTGGTTTAGAGGACAGCTTTCTGCTGTGTGTGGCCATGAACTGCAAACCTCTGTGCAGTCATGGGACTGCTTTACTCGGACGGAAGAAGGAGGTGACCCTCCAGGGCAGAAAGAGCTGAGGTGTCCACCAGGGGAGGCCCTACATTTTGGAATTTTGAAACTCAGTCGCTCATCTGAAATTTAAGTTAAAAAAAAAAAAAGCTCAAACACAGGCAGGGTGGACGCAGGGTTCTGACACAAACTGCAGAGACAAGAGGGCTTGATGGCTCTTCTGTGAAGCCTCACTGCAGACTGGGGGGCGGGATGTTCAGCTCCAGGGCAGGGAACCTAGGGCCCCCACCCTCATCCTTCCCATCAGCACTGAGAGTCCTCAGGGAACAGCACAACGCCGCCAGGTGGAGACCAGAGGCGCTTACACCGAGCCTGCCTCTGAGCCCTGCAGGTGCATCTCCACTAAGACAAGTGGGCACCTGACAATCATGGCAATGACCCCTTCCCAGAGGCCTGAACAGACCACTGCATCCCACCAAGAGAACTGATCACAGAGGCCTGCAAAGCTTCAGCTCAAAGGGGAAAGTAGGATCTGTCTTCCTTTGTACTTTTTTCATTATTTATTATTTTTCATTTATTATCTTCAATTATTTTTTGTTAATTTCTTAATTTTAATTGTCATGTACATACTTGTATATTTCTTATTTTTGATTGCTTTCATTGTACTTTAATTTTCTTTTTATTTGGGACTAGATTCTTCTAATAATTAATTAATAATTACCAATCAGGCTAAAACACACCAGGGTCTTGTTTTGGGGGCATGTTTTCTGTTATTCTTGTTTTCCCGGTTTTTTTCTTTTTCTCTCTACCTTCTTTTCTGGAAAAAATAATGAGGTGGAGAAATTCACCTCCCAAAATAACATAAGATAGTACTCACAGCCAGGGATTTAATCAATGCAGATAAAGGTAATATGTCTGAACTAGAATTTAAAACCATGATTATAAAGATAGTAACTGGGTTTGAAAAAGAGGTTAGAAGACACTACACAATCCCTCACTGTAGAGATAAATGAACTAACATGTAGTCAGTTCACATTTAAAATGCTATAACTGAGATGCAGTCCCAAGTGGGAGCCCTAAAAACAAGAAACGAAAAGGACCAGAGAGGCAGACTTAGGAACTCAGACTCTTATTAAAGCAATAACCTTCGTATCATAGTAGACTCGGAACATGAAGAGAGAGATAAAGAGGCAGATGTTTTATTTGAACCAATTATATAAACTTGTCTCATGTGAGGAAGGACCCACACACTGAAACCAAGAGCACAGAGAGCTCCCATTAAATTCAACAAAAGCTGACCATCGCCAAGGAACATCGGACTCAAATTCACAAATACACAATCACAGTTAGAATCTTAAAAGCGGTGGAGGGTGGGGAGTGAGAGTCCTTAACCTACACGTGAGGATGAATCCAGTTTACAGATCTGTCCACACAAACATGAAAGTCCAGAAAGCAGGGGAAGGAAATATTCAATATTTTAAATGGGAAAAGTATGTAGCCGAGAATTCTTTATACAATAAGGCTATCATTCAGGATAGAAGGAGAGATTAAGAGTTTCCCAGAGAGACAACAAAGAAAGCAGTTCATGACCAGTAAACTAGTCCGGCAAGAAATTTTTAAGGGGGACTCTTCTAGTTGGGGAAAAAAAAAGACCAAAAGCAACAAAGACTAGAAAGGACCAGAGATCAACAGAAACACCAACTCTACTGGTAACACCAAGGCACTCAATTAATATCTTTCAATAATGAAACTGAATGTAGGTATACTCACTTTAGACCAATAGACACCAACATATTGAAAGTCAGGGGATGGGAAATCATGTATCATGCTAATGGACATCAAAAAAAAGCTTGAAGACACCTATTTATATCAGACAGACTGGATTTGAAACCAAACCTTGGGGACACATGGTGGCTCAGTGGTTGACCATCTAGTATTGGCTCAGTGTGTGATCCCAGGGTTCCAGGATCAAGTCCCACATTGGGCTCCCCTTGGGGAGCCTGCTTCTCCTGCTGCCTACGTATCTACCTCTGCTTCTCTCTGTGTGTTTCTCATGAATAAATAAATAAAACTCTTTTAAAAAAGAAAAAAATGAACAAATACTGGACCAAGAGAGCAGAAGGGCACTAATTCTTAATTAAGTAGGCTATCCCTCAAGAAGATCCAACAACTGTAAATACTTATGCCTCCAACATGGAAGTACCTAAACATATAAACCAATGAACAACAAACATCAGAAACTCACTGATAGTAATGCAATGACAGGGGATTTTAACACCCACTTATGGCATTGGACGGATAATCTAAGCAGAAAATCAACAGGGGAGCAATGGTTTGACACACTTTACCAGGTGGCCTCAACAGATATATTCAGAATACTTCATCCTACACAAGCAGAATACACATTCCTTTCAAGTGCACATGCGACATTCTCCAGAACAGATCACATCATGGGCCACAAGTCAGCCTCAACAGGTACAAGAAGATTGAGATCATACCAGTAACATTTTCAGACCATGACACTATGAAACTTGAAGTGAACCACAGACAAAATTTGGAAAGACCTCGAATATGTGGAGATTAAAGAACATCCTACTAGTGAATGAAGGAGGCAACCAGGAAATTAAAGAAGAAATTTTAAAAATATATGGAAACAAATGAACATGAAAACATATTTGTCCAAACAACTGGGATGCAGTAAAAGCAGTCCTAAGAGGGTAGTACATAGCAATACAGGCCTACATCAAGACACAAGAAAAGTCTCAAATACACAACCTAATCCTATACCTAAAGGAGCCAGAAAAGCAAAAGCAAACAAAGTGTAAAGCCTGCAGAAGAAAGGAAATAATAAACATGAGAGCACAAATAAGCAAAACAGAAACAACAACGAAACAGTAGAATGGAATAACGAACCTAAGAGCTGGGACTTCAAACTAATTAATAAAATGGATCAAACCCTAGCCATACTTATCAACAAGAAAAGAGTAATGACCTAAATAATAAAATCACAAATTAGAGAGGAGACATTTCCACCATAAACAAAACCATTATAAGAGAATACTATGAAAAACTATATGCCAAAAATTTGGGAGACATGAAAAAAAAGTATAAATCCCGAGAAATGTACAAACTATCAAAACTGCAACAGAAAAATAGAAGGGCAGCCAAGTGGCTCAGTGGCTTAGTGCCATCTTTGGCCCAGAGTGTGATCCTGGAGACCCGGGATGGAGTCCCAAGTTGGGTTCCCTGAATGGGGCCTGATTCTCCTTCTGCCTGTGTCTATACCTCTGTCTCTCTGTTTCTCTCTCTCTGTCACATGAGTAAATAATATATAAAATCTTCTTTTTTTAAAAAAAAAAGGAAGAAATAGAAAATGTGAACAGACCCATAACTGGCAAAGACATTGAATCAACAAGGCACCTGGTTGCCTCAGTGGTTGAGCATCTGCCTTTGGCTCAGGACATGATTTCAGGATGCTGGATAAATCCCACATCAGTCTCCCTGCAGGGAGCCTGCTTCTGCCTGTACCTTAGCCTCCCTCTCTGTGTCTCTCATGAATAAATAAATAAAATCTTTAATGAAATACCTATCAACATAGCAATAGCATTTTTTTTTTCACAAAGCTGGAACAAATAATCCTAAAATTTGTTTGGAAACACAAAAGGTTTAAAATAGCCAAAGCATGTTGGAAAAGAAAACCAAAGGTGGGCCATCACAATTCCAGACATCAAGTTATATTACAGAGCTCTAGTGATCAAAAAAGTATGGTGCAGGCACAAGAAGAAGACACGCAGATCAATAGAACAGAATGGAAAACCGAAACACCATACAAACCAGTAACTCTATGCTTAATTAATCTTCAACAAAGCAGGAAAGAAAAAGCAATGGCAAAAAGACAGTGTTTTCAACAAACGGTGTTGGGAAGATTAGACTGCCACATGCAGAAGACTGAAATTGGATCACTTTCTTACACCATATGCCAAAAATAAATTCAAATGGATTAAAGACCTAAATGTGAGACCTGAAACCATGAAAGACAAGAAACGATAGGCAGTAATGTGTTTAACATTGGCCATTGGATCTTTCTAGATATGCCTCTGAAGCAAGGGAAACAAAAGCAAAAATAAACTATTGGGACTTCATCAGGTTGAAAAGGTTCTGCACACTAAAGGAAACAACCAATGCTAAAAGGCAACAAAGAAAATGAGAGAAGATACTTGTAAACCACATATCTAGTAACGACCTAGTATCCAAAATATATAAAGCAAATATACATCTCAGCATCATAAACACAAATGATCTAATTGAAAATGGGCAGAACACGAATGGACATTTTCTCTAACAAGACATCCAGATGGCCACCACACACATGAAAAGACACACAACATCACCCATCATCAGGGAAATGCAAATCAAAACTACAATAAGGTATCACCTGACACTCATCATAATGGCTAAAATTAACAACACAGGAGACAACAGGTATCGTTGAGGATGGGGAGAAAGGGGAACCCTCTTACACTGATGGTGGGTATCAAAGAGGTGCAGCCTGTTGCATACTGTGGAAAAGAGTATGGCGATTCCTCTAGAAGTTCAAAATAGAACTACCCTACGATTCAGAAATTGCACAACTAGAAGATCAAAAGTACAGATTTGAGGGGGACATGCAGCCCAATGTTTATGGCAGCATTATCGACCATAGCTAGCTAAATTATGAACACAGCCCAGGTGTCCATCGACAGATGAAAGGGCAGAAAAGATATGGTAAATATACACACTGCGGTATCACTCAGTCATCAGAAAGGATGAAATGAAGCTATTTACAATGACGTAGAAAAAGCAACTAAAATTATGCTACCTGAAAGAAGTAAGAGAAAGACAAGTACCATACGACTGCATTTATATGTGGAAACAAACTAGGGGTGGTGGAAGGGGAGGAGGGCGGGGGGTGGGGGTGAATGGGTGATGGGCACTGAGGGGGGCACTTGATGGGATGAGCACTGGGTGTTATTCTGTATGTTGGGAAATTGAACACCAATAAAAATAATTTTATTATAAAAAAATAAGAAACAAAACAAACTGGCAAAGGGGGGAGGGAATGAGAGAAGCAAACCAAGAAACACATTGTTAACCATAGAGAAGAAACTAACAAATACCAGAGGAAGGTGATGAGGGGATGGGTAAATGGGGGATTGGGTTGACGGAGGGCACCTGGGATGAGTACCAGGTATTGTATCCAAGGGTTGAATCACTATCTTGTACACCTGAAACTAATATTATACTGTGTTAACAAACATGAATTCAAGTAAAACTTTAAAATAACAATTGTTAGTATTGATGACACAGGTGCACACAAGAGATAAAATGAGTAAGGAAATTGAAAATCCAAATAAAGTTTATTTAGAGCCATATACCCCTCCTTAGCTCAGCTCAGGAGATGCCTGTCATGTCTATACTACCCCAGAAGAAGCCTGGAGTTTGATTCTCTGGGGAGGCCTCTGAATGGATGGATGCCAAACACAAACACTAACCCCAAACCTAAACACAACACTTAAAACTAACCCATTGAAGATACTAGGAGTCCCAGTGCCAGACATTCCCAGATCCAATCTCTACCTGTGTACAGACAATAACCTTAACCCTAATCTTAATCCTAACTTTCATCTAGCCTCACACTGGACCTATCACTAACTGAAAACCAAATATGAATCACTAGCCCCTAAACTATATACCTAACCATGACTTCAACCATAACCCTAACCCCAACCCTAACGCCTAACCCCTAATCCTAAACACTGAAAGGTAACCCTAACCCTTTAACCCTAAACCGACCTCTATTGTTATCCCACCCCAAATATGGAGCCTAACCCAAACCCAAGCCGTACTCCCTAACACTACCCCAAACCACAATCCTAACCAAAAACCCTTAACCATAACGATTAACCGATAACCCTCATCCCTAAAACCAAACCCTCCCCCTAACCCAAACCTGTAACCCTAACCCCTAACACAAATGTAACACTAAGCCTAACCCCTAACTCTAAACACGAACCTTAACCCCTAACCCAAAACACTAACCCTAACCCTAACCCTCACCTGAACCCTACCGTTACCCTAATTGTTATCCTAACCCCTGACCCTACCCCTAACCCCTAACGCTAGCATTAACTCTAACGTATCCCTTACCTTCTGGTTTTCAAGAGTCCCTGCTCATGTCCATGTGGACCCGATCAATGCCGTCAGAAGCCTCCAAGGAGGTTCTGAAAGGCCAATTTCCGTAGGCATGTCGGGCCCTACATCAGCCCCCATACTCATCACCCTGGGTCCTGAGGAGGCCAGAGCTGCTGTCAGAGTGGCCGCGGCCCCACGCGCTCCCCAAGCCTCCCCAGCGGGGCGACTCCTGTTCCTGCAGGTGGACAAGGCCCCCTGCACCTGCCAGCCCCCTGGGGCAGTGCCTGCGCTCGTGCGCCCCCTGCAGGGTGTTCAGGCACCACAGGAGTCCTGCAGGAGGCGGGGTCCTCACTGCCAGGGCCCCACCTGCCTCCTTCCAGGTTCCAGTTGAGACCTAGAAGCTTTGCAATGGCTCACTGGCATGCGCTACAACATCCCGGCTTCTCCAGAAATACTTAAGGAACAACGAATTGGAACCCATAGGATATGAAATGAAATGTGGGCAAAACTTTTACAACTTCCACCAAAAGTCACTCAACATTGTATGTAAACTTAAAACACACAGCTATCAAAACAGCAAAAAGACGACATAAAATCTATGAGACCTTGAGTGTGGTGGTGCGTTTTGACACACAACACCAAACATGATCCAGAAAAGAAAAAAACATAATGTGAACTTTACAAACTTTAAAACTGCTACTCTGAAATCTCACAGAGGAAGACATAGACATGGCCAACACGCACATGAGAAAATGCTCTGCATCACTTGCCATCAGGGAAATACAAATCAAAACCACAATGAGATACCACCTCACACCAGTGAGAATGGGGAAAATTAACAAGGCAGGAAACCACAAATGTTGGAGAGGATGTGGAGAAAAGGGAACCCTCTTACACTGTTGGTGGGAATGTGAACTGGTGCAGCCACTCTGGAAAACTGTGTGGAGTTTCCTCAAAGAGTTAAAAATAGACCTGCCCTACGACCCAGCAATTGCACTGCTGGGGATTTACCCCAAAGATACAGATGCAGTGAAACGCCGGGACACCTGCACCCCGATGTTTCTAGCAGCAATGTCCACAATAGCCAAACTGTGGAAGGAGCCTCGGTGTCCATCGAAAGATGAGTGGATAAAGAAGACGTGGTTTATGTATACAATGGAATATTACTAAGCCGATAGAAATGACAAATACCCACCATTTGCTTCAACGTGGATGGAACTGGAGGGTATTATGCTGAGTGAAGTAAGTCAATCGGAGAAGGACAAACAGTGTATGTTCTCATTCATTTGGGGAATATAAATAATAGTGAAAGGGAATATAAGGGAAGGGAGAAGAAATGTGTGGGAAATATCAGAAAGGGAGACAGAACATGAAGACTCCTAACTCTGGGAAACGAACTAGGGGTGGTGGAAGGGGAGGAGGGCGGGGGGTGGGAGTGAATGGGTGACGAGCACTGAGGGGGGCACTTGACGGGATGAGCACTGAGTGTTGTTCTGTATGTTGGTAAATTGAACACCAATAAAAAATAAATGTATTATTTAAAAAAACTGCTACTCTGTGAAAGACATTGCTGAGAGAACCTAAAGACCACTCACAAACTGAAGAAAGTATGTGTTCAAAACACATCGGATATTCAAAATTTTTAATTTTTATTCAATCTACACAAAAAAACCCTCATAACAATAAGAACACAGATAACTTAATTAACGATGGGTGACTATCTGAGCAGACACCTGGACAAAGATGGCACACAGAAAATAAGCAAGCCTACAAAAGTATGTTCTACATCCTCTAGCATTAGGAAGTTGCCAATGTGAATAACAGTGAGATGGTGCTACACACCTTTTAGAAATTTTACTTTTTTAAAAAAATTTTACTCATTTGACAGAGTGAGCAAGGAAGTAGGGGTAGAGGTAGGCAGAGGGAGAGAGAAGCAGGCTCCCCCCAAAGCAGGGATCCTGATGCAAGGCTCGATCCCAGGACCCAGGGATAATGACCTGAGCCGAAGCAGACGCTTAACCAGCTGAGCCACCCAGGCGCCCCTAGAAAGGCTAAAGTCCCAAAAAGGAGGATACTAGTTGCTGGAGGGTGATATATGACAGGAACGCTCCTTCATGCTGCGGATATAAATACGGTTGCTTTGGAAGAGAGTTTAGCAGTTTTTTCCAAGGCTCAATTAATCTCACCTGAGGCTCCAACAGTCACACTTCTAGAATCTAGACAACTGCTTTGAAAACAGGTTCCACACAGTTTTTGTAAAATCTAACAATCACTCATGGGAAAGAGTTTATCAGTTTTATCAAAAAAAAATAGTTTGCATACAATTACCACATAATTCAGTAATAATTCACATAATTCACATAATTAACTACTGGGAATTTATTCCAGAGAAATGAAAATTAAAACAAAAAAAGCATTTACATAGCCATTACACATATGAAGGCACCTCTGCAGATATGATAAAGATTTCTCATATGTCTTCAATGTTGATTTTTAAAAGATTTGAGAGATCGTGCAGTGGGAGGAGCAGAGGTAAAGGGAGACTCTCATCACACTCCCCACCGGCCAGAACCCAAACCCACGTGAGGCTCCACACTACAACCTCGAGATCCTGACCTGAGCCAAAATCGAGTCGATGTTTCACTGACTGAACCACCTAAGAGCCCTTCAAATGTTCTTAAGTGCAAAATCCACGCTGTGAACCCTTGGGGGTGGGAGGACAGCTGGGACACCAGTCTACCTAGAAGGGTGTGAGGCCTGGAGGGCCTGAAGGCGGGAACTAAGGATGTGGGAGGGTGCTTGCATCCCCTTCCCACCTGGCGTGGAGACAGGGCCTCCCCTCACCTTCAGAGTGCAGGGCTAAGTGCTAACTGGACCCCAGACCTACAGTGATGACACGGGGCTCCATTGTGGGCGGAACTGTGGTGCCCCAGGGTTCCAATGCCTGGCGCTACTCTGTGTCCGCAGGCTCTTGGAGGCACCCGTGCTCCGGATCTGGCTCAGTGCCCGACCAGCCCACTCTCACCAGTACCTCAGTGTATAAAGTGTAGGCACTCACAAGGTGACAGTTCACAGGTGACTGGGAGCTGCTCCTGGCCCCCCCTCTGGCCACTGTAGGTCCTGTGGGTCTTGCTGCAGGTGTTGGCCTCCTGGGCTGGGGTGAGAACACACCGACCCCCATGTCATGCCCATGAGGCAGGTCCTGGAGCCCTTCCACAACTCCGCAGGGTGAGGGCTGCCTCCCTGCTGCCCCAGGCCAGGGAAGGAGCCTGTGTTCAGGGCTCGGGCGGCTCATCCTGGACCCCCGCTCCCCTCAAGCCCTGTTCTGTGCAGGAGGCAACAGGTCAAGCCATGACCTTTCCAGTCCGTCTTAGGTGCATGGACCCCAACATGTGATGACCAATCCCCCCACGCTGTGGTCCGGGGTGTATGGTCAGGGCTCTCTTGGTCCTTCTGGCTCATGAGCAGGCTTGATCTTCACAAACTGGAACATGGAGTCCCTCGTGCTCCCGCATAACCCTCCTCAAGCTATTCACAAATCATTGCATTCAAGGTGGGTAGTTTGGTCACACATTTGCTGGCATAAGTTTTTAATTTTGATGAAGTCCAGTTCATTGCTTTTTCCCTTTGGTCTTTCTGCTTGTGGAATCTAAGAGAAACCTTCGGTCTGCCCCAAGTCCGCAGGAACACTCTCTGGCAGGCACATCCACCGCCATCTCGGGGCCAGCCCTGGGCTGGGAAACATCACCCCAAGGATCAGGTCAGCAGCTCCCCGCAGCCTCATGGGCCCCCTTGTGCTACTGATAAGGGGGGTGGGAGAGCTCTGTCCTCTCAGCATGACGGCATGTCCTGGGACAGTGGCTGGGAAGGTGGACTGCAGGTGGGCCAGCTACAGACAGTGAGTGTCCCTGAGTGATCCTCCAGTCCAGCACGTCCCCCTCAGAGCTACTGTGTTGTCTCCACCCTCCAGTCAGACAGATGGGGACCTGCCCACAGGGAGCACACAGACGCATGTGTCCTCTGAAGGTTTTCATGCGGTGTCATCCTTGGATGTGTGTGGTTTGCAGCACCAGGCAGGAGGACCTGGAGACCCTGCTGGCCTTGGAAAGGGCTGATATCAGAGCCGAATACCATCAGATCAGCTGAAGCCCAGACAAATACCATAGACACTAGAGCACCCACTAGATGTGGGGACCACATCTGCAAGAACAGGTGAGGCCCAGGAGGGGATCAGAGCCAAGCATGAGCCAAGCATGAGTTAGTTCAGCCCAGACAAGGACCACAGTCACCAAGAACAAATGAGATCCTGGGGACGGGCCTCGGGTATCAGTAGAAGTGAGAGTCAATCTTGGCTCATAGTCATCAGTTGCCAATGAGCCCATGTGGTGACCACGGTCACCAGGTCAGGTCAGGCCCAGGTGGGAATCATCTCGCGGAGAAGCAGGTAAGGCTGTCAGGCTGCTCCCATTGGGCAGAAAGGCCCTTCCCCTCATTCCCGGCCAATCTCAGAGGGTCCTGATCTCCCTCAGGATTCAGGGGAGAGGAGCCATTTTGCTCCCTCCTTTCCCCATGTCCCTAGCGCTGATCGGTCCCCTCTGTTTCAGGCACGCCGGGTATGGTCTCCATAGGACCCTTGGGATGATGCTGTCCCGTCACTGTGGAAGGTCACGGACAATCAGAGTTTTCTGCATTGAGTTCCCTGGACACCCCTTCATCCATCTCAGGAGGCGTTGCAAAACGCCTCTCTTGAGGCTGGCACATCCCCCCAGATCAGGACCTCTTCCCCTTGGGCCCTCTGAGGGCCATGTCTGCCCTAGGCTAGAGCTGAGAGACCCAAGAGAAAAACCCTGGAAGTGGGTAGGAAGGGATCTGGGCCTGGGGTACGGCCCCTGGGCACCCAGAGGAGGGGCCTCCATGCCTGCTTTGTGGAGGACAAGGTGTCTGACACCTGCATCGGGGTGGGTGGTCAGGGCGTGGGGGAGGAGGCCCTTGCCAGGATGGCCCCCCTGCCTGCCTGTTGCAGGAGGAGACCCTGATCTTTGGGGATCTGGGGCCTTCTCAGGCTTCTTGATTCCAGGGTTCACCAAATTGCTTAGGTCCTAGGCGAGCACGTTCTAGACAGAGCTCACCCCAAGCTGAAGAAGCACATGGCGAGTAGATGCTCCCCAGGGGCTCCGACCCCTTGGCCCCAGGGCAGGGGTTGCCAGCACAGCCTTTCTGAACTGCCCCAATTTGGTGTCAAGTTCCTCCTCCTGGGGAGCCTGGGGCACCATTGAGGCTGTGCGGGGCTATTGGAACTGTGTCCACCTGGCTCACGGGGCCGCAGCGTGGGGCCTGAGCACCTCCTGCCCTTCTGCCAGGGCGAGGAACTGACGTGCACTGGCATTTACATCCTAAGTGGTTCCTTCAGTGTTTCATCTGTTAGGTAAGAGAACCCGAGGAACCCTGCTGCCTCATTCTGTCCCCTGACTCCAGGGAAGGCCGAGTTCAACCCTACTCTCCAGACAATCCAGTCCAGACCTTGGGCCCGAAGGCTGAGGCTGGCAGCCCAGAGCCACCTAGAGAAGCCCAGAGTGTCCCTGGAGGAGTTTTGAGGGAACGGGCTGTCTCTGCCTCAGCTCCCCCAGGGAGGCCTGGTCAGCCTGGGGTGTGGATGAGCCCTCGGCCCATTCTGCAGTTAGCCTGGGGTCCTCTTGTGGCCTATTGGCAGAAATGGGGGCAGAGTCTGTGCCCCCATGTCTGTGGGTAGTGCTGGCCAGGATTAGAACCCAGAGTGACCTGGTGCCCTGATCTCCCTGGGAGGAGTGCATGCACAGGAGGGGCTGTGGTGTCTCCTCGGATGTAGCCCGGCAGGGTGGCAGAGGCTATGGGCAGATGGGAGACCCCAAGGGGCTCTGCTCAGGCCGCTCCTCTCAACCCCCGCTCCCCAAAACCCCTTATCCCTACCCTGAAGCACTGGGACGCGTATATCCTGGACATGGAGCCTGTGCTCACAGCCATGGCTTACATGATCCTCAAAGTGCACAGGAGTAAGTGGGCCCCTGGGTGCCCAGGTGTGCCCGAGGCTGGGGGTGAGGGGACAGGGGTGTTGACCCCCTGCTCTGAGCAGCACCCAGGCCTGGGGACGGGGGGACGGCTGAGCAGGCGAGTAGATCAGGACTCCCTGAATGAGCAGCAGGCAGGGCCCTCCCTCGGTCATAGCACTGCCCACGGTGATCCTGCACAGCTGGATCCTCAGCTGCTACCCTTGGGAGGCACCTGGAGGCCACAGAGCAGGGAGCCTCTGGGTCTCACTCACACCCACTGCCCAGAGAGCCTCCTGAAGCTGCCCCTGGAAGGTCCTCAGGAGTTTCTGCAGGACGTGATGGTCCAGCCCTGGGCCCTGGAGGATGAGGTGGTGCTCAGACAACTTTGGGCCTCCACGACCCAGCTCCGAAAGATGAAGTGTGACCTGCCCCCACCCAGGTGTACCTAGGTCCCCATCCCCTCCCGATTCTGCTTGCTGGGGCTGCTCACGTGGATAGGGCCCCTGGGTTTTCCTCCTCATCTCTGGCCCAGACCTTCGGTCTGCCCCAAGCCCGCAGGAACACTCTCTGGCAGACACATCCCCGCCATCTCGGGGCCAGCCCTGGGCTGGGAAATGTCACTCCAAGCATCAGGTCAGCAGTTCCCTGCAGCCTCTTTCCAACAGGAACTGGAGAGTTACCTCAGGAGGCCCCTGGGCCTGGAGTGAGTGTCCCGGCAATTGAGCCTCTCCTCCCTTCTATTACCAAGACGCTGCCCAGAGTGGACGAGCAGGCTTCCCCAGGCCCAGCCACACAACCTGAGCAGTCTGGACCCCCTCCTGGCAGGGCCATCCTCAAGGCCAAGGAGCTGCTGCAGGAGGGAAGCTCCCCAGAGCCCACAGCTGTACACCTGTGTCTGGGGCTCTGCTTCTGTCTCAGCTGCCCCCAGCCCAGGACACCTCACTGGCCCGGAGGCCCCGTAGCGATAATACCCCCCTCCTCATGCTCCCAGAGAACCAGTACAGTGCAGGCAGGTGGCACCCAAACAAGGACCTGAAGCCAGAACACTGGGTCCCATTCATTTTGGCACCTGCCTGGGCCACACCACAGGCCACACAGCAAACCAGACAATAGAATCCCCCTTGGACGCCCCTCACAGGGTCCACCCAGCCCACTAAGATGACACTATAGGGATCCAGATACCCTTCCTGTCCTGTGGCCACAGCAGCTCAAGTCCCTCACTGGGCAGTGATAGGCAGGGCCAGCCCATGCCAGGACAGCGCTGAACCACCTGACCTCTGCCTCCATGCTCCTGGGCCTCTGGAGGAGCGAAATGGTGAGGATGGGGGTCCTGAGGCCATGGCCAGCTGACACCATGCCCTGCCTCATCTCATTGTCCTTCCTGGAGGGCGCCCCCTCAATAGGAAGAGTCCCCGACCCAGAGGGACCTGAGCTGGCCTCTCCCTAGGCTCTGGGAGAGAGGGTCGACATGAGCCCCAAAAGGGACAGAATGAAGACTGATGAGATTGAGACCCCTGTGGCCCTGACCAGTTCTGGATTCTGCCCCAAGTCTCAGTGACCCACTCAGAGCAGGATGTGGGACCTGTTGTGCCCCACAAATCCAGGTCGCTGACCTAGGACAGCATTGGGAATAACAGGGCACCCAGGGCAGGGGCAGGAGGGGCAGGCTGCTGGGCCATACCCTCATCCACAGTAGGAGGCAGACTCACCCACATGCTGGGTCTCCAGCAGTCAGTCCCCTGGCACGTGAGCCAGAAACTAGGGTCCAGATGACCTGCTGGGATCCAGCGCAAGAACCCTGAAGTTGCAGGTCCAGGTCTGGTCCGCTGTCCTCAGAACTGCCTCTCAGGCCCCAACCTCAGGACACGTGCCCCCATTCGGGGTCAGCACAGCTTTCAAGCTGGGGGACTCTGGCACCAACACCCCCATGTGACTTTGGCTTTCTCCTAAAAGAAAGGAAGGTCCCCCTCGAGGGGAAGGCGTGCACCCTCGGCCCTGAGCTCCTGTTTGCTGTTGAAAGTTCAATAAAGTGTGGTTGTGTTAAAATGCACGGCCACCTCATTTCTGCATCTGCCAGAGCTCTGTACAAAAGGAGGGGAGAGAACCCCAGAAGGGAGGAGGGGGCCCTGCCCAGGCCCCTAATAGCTCTTGCACAGGGGCCAGCAGGAACACAAAGCTGACCTGCCCTCCTGTCTTCCAAGGTCAGCCAGATGTCAGGGGCAGGTCATTCAAAGACTTACTGCGACTCAGCCTGTGCCCCACAGGTCAGGACAGGGCTGAGAGAGAGTGACAGCCGGGGGCCAGTGGCCTCAGTTCACGACGGTCTGTGCAAAGTGCCCTGGGAGATCTGCGCTGCCTCTGTCCAGGGAGCCTGGACAGGCTGGCCTCTGGGGCGTTTCCAACCTTCTTTGCCCTGAAACTCTGATCCTGGGTCATAGAGAGCCATCAGGGCGGGCAACGTGGCCCTGGTAGTGACGTCAGGACAGCAGGCACTTGCAGCTCATGCTCCCAGGCCCCCTCACCGGGCGGGCTCAGCTTGCACACCTTGTGCTACCGCATCTCCTGCACCAGCGTGTGGAAGGATCCTCCACGCCCTAGTGTGTAGGGGATGGAGGAGATTGGGGCTCAGCCTGGGTGTCTGGAGCACAAGGAACCGAGGGACCCCAGCCCCAGCTGACCCCCAAAGTCCTCTCACCACCAGGGCTGACCCCCATGTCCTCTGTCCGCACGGGGTTCACCCCCAGTGTCCCCTCCCCCCCAGGGATACCCGCCATGTCCCTCCCGGCATAGGGCTGACCCTCAGTCCCCTCTGCATCCACAACAGCTCAGCACAAGCCCTCATGTAGGCCCCACAGGCACGGTGGGCACCTGTGCTGTCCCTGGCCTCACAGGGGAAGGAAGGAGTTTTCTGCAGGACACACTCACATGGTGACCAGCAGAGCTCCTGCTTAGGATGACAGTTGGTGACAGTTAGTGTTCTGTGTCCCTGATGCTGGCTCCTACTACCCGGTTCTCGCCACAGGAAATGAAGGAGGAAGCCCAGGTCTCCTCCCAAGACATCAAACAGATAGTTCTAGATATCAGCAGAAGCTTCCCCAACCAAATCATGGTCATGTTCTGGGACTACTTTGGGGTCGGGTGAGGCTGCTGGGCAAGCGGGCTTCTGGGGACCCCAGGGCAGGCCCAAGGGCTTCTGGGTAAAGAACACAGGGTGTCTGCAGCCAGGTGGATCTGCGCTGGCAAACAAAACACTGCCATGTGGTAAAGTGCTCGGGATGACCCATGTGTTCCCCCCTGGGTCTCTGGGATGGGGAGGCCACCAGGACGGGGCCTCCAGATGTCACTGTGTGAACTGAACCACAAGCGGGTTTGGAGATGCTCCGTTAAGAGCAGGGCACAGGGGCAGGGGCCGTGTGGGGGCAGGAAGGGGACCTGGGGGCGGGGCAGCACCGCCACAGCTGGACCAGGACACACGGACCCAATGAGGGTCAGACAGGTGAAAGGGACACCCGGCCTCAGTGTTTTTATGTATTTCTGAATGTTGTGCATTGAATTTTAGACAATTTGCACTGCTTATAAACATATCTAGTATGATGAGCCCCCAAATGCCGTCCCCTATCCATCCAGGGTTCTACGCCGACCACACAGGTCCGCGGCAAGAAGTGTGTCACAGCAAACCCCAGACCTGTGGTCGAATTTATCTATAGCTCATTTGTGTGGCCTTGCACCCTGCTGTCCTTGCCATCTGGGAGCATCCTATGGGAGCCTGGGCAGTGAGGGAGCCATGGGAGCCTGACGTCCAAGAGGGGAGGGCTCTGAGGGGCCTCAGGAGTAGACACCCTCCATCAGGCAATGGCTCTTGCAGGAAGTGGGCTACTGCCAGGGCACGAACCAGATCGTGGCCATCCTGCTGATATTCCTGACTGAGGAGGATGTCTTCTGGGCGCTGGCCCAGCTGATGACCTACGGGAAGCACACCATGCAAGTTAGGGGCTGGATGGGCCGCTGGTCCGGACTACAGCTCAGAAGAGCCTCCTTGCAGGGCCACTCCAGCCATGGGGCAGTAGGGGACCCCCACTCAGCCTGCCTCCCCACTGGCATGGGCACCGCTTCCCCAGGTGGCCCTTGGTTTCCTGGAGCAACGGCCACCTGCACCACCATTTGCAGGCTAGTCTTGCACTCCCGCTGCTCCCTCAGCCCTGTCTTTGGTTGCCTTCTTGCTCCCAGGCCCCCCTTCAGCCCACAGACGACCAAACCCAAGTGCAGCATCTCCCCGCTCCCAGGAGACCCCATCAGGACTCCAAAGCCCCAGAGATGACCATGCCCACCCATTAGTCTCCCTGTGGCCTATACTCCCGACCCCCTGGTGCTGGGGACCCCAGACTCCTCCCCATGCTGACTACCACAAACAGGCATCCCCAGGGCTCCCTCCATCGGGCAGTTTCCTCCTAAGGATCTCCCCGACAGGGCCGCCCCTACATGTGGCTCCCAGCTTGAGAGGCATCGAGGAAGGAGAGGCAGCCGGCACTCAGCTGGGACCCACTGTCAGACACATGAATATGGCCCAGTTGGACCTTCAACCTGAGCTGACCCTCCAACAGAAATTCACTGCACGAACAAGACCAGGGTTGATCAGGAGATACCAACTATCCACCTAATGCCAGCACCTACAGTGATAAAGATTGTGGATTCAAGCCAGTTAGGTGTTAGGATGGCACAGCCCAAAGTCACATAGCTGCACAGTGAGAGATACACACACACTCCAAAATGAACAAAAATCGGAATCCCCCGCGATGTTGTCAAAGGGCAGCAGAATGGTTACATACTCGATGCTCAGGTCACTGGGGAGAATAGATTGAAGATCCTACAAATTATGACTGCACAGTGGTGTGGGAGGCATGGAGATATGTCTGCTGGGTTCTGATAGTGAGCAAGGAACGGTAGGAAACATCTTAGAGAGGGTGGACTCCCTCTTAGCAAAGGACACCAGATCCCTTCGAAGACGATACATGGTGAAATCTGTCCTCCTCTCTTTCTATTTTTGGTTTTCCCACTATTTGGTTCTTCATAATTCTATTTCAGCCTCCACCTTTCATCCAAGCCAATGACCATACAGGCTTTTTTAGGACATTGGGTCCCACAAGGAGGCACATCTTTCCCTACCAGGTTCAGAAATGATTATTGCCCAGGTTTGTGCTGATCCACCTAACTCGTGCCTTCACAGCTCTTCTCTCCTTGCAGAAGGAGAGGAAACACAGGTCTTACAATGAAAGAAGCCACTCCCACTCGGGTGGGACTGTCACTTGTGGGGAAAGTCATCTGGGCAAAGTAGTGAAAGCAGGAGTACGTAAGAATAGGTTGTAGGTTATCCATAGTCTGGTTCGAGTATTTCCTGATGCAAGCACTTACCTTCAATATCATGTTTTATATCTTCATCTATTTATTATTTTTAAATATTTTATTTTTATGTAGTCTCTATACACAACATGAAGTTTAAACACACAATGCTGAGATCACATCCACCGACCAAGGCAGCCAGGCACCCCAGTGCCATGTTTTATATCGCTTTGCTTGCTTGCCTATCTCTGCATCCTCTGGAACCTTGAGTCCATGACGGGGGAGCTTTAGCTACCTCCAAATCCCGGAACCTCCTGCTACACGTCAATCCTAGTATGATGTGTGCCATTGAATAGCATTTTAATTTATTGATTTTTTTATTGGTGTTCAATTTGACAACATATATAATAACACCCAGTGCTCATCCCATCAAGTGCCCCCCTCAGTGTCCGTCACCCAGTCACCCCCAGCCCCCGCCCACCTCCCTTTCTACAACCCGTGGTTCGTTTCCCATAGTTAGGAGTCTCTCATGTTCTGTCTCCCTTTCTGGTATTCCCCACTCATTTTTTTCCCTTTCCCCTTTATTCCCTTTCTCTATTTTTTTATATTCCCCAAATGAATGAGACCCTACTGGCACAAAAACAGACCCATAAATCAGTGGAATAGAATAGAGAATCCAGGAGTGGACCCTCAACTTTATGGTCAACTAATATTCGGCAAGGAAAGACTATCCACTGGAAAAAAGACAGTCTCTTCAATAAATGGTGCTGGGAAAATTGGACATCTACATGCAGAAGAATGAAACAGGACCACTCTCTTACACCATACACAAAGATAAACTCAAAATGGATGAAAGATCTAAATGTGAGACAAGATTCCATCTAATTCCTAGAGGAGAACCCAGGCAACACCCTTTTTGAACTTGGCCAGAGTAACTTCTTTCAAGATACATCCATGAAGGCAAGAGAAACAAAAGCAAAAATGAACTATTGGGACTTCATCAAGATAAGAAGCTTCTGCACAGCAAAGGATACAGTCAACAAAACTAAAAGACAACCTACAGAATGGGAGAAGATATTTGCAAATGAAGTATCAGATAAAGGGCTACTTTCCAAGATCTTTAAAGAACTTATTCAACTCAACAGCAAAGAAACAAACAATCCAATCATGAAATGGGCAAAAGACATGAACAAAAATCTCACAGAGGAAGACATAGACATGGCCAACACGCACATGAGAAAATGCTCTACATCACTTGCCTTCAGGGAAATACAAATCAAAACCACAATGAGATACCATCTCACATCAGTGAGAATGGGGAACATTAACAAGGCAGGAAACCACAAATGTTGGAGAGGATGCGGAGAAAAGGGTACCCTCTTGCACTGTTGGTGGGAATATGAAATGGTGCAGCCACTCTGGAAAATTGTGAGGAGGTTCCTCAAAGATTTAAAAATAGATCTGCCCCACGACCCAGCAATTGCACTGCTGGGGATTTACCCCAAAGATACAGATGCAATGAAACACTGGGACACCTGCACCCCGATGTTTCTAGCAGCAATGTCCACAATAGCCAAACTGTGGAAGGAGTCTTGGTGTCCATCGAAAGATGAATGGATAAAGAAAATGTGGTTTATGTATACAATGGAATATTACTCAGCCATTAGAAACAACAAATACCCACCATTTGCTTCGACATGGATGGAACTGGAGGGTATTATGCTGAGTGAAATAAGTCAATCGGAGAAGGACAAACATTATATGGTCTCATTCCTTTGGAGAATGTAAATAACAGTGAAAGGGAATAGAGGGGAAGGGAGAAGAAATGGGTAGGAAATATCAGAAAGGGAGACAGAACATGGAAGACTCCTAACTCTGAGAAACGAACTAGGGGTGGTTGAAGGGGAGGAGGACGGGGATGGGGGTTAGTGGTGGCAGGCACTGAGGAGGGCACTTGACGGGATGAGCACTGGTGTTATTCTGTATGTTGGCAAATTGAACGGCAATAAAAAATAAATTTATTATTAAAAAATAAATATTTAAGGAAAAAAATTCTGGAAAGACCACAAATATGTGGAGATTAAATAATATCCTAATAGAGAGTGAATGAGGCTACCAGGAAATTAAAGGAGAAATTTTAAAAAATGTTTGGAAGCAAATGAAAATGAAAACATATTTGTTCAAACCTCTGGGATGCATCAAAGGCAGTCCTAAGAAGGAATTACATAGCAATAAAGGCCTACCTCAAGACATAAGAAAAGTCTCAAATACACAACCTCATCCTATAAATAAAGGAGCTAGAAAAGGACAAGCTAACAAAGCATAAAGCCTGCAGGAGAAGAGAAATAATAAAGTTGAGAGCACAAATACACAATTAGAAACAACAAAACAGTAGAATGGAAAAACGAAACGAAGAGCTAGTACTTCAAACTAAGTAATAAAATGGATCAAGCCTGAGCCAGACTTATCAACAAAAAGATAAAGGTCCTAAATAAATAAAATCCCAAATGCGAGAGGGGATAGCTACACCACAAAGGAAAACAATTAAAAGAGAATACGATGAAAAACTATAAGCCAACACACTGGGAGACCTGAAAGCCATGGACAAATCCATAGAATGTACAAACTACCAAAACTTAAATAGGAAGAAATAGAAATGTGAACAGACCCATAACTAGCAAAGACATTGGATCAGCAAGGCACCTGGGTGGCTTAGTGGGTGAGCATCTGCCTTTGGCTCAGGTCATGATCCCGGGATCCTGGATCAAGTCCCACATCAGGTTCTCCCGCAGGAGCCTGCTTCTGCATGTACCTCTGCCTCCTTCTCTGTGTTTCTCATGAATAAATAAATGAAATCTTTTAATGCAATCCCTATCAACATAGCAATAGCATTTTTTTTTTCACAGAGCTGGAACAAAAAATCCTAAAATTTGTATAGAACCACAAAAGGTTGAAAAAAGCCAAAGCGGTGTTAGAAAAGAAAACCAAAGCTGGGCCATCACAATTTTAGACTTCAAAAAAAAATGTTTAGACTTCAAGTTATATACAGAGCTCTAATGATCAAAAAAGTATGGTGCAGGCACAAGAAGATGACACGCAGATCAATAGAACAGAATGGAAAACCGAAACACGATACAAACCTGTAACTCTATGCTCAATTAATCTTCAACAAAGCAGGAAAGAATATGCATTGGCAGAAAGACAGTCTCTTCAACAAGGAGTGTTGGGAAACCTAGACAGCCACATGCAGAAAACTGAAATTGGATCACTTTCGTACACCGTATGCCAAAAATAAATTCAAAATGGATTAAAGACCTAAATGTGAGATTTGAAACCATAAAAAGAAGAAATGATAGGCAGTAATGTGTTTAACATTGGCCATTGGATCTTTCTAGATATGCCTCTGAGGCAAGGGAAACAAAAGCAAAAATAAACTATTGGGTCTTCATCAAGTCGAAACGGTTCTGTACAATGAAGGAAACAACCAAAGCTACAAGGCAACATACAAAATGAGAAAAGATATTTGTAAACGACATATCCACTAAAGACTTAGTATCCAAAACATATAAAGCAAATATAAATCTCAGCATCCTAAACGCAAGTGACCGAATTAAAAATGGGCAGAAGACACGAAACGACATGTTCTCTAAAAGACATCCAGATGGCCACCAGACACAGGAAAAGACACTCAACATCACCCATCATCAGGGAAATGCAAATCAAAACCACAATGAGATATCACCTGACTCTTGTTATAATGGGTAAAATTAACAGCACAAGAAAGAACAGGTATTGGTGAGGATGGGGAGAAAGGAGAACCCTTTTACTTGCTGGTAGGAATTCAAACAGGTGCAGCCTGTTGCATACTGTGGAAAACACTATGGGGATTCCTCTAGAAGTTAAAAATAGAACTACCCTACGATTCAGACATTGCACAACTAGGTATTTAACCATAGGATACAAAAGTACAGATTCGAATGGGGACATGCAGCCCAATGTTTACAGCAGCATTATCAACAAGAGCTAGCCAAATTATGAACACAGCCCAGGTGTCCATCGACAGGTGAATGGGCAGAAAAGATGTGGTCAATATACACACTGCGGTATCACTCAGTCATCAGAAAGGATGAAATGAAGCCATTTACAATGATGTGGAAAAAGCGACTAAAATTATGCTAACTGAAATAAGTCAGAGAAAGACAAATACCATACAACTGCATTCATATGTGGATTTTAAGAAACAAAACAAACTGGCAAAGGGGAGGGATGAGAGAAGCAAACCAAGAAACACATTCTTAACCACAGAGGAGAAACTAATAAATACCAGAGGAAGGTTAGCGGGGGATGGGGAAATGGGGGATGGGATGACGGAGGGCACCGGAGATGAGTACCAGGCATTGTATCCAAGGGTTGAATCACTCTCTTGTACACCTCAAACTAATATTATACTGTGTTAACAAACAGGAAAACCCAATAGAGCATATTTAGAGCCATATATCCCCTCCTTATCTCAGCTCAGGAGATGCCGGCCAGGTCATCTGGGGAGGCCTCTGAATGGATGGATGCCAAGGACAAACCCTAAATAAAAACTTTAACCCATTGAAGATACTAGGAGTTCCAGTGCCAGACACATGCCCCATGCCCAGATCCAATCTCTACCTGTGTACAGACACGAATCCTACCCTAACCTTAATTCTAATTTTCACCTAGCCTAACACTGGACTTATCACTAACTGAAAACAAAACACCAATAACTAGCCCCGAATCCATACACCTAATCATGACTCCAACCATAACCCTAACCCAACCCTAATCCTAACCCCTATCCCCTAACCCTAAACACTGAAACGCAACCCTAACCCTTAACCCTAGCCCTACCTGTGTTGTAACCCTACCCGAAATCCGGAACCTAACCCAAACACTAGCCTAAGCCCCTAACGCAAACCCCTAACCTTAACCCTGCCCAAATGCCCCTCACCATAATCCTAACCATTAAACCTTAACCCCACTCCTAAACTCATTCCCTACCCCAACCCAAACCTCTAACCTTAACCCCTATCCCAAATGTAACACTAGCTCTAAACTAACACCTAACTCCTAAACCAACCCCAACCCTAAACCTAACGCTAACCCTAAACACTAACCCTAACCCTCACCTTAACCCTACCATTATCCTAACCCCTACCCCTAACTCTAACATTAACTCTAACTTATCCCTTACCTTGTGATTTTGAAGAGTCCCTGCTGATGTCGGCATGGACCCGACCAATGCCTCCAGAAGCCTCCACAGCGGGTCCTGAAATGCCAATTTCTGTAGGCTTGTCAGGCCCTACATCAGCCCCCATACTCAGGACCCCAGGGCCTGCAGATGCCGGGGCTGCTGTCACAGTGGCCGCGGCCCCACATGCTCCCCAAGCCTCCCCAGCGCGGGGGCTCCTGTTCCTGCAGGTGGACAAGGGCCCCTGCATCTGCCAGCCCCCTGGGGCAGCGCCTGCGCTCGGGCGCCCCCTGCAGGTGGTCAGGCACCGCAGGAGTCCTGCAGGAGCGGGGTCCTCACTGCCAGGGCCCCACCTGCCTCCTTCCAAGCTCCAGCTGAGTCCTAGAAGCTTCGCAATGGTTCACTGACATGTGCTACAATATCTGGGCTCCTCCCGAAATACTTAAGGAACAAGGAATTGGAACCCATAGGATATGAAATGAAATATGTGGCAAAACTTTTACAACTTCCACCCAAAGTCACTCAACATTGTATGTAAACTTAAAACCACAGCTGTCAAACATCAAAAAGATAGCATAAAAGAAAATCTACGTGACCTTGAGTTTGGTGGTGCATTTTAACACACAACACCAAACATGATCCAGAAAAGAAAAAAACATAATGTGAACTTTACAAATTTAAAACTGCTACTCTGTGAAAGGCATTGCCCAGGGAACCTAGGGACCTCTCACAAACTGAATATTTGTTCAAATATTTGAAAATATTTGTTCAAAACACACATCTCATATTAAAATTCTTAATTTTTTCAATCTACACAAAACGAACTTCATAACAGTGAGAACACAGATAATTTAATTAACAATGGGTGAATATCTGAGTAGACACCTGGACAAAGATGATAGGCAGATAATAAGCAAGCCTGCTATGTTCTACATCCTCTAGCATTAGGAAGTTCCCAATGTGAACAACAGTGAGATGGTGCTACACACCTTTTAGAAATGCTATATTTCTATTTTTTATTTTTATTCTTTTATATCTTTTCTTTTTCTATTATAAATTTTTTTTACTGGTGATCAATTTACTAACATACAGAATGACACCCAGTGCTCATCCCATCAAGTGCCCCCCTCAGTGCCCATCAGCCAGTCACCCCCAGCCCCCACCACCTCCCCTTCCACCACCCCTGGTTCATTTCCCAGAGTTAGGAGTCTTTCATGTTCTGTCTCCCTTTCTGATATTTCCCACTCCTTTTTTCTCCTTTCCCCTTTATTCCCTTTCACTATTTTTTATATTCTCCAAATAAATGAGACCATATAATGTTTGTCCTCCAATTGACTTATTTTTTCAATTTTACTTATTTGACAGAGAGTGAGCAAGCAAGTAGGGGTAGAGGTAGGCAGAGGGAGACAGAAGCAGGCTCCCCCAGAGCAGGGAGCCCTATGGTGGCTCCATCCCAGGACCCAGGGATCATGACCTGAGCCAAAGGTAGGCACTTAAGCAACTGAGCCACCCAAGCATCGCAGCAGCTGAGCCAGCCAGGGGCCCCTAGAAATGCTAAACTCCCAAAAACGAGGATACTAGTTGCTGGAGGTTGGCATATGACGGAACGCTCCTTCATGCTGCGAATAAAAATATGGTTGCTTTGGAAGATAGTTTAACAACTTTTTCCGAGGCTAAATGAATCTCACCTGAAGTTCTGGCAGGCACACTTCTAGTATCTAGACAACTGCCTGGAAAAAACAGTTTCCACACAGTTTTTCTAGAATCTTACAATCACTCCTGAGAAAGAGTTTAGCAGTTTTGTCCAAAAAATATTTTGCATACAATTAACACATAATTCAGCAGTAGCACTCCTGGGAAATTATTCCAGAGAAATGAAAATTTTAAAAAAAAAGCATTTACACAGCTATTATACATGTGAAGGCACCTCTGCAGAGATGATAAAGATTTCTCAAATGTCTTCAATGTTGATTTTTAAAAGATTTGAGAGAGCGTGCAGTGGGAGGGGCAGAGGGTAAGGGAGACTCTGAAGCAGATTCCCCCCGCTGCCGGGGCCGAGCCCCACCTGAGGCTCCACACCACAACCTCAGTTCCTGAACTGAGCCAAAATCAAGAGTAGATGTTGAGCTGACTGAACCACCCAGAGCCTCTCAAATGTTCTTAAGTGCAAAATCCATGCTGTGAACCCTTGGGGATGGAAGGACAGCTGGGACACCCAGTCTACCTAGAAGGGTGGGAGGCCTGGAGGGACTGAGGAGTGGAACTAAGGATGTGGGAGGGTGCCTGCAACCCCTTCCCATCTGGCATGAGACAGGACCTCCCAGAGCACCCTTGGCCTTCAGGGTGCCAGGCTATGTGCTGATTGGACCCCCGACCTACAGTGATGACACGGGATCCCATTATGGGCAGAACTGTGGTGCCCCAGGGTTCCACTGCTGCCTGGCACTACTCTGCGACCCCAGGCAGTTGGAGGCACCTGTGCTCCGGATTTGCTCACAGCACCCAAACTATTCCACTCTCCCTAGTACACCAGTGTATAAAGCGTAGGTGCTCACACAGCGACAGGTCACAGCTGAGTGGCAGCTGCTCCCTGCACACTTCGGGTCACTGTGGTGCCTGTGGGTCCCAGCACAGGATGCCAGGGGTGCTGGCATCCTGGGTTGGGGTTAGAATGCACCAAACCCTGTGTGATGCCTAGGAGGCATCTCCTGCAGCCCTTCCACAGCTCCACGGGATCAGAGCTGCCTCCCTCCTACCCCAGGCCAGGGAAGGAGGCTGCGGTCAGGGCTAGGGCAGCTCATTTGGGACCCTTACTACTTTGTAAGCCCTATTCTGTGCAGGGGAGACCCAAGCCATGACATTTCCAGCCAGTCCTAGGTACATGGACCCCGACATGTGATGACCAATCCCGCCACCCTGTGGTCCGGGGTGGGCGATCAGGGCTCTCTGGGTCCTTCTGGTCCATGAGCAGGCTTGCTCTTCACAAACTAGAACATGGAGGCCCTCGTGATCCCCCCCGCAGATCCTCCCTCAGGCTATTTACAAAACACTGTATACAGGGTGTGTAGTTTGTTCACGCTTTTGCTGGCATAAGTTGTTAATTTTGATTAAGTACAGTTGATTGCTTTTTCCCTTTGGTTGTTGTGCTTGTCGAATCTAAAAGAAACCTCATCTACCCCAAGCCCGCAGGAACACTCACCTGAAGCCATCCATAGCCATCTTCGCGTCATCCCTGAGTTGGGACACGTCACCCCAAGTATCAGGTCAGCAGTTTCCCTAGCCTCCTGGGCTCCCTTGTGCTCCTGGTAAGGGATTGGGAGAGCTCTGTCCTCTGAGCGTGATGGCATGTCCTGGGACAGTGGCTGGGAATGTGGACTGTAGGTGGGCGAGCTACAGACAGTCAGTACCCATGAATGATCTTCTAGCCCAGCATGTCCCCTGGGAGCTATGGTGTTGTCTCCACACTCCAGTCAGACAGATGGGGACCTGCTAACAGGGAGCACACAAACGCTTGTGTTCTCTGAAGGTTTTCATACGGTGTCATCCTTGCATGTGTTTGGTTTGTAGCACCAGGCAAGAGGACCTAGAGACCCTGCTAGCCTTGGAAAGGGCTGATATCATAGCCGAATACCATCAGCTGAGGCCCAGACAAGTACCATAGATGCTAGAGAACCCACTAGAGGTGGGGACCCCTCCTGCAAGGGCAGGTGAATCCCAGGAATGGATCAGAGGCAAGCATGACAGGTCAGTCCATTGAAGAACCATAGTCACCAGGAACATATGAGATGCTGGGGACGGACTCAGGCATCAGCAAGTGAGGGTCCATCCTGGATCCTAGACATCGGTAGCCGATGAATCCAGGTGTGGATCACAGTCACCAGTTCCCCATGAGGCCCAGGTGGTTGTATACTTAGGTATATGGCAGCGGGTATGGTCCAAATGGTATCAAAAGCAGTAACAGCAATGGTATGTACTGTGTGAGGATCATAGCAGAGTTCAGGCAATGAGAACCAAGTGGGTGTTGTTGCCAGTAGGAGCAGGTAAGGCCAGGTGGGGATCAAGTCCTCAGGTGCTCCAGATGTCCAGATGCATAGCTAGCCAATGGAGGTGAGACCCAATCAGGGATCTGAATCTAAGCTGAGAAGTGAGGGCCCAGGCAGAGATGAAAATCAGAGGAGCAGAGCCTGATGGCCGGGGGCATCAGAACCAGGTGAGGCCCAGGAGGGGATCAGAGCCAAGGATGAGCCTGGTCAGCCCAGACAAGGACCATAGTCACTAGGAACATGTGAGGCCCTGGGGACTGACCAGGGCATCAGTAGAAGTGAGGGTCTATCTTGGCTCCTAGTGATTGGTAGCAATGAGCCCAGGTGTGGACCACGGTCACCAGGTCTAGGTGATGCTCATGTGGGGATCAGGTGATCTGGGTCACCAGATCAGGTCAGGCTCAGGTGGGGATCATCTCTGTTAAAGCAGATAAGGCTGTCAGGCTGCTCCCATTGGGCAAACAGGCCCTTCTTCTCATGCTCGGAGAATCTGAGAGGGTCCTGATCTCCCTCAGGATTCCGGGGAGAGGAGATATTCTGTTCCCTCCTTTCCCCATGTCCCTGGCACAGATCAGTCCCCACCATGTGTTCCGCTCTGTATCAGGCATTCCAAGTAGGGTCCCCAAGAGATCCTTGGGATGATGCTGACCTGTCACCGTGGAATGTCATGGACAGTCAGAGCTTTCTGCCCCCCTTCATCCATCTCAGGTAGGGGTTTGCATTTGTAGGAATGCCTCTCTGGAGGCTGGCACATCCCCCCTGGTCAGGACCTCATCCCCTGGAGCCCTCTGAACACCATGACTTCACTGGGCTGGAGCTGAGTGACCCGGGAGGCAAACGCGGGGTGTGGGTTGGAAGGGAGCTGGGCCTGGGGGCTGGCCCCTGGGCACTCAGAGAAGTGGTCTCCATACCTGCTGTGGGGAGGGCCAGGTGTGTGTCTCCTGAATTGGGTTGGGGGGTGTCCTGTCCTTCAGCAAGGACTCCAGAGGTGAGGAGCTCTGGGACGATAGCCTGCTTTCTATAGGAGGATGGTCTGATCTGGAGCGAATTGGAGGGGTGCTCCTCACTCACACCCCCAGGCCAGGGCTCCGACAGTCCTGAAGGTTTCTGCGGGGCTGCAGGTAGTTGCTGGGGACAAAGCAAGGTCAGGGAGGGAGTTTGGGCAGCAGAGGAAGGGGTTGACCAAATTGAGCAGGAAGAGGGAAGAGGAGGAGGAGGAGGAGGCCACCATGGGTTGAAAACAAGGGAGGGAGAAGAGCCCAGTGGCCTTGGCCGGAGGGGAGGAGGCTGCTGGGTCGACGGCACCACAGAACCTCATGAATGCTGGAGACTCCATTTTGGGGCCAACGGGGCTGCCCCTGGTCCTCTCAGCCCTGCTCTCTGCCCAGTGGCTGCTTGGAGGGGTCAGGCATGTGTCGTGCTCAGCGGCTCTGACAAGACAAGAGGTACAATGAATGGGGACAGTAGTGGAGGTGACAGTAAGAGGGTTGGATTCAGGGGACAGCAAGGAAGACACCCAGGGTGCAGGGGGAGGCGGGCTGGAACCCGGGTAGTCAGTCCCTGGGAAGGCAGGGGCCTCTGCCGAACAGTCAAGTGGGCACCTAGGCCATGCTGACAGCTCTCAGGCTGGTCCATCTCAGTGACAGGGCACCTCCTGGGGGCTCCTGAAGGGGTCCCACCTAGCCTACCACCAGCAACAACCCTTCTCGGACCCCCCAGAACCCTGTCCCAGACCGACCACAGGCAGCGTGCAGCCCCTGCCTTCCCTAGTGGACCCTCACCTCCGAGTGCCGTGGCCTCATATGTTGGGGACTCTGGGGCCAAGCCTGGAGCTCAGGGATCTGTGCCTCTGCCTTCCCAGAAGAAGGACCTGCCCGGCCCCAGGCCCCGAGGCCAAGGTGGGAGCCAGTCCTGGGCACTGGGCAGGATTGGGAGTGGGCGTGGGGCCAGCTGTCCACAGACCCCGTCCTGCAGGACATCCCCAGGGGTGTCTCCCCAAACGCCCTGTCCCAGCGCTGCTCAGGCTGCGAGGAACGCACTGCAGACCCCGAGCCACGGTCAGCGGGAAGGTCTCTGTGCCTTCCTGGGTCACTCCTCTGAGTCCCCGCAGGGTGACTGGATGAAGCAATGTACGCCCATCTCCCAGGGCTAGAGGCTCATCTGCTGCCCCTGTATGTCCTTTTCCAGAAACAACGCCAGCAAACCTGGCGAGCCACCAAGTGGCTAACCATGCTCAGGAAATGGGGCCAGTACCAGCAAGCAAGAAGGTGGGGGCACTGCGTGTCCCCCAAGGGCACTCTGTCTTTAGGAAGCTGGGGGCCGCCCAGAGCCACCTCCTGCCCTGTCCATGGGAGATTTCCCTGTCTGGGAAGAGTCTGCTGCCAGAGGCAAAGCCTCCACAGGCCCAAGGTTTGCGGTGAGGGTAGCGTCAGTTCAAGGCCACGAAACCCTGCTACTTGTGGAGGACGCGCCCAGCTCTAGGGAGGCTCAGCCTCTCTGGAGACAACGAGCAGCTGAAACCACAATCTTCTCGATGCCTCCCTTTCTCTGAGCTCCAAGGTGCCGCCCTGGGCCCAACTCCCCGACACTGCCTTCCCTTCTGCTGCTGTGTAGTCAAGTTTTCAAGGGGGTCCCGCCCTAGCTGCATGTACAGGTGTGGTTGCGTTTGCTGGAGATCGAGAATGTTAAATCTCCAGGGACCGAGACTCAGCAGACGGCCTGCCCCACTTTACCCACTGTACTCCACGTCCTGAGGTCTGCTCCCAGCTGCCCTCAACACCTCTGTCCCCATCTACTCTTGGGTGTGAATGTGTGGAAAACCACATCCTTTGCCTCAGAGGCTGGCCTCACTGCTACCTGGTTGGACTACAGGCACATCTGTGCTGGGCCGAGGGCAAGGCGTGGGCAGCCAGTCATTCACATGGAGAACAGCTACGTAGCATCTGACCTCCCTCCCCTCCTGGCTGGAGGAAAAGAGGAGCTCAGGCTAGCACCTCGAGGTTCTCCTCTGACCCCTGACGAGACGCGTCAGAGGACCCCTGAGGAGTGCCACCTGAAGCAACCTCCACAGGCTCTTGCACCAACCGAGAGTCTTTCAGAGACTCTTCCTATATCTCCCTGAAGGCTACCTTACACCTCCCATCCCAGCAAGCACTTTGTGCAGAACTAAGGCAGAAGAGCCGCACACAGCTGGGTTCCCTGACACCTCTCCCTCACCTGGATTAGGGCCAGGATTTAGGTTATCCGCACAAGGTGTGTGGCTCCTCGGCAGGATCCGTTGTAGCCCCACGGTCCAGATGCCCAGGGCACCATCACATCTGTCTCCAAACACAGGACAGGACAGCAAGCCCACACCCAGTAATGGCATCTCGTGGACCTACTCAATGGATAATAGGGCTGAGCTCTTGAAGCCCTGACACTTTGGCTTCTCTGTAGAGCGGGCAACTTGGACGTATTCCCACTCTGGTCCGGTCACCATATGTACAAGCATGTGTGTTAACCACCCATTGAGTTTGGAAATTCTTCCTTTGGACGGGTTCTCACTGGCATGGTCAACACTATGCCCCTGGTGCCTCTGCTCCACACCCCGTGGTTAACCCCCCAAGAAGTTCACATCTCTCCGGCAAAATCTAGGGGCTACCGTCCCTTCCACAGGGAACAACGCCCATGACACAAGGTAAAAAACTTGCCTGAATTCTGGCTTCTGGAATGCCTGTTCTTATGGCCAGGAAACCGCTCCTCCTCAAAGGCTTGAAGGAAGATACTGGTTTGGGATGCAGAAATGGATGTTCGTTTCCTCTGCATTCCTTCGGGACTCGACCTAAAGAGAAAACAGCATTGGAGAGGAGGGCTTGGACGCCAGTAGCACAGCCAGTGCGGAGATAGAACTGTGTGTCAGGGTGTGTGTGGTGGTGTGTGAGTGCATGTGACTGTGTGTGTGTGTGTGTGTGTGTGAGAGAGAGAGAGAGAGAGAGAGAGAACTTTTCTCTATGTTCTCTGTCTTCATAGCCTCCCTTCCCTGAGACCAAGAGCTAGAGCCTGAACCCACCCCTGGAGCCAGCCTTTGGATAACAATGGTGAGTTGATGGAAGAAGAGGCCTTCTTCCTGGCTACCAGGTTCAGTACAGGAAGACGCAGATCCTTCCTGGCCCAGAAACAGCCTGCCTGCTGCCTGCCCAACAATGGCAGGTGGGGTGTCGCCATCCTCGATCACAGGGTGGCTGGAGCCTGAGAGCAGAGATGATGCCCTTCCTGAGGCTTTTGCTACTCCTCGGTAAGCACACAGAGACACATTCCTGTGTCAAGGAGTGGCTCAGGAGGGGACCCTTCTTGGATGCTGGGGAGTCACCTGGAGGCTCTTCCTGTCCACGCAGTGGCCTTTCTCCTTGGCGGATTGTGGAGCCCAGTCAGCGGCTCTGCCTTCGCTGTCTCGTTCGCTGGTTTTGGCACCAGACCTAAGGGGCAAAAGAAGAAGCAACGGTCAGGTAACACGCGAAGGCAGCTTATCCCACACATGGCAGGGACTCGAGGACCCAAGACCAACTAACACCCCACTGAAAGCCAGAGCTGGCTTGTTGCCTACACTGTTACATGTATTTGCATGGCCCTTTGGTGTACAAGGAAGAAGGCGTTGGTCTCCCCTGAGGAGCATGAACTGTAGGTAAACACACAATGGATGGTGTTGGTAGAACAGTCATTTCTTCTTTGGTCATCTGCATGGACAGATGATGGGGTTCCTGCTGCAGTCCCCTGTAGGGAGCTGAGGAGACGTTGACTGACCCAAGAAGACACTGGAAATGGGTGTCATTCTCGTCACAATTGGACCCTTGTGCAGGCTTCCTCTCTGCTGGTGGCAAAAGACAAAATGGTCGTCATGGATTGGCACCTATTCCTCTCTATGTGTCTCTTCCCCTCCCGTGTAGGAGGACTCACGGTGTTTCATGTGGTAAAAGCGATTGGCCATGGCACAGGATCTCTGGGGACAGTCAGCCCATGGGCATGAACCCGTCATCAGGCCTCAGGCCTTGGACCCCAGTGTTCCCTCATCCAGTGAACGAAGGTCTCAGAAGGACCTCCAAGGGCAAGGGCTCCTAGAGCCCGCACATCCCCACGCCATAGGTTCTGAGCTCCCCAGCTGAGCACGCAGAAGGACAGGCAATGGCCTAGCCCCATGTGTTTGCATGCCTCCTCCCCCAGAGACTATGAGAAAAGCACTGGGTCTGCCTAGCTGGATTCTAGATTCGGGGATGGTCAGCTCTCGGGCCAGGTGTTCTCTGGCAGCAATGACAGGGTAAGGGTCTCCTGGAAGAATGCCTGCAGGGCCCCCATCTGCCTCACCATCAATACGAGCCTCGTTTGTCGGGGTCCTCATGGGAGTGGGACTGTGTGGGGAAGAGGGCAGCCACAGGAGGAAGGCATTCAGAGGAGCATTGACCAGCAATGTGCTCTCAGCACTCCCCTTTCTGGGATGTCGAAAACATCCCCGTCCAGGAATGACCTCCCCTTTGCCACTTATGGTCCCACCTAAGCCTGAGGGGGCTGTTCCACAGGACATAGGCAGTTCCCCATCTGCCCTTGGGAATGGGTGTTCGTCAGGGATCTAGGGAAAGGGCAGCCTTGAGCTACCTATGTGATTCCAGGCCAAGGCTTGGAGAAGACCCTGAGTGGAGATACTGGTGGGGGTCAGGGTCGAGGAGGGGGCGGGGGAAGGGTGAAAAGCCCATTGGGAAAACCAAAGAGGACCACATGTCCACGAGGAAACCTGAAGGGAATATGTGAAAACCCATGCCCATAGTGGGTCCATTGACGTGAAAGTTCTACAGTCGTCAACCCATCAAAGGAAGTGATCCACCTTGACTTGCTCTCTGTGCCCTGAGATCCAGCTGGCGGCCTTACAGAAGGGGGACTCTTGCTGGGAATCTCGGCCCAGTCCAGGGTTTCCCTCCTCCCGCAGCCCTATGCAAGCCCCACTCCTGCCCCTTCACCCAGACACCAGGGGAGCCCAGCTGTCCCATGAGCGTCCCACCCATTAAGGCAGTCACTTCTCCTTTCCTGAAGCCCGGTATGTCCTCTGAGCCCTTGGGGCATCTCGGCAGGTGCGGATCCTGTGATGGCCACTCACAGCCAGGGGTGCTCCTGGAAGCCATGCTGCAGGCGGCCCTCGGCTTGAGTGGCGCCGGCAGGTCAACTGGACAGGACCCAGCACGCGGGACGTACTCCGGCCTGGGAGGGCCCAACCCAGGATGGCCCACCCCTTGGTCTTCCCTCAGCTCCCTGGGTGGCCCCACCCCCAGTGGGGCTGACCATCGGTGGACAAGGGAGGTCTCCCTGGACCGGACCTTGGGACCACCAGAAGCAACAGTTGGAGCTGGGCCTGTGTCTGATGGGCCTGCACCCTTCCCTTAGATGACCAGCGCCTTCCTGGCACCCACAAGCCTCTCGGGATCTCAGACCTGAAATAGAACCGTGCCCTGGAGCCCCTGTGCACCGTGTCTTTGGCCGGACTCCTTCGTGGCCCTCGTACAGTCGCTCAGGATTCTGGACCGATGTTGTGGAACTCTGGCCACCTCTGGCCTCCCAGCACGAGCCTCCTGCTTCACCTTCCTAGAAAGTCATTTTAATTTTTTTCTTTATTTTTATAATTGTTTTAATTAAAGTTGTGTGGTTTATTTCTTTTCACTCTGGTCATTTTTCATTGGGAGTGTTCTGCTGTGTTTCTTTACGTGTATTTGTTGCAATGACTTTGTAATTTGGAGATTTTATATATTTCCAAAATATATGTATGAACACATAATATAAGGATGTGGGGTTTTTTTTATAGTGTGTACTTTGAGGTCTCTTTGGGTTTTGAACCCTTAGCCTGCCAATCTGGATCGGTCAGCCTCTCAGTTTGGTCTGGAGGCAGCCTCTGGATCTGGGGAAGCAGTTTCCAATGACACCTGGGCAGCTCCTGTGAAGCCCCACTTGACAGCCAGGCAGGAGCTGGGAATCAGACCCCTTAGATAGGAGGCCTATGAGGGACGTTGGGCGCCAGCTGTCGCCCTCAGTGTGGGGATGGGTGGAACCACGATGGTTTGCCTGTGGGCACGAGGGAGCAACAGCCTTGAAGAAAAGAACAAAGAGGGATCCCTGGGTGGCGCAGCGGTTTGGCGCCTGCCTTTGGCCCAGGGTGCGATCCTGGAGACCTGGGATCGAGTCCCACGTCGGGCTCCCAGTGCATGGAGCCTGCTTCTCCCTCTGCCTGTGTCTCTGCCTCTCTCTCTGTGTGTGACTATCATAAATAAATAAAAAATTAAAAAGAAAAGAAAAGAACAAAGAGCACCCGTGATCGTGGACAATTCGGGGCACATGCGCATCTTACCACGTCCTGGGTCCACGGAGGCAATGCCCTCCGCAGGCTCATACGGTTTCAGGCCTCCCCTGTGTGCCCAGAGAAAAGAGTGTGGGCTCCGTCAGTGCCCGTCATTTTGTGGTCAGACAGGCTCCAGCTGATTCTCCTCGCTCTTGACCACTCTCTGCTGGTCATGTCCACAGGGACATGAGGTGTCCAAGGAGAGTGTGGCTTAGTGACCTGGGAGACCCGGGAAGACACGTCCAAATACCTGCAAAGCACATGAAGAAAATCATCTCCCCCGTCGAATCTGTACTTTTGTATCCATCGGGTAAGTACCGAGTTGTGCATTTCTGGTCATAGGGTAGTTCTCTCACTGGGACACCTGCACCCCGATGTTTCTAGCAGCAATATCCACAATAGCCAAACTGTGGAAGGAGGCTTGGTGTCCATCAAAAGATGAATGGATAAAGAAGATGTGGTTTATGTATACAATGGGATATTACTCAGCCATTAGAAACGACAAATACCCACCATTTGCTTCAACGTGGATGGAACTGGAGGGTATTATGCTGAGTGAAGTAAGTCAATCGGAGAAGGACAAACAGTGTATGTTCTCATTCATTTGGGGAATATAAATAATAGTGAAAGGGAATATAAGGGAAGGGAGAAGAAATGGGTAGGAAATATTAGAAAGGGAGACAGAACATAAAGACTCCTAACTCTGGGAAACAAACTAGGGGTGGTGGAAGGGGAGGAGAGTGGGGGGTGGGGGTGAATGGGTGACGGGCACTGAGGGGGGGCACTTGAAGGGATGAGCACTGGGTGTTATTCTGTATGTTGGTAAATTGAACACCAATAAAAAATTAGTTTATTGAAAAAATAATAAATAAATATAAAAGCATAACTTGCTTAAAAAAATAAGGTAGTTCTCTTTTTAACCTAAGGAACCTCCACACTGTTTTCCACAGTGGCTGCCACTGTTTGCTTCCCCCTATCAGTGTAAGAGGGTTCTCCTTTCTCCTCATCCTCACCAATACCTGTTGTCTCCTGTGTTCTTAATTTTAGGCATTATGACAAGTGTCAGGTATTTTCTCATGTGGTTTTGATTTGCATTTCCCTGATGATGGGTGATGTTGAGTGTCTTTCCTTGTGTCTGGTAGCCATCTGGATATTACAGAAAATGTCCATTCATGTCTTCTGCCCATTTTCAGTTGGATGATTCATGTTTTGAATGTTGAGATTTATATTTGGATATTATGTCTTTACTGGATCTGTCGCTTAGAAATATCTCGTCTCATTTTCTAAGGTGCCTTTTAGCCTTGGCTGTTTCCTTCACTGTGCAGAGCTTTTTATCTTGATGAAGTCCCAATAATTTATTTTTGGATTTGTTTCCCTTGTCTCAGAGGCATATGTAGAAAGAAGATCCTATGGCCAAGTCAAAGACGTTACTGCCTATCTTTTCTTCTTTTTATGGTTTCAGGTCTCACATTTAGGTCTTCAATTCCTTTTGAATTTTTATACATGGTGTAGGAAACTGTTCCAATTCCATTCTTCTGCATGTGGCTGTCTAGTTTTCGCAACATTATTTGCTGAAGAGAGAGTCTTTTATTTATTTTAAAGATTCTCTTTATTTATTCATCACACACACACACACACACACACACACACACAGAGGCAGAGGCAGAGGCAGAGGCAGAGGGAGAAGCAGGCTCCATGCGGCGAGCCTGACACAGGACTCTATCCTAGGTCTCCAGGGTCACACCCTGGGCTGCAGTGGCCGCTAAACTGCTGCGCCACCAGGGCTGCCTGAGACTGTCTTTTAACCATTGGGTATTCTTTCCTGCTTTGTCGAGGATTAATTCAGCTTAGAGTTTCGGGTTTGTGTCTGGTTTCGGTATTCCATTCTGTTCTATTGATCTATGCGTCTTCTTGTTGTGCCCGCACTATCCTCTTTGGATCACTAGAAATCTGTAATATAACTTGGAGTCTGAAATTTTGGTGCCCCCAGCTGGATTTTCTTTTTTAATACTGCTTTGTCTATTTTCAATCTTTTGTGGCTCCATACAAATTTTAGGGTTATTTGTTCCAGTTCTGTGAAAAATGTTAGTGCTATGTTGATAGGGATTGCATTGAATAAACAGATAGCTTAGAGTAGTATAATCTTATTTGCAATATTTGTTCTTCCAGTCTTTGGGCATGAAATATTTTTTCATTTCGTGTCATCTTCAATTTCTTTCATCATTATTTTTATAGTATTTCCAGTACAGGGCATTCACCTCTTTGGTTAGCTTGCACCCTACATATCTTATTGGTTTTGTTGCTAATTAGAAATAGGATTGAGTCCTCAATTTCTCTTTCTGTTGCCTCATTATTGTTGCATTGAAATACGACACATTTCCACATATTAATTTTATATCCTGCTACTGTTCCAAATTCATGTTTGATTTCTAGCAATTTTTTTTTGGTGATGTCTTTTGGGTTTTCTAAATAAAGCATCATGTTTATGCAAATAATGAAAGGTTGACTTCATCTCTGACAATTTGGATCCCTTTTATATTTTGTTGTTGTTGTTGTCAGATTACTGAGGCCCAGACATGCAGTACTATGTAAATAGGAATGGTGAGCGTGGACATCCTTGTCTCATTTCTGAGTGTAGGGGAAAGACTCTCAGTTTTTCTCCCCTGAGCATGATATTAGCTGTGGATCTTTGGTATATGGCTTTATGATGCTGAGGTATGTCCCTTCTATCCCTACCTTGCTGAAAGTTTTTTTTTTTTTTCAAGAAAAAGTGCTGTATGTTGTCGAATGTTTTTTCCACATTTATTGACAGATCATAAGGATAAGCTTCTTATCCTTTCTTTTATTAATGTAGTGTATCATGTTGATTGATTTGTGAATATTGTACCACCCTTGCAACCGGGGAATAAGTCCCACTAGATTGAGGTGAATAATTCTCTTAATATCCTGGGAATATGATTTGCTAGTATTTTACTGAGAATTTTTGCTTCCATGTTTCTTTAAGCGTATTGGTCTCTAAATCTCCTTTTTAGTGGGTTTTTTTTCTGGTTTTGGTATCAAGGTAATGCTGGCCTCATAGAAAGAGTTTGGAAGTTTTCCTTCCATTTCTATGTTTTGGAAACGTTTGAGAAGAATAGGTATTAACTCTTTTTTAAATATCCAGTAGAATTGCTCTGGGAAACAAGCCAGGCCTGGACCTCCATTTAGGGAGGGTTTTTTTTCTTAAGATTTTATTTGCTTATTCATGAAAGACACAGAGAGAGAGGCAGAGACAGAGGGAGAGGCACACTCCATGTGCGGAGCCCGATGTGGGACTCAATCCTAGGTTCCCGGGATCACAACCTGAGCTCAACGCAGACACTGAACTCCCGAGCCACACAGGTGTCCTATTGGGAGGGGGTGATTGCTGATTGAACTTATGGGCTAGTTCTGGGTTTGTTCACATTTTCTATGTCTTCATGGGTTAGTTTTGGTAGTTTGTACATTTCTTGAGGTCTGTCCATTTCTTTCAGGTCTCCCAGGTTGTCGTCATAGAATTTTTCATAATATTCTCTTATATTTTTCTTAAGCAGAAAATAAACCTTTATTTCTATCAAATTAAAAAGTAGGAATCAAGCTTCAAGCAAGATAACCAAAGTAGTCAATAACACAATTTAACAGTTAGGAGAGCATGTACGGATTAGAATACAAGTTTAGATACTTTTAAGCATGTACACCCAAAACAAAAGGGCTGACAACTTTCACACTGAGGAGAAGCAATGACTCATCATAAACACACAACTTCTGGGAAACTGGAGCTGACTTTTCACAGGACAGTAATCTGAAGTGACAAGCTGTCACTGGCTTAGAGAACAGATTTGAGCTTGATAGGGGTCACAGTGAAACACCATTGTAATGCAACAATTGTACTTGTTTTATTTTTGTAGTGCTGTATGTGATCTCTCCCCTTTCATTTGTGATTTTATTTATTTGGGTCCTTTCTCTTTTTGATAAGTCTGGGTAGAGGTTGATGAATTTTATTAACTGTATTTTATTTTATTTTTTTATTTTTTTTATTTTTTTTATTAACTGTATTTTAGAACTAGCTCTGAGTTTCATTATTCGATTCTACTGTTTTCTTGTTGTTGTTGTTTCTGTATCATTTATTTCTGCTCTAATCTTTATTATTTCCCTTCTTCTGCAGGCTTTACGCTTTGTTTCCTGTACCTTTTTTAGTTCCTTTAGGTGGAAACTTAGGTTGGGTATTTGAGGCTTCTCTTGTGTCTTGAGGTAGGCCTGTATTTCTATGTACTTCCCTCCTAGGGCTGCCTTTGCTACATGCCAGAGGTTTGGACAAACATGTTTTCATTTCCATTTACTTATATATATTTTTATAATTTCTTTAATTGCCTGGTCACCTCATTCATTCTCCAGTAGGGTGTTCTTTAATCTCCAGGTATTTGTGGTGTTTCCAAAGTTTTTTCTTTAGTTGACTTCAAGTTTCATAGTGCTGTGGTCTGAAAATGTACGTGGTATGATCTCAGTGTTCTTGTACCTGTTGAGGGCTGATTTGTGGCTCATCATGTGATCTATTCTGGAGAATGTGTCATGTGTATTTGAAAGGAATGTGTATTCTGCTGGTGTAGGATGAAATATTCTGAATACGTCTGTTGAGTCCTTCTGGTCCAGAGTGTCAATCAAAGCCCTTGTTCCCTGTTGATCTTCTGCTTAGATGATCTGTCCTGTTTGTCAGTGGGCATGAAAATCCCCTGTCATTGTATTAATATCTGTGAGTTTCAGTATGTTTGTTGTTCATTGGTTTCTATATTTAGCTACTTCCACATTGGGTGCATAAATATTTACCATTGTTTGATTTTCTTGATGGATAGCCTCTAATTATGAAATAATGTCCTTCTTCATCTCTTATTACTGTCTTTGGTTTCAAATCTAGTTTTTCTAAGTGTGGCTCTTCCAACTTTTTATTGATGTCCATTACCATGATAGATGATTGTAAATCCCCTGACTTTCAATATACATGTTTCTGTAGGTCTAAAGTTAGGCCTTTGTAGGAAGCATATTGATGGATTTTTTAAAGATTTTATTTATTTATTCATGGGACAGAGAGAGAGAGAGAGAGAGAGAGAAAGGCAGAGACATAGGCAGACGGAGAAGCAGGTTCCACAAAAGGAGCCCGATGTGGGACTAGGTCCCTGACACTGGCATGATGCCCTGAACTAAGGCCAGACACTCAATCTCTGAACCACCCAGACATCCCATATTTGCTTTTTAATCCACTCTGATACCTTATATCATTTGAATGTGACTTTTAGTCCATCTACATTCAGAGTGATTTTTGAAAGTTATGAATTCAGTGCTTTGGTATTACCAGTAGAGTCAGTGTTTCTGGTGATGTTCTCTGGTCCTTTCTAGTCTTTGTTGTTTCTGGTGTCTTTTTTTTTTTCCTCACTAAAAAAATCCCCTTTAAAAAGTTCTTGCTGGACTGGTTTAGTGATCATGAACTCCTTTATTTGTTGTCTGCCTGAGAAACTCTTAATCCCTCTTTCTATCCTGAATGACAGCCTTATTGTATAAAGAAATCGTGGCTGCATACTTTTCCCATTCAGTATACTGAATATTTCCTTCCACTACTTTCTGGCCTGAGAGGTGTGTGTGGGCAGATCTGTTGTCTGGATTTGTCTTCCCTTGTAGGTTAAGGACTGTCACCACCCCCACCGCTTTCAGGATTCTAACCTTGCGTGTGTATTTTGTGAATTTGATTCTGATGTGCCTTGGCGATGGTCCGCTTTTGTTGAATTTCGTGGGAGTTCTCTGTGCTCCTGGTTTCAGTGTCTGGGTCCTTCCTCACAATAGAAAAGTTCATATACTTTGTTCGAATAATACTTGTGCCCCTTTTCTCTCTCTTCATCTTCTGAGTCTCCTGTGATATGAACGTTATTGTTTCAATCAGTGGCTGTGTTCCCTAAGTCTGCCTCTGTGGTCCATTACTTTTCTTGTGTTTAGGGTTTCCATTTCGGACTGCATCTCAGTTATAGCATTTTTAATGTCGGCCTGACTACATGTTAGTTCTTTTATATCGACAGTAAGGGAATGCGTTGTATCTTCTAAGCTCTTTTTCCAACCCACCTACTATCTTTATAATCATTGTTTTAAATTCTAGTTCAGACATCTTACTTATATCTAAATTGACTAAGTCCCTGGATGTGAGTACTACCTCCTCTGCTTTTTGGAGGCAAATTTCATCATATCATTGTGTTTCCCAGAATACACGGAAGAAAGAAAAAGAAAAACAGGAAAAACAACAATAACCAAAATCCCCCCAAAAATCTTAGATATTGTGTTTTTTATGCTGCTTTTTAATTATTAATTAATTATTAAGAGAATCTAGATCGCAAAATAATAAAGAAAATTTAAATACAAAGAAAGTAATAAAAATAATAAATATATGTCTGTAATAAATACAATTAACACTTAATAAAAAAAAATTGACCAAAATAAATGAAACATAATTATACAGAACAAAGTACAAAGGAAGCTAGATCCTACTTCTCCCGTTGATCTGAAGCCTTGCAGGCCTCTGTGATCAGTACTCTTGGTGGGAGCCAGTGGTCTGTGCAGGACGTCTGGGGGAGGGGCCATTGCGCTGAGTGTCAGGTGCCCCTTGCCTTAGTGGAGATGCACCTGCAGGGCTCAGAGTCAGGGCTCTGTGAAGGCTCATCTGGCCTCCACCAGGTGGCGCTGTGCTGCTCCCTGAGCTCTCTGAGTGCTGATGGGCAGGATGAGAGAGGGGGCATTGGGTTCCCTGGCTCTGGATCTGAACATCCCAACCCCCTGTCTGCAGTGAGCCTTCACAGAAGAGCCATCGAGCCTTCTTGTCTCCGCAGTTTGTGTCAGAACCCTGCGTCCACCCTGCCTGTGTCCGAGCTTGCATAGCATGCCACCTATAGGTCATCAGCTGGGCCAGTGCCCAGAAGGCATCCTCCTTATTTTGGGACATCAGCAGGATGGCCACGATCTGGCTCATGCCCCAGCATTGGCCCACCTCCTGCAAGAGCCAGAGCCCGACAGAGGGTAGCCACCGCCGATGCCCCCCTGAGCCCTCCCCACTTGGACATCAGGCTCCCACGGCTCCCTCACAGCCGAGGTTCCCAGAGGGTGCTCCCAGAGGGCGAGGAGAGCAGGGTGGAGGGGCACCAGGATGAGCTATAGATCAATTCAACCCCAGGTCTGGGGTTTGCTGTGACACACTTGCTACTGAGCCCTTGTGGTTAGGGTGGGCCCTCGCTGGACAGGGGACGGCATCTGGGGGCTCATCATACTAGGTTTGTTAACAAGCAGTGAAAATTGTCTAAAATTAAATGCATGACATTCAGAAATACATAAAAACACTGAGGGTGGGTGTCACTTTGACCCATCCGACTCTCATTGGGTCCATGTGTGTCCTGGTTCAGCGGTGGCAGTGCTGGCCAGCTCCCAGATCACTTTCCTGCCCCCACTTTCCGGCCTCCACCCTGTACCCTGCCCTTCACAGGGTAGCCTCACATGTGAGTGTGTCCTGCAGAAACCTCCTTCCTTCCCCGGTGAGGCCAGGCCAGGGATGGCACAGGTGCCCACCATGCGTTCTGGCCTGTGTGAGGGCTTGTGCTCAGCTGTTGATGGGGAGGGGACTGAGGTCAGTCCTGTGCCAGGAGCAGGATGGCAGGTAACCCTGGGTGGGGAGGGGACACGGAGGGTCAACCCTGTGCAGACAGAGGACATTGGCGTTAAGCTCTGGTGGTGAGAGGACATTGGGTGTCAGCTGGGTCTGGAGTCCCTCGGTCCCCTGGGCTCCAGGCCCCCGGGCTGAGCCCCACTCTCCCCCAGATCCTACCCGCTAGGGCGTCGAGAATCCTTCACATGCTGGTGCAGGAGACGAGGCAGCACAAGGTGTGCCAGCTGAGCCCGCCTGCTGAGGGGGCCCAGGTACATGAGCTGCAAGTACCTGCTGTCCTGACGTCCCATCCAGGGCCACACTGACCGCCCTGCTGGCCTGCTGTGCTCCACAAGCACAGGTTCAAGGCGAAGAAGGTTAGAAGCATCCCCAGAGCCCAGCCAGTCCAGGTTCCGTGGACAGAGGGAGCACAGATCTCCCAGGGCGCTTTGCACAGTCCAACATGAACTCAGGCCACCAGTCCCCAGCTGTCACTCTCTCCCAGCCCCGTCCTGGCCCACGGGGAATGGGCTGAGTCCCAGTAAGTCTGTGAGGGTCCTGACCTGGAATTGGCCGAACTTGGAAGTCATAGGGGCAGGTCAGTTTGTGTGCCTGGTGGCACCTGTGCAGGGGCTGGTAGGGGCTGGGTAGGGCTCCCTCCTCCTTTCTGGGGGTCTGTCCCCACTGCTTGCACAGAGCTCTGGGAGACGCAGAAATGGGCTGGCCATGCATTTTAACTCTCAAGACTTTATTGAACTTTCAACAACAAACAGGGGCTCCGACATTAGGGTGCGCACCTTCCCCGGGGGAGCGGGACCATCCTGTCCTTTAGGGAAACCCGAAGTCACATGGGGGTGTGGGTGCTAGAGTCCCCTAACTTGGAGCCTGGGAAGATTCTGAGTGTGGGCACATTTCCTGAAGTTGGAGCCTGAGAGGCAGTATTGTGGACAGCAGACCTGACCTATACCTGCAGCTTAGGGGTCCCTGCTCTGGGCCCCTACAGCTTAGGGGTCCCTGTGCTGGGTCCCTGCATGTCAGCTGGACCCCGGCTTCTGGACCACTGGTTCCAGGGGACTGACTCCCAGAGACCAGGATGTGGAGGAACCTGCCTCCTAGTGTGGGTGAGGATATGGCCCAGTGGCCTGCCCCTGCTGCCCCTGCCCTGGAGTATCCTGAAATTCCCAGCATTGTCCTAGGTCAGCGACCTGGATCTGTGGGGCCCACCCAGAACCGAGGAAGACACATCCTGCTCTGAGAGGGTCGCCGAGCCTTGGGGCAGAATCCAGAACTGGTCAGGGCCACGGCGGGGCTCAATCTATCAATCTGCATTCTGACCTTGGGGGGGCTCAATTCGAACCTGCCTCCCCAGTACCCTGGGAGAGGCCAGCCCAGGTACCTCTGGCTCAGGGACTCTTTTCCTGTTGTGGGGGCGCCCTTTATGAAGATATGTGAGAAGAAGCAGGGCATGGTGTCTGCTGGCCAGAGCCTCGGGGCCCATATCCTTACCATCACGCTCTGTTCCAGAGGCCCAGGTGCATGGAGCTTCCCTGTGGAGGCAGAGGTCAGATGGTTCCAGGATTGTGAGGGGTCTTGGGGTAGTGGGTTCAGCACTGCCCTGGCTCTGGTCTGGCCCTGCCTATCACTCCCCAGAGAGTGGCTTGAGCTGCTGTGGCCTCAGGGCAGGAAGGGTATCTGGATCCCTACAGTGTCATCTTAGTGGGCTGGGTGGACCGCGTGATGGGAGTCCCAGGGGGAATCTGTTGTCTGGTTTGCTCTCTGGCCTGTGATGTGGCCCAGGCAGGTGCCAAAGGGAAGGAGACCCAATGTTCTGGCTTCAGGTCCCTGTTCGGGTGCCACCTGCCTGCACTCTCCTGGTTCCCTGGGAGCATGAGGAGGGAGTTCCCTGTGGGGCATCTGGGCCGGCCAGGGGTCCTGGGCTGAGGGCCCAAAAGAGTTAAAAATAGATCTGCCCTATGACCCAGCAATTGCAGAGCTGGGGATTTACCCCAAAGATACAGATTCAGTGAAACGCTGGGACACCTGCACCCCGATGTTTCTCGCAGCAATGTCCACAATAGCCAAACTGTGGAAGGAGACTCGGTGTCCATTGAAAGATGAATGGATAAAGAAGATGTGGTCTATGTATACAATGGAATATTCCTCAGCCATTAGAAATGACAAATACCCACCATTTGCTTCAATGTGGATGGAACTGGAGGGTATTATGCTGAGTGAAATAAGTCAATCGGAGAAGGACAAACATTTTATGTTCTAATTCATTTGGGGAATATAAAAAATAGTAAAGGAGGAAAGGAGAAAAAAATGAGTGGGAAATATAAGAAAGGGAGACAGAACATGAGAAACTCCTAACTCTGGGAAATGAGCTAGGAGTGATGGAAGGCAAGGTGGGAGAAGAGTGGGGGTGACTGGGTGGCGGGTACCTCGGGGGGCACTTGACGGGATGAGCACTGAGTGTTGTTCTATATGTTGGCAAATTGAACACCAATAAAAAATAATTTAAAAAAAAAGAAAGCTCTGATGGTCAATGACCTTCCACAGTGATGGGTCAGCATCATCCCAGGTCCCGTGGACACTGTACTTGGCATGCTGAAACAATGGGACCCCGTGGTGGGGACCGATGAGCGCCAGTGACATGGGGAAAGAAGGGAGCAGAATGGCTCCTCTCCCCTGAATCCTGAGGGAGATCAGGACCCTCGGAGATTGGCCGGGCATGAGATGATGGGCCCCTCTGCCAAGTGGGAACAGCCTGACAACCTTACCTGCTCCTACCAGCGATGATCCCAACCTGGGCCTGACCTGACCTGGTGACTCTGGTCCCCACCAGAGCCTCACATGGACCTGGTGACCTTGGTCCTCACCTGGGCTCTTTGGCTACCGATCACTACGAGCTAAGATGGACCCTCACTTCTACTGATGCCTGGGAATGTTCCCAGGGTCTCACATGTTCCTGGTGACTATAGTCCTTGTCTGTGCTGACCTGGCTCATTCTTGGCTCTGACCCCTATTGGGCCTCACCTGGCTCTGATGCCTCCAGCCTTTGACTCGTGCTCTGCTCCTCTGATTTTCATGTCTGCCTGGGCCCTCTCTGATCAGCTTAGACTTGGATCCATGAACTGGTCTCACCTCTACTTCCTGGCTAACACACCATCTGGAAATCTGGTGCACCTGAGGACAATGATCCCCACCTGTCCTTACCTGCTCGTCTTGGCAACAACACCCACTTGGTTGTCATTTGCTGGACTCTGCTATGATCCTCACCCGGGAAATAATTGCTCTTACTCCTTATGATACCATTTGGGCCATACCCTTTCCTACATACCTGAGTATATGCTCACTACCTGGGCCCCTATCGGAACCTGGTGACTATGATCCCCACCTGGGCTCATCGGCTACTGATAACTAGGATCCCGGATCGACCCTCACTTGCTACTGATGCCTTGTCCATCCCCAGAGTCTCACTTGTTCCTGGTGACTATGGTCCTTGTCTGGACTGACCTGGCTCATGCTTGGCTCTGAGCCCCTCCTGGCCTGCACCTGCTCTTACAGATGTGGTCCCCACCTCTAGGGGGTGTCTAGTGCCTATGGTACTTATCTGGGCCTCAGCTGATGGTATTTGGCTATGATATCAGCCCTTTCCAAGGCCAGCAGTGTCTCCAGGTCCTCTTGCCTGGTGATTTAAAACAAACACATCCAAGGATGACACTGAATGAAAACCTTCAGAAGACACATGTGTCTGTGTGCACCCTGTGGGCAGGTCCGCATCCGTCTGACTGGAGGGTGAAGACAACACCATACTTCCGAGGGGGACATGCTGGGTAGGAGGATCACTCACGGGAAGTCACTGTCTTTGGCTCGCTGACCTACAGTCCACCTTCCCAGCCACTGTCCCAGTAAATGCTGTCATTAGAGGACACAGGTCTCCACACCTTTATCAGTTACACAAGGGGGACCAGGAACCTGCTGGGAACTGCTGACCTCATGCTTGGGGTGACATCTCCCAGCCAAGGACTGGAGCTGCCATGGCACTGGAGGGGCCTGTCAGAGAGTGTTCCTGCAGGCTTGGGGCAGACAGGAGGTTCGGTTTCTCTTAGGTTCCACAAGCACAACAACCAAAGGGAAAAGCAATGAACTGGGAATCATCCAAATTAAAAACTTGTGGAAGCAAAAGTGTGACCAAACACCCCATCCTGAATACAAGGATTTGTGAATAGTCTGAATGGGGCACTGGGCGGGAGCACGAGGGCCTCCATGATCCAATACATGAAAAGCAAGCCTTCTCAAGGGCCAGGAGGACCCAGAAGCCCTGACCGTCCACTCCGGACCAGAGTGTCGGGCCTTGGTCATCACATGCTGGGGTCCATGCACCTAGATTGCACTGGAATGTCATGGTTTGGGTATGCCTTGTATACAACAGGGCTTACAGGGGAGCGTGGGTCCCAGATGAGCAGCCAGAGCCCTGCCATAGACTCCTTCCCTGGCCTGGGGCAGCAAGGAGGCAGCCCTTACCCCGTGGAGCTGCGGAAGGGTACAGGAGCTGCCTCATGGTCATCACATGGGGTTTGGTGTGTTTTCACCCAAGCCAGGAAGCCAGAGCTCCCACTGGGAACCACAGGCCCCATCCTGGCCCAAGGGGGGCAGGGATCAGCTCCCACTCACATGTGACCTGTCGCTGTGTGAGCACCTACACTTTATACACTGGGGTACTGGGGAGAGTGGGATAGTTCTGGCTCTGTGAGCCACATCAGGAACACAAGGGCCTCCAACTGCCTGAGGATGCAGAGTAGCGCCAGGCAACGGTGGAACCCTGGGGCGCCACAGTTCTGCCCACAATACTGTCCCGTGTCATCACTGTAGGTAGATGGTCCAGTCAGCACTTAGCTCTTCACCCGGAAGGCAAAGGGTGTGAGGGGAGTTCCTGTCACCACGCTGCATGGGAAGGTATGCAGGCACCCTCCCACGTCCTTAGTTCCCACCCTCCAGGCCTCCCACCCTTCTCAGTAGACTAGTGTCCCAGCTGTCCTACCACCTCCAAGGGTTCACAGCATGGATTTTGCACTTAAGAACATTCGAGGGGCTCCTGTGTGGTTCAGTCGGTTAAACGTTGACTCGATTTTGGCTCAGGTCAGGATCTCGAGGTTGTGATGTGGAGCCTCACATGGGGTCTGGACCCAGCTGTGTAGGTAGTGTACTTGAGAGTCTCCCTTTCCCTCTGCCCCTCTCAATGCAAGCTTTGTCAAATCTTTTAATAATCAATATTGAAGATATTTGAGAAATCTTTATCATCTCTGCAGAGGTGCCTTCATATGTATAACAATTGTATAAAAGTCTTTCAGGGATCCACTGTGATTTCTATCAGAAACCCCTAATAATATTTATTGAAGTATAGTCAACATGTAATGGTACACTAGTTTCAGGGCCACAGTTTAGTGGCTCCATTCCGTACATTACTCAGCTCTCCCCACAAGAACTGTAGTCAGCATCAGTCCCTGTACAAAGTTAGTACAGTAGTACTGACTCCATTGCCTAGGCTGTACTTTTTAATTTCTGTGGCTTATATATTTTAGAACCAGATTTTTATAGCTCTTAGTATTCATCTATTTTGCCCATCTCCAACCTACTTCCTTTCTGGCAAGCAAAGTGATCCACCACATTAACGAGAAAAGGACAAAAACCATACAGTCATCTCAATAGTTGCAGAAAAAGCATTTGACAAAATACAACATAATTTTAGTGGGTTAACAAACAAGGGGTGGTGGTAAAGGAGGTGGGCGGGGGGTCGGGCTGACTAGGTGACGGGCATTGAGGGGGGCACTTGATGGGATGAGCACTCGGTGTTGTGCTATATGTTGGCAAATTGAACTCCAACTAAAAAATATGTAAAATAAACAAAGGGGAGGTGTGCGGGGGGATAGGGTATCGGTGATGGGCAGTGAGTGGTCACTTGATGGGATGAGCATTGGGGGTTATACTATGTGTTGCCAAATAGAACATAAATAAAAACAAATGTAAAAAAAAATCATAGTGGGTTTTGAAGATATTTCCATCAACAGAAAAAAGGCCGTTAGGTAGGCCCGGAGCTGACATCACACTCTATGATGAAGACCTGAAATCGTCTCCCCTAAGAGCAGGAACAAGACAGGGAAGTCCCCTCTTAGCCCTGGCAGTCCTACCATAGAACGATACAAGGGAAAGAAACGGCATCCACACCTGTAAGGGGAAGTCAAACTGTCCCTATTGGCAGAAGACACAGTAGTAGAAACAGGAAACCCCGAGTCTCCACCAGAAAAGTTAGACTTAATGAGTGATTTCACTTGGGGGACACAAAATGAACATAGAAAGTTGGTAGCCTTTCTATACCAACAATGAACACTCAGAAAGGAAATTAAGAAAAAGACTCCATTCTCAGTAGCAACAAAAAGAACAAAATATTAGATTGAACCAAGGCAATGAAAGGCTGTACACTGAAACCTGGAAGACTTTGGGAAGACATCCTGTGCTCATGGGGTGAGAGCCTTCATCCTGTTAAAATGTCGATAGTACCTGGAGCGACCCTCATTTTCAACGGAATTCTTATCAAAATCATGGTGACAGATTTTAGAAATAGGAAAAAAAAAAAAACCCTAACAAGTGATTTTGTTCAGGATTACATCATCAAAATAAAAAAAAAAGGATTACATCATCATGAATGGTATTGATATGTCTTAGTATTTTCTGTTTCTGGTCTTATTTTAAAGTTATTAGGATAATAAACTGAATTTTGGAATGCTTGTAACTTTCAATATTTCCCAAAATGTAAGTGTGGAATTAATCTACTTTGACCGTTTGTAATAGAGTTCACCATGGTGTTTTCTGGTTCTGCAGTTTCCTCCTGGAAGCGTTTTGGCGACTGTGCTGTAGCGGGTGCTTCATAGGAATCCAACTTAGGACATTGGTCCTTCAGAGGTAACTTTTCTTCTGCTTGAGAAACATTCTTTAGAATTTCCATTTGTGGGATCCCTGGGTGGCACAGCGGTTTGGCGCCTGCCTTTGGCCCAGGGCGCGATCCTGGAGACCCAGGATCGAATCCCATGTCAGGCTCCCGGTGCATGGAGCCTGCTTCTCCCTCTGCCTATGTCTCTGCCTCTCTCTCTCTCTCTCTCTCTCTGTATGACTATCATAAATAAAAAAAAAAGTTTAGAATTTCCATTTGTATTGACAACAGTAGCTTTGGTGTGTGTGGTTATGTTTTAGCATATGTTTCTGAAAATATCTTCCGTGTACCTTTACTCCTAGGAAATATTTTCACTGGTATTTAATTTCTAAGATAGGTATTTTTTTAGATCACATTAAATATACCAATCTAGTCTTTGTGATTTCCTTTGGAAGTGTTGAAATATTCTCAAGAATGATAATATGTCTCAACTTTGAGCTAAATAATATTTTGTCTTCATATTTTTTCTGTTAAAATACACATAAAATAAAATTTACCTTTTGACCATTTTAAGGTCTACGATTCAGTGGCTTTACGTACATTCACAATATCAGGGGACTGTCACCACTCTCTAGTTTGGGAACATTTTCATTATTCCAAAATAAAACGCTATGCCATGTAGGTGGTTCCTCCTCATTCCCTCCCCACCCCAGTCTCTGGCAACCACTCCTCTGCTCTTCATCACTGTGGATTTACCTCTTCTGGGTATTTATATTTATATATGTTTATATTTCATGGAAATAGAATCCTACAACATGGACGCTTTTTGTTTGGCTCCTTTTGCTCGGCATAATGCTTGCAAAGCTTGCCTATGTTGCAGTGCGTATCAGCTCTTTGTTCCTTTTTATAGCTGAATAATATTCCATCACATGAGTGCGCTACATTTTCTAATATTATACTATGTTAACAAACAGGAACTCAAGTAAAACTTTAAAATAACAATTGTTAGTATTGATGACACCAGTGCACACAAGAGATAAAATGAGTATGGAAATTGATTTCCAAATAAATCGTATTTAGAGCCATATATCCCCTCATTATCTCAGCTCAGGAGATGCCGGCCATGTCTATTCTCGCCCCAGCAGAAGCCTAGAGTTTGATTCTCTAGGGAGGCCTCTGAATGGATGGATGCCAAGCAGAAACCCTAACCCAAAATCTAAATAAAACACTTAAAACTAACCCATTGAAGATACTAGGAGTCCCAGTGACAGGAAGATGCCCAGATCCAAACTCTACCTGTGTATAGACAATAACCCTAACCTAATCTTTATCCTAACTTTCATCTAGCCTATCCCTGGACCTATCACTAACTGAAAACTAAACACGAATCACTAGCCCCTATTCCACACACCTAACCATGACTCCAACCATAACCCTAAACCTAAACCCTAATCCTAATCCTTAACCTAACCTCTGACCTCTCATATCTAACCCTAACCCTGACACCAACCATAATCCTAACCCTAATTCTACCCCTAACCTCTAACCCAAACTCTACCCCTAAACCCTAACTGTGACCAATACCCCTGACCATACCCCCTAGGGCTAAACCCTAACTCTACCCAATACCCTAACCCTAGCCCCTAACACCCAATCCAAACCCTAAAACCTAAGCTTAATGTTCTAAACCTAACCCTAACTGTAACCCTAACCCAAAACTCTAACCCTAACCATTAACCCCTCACACCCATCCCTAAACCCACACTGTAACCCCTACCCCTAAAAATAATCCTAATCCTAAACTCTAACCCTAAACCTCACCTTAACCCTACCCTTACTTACCCTAACTCCTAATCCTAAACTCTAAAACCTAACCCAACCTCTACCTGTAACCCTGCCTCGAACCCAGAACCTATCCTAAATCCTAGTCATAGCCCCTAACCATTAACCCCTAACACCCATCCCTAAACAAAACCCTAACTCCTGACCAAACGTAACACTCAATGAAACCCTAACCAAAAGATGTTAGTCAACTAACCTTCCCCCAAGAGGAAAGAATATCCAATGGAAAAATACAGTCTCTTCAAAAGTGGTGTTGGAAAAATAGGGCAGCACATGCAGAAGAATGAAACCAGACCACTCTCATAAACCATACTCAAAGATCAATTCAAAATGGATGAGAGACCTAAAGGTGAGATAGGAACCCATCGAAATCCTAGAGAACACAGGTAGCAACGTTTTGCCCTTGGCCACAAAAACTTCTTGCAAGACACGTCTCTAAAGGCAACAGAAACAAGCAAAAATAACTGTTGGGACCTTCCTCAAGATAAAAATCTTCTGCACAGCAAAGGAAACAGTCAACAAAACTAAAAGGCAACCTACATAATAGAAGAATATATTTGCAAATGACATAATGATAAAGGGCAGGTGTCCAAGATCTCTAAAGAACTTGTCAAACTCAACACTCAAAAACAAAAAATCCAATGAATAATGGGCAGAAGATATGAATGGACTTTTCTCCAAGGAAGTCCTACAAAAGGCCAACAGGCATGTGAAAAAAGCTCCACATCACCTGTCATCAGGAAATGCAAATGAAAACCACAATGATATGCCGCCTCACACCAGTGAGAATGGCTAAAATTAAAGGATAGGAGACAACAGATGTTGGCAAGGAAATGGCCAAGGGGGAAATTCTTGCACTGTTGGTGGGAATGCAAGCTGGTACAGCCTCTCTGGAAAACAGTATGGAGGTTCCTCAAAGCGTTAAATAGAGCTACCCTATGACACAGCAATTGCACTACTGAATGTTTCCCCCGAGATACAGATGCAGTGAAACGCCGGAACACCTGAACTCCAATGTTCACAGGAGCAGTATCCACAACAGCCAACTGCAGGAGGAGCCACGATGTCCTTGGACAGATGGATGGATAAAGAATATGTTATATATTATATATAATAATAATATAATAATATAATAATTATAATATAAATATAAATATATAAATATAATAATATAATATATATTATATATAAATATAACGATTATATATATTATGAATGTAACTCAGCAATTAAAAAGAATGAAATCTTGCTATTTGCAAAGACATGGATAGAACTAGAGGGTATTATGTTAATTGAAATAAGTCAGTCAGGAAAGAAAATAATGATATGGTTGCACTTCTATGTGGAATTAAAGAAGCAAAACAGATGGACATCTGTGAAGGGAAGGGAAAAAAGAGGATGAAAACAGAAAGGGAGGAAAAAGAGTCTCTTAATCATAGGAAACAAACTGAGGGTCGCTGGAGAGCTGGGGGTTGGGGAAACAGGGTAACAGGGGGATGGGCATGAAGGAGGGAAGGTGATGTCATGAGCACTGGGTGTTATATCCAACCCTTCTTGAATTCTACCTCTGAAACTAGTAATACACTATATGTTAATTAATTGGATTTAAAATAAAATTTTCAAAAAACATCAGTTGACGATATCAGAGTGCATTTCCTTCCAGGCTCTATATTCTGCTCAATCTGATTATGCCAGGACCACACCACTGTGGGTTTGATTTTTGTTAAGTAGGCTCCTTCCCCCATTCATAGCCCAGCTCAGGGCTTGACCTCATGACCCTGAGATCAATACCTGAGGTGAGACTGAGAGTCCTATTCTTAACTGACTAAGCCAGACAGGACCCTAGAGTCACACAGTTTTAATTCTGTGGCTCTGTGACATAGTTTGAAATAGAAAAATGCTGCATCCAGCTCTGTTCTGCTTCTCAGTAGTTTTTGCTGTCCAGGGTCATTTGTAGGGGCAGACGAAAGTTAGGGTTCTTTTCCTATGTCTAAAATCTGCCACCATGATTTTGATAGGAAGTCCATTGAAAGTGAGGGTTGTATCAGCGACTGTCGACATTTTCACAAGAGGAAGGCTCCCACCCCAGGAACCCCAATGTCTTCCCAAAGTCTTCCGGTTTTCAGTGTACAAGCCTTTCACTGCCTTGGTTCAGACTCATTGTTTTGTTCTTTTTGATGCTACTGAGAATGGAATCATTTTCTTAATTTCCTTTCTGAGTGTTCATTGTTGGTACACAGAAAGGCTACCAATCTTTCTACGTTCATTTTGTGTCCCCAAGTGATGTCACTCATTAGGTCTAACAATTCTGGTTTTCCTGTTTCTAGTACTGTGTCTTCTGCAAATAGGGACATTTTGACTTCCCCCTTACAGCTGTGGATGCCTTTTCTTTTCCTTGTCTGTTTCCTATGGTAGGACTTCCAGGGCTAAGAGGGGACTTCCTTGTCTTTTTCCTGCTCTTAGGGGAGACAATTTCAGGTTTCATCATAGAGTACGATGCCAGCTACAGGCCTTCCTACATGGCCTTTTTTCTGTAGATGGAAATGTCCTCAAAACCCTTTATGCTTTTTATGTTGTATTTTGTCAAATGCTTTTTCTGCCACTATTGAGATGACCGTATGCTTTTTGTCCTTTCTCTTGTTAATGTGATGGATCACATTGACTGATTGCCAGAGAGGAAGTGGGTGTGAGATGGGCAAAATAGATGAATATTAGGAGCTATAAGCATTTGGTTCTCAAATATATAAGCCACAGAAATTTAGAAAGTACAGCCTAGGCAATGGAGTCAGTACTATTGTAACTTTGTATGAGGACAGATGGAGACTACACTTGTCATGGGGAGAGCTTAGTAATGTACAGAATGGAGTCACCAAGTTGTAGCACTGAAACTACTGTAACATTGTATGGTGACTATACTTCAATAAATATTAATAGGGGTTTCTGATAGAAATCACGGTTTGTCCCTAAAAGGCATTTACAGCGGTTACACATATGAAGGCACCTCTGCAGAGATGATAAGATTTCCCAAATGTCTTCAATGTTGATTTTTAAAAGATTTGAGAGAGCATGCAGTAGGAGGGACAGAGGGAAAGGGAGATTCTGAAGTAGACTCCCACCAGCCGGGGCCCGATCCCCACGTGAGGCTCCACACCACAACCTCGAGATCCTGACCTTAGCCAATATCAAGAGTCAACGTTTAACCAACTGCAGCACCCAGGAGCCCCTCAAATGTTCTTAAGTGCAAAATCCATGCTGTGAACTCTTGAGGTTGGGAGGACAGCTGGGACACCAGTCTACTGAGAAGGGTGGGAGGCCTGGAGGGCCAGAGGTTAGGAACTAAGGATGTGGAAGGGTGCCTGCATCCCCTCCCACCCGGCATGGTGACAGGACCTCCCCTCACACCCTTGGCCTTCAGGGTGAAGGGCTAAGTGCTGACTGGACCACCTACCTACAGTGATGACACGGGACACTATTGTGTTTAGGGAGCCTATGGTATTTTGGATATAGAGGAGTGCTACTAGGAGGGGTAAGGATCCAATTAAAGTATAAAATAGGAAGTATAGTCCTGTTTTTAGTCGTTCGGTTTGATTTCCCCATCGGGTAATAATAATAAGGGTTGGAATTAGTGTAGCTTCAAATAGGATGTAAAAGAGGATTAGTTCTGTGGTGGTGTATGTTATGACTAGAAATAATTGAAGTATAATTAGTATCGAGATATATAGTTTTTTTCCGGGCTAGGGGTTCTTTTGATAGATGGAATTGACTTGCTATGAGGGGTAAGAGTCATGTTGTAAGTGCTAGTAGGGGTGCTGATAGGGAGTCAGAGAAAAATAGTAATGAGGAATTGAGGGTGTTGTCATTAGGCTGATTGAGATAGGATAGACTGATTAAACTGATTAATAGACTATATATTGTTGTGTTAATTCAGATTATATTAGGTTTTGATATTCATGCTAGTGGAATAAGTATTGTAGTAGGGATGATAACTTTTAGCATTGTAGAAGGTTCAGATTTTGTATGTAATTGGTGCCATAGGTATTAGATACTATAACTAGTAAAGACAATCCTCACGCTGCTTCGCAGGCAGCGAATACTAGTAATACAATTGGTATCATGCTGGCTAATGTGAGGTGATTATTTAAGATGGTTACAGATATTATTATGAATAGTTGTAGTATCATACCCTCTAAACATAATAGGATGATATTAGATGGGATCAGTAAATGAGTATGCCTAGTAGGGAGAGGATAAATGCCAGGAAGATGTTAATGTATACTATGGACATATGATAATTATGAGTTAAATCATAATTTAATGAGTCGAAACCATTTGTTTTAGTTTAGACTAATTATCATATTCAGTTAATTCCAATCCTTTTTCAGTTCATTCATAAGCTAGGCTGCGGCTAGTAAAGAGGTTAGTAGAAGTGCCATGAGTATTGTTCTTAGTTTGTTTTGTGATGCTCAGGGAGGCGGGAGGAGCAGTGCAATTTCGAAAAGTAAGAATGTGATGGCCACTAGGAAAAATTTTATGGAAAAGGGTAGACGTGAGGATCCCATAGGGTCAAAGCTGCATTCATAGGGACTTGCCTTGTCTGCATAGATATTTAGTTGAGGGAGTCAGAATGCAATTATTACAAGTAGGGATGCTAAGGATACATTGATTATTAGGGTTAATATTATGTTTATTACTTCTTTTCAGGGTTAATCTGAAACTAACTGATTGGAAGTCAATTGTACTGATTCTACTAAAGAAGTAAGATCCTCATCAGTAAATAGAGACATACAGGAATAATCAGACTATGTCGACAAGTGTCAATATCATGCGGCGGCTTCAAATCCGAAGTGATGATTTGATGTGAAGTGGTAATATAATTGTCGGAGAAAGCAGACAATAAGGAATGTAGAACCAATGATTACATGTAGTCCGTGGAACCCAGTAGCTATAAAGTGGAGCCATAGACTCCATCAGAAATTGTAAAAGATGTCTCATAATATTCGGAGGCTTGAAGGAGTGTGAGTATACACCTAGGGAAATTGTAATAAACAGGGCTTGGAGTATGTGTTTGCAATTCTCTTCTATAAGGCTATGATGAGCTCAGGTAATGGAGACTCCAGAGGCCAGGAGAACAGAGGTATTAAGTAATGGGACTTCTAGTAGATTTAAGGGGATAATACCTGTGGGCAGCCAGCAACCCCCAAGTTTGGGGGTTGGGGCTAGACTAGAGTGATAGAAGGCTCAGAAGAATCCTGCAAAGAAGAATACCTCTGATACAATCAATAGGATTATTCCATAGCATAATCCTTTTTGAACAATGGGTGTGTGGTGCCCTTGGAATGTACTTTCTCAGATGACATCTTGTCACCATTGGCACATAGTTAATATATTGGTTGTAAGTCCTAGTGTAAGTAGGGATATTGAGTTATAGTGGAATCACATAATGAGGCCTGATGTTATGAGGAGGGCAGAGAGAGCTCCCATCAGTGGTCATGGGCTTGGGTTGACTATATGGTAAGCGTGGGTTTGGTGGGTCATTAGGTGTTGTCATGCAAATATAGACTCACTATTAGGGTAAAAACATAGGCTTGAATTAGAGCAACAGTGAATTCGAGAATGTTGAGTAGGACCAAAATAATAAAGGTGTTAGAGCTGTGGTGGTACTAATGTTTATTAAGGCAAGGGTAGCCCCTCCAATTAGATGAATTAACAAGTGACCTGCGGTAATGTTAGCTGTTAATCGTACGGCTAGGGATTTAGGTTGAATGAATAGGCTAATAGTCTCAATGATTACTAGTATTGGGATAAGGGGAAGGGGTGTCCCTTGAGGTAGGAAATTTGCTAGAGATGCTTTGGTTTTGTCCCGGAAGCCAGTAATTACTGTTCCTGCTCATAAGGGGATTGCTATTCCTAAGTTTATAGATAGTTGTGTTGTAGGTGTGAATGAATGGGGTAATAGTCCAAGTAAATTAGTTGAGCCAATAAATACGATGAGTGACACTAGTATGAGAGCCCAGGTTTGTCCTTTTTGGTTATGAATAGATAATATTTGTTTGGATGTTAGCTGAATTAATCATTGCTGGATGGAGATTAGGTGATTGTTAGCTAGGTGATTAGATGAGGGAAATAAGATACATAGGAATATAACAATTAGTATTACAATAGAGAGTCCTATTATTGAGGGGGTAGTGAAAGAGGCGAATAGATTTTCGTTCATTTATTTTCTCAAGGAGTGAGTTGGTTAGTTGGCTTTACTGTTTTTGGTTCTGGATTTTCTGGGTAGTAGTGTTTTGAAATTTTTAATTGGAATATAATGAGTAGAGTTCAAATTATGGATAGAGTTGTAATAAATCAGGTAGATGTGTCTAGTTGTGGCATTTCATTAAGGAGAGACTTAAACTCTCAGTCTTTAACTTAAAAGGTTAATGCTTTATAGCTTCTTAATGATTTAGACTGGTTTATATTATACTACTAGGGCAGATCAGGTTTCGAAGTATGATAGGGGGACTATTTCAAGAACAATAGGTATAAAGCTATGGTTGGATCCGCAGATTTCGGAGCATTGCCCTGGTCGTATGGCTATTAGGGTGGTTTGGTTTAGTCGTCCTGGGATAGCATCAGTTTTTAAGCCTAGTGATGGCACAGCTCATGAGTGTAATACGTCTTCTGATAAGATAAGTATTCGGATAGTTATTTCTATTGGGAGAACAACTCGGTTGTCGACTTCTAATAGTCGTAGTTCTCCTGGTTTTAGTTCCTGCATAGGGATCATGTAAGAGTCAAAGCTTAGGTCTTCGTAGTCAGTATATTCATAGCTTCAATATCATTGATGGCCTATCGTTTTCACAGTTAGGGGTGGGTTGTTAATTTCGTCTATTATATAGAGAATTCATAGAGAGGGTAGTGTGATTAAGATTAAGATAATGGCTGGTAGAATGGTTCACACTGTTTCCACTTCTTGTGCGTCTATTGTGCTTGTGTGAGTTAATTTAGTAGTAAGTATTAGTGAAATAATGTAGAGTACTAAAGAGCTGATTAGAAATACAATTACTAATGTGTGGATATGGAAATGAAATAACTCCTCCATAATAGAGGAGGTTGCGTCCTAAAGTCCGAGTTGAAAAGGGCACGCTATAGAGATATATAGGTGTTTCACCTATAATTTGACTTTGACAAAGTCATGTAATGTTTTACTAACATCTCCTAATTGAGAAAGACATAATGGTTATGACAGTGGCTTGAAACCAGTTTTAGGGGGTTCGATTCCTTCCTTTCTTATTTTTGGATAACATATGTAGGTTCTTCAAATGTCTGATATGGAGGGGGACATCCATGTAATCACTCGATATTACTTGTGGTGAGTCCTACTATTGCAACTTCTTGTTTAGCTGCAAAGGCATCTCAAATCCTAAAGATTATAAGTATCACTGCTGTGAGTGAGATGAATGAACCTATAGAGGAGACAGTATTTCAAATAGTATAAGCATCTGGATAATCGGAGCAATGATGAGGTATTCCAGATAGTCCGAGGAAGTGTTGAGGAAAAAGGGTTATATTAACTCCTACAAATATAATTGTAAAGTGGATTTTTGCTCAAGTGTCATTAAGAGTGTACCCTGAAAATAAGGGGAATCAGTGAGCAAATCCACCCATAATAGCAAGTAGTGCTCCTATTGAGAGTACGTAGTGGAAGTGGGCTACAACATAATATGTGTCTGAAGAACAATGTCTAGGGATGAGTTAGGTAAAACAGTGCCTGTTAACCCACCTACTGTGAACAGGAAAATAAATCCTAGAGCTCATAGTATGGTGGGAGATCATTTGATATTTCCTCCATGAAGTGTTGCTAATCAGCTAAATACTTTGACCCCTGTTGGGATGGCAATAATTATAGTAGCAGATGTAAAGTATGCTCGTGTGTCTACGTCTATTCCCACAGCAAATATATGATGTGCTCATACAATAAAGCCTACGAACCCAATGGATATCATTGTGCAATCCATACCCATGTAACCAAAGGGCTCTTTTTCCCTGAATAATATGTAACGATATGAGAAATTATTCCAAACCCAGGTAAAATTAGAATATAAACTTCAAGGTGTCCGAAAAATCAAAATAAGTGTTGGTATAGAGTGGGGTCTCCCTGTCCAGCAGGGTCAAAAAATGTTGTGTTTAGATTTCGGTCTGTCAGAAGTATTGTAATTCTGGCAGCTGATACAGGTAATGATAATAGCAATAGGACTGTTGTAATTAGTATGGATCGTACAAACAAGGGAGTTTGATATTGGGACATGGCTGGGGGTTTTATATTAATAATAGTAGTGATAAAATTAATTGTCCCTGGAATGGAGGAGACCCCAGCTAAATGCAAGGAAAAATTTGTTAGGTCTACTGATGCCCCTGTGTGGGCTAGGTTGCCAGCTAGTGGGGGGTATACAGTTCACCCAGTTCCTGTACCTGCTTCTACCATAGAAGACACTAATAGGAGAAGAAAACATAGGGGGAGCAATCAGAAACTTATGTTATTTATTCGAGGGAATGCCATATCTGGGGTGCCAATTATTAGCGGAACTAGTCAGTTTCCAAAGCCCCCAAGTATAATAGGTATAACTATAAAGAAAATTATTACGAATGCATGGGCAGTTATGATTAGATTGTAGATCTGGTCATCTCCTAATAGGGTACCGGGTTGACCTAGTTCGGCTCGAATTAGAAGGCTTAAAGCAGTGCCTACTGTACCGGCTCATGCTCCAAACAGTAAATATAAAGTACCAATGTCTTTGTGGTTAGTGGAAAATAATCATCGGTTAATGAACACAGGTAAAATGGCTGATAAAAGCACTAGACTGTAAATCTAAAGACAGGGGTTTAAGTCCTCTTTTTGCCATGTCCTGTGGTGAATTACTCATTTTTTTATAATAAATTTATTTTTTATTGGTGTTCAATTTACCAACATACAGAATAACACCCAGTGCTCATCCTGTCAAGTGCCCCTGAATTGCAAATTCAAAGAAGCTGTCTAGCCGCTGCCAGGGCTTCTCCACCTTTTTTTTTTCTACACAGCGGGAGAAGATAGATTGAAGCCAGCTGTTAGAGTATTTAGCTGTTAAGTAAAATTTCGTGGGGTAGAAGCTCACCAATCTAGTAAGGGCTTAGTTTAATTAAAGTGTTTGATTTGCATTAAATTGACGCAGGATAGAGTTGCATTTTTAAAAATATTTTATTTCTTTATTCATGAGAGACACACAGAGAGAGGCAGAGGCATACACGTAGGCAGATGGAGAAGAGACTTCCCAAGGGGATCCCAATGTGGGACTCGATCCTGGAACCCCGGGATCACAACCTGAGCCAATACTAGATGGTAAACCACTGAGCCACCAGGTACCCAACGTTTGGTTTCAAATCTAATTTGTCTGATATAAATATGTGTCCTCCAGCTTTCTTTTGAAGTCCATTAGCATGATACATGATTTCCCATCCCCTGACTTTCAATCTGTTGGTGTCTATAGGTCTAAAGTGAGCATCTAGAAGGCAGAATTTAGATGGGTCTTGTCTTTTCATCCACTCTGATACCCTCTATCTTTTGATTGTGGCCTTTAGTCCATGTAAATTCAGAGCGATAATTGAAAGATAAGAATTGAGTGCCTTGGTGTTACCAGTAGAGTCGGTGTTTCTGGTGATGTTCTCTGGTCCCTTTTAGTCTTTGTTGCTTTTGGTGTCTTTTTTCCCCCACTAGAAGAGTCCCCCTTAAAAATTGCTTGCCGGACTGGTTTAGTGGTCATGAACTCCTTTCTTTGTTGTCTCTCTGGGAAACTCTTAATGTCTCCTTCTATTCTGAATGACAGCCTTGTTGTATAAAGAATTCTCGGCTGCATACTTTTCCCATTTAACATATTGAATATTTCCTTCCACTGTTTCTGGCCTTTCATGTTTGTGTGGACAGATCTGCTGTGAACTGAATTAGTCTTCCCATGTAGGTTAAGGACTCTCACCAGCCCACCGCTTTTAGGATTCTAACCGATTGTGTATGTTGTGAATATGACTCCGATGTTCTTGGCGATTGTCAGCTTTTGTTGTATTTATTGGGAGTTCTCTGTGCTCTTGGTTTCTGTGTGGGGGGCTTCCACACATTAGAGAGGTTTATATAATTTGTTCAAATAAAACTTGTGCCCCTTTATCTCTTTCTTCATGTTCTGAGTCTCCTATGATGTGGATGTTATTGTTTTAATACAAGCCTGAGTTCCCTAAGTCTGTCTCTCTGGTCCATTTCATTTCTTGTTTTTAGGGCTTCCACCTTGGACTGCATCTCAGTTATAGCATTTTCTATGTCAGCCTGACTAGATGTTAGTTCTTTTATCTCTACAGTAAAGGATTGTGTATTGTCTTCTAAGCTCTTTTTCCAAACCAGCTACTATCTTTATATTAGTTGTTTTAAATTCTAGTTCAGACATCTTACTCTGCATTGATTAAATCCCGGGCTGTGAGTACTACCTCGTGTTCTTTTTGGAGGTAATTTCTCCACTCTATTATTTTCCCCAGAAAAGAAGGAAGAGAGAAAAAGAAAAAACAGGGAAAACAACAATAACAACAAAAACGCCCCTAAACAAGATCCTGGGAGTGTTTTAGCCTGGTTGTTAATTATTAATTTTAGAAGAATCTAGACCAAAATAAGAAAGAAAATTAAAGTACAATTAAAGTAATCAAAAATAATAATTATATGAGTATGTACATAACAATTAAAATTAAGAAATTAATAAAAAATAATTGACGATAATAAATGAAAAATAATAAATAAGGAAAAGTACAAAGGAAGCCAGATCCTACTTTCTCCTTAGAGGTGAAGCCTTGTAGGCCTCTGTGATCAGTACTTGGTGGGAGCCAGTGGTCTGTGCGGGTCTTCTGGGGGAGGGGCCGTCCCCCTGATTGTCAGGGGCCCACTTGCCTTAGTGAAGATGCACCTGCAGGCTTTTGAGGCGGGGCTCGGTGTAAGCGTCTCTGGCCTCCACCAGGCGGCGCTGTGCTGCTCCCTGAGGACTCCGTGCTGTTGGGCAGGATGAGTGTGGCGGCCCTGGGTTCCCTGCCCTGGAGCCCCCAGATCTGCAGTGAGCCTTCACAGAAGACATCAAGCCCTCTTGTCTCTGCAGTTTTTGTCAGAACCCCGCGTTCACCCTCCCTGTGTCTGAGCTTTTTTATTTTATTTAAATTTCAGATGAGTGACTAAGTTTCAAAAATCCAAAATTTAGGGCCTCCCCTGGAGCTGAACTCTGCTCTCCCTGCCCCGGAGGGACACCTGCTTCTTCAGTCCGAGTAAAGCAGTCCCATGACTGCACAGGGGTTTGCAGTTCTTGACCGCACAGTACAGAAAGCTGGCCTCTAGACCCACTGCTCTCAGCCGGTTTCCGCATTCCTGCTCCTGGGAACAGTTGGTGCCACTGTCCTTATGACCCCAGGACACTAAACATACCCAATGGGTCTTGGGGCTGCCCCTCACTTCGCCACGTGAGCACCCTTAATGCTGGTGTGTTCCCTACACTAGCCGACTACTGAAAGTTCTGAATTTGTGCTCTGCTGCTTATGATCCTGTGTATAGACCTGTAAACTAGCTCCCTGCCCCTGTGGGATCTGGAACTGTGTCTCCCCAGATCAACTGATTGATTGATTATTTTTAAGAGTTTCTTTTTCTGTAATCTCTACACTTAACATGGGGCTTGAAATCACTAACGGGAGATCAAGAATCGCTGCTTCTTACCAAACACACTGAGCCGGCCAGGCCCCCTGTGATGGATTGATACCTATTAATTGAACCAGACATACAACGTGTGTCAGGGCAGAAATTGAGCCCACACTCTCAGGTTTGGTGGAGTCCTTTGGATCTTGATAAATGTTAAAGAAAGCATAGCTTCCATGGGATCGAGGGAGCAGGGCCAGCACGTTAAAAGTTGACAATTTCCTCACCAGTGGTCATTTTACTGAAGATTGATTTAAAATGCTATTCAATGGCAAACATCATAATAGGATTTGGATAAAGCAGGTGGTTCTGGGATTTGGAGGAAGCTAAAGCTCCACCATTATGGACTCAATGTTCCAGTTAGATGCAGAGATAGGCAATCAAGCAAAGAGTTATAAAACATGGCACAGGGGTGCCTGGCAGCCTTGGTCAGTGGATCCTCATGTCAGGGTTGTGAGTGTGAATTCCATGTTGGATGTAGAGGTTACATAAAAATACAATACTTTAAAACTAATAAATTGATGAAGATATAAAACATGATATCGAAGGTAAGTGCTTGCATCAGGAAAATACTCGAACCAGACTATGGCTAACCTACAACCTATTCTTACGCACTCCCGCTTTCACTACTTTGCCCAGATGACGTTCCCACAAGTGACAGTCCCACCTGACTGGGAGTGGGCTTCTTTCATTGTAAGACCTGTGTTTCCTCTCCTTCTGTAAGGAGAGAAGAGCTGTGAAGGCACGAGTTAGGTGGATCAGCACAAACCTGGGCAATAATCATTTCTGAACCTGGTAGGGAAAGATCTGCCTCCTTGTGGGACCCAATGTCCTAAAAAAGCCTGTATGGTCATTGGCTTGGATGAAGGTTGGAGGCTGAAATAGAATTATGAAGAACCAAATAGTGGGAAAACCAAAAATAGAAAGAGAGGATAGATTTCACCATGTATCGTCTTCGAAGGGTTCTGGTGTCCTTTGCTAAGAGGGAGTCCACCCTCTGTAAGATGTTTCCTACCGCTCCTTGCTCACTGTCAGAACCCAGCAGACATATCTCCATGCCTCCTACACCTCTGTGCAGTCGTGATTTGCAGGATCTTCAATGTATTCTCCCGAGTGACCTGAGCATCGAGTATGTAACCATTCTGCTGCCCTTTGACAACATCGCGGGGGATTCCGATTTTTGTTCATTTTGGAGTGTGTGTGTATCTCTCACTGTGCAGCTTGTGACTTTGGGCTGTGCCATCCTAACACCTAACTGGCTGGAATCCACAATCTTTATCACTGTAGGTGCTGGCATCAGGTGGATAGTTGGTACCTCCTCGTCAAACCTGGTCTTGTTCATTGCAGTGAATTTCTGTTGGAGGGTCAGCTCAGTTTGAAAGTCCAACTGGGCCACATGTCTGACAGTGGGTCCCAGCTGAGTGCCGGCTGCCTCTCCTTCCTCAATGCCTCTCAAGCTGGGAGCCACACGTATGGACGGCCCTCTCGGGGAGCTCCTGGGGAGGAAGCTGCCCGATGGAGGGAGCCCTGGGGATGCCTGTTTGTGGTAGTCAGCATGGGGAGGGGCCTGGGGTTCCCAGCACCAAGGGACCAGGAGTATAGGCCACGGGGAGACTTATGGGTGGGCATGGCCATCTCTGGGACTTTGGAATCAGGATGGGGTCTCCTGGGAGCGGGCAGATGCTGCACTTGGTTTGGTCGGCTTTGGGTTAGAGGGGGGTCCTGGGGGCAAGAAGGCAACCAGAGACAGGGCTGAGAGAGCAGCAGGAGTGCAAGACTAGTCTGCAAATGGTGGTGCAGGTGGCCATTACTCCAGGAAACCAAGGGCCACCTGGGGAAGCGGTGCCCATGCCAGTGGGGAGGCAGGCTAAGTGGGGGTCCCCTCCTGCCCCATGGCTGGAGTGGCCCTGCAAGGAGGCCGTTCTGAGCTGTAGTCCGGACCAGCGGCCCATCCAGCCCCTAACTTGCATGGTGTGCTTCCCGTAGGTCATCAGCTGGGCCAGCGCCCAGAAGACATCCTCCTCAGTCAGGAATATCAGCAGGATGGCCACGATCTGGTTCGTGCCCTGGCAGTAGCCCACTTCCTGCAAGAGCTATTGCCTGATGGAGGGTGTCTACTCCTGAGGCCCCTCAGAGCCCTCCCCTCTTGGGCGTCAGGCTCCCACGGCTCCCTCACTGCCCAGGCTCCCATAGGATGCTCCCAGATGGCAAGGACAGCAGTGTGCAAGGCCATACAGATGAGCTATAGATAAATTCGACCCCAGGTCTGGGGTTTGCTGTGACACACTTGCTGCTGGGGACCTGTGTGGTCGGCTCAGGACCCTGGCTAGACAGGGGATGGCATTTGGGGGCTCATCATACTAGATATGTTTACAAGCAGTGCAAATTGTCTAAAATTCAATGCACAACATTCAGAAATACATAAAAACACTGAGGGCGGGTGTCCCTTTCACCTGTCCGACCCTCATTGGGTCCGTGTGTCCTGGTCCAGCTGTGGCGGTGCTGCTCCGCCCCCAGGTCCCCTTCCTGCCCCCACACGGCCCCTGCCCCTGTGCCCTGCTCTTAACGGGGCATCTCCAAACCCGCTTGGGGTTCAGCTCACACAGTGACACCTGGAGGCCCCGTCCTGGTGGCCTCCCCATCCCAGAGACCCAGGCGGGAACACATGGGTCATCCCAAGCACTTTACCACATGGCAGTGTTTTGTTTGCCAGCGCAGATCCACCTGGCCACAGGCACCCCGTGTTCCTTACCCAGAAGCCCTTGGGCCTCCCCTGGGGCCCCCAGAAGCCCGCTTGCCCAGCAGCCTCACCCGACCCCAAAGTAGTCCCAGAACATGACCGTGATGTGGTTGGGGAAGCTTCTGTTGATATCTAGATCTATCTGTTTGATGTCCTGGGAGGAGACCTGGGCCGCCTCCTTCATTTCCTGTGGCGAAAACCGGGGAGGAGGAGCCAGCATCAGGGACACAGAACACTAACTGTCACCAACTGTCATCCTAAGCAGGAGCTCTGCTGGTCACCGTGTGAGTGTGTCCTGCAGAAACCTCCTTCCTTCCCCTGTGAAGCCAGGGACAGCACAGGTGCCCACCGTGCCTGTGGGGCCTACTTGAGGGCTTGTGCTCAGCTGTTGTGGATGCAGAGGGGACTGAGGGTCAGCCCTATGCCGGGAAGGACATGGCGGGTATCCCTGGGGGGGAGGGGACACTGGGGGTGAACCCCGTGCGGACAGAGGACATGGGGGTTCAGCCCTGGTGGTGAAAGGACTTTGGGGGTCAGCTGGGGCTGGGGTCCCTCAGTTCCTTGTGCTCCAGACACCCAGGCTGAGCCCCAGTCTCCTCCATCCCCTACACACTAGGGCGTGGAGGACCTTCCACATGCTGGTGCAGGAGATGCGGTAGCACAAGGTGTGCAAGCTGAGCCCACTCGGTGAGGCTGTGCTATGACCAAGGGAGGGCCCTGCCTGCTGCTCACTCAGGGAGTCCTGATCAACTCGCCTGCTCAGCCGTCCCCCCGTCCCCAGGCCTGGGTGCTGCTCAGAGCAGGGGGTCAACACCCCTGTCCCCTCACCCCCAGCCTCAGGCAAACCTGGGCTCCCAGTAAGTGGGCCTTACTCCTGTGTACTTTGAGGATCATGTAAGCCATGGCTGTGAGCACAGGCTCCATGTCCAGGAATTAGGTGTCCCAGTGCTTCAGGGCAGGGATAAGGGGTTTTGGGGAGTGGGGGTTGAGAGTAGTTGCCTGAGCAGAGCCCCTTGGGGTCTCCCATCTGCCCATAGCCTCTGCCGCCCCCCCCCCGGGCTACATCCGAGGAGGCACCACAGCCCCTCCTGCACATGCACTCCTCCCAGGGAGATCAGGGCTCCAGGCCACTCTGGGTTCTGATCCTGGCCAGCACTACCGACGGACCTGGGGGCACAGACTCTGCCCCCATTTCTGCCAACATGCCACAAGGACCCCAGGCTGGCTGCAGAATGGCCCGAGGGCTCATCCACAGCCCAGGCTGACCAGGCCTCCCTGGGGGAGCTGAGGCAGGGACAGCTGAGGCAGGGCCTGTGCTGCGAGCCTCAGCCTTTGGGCCCAAGGTCTGGCCTGGCTTGTCTGGAGAGTAGGGTTGAAATCGGCCCTCCCTGGAGTCAGGAGGCCGGATGAGGGAGCAGGGTTCCTCGGGTTCCCTTACCTAACTGATGAAACACTGAAGGAACCACTTGGGATGTAAATGCCTGTGCATGTCAGTTCCTCATCCTGGCAGAAGGGCAGGAGGTGCTCAGGTCCCACGCTGTGGCCCCGTGGAGCCAGGTGGACCTACTTCCAGTGGCCCCGCACAGTCTCAAGGGTGCCCCAGGCTCCCCAGGTGGAGGAACTTGACACCAAACTGGGACAGCTCAGAAGGGCTGTGCTGGCACCCCCTGCCATGGAGCCTCTGGGGAGCATCTACTCGCCATGTGCTTCTTCAGCTTGGGGTGAGCTCTGTCTATAACATGCTCACCTAGGACCTCAGCAGTTTGGCGAACCCTGGATTGAAGAAGCCTGAGAAGGCCCCAGACCCCCAAAGATCATGGTCTTCTCCTGCAACAGGCAGGCAGCGGGGCCATCCTGGCAAGGGCCTCCTCCCCCACGCCCTGACCACCAACCCTGATGCAGGAGTCAGACACCTTGTCCTCCACAAAGCAGGCATGGAGGCCCCTCCTCTGGGTGCCCAGGGGCCGTACCCCAGGCCCAGATCCCTTCCTACCCACTTCCAGGGTTTTCTTCTTGGGTCTCTCAGCTCTAGCCCAGGGCAGACATGGCCCTCAGAGAGCCAAAGAGGAAGAGGTCCTGATCTGGGGAGATGTGCCAGCCTCAAGAGAGGCGTTTTGCAACGCCTCCTGAGATGGATGACGGGGTGTTCAGGGAACTCAATGCAGAAAACTCTGATTGTCCGTGACCTTCCACAGTGACCGGTCAGCAGCATCCCAAGGTTCTTTTGGAGACCATACTCGGCATGCCTGAAACAGAGGGGACCGATCAGTGCCAGGGACATGGGGAAAGGAAGGAGCAGAATGGCTCCTCTCCCCTGAATCCTGAGGGAGATCAGGCCCCTCTGAGATTGTCCGGGAATGAGGGGAAGGGCCTTTCTGCCCAATGGGAGCAGCCTGACAGCCTTACCTGCTTCTACCAGAGATGATCCCCACCTGGGCCTGACCTGACCTGGTGACTCTGGTCCCCACCTGAGCCTCACCTGGACCTGGTTACCATGGTCCCCACCTGGGCTCATTGGCAACTGATGACTATGAGCCAAGATGGACTCTCACTTCTACTGATGCCCGGGGTCCGTCCCCAGGATCTCATTTGTTCTTGGTGACTGTGGTCCTTGTCTGGGCTGAACTGACTCATGCTTGGCTCTGATCCCCTCCTGGGCCTCACCTGCTCTTGCAGATGTGGTCCCCACATCTAGTGGGTGCTCAAGCTTCTATGGTACTTGTCTGGGCTTCAGGTAATGGTATTCGGCTATGATATCAGCTCTTTCCAAGGCCATCAGTCTCCAAGTCCTCTTACCTGGTGCTGCAAACCACACACATCCGAGGATGACACCGCATGAAAACCTTCGGAGGACACATGTGTCTGCATGATCCCTGTGGGCAGGTCCGCATCTATCTGACTGGAGGGTGGAGACAACCCAATAGCTCTGAGGGGGACATGCTGGACTGGAGGATCACTCAGGGGCACTCACTGTCTGTAGCTGGCCCACCTGCAGTCCACCTTCCCAGCCACTGTCCCAAGACATGCCGTCATGCTGAGAGGACAGAGCTCTCCCACCCCCTTATCAGGAGCACAAGGGGGCCCAGGAGGCTGCAGGAAACTGCTGACCTGATGCTTGGGGTGACGTTTCCAAGCCCAGGGCTGGCCCCGATTTGGCGGCGGATGTGCCTGCCAGAGAGTGTTCCTGAGGGCTTGGGGCAGACCGAAGGTTTCTCTTAGATTCCACAAGCAGAAAGACCAAAGGGAAAAAGCAATGAACTGGACTTCATCAAAATTAAAATCTTATGCCAGCAAATGTGTGACCAAACTACCCACCTTGAATTCAATGATTTGTGAATAGCCTGAGGGTTTGGGTTCTGGCTGGTGGGGAGTGTGGTGAGAGTCTCCCTTACACTCTGCCCCTCCCACTGCACACTCTCTCAAATCTTTTAAAAATCAACATTGAAGACATTTGAGAAATCTTTATCATCTCTGCAGAGGTGCCTTCAAATATGTAATGGCTATGTAATACTTTTTTTTTAAATTTTCATTTCTCTGGAATAAATCCCCAGGAGCACTCTGCTGAATTATGTGGTAATTGTATGCAAAATATTTTTTTTTTTATAAAACTGCTAAACTCTTTCCCAGGAGTGATTGTTAGATTTTACAAAAACTGTGTGGAACCTGTTTTCAAAGCAGATGTCTGGATTCTAGAAGTGTGAGTGTTGGACCCTCAGGTGAGATTAATAGAGCCTTGGAAAAAAACTGCTAAACTCTCTTCCAAAGCAACCGTATTTATATCCGCAGCATGAAGGAGCGTTCCTGTCATATATCACCCTCCAGCAACTAGTATCCTCCTTTTTGGGACTTTAGCCTTTCCAGGGGCTCCTGGGTGGCTCAGTTGCTGGGGTGCCTGCGTGGCTCAGTTGGTTAAGCGTCTGCTTTGGCTCAGGTCATTATCCCTGGGTCCTGGGATCGAGCCTTGCATCAGGATCCCTGCTTTGGGCAGAGCCTGCTTCTCTCTCCCTCTGCCTACCTCTACCCCTACTTCCTTGCTCACTCTCTGTAAAATGAGTAACATTTTTTTAAAAAGTAAAATTTCCTACCCATTTCTTCTCCCTTCCCTTCAGAAAGGGAGACAGAACATAAAGACTCCTAACTCTGAGAAACGAACTAGGGGTGGTGGAAGGGGAGGAGGGCAGGGAGTGGGGGTGAATGGGTGGCGGGCACTGAGGGGGGCACTTGACGGGATGAGCACTGGGTGTTATTTTGTATGTTGGCAAATTGAACACCAATAAAAAATAAATTTATTATTAAGAATAAAAATAAAGTTAGGCACTTGTAGGCAGCATATTGATGGATTTTTAAAATATTTTATTTATTTATTCCTGGGAGAGAGAGAGAGAGAGAGAGAGAGGCAGAGACATAGGCAGATGGAGAAGCAGGTTCCACAAAAGGAGCCCGATGTGGGACTAGGTCCCTGACACTGGCATCATGCCCTGAACTATAGGCAGACACTCCATGTTCTGTCTCCCTTTCTGATATTTCTGTCCCATTTCTTCTCCCTTCCCCTCTATTCCTTTCACTGTTATTTGGTCTCATTCCCCAAATGAATGAGACCGTATAATATTTGTCCTTCTCCGATTGACTTATTTCACTCAGCATAATACCCTCCAGTACATGGAAGACTCCTAACTCTAGGAAACAAACTAGGGGTGGTGGAAGGGGAGAAAGGCGGGGGGTGGGGTTGACTGGGTGGCGAGCACTGAGGGGGGCACTTGACGGGATGAGCACTAGGTGTTATTCTGTGTGTTGGCAAATTGAATACCAATAAAAATAAATTTATTATGAAAAAAATAAAGACACTCAATTTCTGAACCACCCAGACATCCCGTATTTGTTTTTTAATCCGCTCTGATACCTTATATCATTTGATTGGGGCTTTTAGTCCATCTACATTCAGAGTGATTTTTGAAAGTTATGAATTGAGTGCCTTGGTGTTACCAGTAGAGTCGGTGTTTCTGGTGAAGTTCTCTGGTCCTTTCTAGTCTTTGTTGTTTTTGGTGTCTTTTTTTTTTTTTTCCTCACTAGAGGAGTCCCCCTTAAAAATTTCTTGCCAGACTGGTTTAGTGGTCATGAACTCCTTTATTTGTTGCCTGCCTGAGAAACTCTTAATCCCTCTTTCTATCCTGAATGACAGCCTTATTGTATAAAGAATTCGTGGCTGCATACTTTTCCCATTCAGTATATCGAATATTTCCTTCCACTACTTTCTGAACTGCGAAGTGTGTGTGGGCAGATCTGTTGTCTGGATTTGTCTTCCCTTGTAGGTTAAGGACTGTCACTACCCCACCGCTTTCAGGATTCTAACCTTGCATGTGTATTTAGTGAATATGACTCTGATGTACCTTGGCGATGGTTGGCTTTTGTTGAAATTAGTGGGAGTTCTCTGTGCTCCTGGTTTCAGTGTCTGGGTCCTTCCTCACATTAGAAAAGTTTATGTAATTTGTTCAAATAAAACTTGTGCCCCTTTTTCTCTCTCTTCATCTTCTGAGTCTCCTATGATATGAGTGTTATTGTTTTAATAAGTGACTGTGTTCTCTAAGTCTGCCTCCGCGGTCCATTACTTTTTTGTTTATGTGGGCCCTTGCTGGGATGCCCCAAGGTCTCTGAGGACTTTCTGGGTTTCAGGAAAGGAGAAGTGATGGCCTTGATGGGTGGGACACTGTGGGAGGGCAGAGCTCCCATGGTGTCTGGGCAAGGGGGCTGGAGAGGGGCTTGCATAGGGCTGCGGTGGAGGGAACCCTGGACTGGGCCGAGATTCCCAGCAGGAGTCCCGCTTCTGTAAGGCCACCAACTGGATCTTGGGGTGCAGAGAGCAGGTCAAGGTGGATCACTTCCTTTGATAGGTTCACGACTGTAGAACTTTCACCTCAATGGACTCACCAAGGGCATGGGTTTTCACATATTCTCTTCATGTTTCCTCGTGGACATGTGGTCCTCTTTGGTTTTCCCAATGGGCTTTTCACCCTTCCCCCAACCCCTCCTCGACCCTGACCCCCACCAGGATCTCCACTCAGGGTCTTCTCCAAGCCTTGGCCTGGAATCACATAACTAGCTCAAGGCTTCCCTTTCTCTAGATCCCTGACGATCACCCATTCCCAAGGGCAGATGCAGAACTGCCTGTGTCCTGTGGAACAGCCCCCTCAGGCTTAGGTGGGCCCATGAGTGGCCAAGGGAAGATCATCCCTATACGGGGACATTTTCGACACCCCACAAAGGGGAGTGCTGAGAGCACATCGCCAGTCAATGCTCCTCTGAATGCCTTCCTCCTGTGGCTGCCCTCTTCCCCACACAGGTCCACTTCTACGAGGACCTTGTCGAAGGAGGCACGAGTTGATGGCAAGCCAGAAGGGGGCCCTGCAGGCATTCTTCCAGGAGAACCCTTACCCTGGATCGCTGCCAGAGAACACCTGGCCCAAGAACTGGCCATACCTGAGTCCAGAATCCAGGTTGGCAGACCCAATACTTCTCTCATGGTCTCTGGGGGAGGAGGCACACACACACACACGGGGCTAGGACATTGCCCGTCCTTCTGCATGGTCACCTGGGGAGCTCAGAACCTATGGCATGGGAATCTGCGGGCCCTAGGAGCCCTTGCCCTTGGAGTTCCTTCCGAGACCTTCATTCACTGGATGAGGGAACACTGGGGCCCAAAGCCTGAGGCCTGACGACGGGTTCATGCCCATGGGCTGACTGTCCTCAGAGATCCTGTGTCCTGGCCAATCACTTTTCCCCCATGAAACCCCATGACTCCTCCTACACGGAAGGGGAAGAGACACATAGAGAGAAATAGGTGCCGATCCAGGACGACAATTTTGTCTTTTGCCTCCAGGGGAGAGGAAGCCTGCGCAAGGGTCCAATTGTGATGAGAATGACACCCATTTCCAGCGTCTTCTTGTGTCAAAGTCTCCTCAGCTCCCTCAGGGGACTGCAGCAGGAACCCCATCATCTGTCCATGCAGATGACCAAAGAAGAAATGACTTTTCTACCAACACCATCCATTGTGTGTTTCCCTACAGTTTACGCTCCTCAGGGGAGACCAACGCCTTCTTCCTTGTACACCAAAGGGCCATGCAAATACATGTAACAATGTAGGCAATAAGCCAGCTCTGGCTTTCAGTGGGGTGTTAGTTGGTCTTGGGTCCTCGAGTCCCTGCATGTGTGTGGGCTAAGCTGCCCTCCCGTGTTACCTGGCCATTGCTTCTTCTTTTGCCCCTTAGGTCTGGTGCCAAAACCAGTGAAGGATACAGCGAAGGCAGAGCCGCTGACTGGGCTCCACAATCCGCCAAGGAGAAGGGCCACTGCGTGGACAGGAAGAGCCTCCAGGTGACTCCCCAGCATCCAAGAAGGGTCCCCTCCTGAGCCACTCCTTGACACAGGAATGTGTCTCTGTGTGCTTACCGAGGAGTAGCAAAAGCCTCAGGAAGGGCATCATCTCTGCTCTCATGTTCCAGCCACCCTCGTGACCGAGGATGGCGACACCCCACCTGCCATTGTTGGGCAGGCAGCAGGCAGGCTGTTTCTGGGCCAGGAAGGATCTGCGTCTTCCTGTCCTGAACCTGCTAGTCAGGACAGAGGCGTCTTCTTCTATCAACTCACCATTGTTATCCAAAGGCTGGCTCCAGGGGTGGGTTCAGACTCTGGCTCTTGGCCTCAGGGAAGGGAGGCTATGAAGTCAGAGAACAGAGAGAAAAGTGCACTCTCTCTCTCTCCCTCTCTCTCTCTCTCTCACACACACACACACACACAGTCACATGCACTCACACACTGTCACACACCACCACATATACCCTGACACCCACTTCTATCTCCACACTGGCTGTGCTACTGGCGTTCAAGCCCTCCTCTCCAACACTGTTTTCTCTTTAGGTCGAGTCCGAAGGAAGGCAGGAAAAAACTGACATCCATTTCTGCATCACAAACCAGTATCTTCCTTCAAGCCTTTGAGGAGGAGCGGTTTCCTGGCATTGCTATGAGGGAGAGCCCAGCCAGAAGAACAGGCATTCCAGTAGCCAGAATTCAGGTGAGTTTTTACCATGTGTCATGGGCGTTGTTCGCTGTGGAAGGGACGGTAGCCCTTAGATGTTGTCGGAGAGACATGAACTTCTTGGGGGGTTAACCACGGAGTGTGGAGCAGAGGCACCAGGGGCATAGTGTTGACCATGCCAGTGAGAACCTGTCCAAAGGAAGAATTTCCAAACTCAATGGGTGGTTAACACACATGCTTGTAGACATGGTAACCAGACCAGCGAGGGAATATGTCCAAGTTGCCCTCTCTACAGAGAAGCCAAAGTGTCAGGGCTTCAAGAGCTCAGCCCTATTATCCATTGAGTAGGCCCACAAGATGCCGTTACTGTGTGTGGGCTTGCTGTCCTGTGTGTGGAGACAGATATGATGCTGCCCTGGTCCTCTGGACCGTGGAGCTACAACGGATCCTGCCTAGGAGCCACACACGTTGTGTGGATAACCTAATCAGCCTGGATTACAGGCCCTAATCCAGGTGAGGGAGAGGTGTCAGGGAACGCCTGGGCATCAGGGAACGGCAGGGCTTTCTGCCTTAGTTCTGCACACAGCGCTTGCTGGGATGGGAGGTGTAAGGTAGCCTTCAGGGAGATATAGGAAGAGTCTCTGAAAGACTCTCGGTTGGTGCATGCCACTTCAGGTGGCATGCCTCGGCGGTCCTCTGACGCGTCTCGTCAGAGGTCAGAGGAGAACCTCGAGGTGCTAGCCTGAGCTCCTCTTTTCCTCCAGCCAGGAGGGGACAGAGGGCAGGTGCTACGTAGCTGTTCTCCATGTGGAAGACTGGCTACCCACACCTTGCCCTCGGCCTAGTACAGATGTGCCTGCAGTCCGGCCAGATAGCAGTGAGGCCAGCCTCTGAGGCAGAGGATGTGGTTTTCCACACATTCACACCCAAGAGTAGATGGGGAAAGAGGTGTTGAGCACAGCTGGAAACAGACCGCAGGATGTGGAGTACAGTGGGTAAAGTGGGGCAGGCCGTCTGCTGAGTCTCAGTCCCTGGAGATTTAACCTTCTGGATCTCCAGCAAACGCAACACACCTGTATGTGCAGCTCGGGCGGGACCCCCTTGAAAACTTACTACACAGCAGCAGAAGGGAAGGCAGCGTCGGGAATCAGGTCCAGGGCGGCAACTCAGAGCTCAGAGAAAGGGAGGCATCGAGAAGATTGTGGCTTCAGCTGCATGGTGTCTACAGAGCGGCTGGGCCTCCCTAGAGCTGGGCCTCATCATCCATAAGGAGCAGGGTTTTGTGGCCTTGAACTGACGCTCCCCATGCCTCAAACTTTGGACCTGTGGAGGCTTTGCCTCTGGCATCAGACTCTTCCCGGACAGGGAAATCTCCCACGGACAGGGCAGGAGGCAGCTCTGGGTGGCCCCCAGCTTCCTCAAGACAGAGTGCCCTTGGGGGGCACGCGGTGCCCCACCTTCTTGCTTGCTGGTAGTGGCCCCATTTCCTGAGCATGGTTAGCCACTTGTTGGCTCGCCAGGTTTGCTGGTGTTGTTTCTGGAAAAGGACATACAGGGGCAGCAGAAGAGCCTCTAACCCTGGGAGGTGGACGCACATTGCCTCGTCCAGTCACCCTGCGGGGACTCAGAGGAGCGAGCCAGGAAGGCACAGAGCCCTTCCCAAACCCCGGCTTGGGGTCTGGGGTGAGTTCTGGCAGCCTGGGAGGCGCTGGGACAGGGCGTTTGGGGAGATACCCCTGGGGATGTCCTGGAGGACAGGGTCTGTAGACATTTGGCCCCACACCCACTCCCAAACCGGCCCAGTGCCCAGGACTGCCTCCCACCTTGGCCTCGGGGCCTGGGGCCGTGCAAGTCCTTCTTCCAGGAAGGCAGAGGCACAGAGCCCTGAGGCCCAGGCTCGGCCCCACAGTCCCCCAGGTCTGAGCCCACGGCACTTGGAGGGAAGGCAGGGGCTGCCCGCTGCCTGTGGGGTGCTGGGACAGGGTTGTGGGGGGTCCGAGAAAGGTTGTTGCTGGTTGTAGGCTAGGCGGTACCCTTTCGGAGCCCCCAGGAGGTGCCCTGTCACTGAGATGGACCAGCCTGAGAGCTGTCAGCGTGGCCTAGGTGCCCACTTGACTGTTCGGCAGAGGCCCCCTGCCTTCCCAGCTTCCAGCCCGCCTCCCCCTGCACCCTTGGTGTCCTCCCGGCTGTCTCCTGACTCCACCCCTCTTGCTGTCACCTCTGCTACTCTGGCCCATGTGCCACTTGTCTTGTCAGAGCTGCTGAGCACGACCCACGCCTGACCCATCCAAGCAGCCACTGGGCAGAGAGCAGGGCTGAGAGGACCAGGGGCAGCCCCGCTGGCCCCAAATGGAGTCTCCAGCATTCATGGGGTTGCTGTGGTGCCGTCGACCCAGCAGCCTCCTCCCCTCCGGCCAAGGCCACTGGGCTCTTCTCCCTCCCTTGTTTTCAACCCATGGTGGCCTCCTCCTCCTCCTCCTCTTCCCTCTTCCTGCACCATTTGGTCAACCCCTTCCTCTGCTGCCCAAACTCCCTCCCTGACCTTGCTTTGTCCCCAGCATCTACTGGCAGCCCCGCAGAAACCTTCAGGACTGTCGGAGCCCTGGCCTGGGGGTGTGAGTGAGGAGCACCTCTCCAATTCACTCCAGACCAGACCATCCTCCTATAGAAAGCAGGCTATCATCCCAGAGCCCCTCACCTCTGGAGTCCTTGCTGAAGGACAGGACACCCCCCAACCCAATTCAGGAGGCACACACCTGGCCCTCCCCACAGCAGGTATGGAGGCCACTTCTCTGAGTGCCCAGGGGCTGGCTTCCAGGCCAAGCTCCCTTCCTACCCACTTCCTTGGTTTGCCTCCTGGGTCTCTCAGCTCCAGCCCAGCGAAGACATCGCCTTCAGAGGGCTCCAGGGAACGAGGTCCTGACCAGGGGGTATGAGCCAGCCTCCAGAGAGGCGTTCCTACAAATGCAAACCCCCTCCTGAGATGGATGAAGGAGTGCAGAAGGCTGATTGTCTGTGACATTCCACGGTGACAGATCAGCATCATCCCAAGGATCCCGTGGAGACTATACTCAGAATGCCTGAAACAGAGCAGAACCCATGGTGGGGACCTATCTGTGCCAGGGACATGGGGAAAGGAGGGAACAGAATATCTCCTCTCCCCGGAATCCTGAGGGAGATCAGGACCCTCTCAGATTCGCGGGGCATGAGAAGAAGGGCCTGTTTGCCCAATGGGAGCAGCCTGACAGCCTTATCTGCTTTACCAGAGATGATCCCCACCTGGGCCTGACCTGATCTGTTGGCCGGTCCCCACATGAGCATCACCTAGACCTGGTGACCGTGGTCCCCAACTGGGCTCATTGGCTACCAATCACCAGGAGCCAAGATGGACCCTCACTTCTACTGATGCCCTGGTCAGTCCCTAGGGCCTCACATGTTCCTAGTGACTATGGTCCTTGTCTGGGCTGACCAGGCTCATCCTTGGCTCTGATCCCCTCCTGGGCCTCACCTGGTTCTGATGCCCCCAGCCAGCTGTCCCCAGGCCTGATGCCCCCAGCCATCAGGCTCTGCTCCTCTGATTTTCATCTCTGCTTGGGCCCTCACTTCTCAGCTTAGATTCAGATCCCTGTTTGGGTCTCACCTCCGTTGGCTGGCTATGCATCTGGACATCTGGAGCACCTGAGGACTATGATCCCCACCTGGCCTTACCTGCTCCTACTGGCAACAACACCCACTTGGTTCTCATTGCCTGGACTCTGCTATGATCCTCACCTGGTACATAATTGGTGTTACTGCTTATGATACCATTTGGGCCATACCTGCTGCCACATACCTAAGTATACAACCACCTGTGCCTCATGGGGACCTGGTGACTGTGATCCCCACCTGGGTTCATCGGCTACTGGTGTCTAAGATCCAGGATGGACCCTCACTTGCTCCTGATGCCCGGGTCCATCCCCAGCATCTCATTTGTTCCTGGTGGCTGTGGTTCTTGTCTGGGCTGACCTGTCATGCTGCCTCTGATCCATTCCTGGGATTCACCTGCCCTTGCAGGAGGGGTCCCCACCTCAAGTGGGTTCTCTAGCATTTATGGTACTTGTCTGGGCCTCAGCTGATGGTGATCGGCTATGATACCAGCCCTTTCCAAGGCTAGCAGGGTCTCTAGGTCCTCTTGCCTGGTGCTACAAACCAAACATATCCAAGGATGACACCGCATGAAAACCTTCAGAGCACGCATGTGTCTGTGTGCTCCCTGTGGGCAGGTCGCCATCTGTCTGACCGGAGTGTGGAGACAACACCATAGCTCCCAGGGGGACATGCTGGGCTAGAGGATCACCACGGGCACTGACTGTCTATAGCTCGCCCACCTACAGTCCGCCTTCCCAGCCAGTGTCCTAGGACATGCCGTCATGCTCAGAGGACAGAGTTCTCCCAACCCCTTACTAGGAGCACTAGGGAGCCCAGGAGGTTAGGGGAACTGCTGACCTGATACTTGGGGTGACGTGTCCCAACTCAGGGCTGGTGCCCAGATGGTGGTGGATGGGCCTTCCAGTGAGTGTTCCTGTGGCCTTGGGGCACACTGAAGGTTTTTGTTAGATTCGACAAGCACAATGACCAAAGGGAAAAAGGAATGAACTGGACTTCATAAAAATTAACAACTTATGCCAGCAAAAGTGTGAACAAACTACACACCCTGTATACAGTGTTTTGTGAATAGCCTGAGGGAGGATCGGGGTGGGGGGGACGAGGGCCTCCATGTTCTAGTTTTTATTTTTTTTTTAAAGATTTTATTTATCATGAGAGACACACAGAGAGGCAGAGACACAGGCAGAGGGAGAAGCAGGTTCCATGCAGGGAGCCCGATGTGGGACTCGATCCCGGGTCTCCAGGATCACACCCTGGACTGAAGGTCGTGCTAAACCACTGGGCCACCGGGGCTGCCCCCATGTTCTAGTATGTGAAGAGCAAGCCTGCTCATAGACCAGAAGGACCCAGAGAGCCCAGATTGTCCACCCCGGACCACAGGGTGGGGGGATTGGTCATCACATGTCAGGGTCATGTACCTAGGACAGGCTGAAAAGGTCATGGCTTGAGTCTCCCCTGCACAGAAGAGGGCTCACAGTGGAGTAGGGGTCTCGGATGAGCTGCCCTAGCCCTGACAGCAGCCTCCTTCCCTGGCCTGGGGCAGCAGGGAGGCAGCTCTGACCCCATGGAGCGGTGGAACGGCTCCAGGAGCTGCCTCATGGGCATCACACGGGGGTCAGTGCATTCTCACCCTAACCCAGGATGCCAGCACCCCTACTGGGACCCTCAGGTGCCACAGTGAACCGAGGTGTGCAGGGAGAAACTCTACTCACCTGTGACCTGTCGCTGTGTGAGTACCTACACTTTATACACTGGGGTACTGGGTAGAGTGGGATAGTTCGGGCACTGTGAGCCAGATCCAGAGCACGAGTGCCTCCCACTGCCTGAGAATGCAGAGTAGCGCCAGGCAGCAGTGGAACCCTGGGGCGGCACAGTTCCGCCCACAATGGGGTCCCGTGTCATCACTGTAGGTCGGGGGGCCAGTCAGTACTAAGCCCGGCACCCTGAAGGCCAAGGGTGCGTGGGGAGGTCCTGTCTCACGCCGGATGGGAAGGGGTTGCAGGCACCCTCCCACATCCTTAGTTCCCACCTTCAGGCCCTCCTGGCCTCCCACCCTTCTAGGTAGACTGGGTGTCCCAGCTGTCCTCCCACCCCCAAGGGTTCACAGCATGGATTTTGCACTTAAGAACATTTGAGGGGCTCCTGGGTGGTTCAGTCAGCTAAACATCTACTCTTGATTATGGCTCAGTTCAGGAACTGAGGTTGTGGTGTGGAGCCTCAGGTGGGGCTCGGCCCCGGCAGCAGGGGGAATCTGCTTCAGAGTCTCCCTTACCCTCTGCCCCTCTCACTGCATGCTCTCTCAAATCTTTTAAAAATCAACATTGAAGACATTTGAGAAATCTTTATCATCTCTGCAGAGGTGCTTTCATATGTATAATGGCTGTGTAAATGCTTTTTTTTTAAATTTTCATTTCTCTGGAATAAATTCCCAGGAGTGCTATTGCTGAATTATGTGTTAATTGTATGCAAAACTTTTTTTGGACAAAACTGCTAAACTCTTTCCCAGGAGTGAATGTAAGATTCTAGAAAAACTGTGTGGAAACTGTTTTTTCCAAGCAGTTGTCTAGATACTAGAAGTGTGCCTGCCAGAACTTCAGGTGAGATTTATTTAGCCTTGGAAAAAGTTGTTAAACTATCTTCCAAAGCAACCATATTTTTATCTGCAGCATGAAGGAGCTTTCCTGTCATATGCCACCCTCCAGCAACTAGTATCCTCATTTTGGGAGGTTTAACATTTCTAGGGGCGCCTGGGTGGCTCAGCTGCTCCGACGTTTGTGTGGCTTTGTTGCTTAAGTGTCTGCCTTTGGCTCAGGTCATGATCCCTGGGTCCTGGGATGGAGCCACCATAGGGCTCCTGCTCTGGGGGAGTCTGCTTCTGTCTCCCTCTGCCTACCTCTACCCCTACTTGCTTGCTCACTCTCTGTCAAATAAGAAAAATTGAAAAAATAAGTCAATCGGAGAAGGACAAACATTATATGGTCTCATTCATTTGGGGAATATCAAAAAAGGTGGAAGGGAATAAAAGGGGAAAGGAGAGAAAATGAGTGGGAAATATCAGAAAGGGAGACAGAACGTGAAAGACTCCTAACTCTGGGGAATGAACTAGGGGTGGTGGAAGGGGAGGTGGTGGGGGTGGGGGTGACTGGGTGACGGGCACTGAGGTGGGCACTTGACGGGATGAGCACTGGGTGTTATTCTGTATTTGGCAAATTGAACACCAATAAAAAGTAAATTTATAATAAAAAAGAAAAGGTATAAAAAAATGAAAAAATATAGCATTTCTAAAAGGTGTGTAGCACCATCTCACTGTTGTTCACATTGGGAACTTCCTAATGCTGGAGGATGTAGAGCGTACTTTTGTAGGGTTGCTTATTATCTGCGTATCATCTTTGTCCAGGTGTCTGCTCAGATATTCACCCATTGTTAACTAAGTTATCTGTGTTCTTACTGTTATGAGGTTTTGTGTAGATTGAATAAAAAGTAAAGAATTTGAATATCAGATGTGTGTTTTGAACACATATTTTCAAATATTTGAACAAATATTCAGTTTGTGAGTGGTCTCTAGGTTCCCTGGGCAATGTCTTTCACAGAGTAGCAGTTTTAAATTTGTAAAGTTCACATTATGTTTTTTTCTTTTCTGGATCGTCTTTGGTGTTGTTTTTTGTTTAATTTTTATTTATTTATGATAGTCACACACAGAGAGAGAGAGAGAGAGAGAGAGAGAAGCAGGCTCCATGCACCAGGAGCCCGACGTGGGATTCGATCCCGGGTCTCCAGGATCGCGCCCTGGGCCAAAGGCAGGCGCCAAACCGCTGCGCCACCCAGGGATCCCTGGTGTTGTGTGTTAAAACGCACCACCACACTCAAGGTCTCATAGATTTTATGTCGTCTTTTTGCTGTTTTGATAGCTGTGTGTTTTAAGTTTACATACAATGTTGAGTGACTTTTGGTGGAAGTTGTAAAAGTTTTGCCCACATTTCATTTCATATCCTATGGGTTCCAATTCGTTGTTCCTTAAGTAATTCTGGAGGAGTCGGGATATTGTAGCGCATGTCTGTGAGCCATTGCAAAGCTTCCAGGACTCAGCTGGAGCCAGGAAGGAGGCAGCTGGGGCCCTGGCAGTGAGGACCCCACCTCCTGCAGGCCTCCTGCGGTGCCTGAACACCCTGCACGGGGCGCCAGAGCGCAGGCGCTGCCCCAGGGGGTTGGCAGGTGCAGGGGGCCTTGTCCACCTGCAGGAACAGGAGCTGCCTCGCTGGGGAGGCTTGGGGAGCACGTGGGGATGCGGCCACTCTGAAAGCAGCCCTGGCATCCTCAGGACCAGTGGTAATGAGTATGGGGGCTGACGTAGGGCCCGACATGCCTACAGAAATTGGGGTTTCAGGATCCGCTGTGGAGGCTTCTGGAGGCATTGGTCAGGTCCTGGCTGACATCAGCAGGGACTCTTCAAAACCATAAGGTAAGGGATAAGTTAGTGTTAATGTTAGACTTAGGGGGTAAGGGTAGGGTTAGGGGTTAGGGTAAGGGATTAGGGTAACGGTAGGGTTAAGGTGAGGGTTAGGGTTATGGTTAGTGTTTAGAGTTAGGGGTTAGGGTTAGTGTTTAGGGTTAGCGTTAGGTTTAGGATTGGGGTTGGTGGGGATCCCTGGGTGGCGCAGCGGTTTAGCGCCTGCCTTTGGCCCAGGGCGCAATCCTGGGGACCTGGGATCGAGTCCCGCGTCGGGCTCCCGGTGCGTGGAGCCTGCTTCTCCCTCTGCCTGTGTCTCTGCCTCTCTCTCTCTCTCACTGTGTGCCTATCATAAATAAAAAAAAAAAGGATTGGGGTTGGTTTAGGAGTTAGGTGTTAGTTTAGAGTTAGTGCTACATTTGGGATAGGGGTTTAGGTTAGAGGTTTCGGTTAGGGGGAGGGTTTGAGTTTAGGAATGGGGTTTAAGATTTATTGGTTAGGGTTATGGTTAGGGCATTTGGGCAGGGTTATGGATAGGGGTTTGCATTCGGCTAGTGTATGGGTTAGGTCTGGATTTGGGGTGGGTTACCATACAGGTAGGGTTAGGTATAAGGTTAGGGTTACGTTTCAGGTTTTAGGGTTAGGGGATAGGGGTTAGGATTAGGGTTGGGGTTAGTGTTATGGTTGGAGTCATTGTTAGGTGTATGGATTAGGGGCTAGTGTTCGGCGTTTTGTATTCAGTTAGTGGTAAGTCCAGTGTTAGGCTAGGTGATAATTAGGATTAAGGTTAGGGTTAGGATTAGTGTCTGTACACAGGTAGATGGGATCTGGGCATGTGTCTGGCACTGGAACTCCTAGTATCTTCAGTGGGTTAAAGTGTTTTGGTTAGAGTTTGTGCTTGGCATCCATCCATTCAGAGGCCTCCCCAGAGAATCAGACTCCAGGCTTCAGCTGGCGTGAGAATAGACCTGGCAGGCATCTCCTGAGGAGAGGTAAGGAGGGGATATAAGGTTCTAAATATGATCTATTTGGATTTTCATTTTCCTTACTCGTTTTATCTGTTGTGTGCACCGGTATCATCAATACTAACAATTGTTATTTTAAAGTTTTACTTGAATTCCTGTTTGTTCACACGGTATAATATTAGTTTCAGGTGTACAAGAGATCGATTCAACCCTTGGATCCAATGCCTGGTACTCATCTCCGGTGCCCTCCGTCATCCCATCCCCCATTTCCCCATCCCCCGCTAACCTTCCTCTGGTATTTATTAGTTTCTCCTCTATGTTTAAGAATGTGTTTCTTTGCCGGGACACCTGCACCCCGATGTTTATAGCAGCAATGTCCACAATAGCCAAACTATGGAAGGAGCCTCGGTGTCCATCGAAAGATGAATGGATAAAGAAGATGTGGTTTATGTATACAATGGAATATTACTCAGCCATTAGAAATGACAAATACCCACCATTTTCTTCAACGTGGATGGAACTGGAGGGTATTATGCTGAGTGAAGTAAGTCAATCGGAGAAGGACAAACAGTGTATGTTCTCATTCATTTGGGGAATATAAATAATAGTGAAAGGGAATATAAGGGAAGGGAGAAGAAATGTGTGGGAAATATCAGAAAGGGAGACAGAACATAAAGACTCCTAACTCTGGGAAACGAATTAGGGGTGGTGGAAGGGGAGGAGGGCAGGGGGTGGGGGTGAGTGGGTGATGGGCACTGAAGGGGACACTTGACGGGATGAGCACTGGGTGTTATTCTGTATGTTGGTAAATTGAACACCAATAAAAAAATAATTTATTAAAAAAAAAGAATGTGTTTCTTGTTTGCTTGTCTCATCCCTCCCCTTTGCCAGTTTGTTTTGTTTCTTAAAATCCACATATGAATGTAGTCCTATGGTATTTGTCTTTCTCTGACTTATTTCAGTTACCATAATTTTAGTCGCTTTTTCCACATCATTGTAAATGGCTTCATTTCATCCTTTCTGATGACTGAGTGATACCGCAGTGTGTATATTGACCACATCTTTTCTGCCCATTCACCTGTCGATGGACACCTGGGCTGTGTTCATAATTTGGCTAGCTCTTGTTGATAATGCTGCTGTAGACATTGGGCTGCATGTCCCCATTCGAATCTGTACTTTTGTATCCTATGGTTAAATACCTAGTTGTGCAATGTCTGAATCATAGGGTAGTTCTATTTTTAACTTCTAGAGGAATCCCCATAGTGTTTTCCACAGTATGCAACAGGCAGCACCTGTTTGAATTCCTACCAGCAAGTAAGAGGGTTCTCCTTTCTCCCCATCCTCACAAATACCTGTTCTTTCTTGTGCTGTGAATTTTACCCATTATAACAAGTGTCAAGTGATATCTCATTGTGGTTTTGATTTGCATTTCCCTGACGATGGGTGATGTTGAGTGTCTTTTCCTGTGTCTGGTGGCCATCTGGATGTCTTTTAGAGAACATGTCATTTCGTGTCTTCTGCCCATTTTTAATTGGGTCATTTGTATTTAGGATGCTGAGATTTATATTTGCTTTATATATTTTGGAAACTAAGTCTTTTTTGGATATGTCATTTACAAATATCTTTTCTCATTTTGTATATTGCCTTGTAGCTTTGGTTGTTTCCTTCATTGTACAGAACCGTTTCGACTTGATGAAATCCCAATAGTTTAGTTTTGCTTTTGTTTCCCTTGCTTCAGAGGCATATCTAGAAAGATCCAATGACCAATGTTAAGGATATTACTGTTTATCATTTCTTCTTTTTATGGTTTCAAATCTCACATTTAGGTCTTTAATCCATTTTGAATTTATTTTTGGCATACGGTGTAGGAAAGTAATCCAATTTCAGTCTTCTGCATGTGGCTGTCTAGTTTTCCCAACACCGTTTGTTGAAGAGACAGTCTTTTTGCCAATGCATATTCTTTCCTGCTTTGTTGAAGATTAATTGAGCATAGAGTTACAGGTTTGTATCGTGTTTCGGTTTTCCATTCTGTTCTATTGATCTGCGTGTCATCTTCTTGTGCCTGCACCATACTTTTTTGATCACTAGAGCTCTGTAATATAACTTGAAGTCTAAAATTGTGATGGCCCAGCTTTGGTTTTCTTTTCCAACACCGCTTTAACTTTTTTCAACCTTTTGTGGTTCTATAGAAATTTTAGTATTATTTATTGCAGCTCTGTGAAAAAAAATGCTATTGCTATGTTGATAGGGATTGCATTAAAGATTTTATTTATTTATTCATGAGAAACACAGAGAGGGAGACAGAGGTACATGCAGAAGCAGTATCCTATGGGAGAACCTGATGTGGGACTTGATCCAGGATCCCGGGATCATGACCTGAACCAAAGGCAGATGCTCACCCACTAAGCCACCCAGGTGCCTTGCTGATCCAATGTCTTTGCTAGTTATGGGTCTGTTCACATTTCTATTTCTTCCTATTTAAGTTTTGGTAGTGTGTCCATTTCTAAGGATTTGTCCATGTCTTTCAGGTCTCCCAGTGTGCTGGCATATAGTTTTTCATCGTATTCTCTTATAATTGTTTTCCTTTGTGGTGTAGCTATCCCCTCTGTTATTTGGGATTTTATTTATTCAGGTCCTGTCTCTTTTTGTTGATAAGTCTGGCTTGGGTTTGCTCCATTTTATTAGTTAGTTTGAAGTACCAGCTCTTCGTTTCGTTATTCCATTCTAGTGTTTTGTTATTTCTAATTGTGTATTTGTGCTCTCAACTTTATTATTTCCCTTCTCCTGCAGGCTTTATGCTTTGTTAGCTTGCCTTTTCTAGCTCCTTTAGATATAGGATGAGGTTGTGTATTTGAGACTTTTCTTGCGTCTTGAGGAAGGCCTGTATTGCTATGTAATTCCTTCTTGGGACTGCTTTTAATGCATCCCAGAGGTTTGGACAAATATATTTTCAGTTTAATTTGTTTCCAAATATTTTTTAAAATTTCTCCTTTAATTTCCTGTAGCCTCATTCATTCTCTATTAGGGTGTTGTTTAATCTCCACATATTTGTGGTCTTCCCAAAATTTTTTTCCTTAAATATTTATTTATTTTTAAAATAATAAATTTATTTTTTATTGGTGTTCAATTGGCCAACATACAGACTAACACCCAGTGCTCATCCCGTCAAGTGCCCCCCGCAGTGCCCGCCACCCAGTCACCCCCACCCCCACGCCTTCCTCCCCTTCCACCTCCCCTTGTTCGTTTCCCAGCGTTAGGAGTCTTCCATGTTCTGTCTCCCTTTCTGATATTTCCTACCCATTTCTTCTCCCTTCCCCTCTATTCCCTTTCACTATTATTTATATTCCCCAAATGAATGACACCATATAATGTTTGTCCTTTTTTTTTAATCTTTTTTTAAAATTTTTTTTATTTATTTATGATAGTTACAGAGAGAGAGAGAGAGGCAGAGACACAGGCAGAGGGAGAAGCAGGCTCCATGCCCCGGGAGCCCGATGTGGGACTCAATCCCGGGACTCCAGGATCTCGCCCTGGGCCAAAGGCAGGCGCCAAACCGCTGCGCCACCCAGGGATCCCCAATGTTTGTCCCTTTATGACTGACTTATTTCACTCAGCATAATTCCCTCCAGTTCCATCCACGTCGAACTAATGGTGGGTGTTTGCCAATTCTAATGGCTGAGTAATATTCCATTGTATACATAGACCACATCTTCTTTATCCATTCATCTTTCGATGGATACCGAGGCTTCTTCCACAGTTTGGCTATTGTGGACATTGCTGCTAGAAACATCAGGGTGTAGGTGTCCCAGCGTTTCATTGCATCTGTATCTTTGGGGTAAATCCCCAACAGTGCAATTGCTGGGTCATAGGGCAGGTCTATTTTTAACTCTTTGAGGAACCTCCGCACAGTTTTCCAGAGTGGCTGCACATTCCCACCAACAGTGCAACAGGGGCCCCTTTTCTCCGCATCCTCTCCAACATTTGTGGTTTCCTGCCTTGTTAATGTTCCCCATTCTCACTGGTGTGAGGTGGTATCTCATTGTGGTTTTGATTTGTATTTCCTTGATGGCAAGTGATGTGGATCATTTTCTCATGTGCTCGTTGTCCACGTCTATGTCTTCCTCTGTGAGATTTCTCTTCATGTCTTTTGCCCATTTCATGATTGGATTGTTTGTTTCTTTGCTGTTTGTTGAATAAGTTTTTTATAGGTCTTGCATGCTAGTCCTTTATCTGATACGCATTTGCAAATATCTTCACCCATTCTATAGGTTGTCTTTTAGTTTTGTTGACTGTATCCATTGCTGTGCAAAAGCTTCTTATCTTGATGAAGTCCCAATAGTTCATTTTTGCTTTTGTTTCTTTTGGCTTCGTGGATGTATCTTGCAAGAAGTTACTGTGGCCGAGTTCAAAAGGTTATTGCTTGTGTTCTCCTCTAGGATTTTGATAGAATCTTGTCTCACATTTAGATCTTTCATCCATTTTGAGTTTATCTTTGTGTATGGTGAAAGAGAGTGGTCCAGAGTAAGTATTGAAAGATTTGAATTTAGTGTCATCGTATTACCTGTTTAGGCCCTGTTTTGTTCATTGTTTCTTTGGGATTCCTTTTTGTTTTACAGAGTTATTTCTTGCAAACTACATATTCTTTCAGTTTCTGCCTCGGCTGGAAGCTCTTTATTGCTCCTTCTATTCTGAATGACAGACTTGCTAGATAAAGTATTCTTGGCTGCATGTTCTTCTCATGTAATAACCTGAATAGATCATGCCAGCCCTTTCTGGACTCCCAGGTAGGTCTCTGTGGAGAGGCCTACTGTTAATCTGATATTTCTCCCCATATAAGTTAAGAATCATTTGTCTCGTGCTGCTTTAAGGATTTTCTCTTTCTCTTTGAAATTTGCAAGTTTCACTATTAAAAGTCGAGGTGTTGAACAGTTTTGATTGATTTGAGGGCAGGTCCTCTCTCTCTCTTTTGGCTATGAATGCCTATTTGCTTCCCCAGATTAGGGAAGTTCTCAGCTATGATTTGTTCAAATATACATTTTGGTCCCCTCTCCCTCTCAGCCTCTTCTGGAATGCCAATTATACATAAATTCTTCTTTGTAAGGCTTTTGTTTATTTCCTTTAGCCTTTCCTCATGGTCTCTGAATTGCTTTCCTCTTATTTCCTCAGCTTCCTTCCTATCATCAACTTGTCTTCTATGTCATTCACTCTCTCCTCCACCTCATTAACCCTAGCAGTTAGGTCCTCCAGTTTCGATTTCATCTCATTTAATCTATTTTTAATTTCGGACTAATTAGATATGAATTCTGCAGTAATGAAGACTCTAGAGTCCTTTAAGCTTTTTTTCCGGAGCCACCAGTAGCTTTATAATTGTGCTTCTGAATATTTTTTCTGACATCATATTGAAATCCATATTCTTTAACTCTGTGACATAGAATTGAGTTTCCCGGTCTTTCTTTTGTGGTGAAAGCTTCCTTGTAGTCATTTTTTCCAGTGCAGAGTGGCTGTATGAGCAGGCTGCGTCAATAATATCAACCACAACCTAAGCAACATACATCATAGATGACCCTGAAGAAGTCAGAGAACGGAAAATGAAAAAAGAAGAACACAACAAACTAAACCAAAGGGCCACTAGAGTGAAAAACAAATTTTAAAACAAAGTAGTCAAAAAAAGGCCAAGAACCACAAAGAAGAAAATAGAAAAAGAAAATAAGTAAAGAAAAAAGGAAAAAGAAAAAAAGAGAAAAGGGGGTCCTGGCAGATGGTGGTGGTGAAGAAGCGATAGTGGAGAGCGAATGTAATCTACCTGAGGGGTCCCAGGTGACGATTCTCTTGGTCCTGAGTGTATTTTGTTCTGTATGTTAGAAGATGCTCACCCCAAATTTATATAAACCAGCAATACTTATAGAAATGCCATCATTGACTAACAAAACATAAATGAGATAGAAGAGAGGGGCAGAATGGGAAGAAAGAGATAACAGAATCTCACAGAATGAACCCTGGGATCACGACCTGAGCCACAGGTGGACACTCAACCATTGAGCCACCCAGGCATCCCTCTTTTCTTTTTTCTTATCTGTCCCCTTCAACCTCTTCTGCCTATGCCTGTTCCTTCTTCTCAATCTTCTGTTTTTTTCCTGCAAAACAGGCCTCTGGAAGAGGTGGAAGAGCAGGTGGTGGTTTGGCATTCGATTCTGGTGGGTTCTGGTGTATGTACTTAGGAAGGGGGAATGGATTTCGGATTGCAGCATCAGCCTACTTCCCCCTCTTCTTCAGGATTTTGAGTGTTGGGAAGTGCTAATTCAGTTGCAGAAGCCATCCTGAGTATGCCACGACCCTCAGCGCACACACACACACACACACACACACACACGCACGCACACCCTGGGCATCACCTACACTCTAGTCTGGCCCTAACCTGTTAACTGTCCAAGCTCCTGGGCCTTAACCCTCACACTAATATTGGTGGTGCCCCCGACCAAGTCGCAAGGCCTGGCTATGACCTTCGAAGGATGGGGGACTAGTGAGTGACACCATAAATTTTGGCCTCCCCCGGTTGGAAAAAGTGCCATTTGTATGAGGGGTAGATAGGAGGAGCCAGAGATAGACTAAGGGTTCCCTGAACCCAGGCCAATGTTCAGCGCCTGCCTGAGCCTCACTCTGAGTCTCGTCCTCAACTTACCTGTCCCGGCAGCTCTCCACACAGTAGGGAGATAGGACCATCCAAGCTCGTGGGCCCTAACCCTAACCCCTAACTCAAACCCTAATCTTAAGCCCAACACTCACTACTGGCAGATATGTCCCTCCAACTTCCTGGGCTCTAATGTTTTCAAACACACTATTGAGATAGTTTCTAATGTCAACACACAAGAGTATAAGTAAAACCCGCTTCCTGTGTGTGATGACTTCTTTCTTAGAGTTAAAAGTATGTCAGTTGACATACACACGCACACATATATTTGGTACACATATATTTGGTTATAAGGATGCCAGCAGAAAGCTGCATTCTAGTAACTCTTGTTTCTCAGAGTTAAGTATATATCACGTGCCTTACGCTTTCACACCTCCTTTTGAGAGAGCTCCTCAAGTGCTATCACTGGTGTGGTGCTGACTCTGTGCCGGTACTAAGTGCTTCATGCACATTACCTAGGTGCTCCTCCTGACAACACTATGAGCTGCCTGTGAGGATTACTCCCCTTTGTGCAAGTATAGAAAGGTGGAGCCTTTCCTGACAGGTATATGGAGGAGCTGGGAGTTGACCTCTGGTTCTGCTTTGCTCTGTGATGTGTGTTCTCAGGACAGCCCCCGCACAGTAACAGGAGAAAGGAGGCTGTGCTGAAAAATGGAATCCCTATGCAGCCAGTGAGACTCCTGAACCAGGGGTTCGATGGGCCACATACATGTGGGATGCGACAGAGGCCAGCTGCATCAACACCGGTGGCCCTGTGTCTTCGATGGCAATGCTCTCCTGTTGATCTTCCTCTGGGCAGTGTTTCCAACACCTCCATTCTCACTGAGGATCTGATGCTTCACTCCATTTAACACATGGGCTCTAATAATCCCAGATGAGAGATGCTGCCTGTCCAATTGTCCCTCAGAGTGGGCTCACAAACTGCCACTCATCCTCCTCTGCCTTTGTTTCTATTACTGAGAAGGAAATTTGTCTCTTTTATCAACTTTCTTCTTCTTGTTTGACAATCCCACAATGCTATATGTTGGCAAAATTGAACTCAAATAAAAAATAAAATAATAAACAAAAAAAACAGAAAAACATGTACGCCATGAACTTAATGTAGCTTATGAAATATATAAATGGTTGATTTGTAGATGGTAGGTTTTTGATCATGCGTATTGTACATCAATAAAGTATATTCTATTTAAAAGCTGCAAATACAGAAAAATGAGCACAGGACAATGTAGTCTTCCCTTTATACCCTCCCATTTTGCTGCTGCTATTTTATCTCAGCCATTTCCCATGAGACAACTTTGCTCAAACAAAATATTCTCATCACGTGCCTAGATACTTAAAGGCTTAAAATCAAATTTTCCAAAACATGGAAGAGCTTCCAAAAAGGTAGTTTTCAGGGTTAATTTATTCCTCCATCAGTTTTTAAAATCTCAGGCAAATTAAAAATTCTTCTGCATCCACTTCAATTTTATTTCAATGATTTTTAAAATTAGAATCGATTCTATTTAGGCAAATGGTTGGATATTTTTATCCATATCATTATCTACTGACTACAGACAGGGTCTGCTGTTTTAAGTTTTGTTTAGGTGTCATTATTTTTACCAAGTCAACTTTTCTGATCTTATGAATATTACAATAATGTTTGCCCCAGTTTTATTGATATGATTGACATAGAGCCCTGTGTATGTTCAAGGTAAACAGTGTAACAATTTTACATTCCTGTACTGTGACACAATTACCAGAGTAAGTTTAGTTAAACACCATCATTTCTTATAGATACAAAAATAAAATAAAAAATCAAACTAATCACTAAGCACCTCTGAGCTACAGAGGGATACCTATACCACAGGTCAGGATCGCTGGAAGCCATTGTGAAGGTTGCAGCCCTCAGAGACCAAAGTGAGGCAATTGGATCTCATTCTAAATATAACAGGAAACAATTGGACAGTTTTATTAAAGAAGATGACAATGTCTGCATCTTGGAGCATTTTCACCAGATTGTGGTGCCCCCATTAAAATGAGGCCAGACGGAAAGTGACTATTGTGATATTACGTTGCTGGAACCCAGGCCACTTTTGAGCAGTACTTCATGTCACATTCCACCCTCTTCTTGTAAATCTTCCATCCTTAAATTTCTACCTCAGATATACAGGATACAGGCCCACATGTGTTATAAACATCATCCATAGATACTTGATGATGTCCCTAGGAAACAGATTCTAGCCTGGCCCACTGTGCAGGTTAGGAAACTGAGGACTATGTGAGAGACACAGTGGGTTAGGCAGGACACGGAACTGGGAAAGAAAACAGAGAAATAAAGGTCTGAATTCAGCTCTGTCTCCTCAAAGGTAGGACTTTACGTGCATTTTCAGAGAGTAGTGGCTATGGCATTTTTGGCTCATCGTGTACAGTTAAAGAGATGACTTTGAGGTAAGCAGTCATCTGCCAAGAAGGGGCTCTGGATAGGTCTGACTGAAGGAAGGGGCCCAGGTGCTAGAATCTTGAGCAGGTGACCTCACTTCCTTAGTGACAAGCCCACAACTAACTTAGAACTCTGGTAACCAGGAACCTACAATCTAGACCTTCCCACTTTCTAGCTCACTTAACTGCAGATGGTCAAGTGTACAAGATGTTCTGTTGCTATACTCCTACTTTCTGGCACTCTGGGCTCAGGAGAGTCCAGAATGAGAGACTTTCACGTCGCTGTCTATGTCAGCTTAGCCTTTACTCTGAAGCTTCTGGTCATGTGGCAGGAGACACCAACAGGTACCACAAGGCAGTGTGGGGCAGCCCATTGGAGAGCAGACCACACTGTGATCGCACCTCAGCAGGCCCACACCTCTTATCTCTCATTGTGTGTGTGTCTGTGTGTAGAGGGGACAGAAGAGAGGACCATACCCTTCCTGGGCAGAAACCAGCTGCCAGGTGTTGGAAGCCTGACATATCTTTTGTGTTCAGACCCAAGGTCATAACAGGCAAGATGAGAAGGTGAGTGTTGGGGACTACTAATAGTGTTGCTCAACTACGACTATGTTAGTCATGAGCCCAAGAATCTCTTTCATCTGGCTTCCTCCTTGCCAGATATCTTTTCAGCGGCCCCTCTTGGCCTGAACTGTAGAACACAATTTCTAACGGTAGTGTCCCCTTGCAGCGATGTCCAGGGAAGACCCTAATGTCTCTTGGCCTTGTATATACAGGGCCCTGTATTTGCAGAGCTGCACCCAGGAGATCTTGGAAGAGATGGTCTGTGCCGTCAACTACTACAACTCCCTAGACAATTTTATCAGGTGCACCAGGCATACAAGGATCAGGGCTGTGAGAATGGTAAGAGGGTTGTCCACACAAACAAAGAAGGCCCCCACACAAACATGGAGAGAAACCTGGAGCCCTCCCATAGTGTTGCCACATGAGTGTCACACAGGCCCAAATGCAAAGAGATCTTAACCTCCACACCTATCCACCAGCCAGCCGTATGTTGAGGTGGGAAGGCACTCTTCACTTATGTTGGAATAGTGCAGAATATATTTCGTGTTTTTCAGGGCGTGGGGGGGGTTGTTTTGTTTTGTTTTTCACAAAGTGATGAGTATCTTTGCATTTTACTACTGTTTTTACTATTTCACCTTCTCGTCTCAGATATCCTGTGTAGAATCCAGCTCCACTGTCACTGAAGAACTTCTCCAAGACCTTACAAATCATCACACTAAAGAAGGTGATTTACGGAGAAGGACAAACCGTATATGGTCTCATTCATTTGGGGAATATAAAAATAGTGAAAGGGAATAAAGAGGAAAGGAGAGAAATGAGTGGGAAATATCAGAGAGGGAGACAGAACATGAGAGACTCTTAACTCTTGGAAATGAAAAAGGGCTGTGGAAGGGGAGGTGGGCGAGGGGTTGATGTGAATGGGTGACAGGCACTGAGGGGGGACTTGACAGGATGAGCACCGGGTGTTATGCTATATGCTGATAAATTGAACTCCAATAAAAATAAATAATTAAATAAAAGAAAAGCAAAACAAAACAAAACAAAACAAAAACCTAAATGGGTTTGTGGGTGAGCATGGGCGCACAGATACATACACCACAATTTTCTAAAGCACGCCTTTGAAATGATTAGGAGGGCTCTGATGTTCTTGGAGGGTGAGGGAAGGGTAAATGAGGGGAGGCCACCCAGGGTCCTAGTCTCTCCCACGTGGGAAGCAGGGGTTGGCCTGAGGGTTGAAATGTTTCCTATGGAGGAACCCTGTGGACACAAGAGAGCAGGGACTCATTCCTCCCCCACCCGATGACACAGGGTGTTGTCCACTTCCTTGGCACCTTCCTTGCTGACCTGCTGATGCTGGACATTGCAATGGAGGGGTACCTGGAGGTGCGTGAGCCTGCGCACTGGGCAGGAGGGGCCAGAGTCCTGACGTGTGGGAACAGAGAGCCCCTGGACTGAGCCCTGAGCTCTCATTACTTGGCAAACCTTCCCGTCATGACAGCCTCACAGATGCTCCTGTGAGCTAGGGTTTCTTGCCCACCTCATCTGAGTGAAGGGAGGCTGCACTTAGCTCACTGGTCCTGGGATCACGTCTGCTGCCTGAATACAAAGCTGCACGAGGTTTGTCTGGGTTGACCTCAGCCTCTCCCTTTGAGGTTGCCTGTGGGGGCAGAGTGAAGTCCAGACCCCCACATCAGCGAGCACTTAAGGATCCTAGCAGCTACTGCCCACCTGAGGCATGGCTTCCCCTTCCTGTGCTACAGGACTCCCGACCAGCCGCCCCTTGTCTTCCTTTCCCTGGACCCCATAGCAAGGCCTAGATCACAGTCCTGCCACCATTGCACACATGGCCCCGTTGTGTGCCTGGCCTTAGTGCAGCATGAGAAGAGCTGGGTATTAGCAGCTAGTAATAACCAGGGTGCTTTTACTGATGGACTTTGGTTGTCTGCTTTCCAGGGGAATGAGATCAACCACCAGAAGAAGAATAAGGTGAGGCTCTGTATCACTTCCTATAGGGAAGTTTAGGGCTGTGGTTATCAGAGATGTCCCTGAGAGGAACAGTCCTTGCCTCCATCCCTTTATTCTCACATTTACGGGAATAGTTTGATAAGAAGTGCAGTTAGTGAGGCAGGTGCAGGGGGCCTTGTTCACCTGAAGGAACAGGAGCCTCCGCACTGGGGAGGCTTGGGGAGCATTTGGGCTCATGGCCACTCTGAACAGCAGCCCTGGCCTCCTCAGGCCCCTGGTTGAGGCTTTGGGCATAGGTGGGGCCACGTTCACACTGACAAGATCCTCCAGACTCCCTGGAACCCGCTGTCGAGGATTCGGGAAGTCATGTGGCCGCGTCAACACAGGGGCGAGTCTGGCCTCCTCAGGACCCATGGTGGTGAGTATGGGGGCTGACGTAGGGTCCTACATGCCTACAGAAATTGGCCTTTCAGGACCTGCTGTGGAGGCTTCTGGAGGCATTGGTCGGGTCCACGCCAACATCAGGAGGTACTCTTCAAAACCACAAGGTAAGGGATAAGTTATAGTTAATGTTGGAGTTGGGGGTAGGGGGTAGGGTTAGGGGTTAGGATAAGGGGTTAGGGTAAGGATAGGGTTAAGGTGAGGTTTAGGTTTAGAGTTAGGGTTAATGTTTATTATTAGGGTTAGGGTTGTGGTTGGGTTAGGAGTTAGGTGTTAGTGTTAGGCTTTAGCGTTAGTGTTACATTTGGGTTAGGAATTACGCTGTGGGTTTGGGATGGGTGTTATCAGTTAATGGTTAGGGTTAGGGGCTAAAACTAGGGTTTGGGATAAGTTCTGAGTTGAGGTAGGGTTACAGGAAGAGGTAGGGTTAGGGGTAGGGGGTTAGGGTTAGGTTTTAGGGTTTAGAATTAGGGGTTAGGGTTGGGTTAGGGGATTTTACCCCAAAGATACAGATGCAGTGAAACTCCAGGAAACATGCACCCAAATGTTCATAGCAGCAATATCCACAATAGCCAAACTGTGGAAGGAGCCACGATTGGATGTCCTTCGACAGACGGATGCATAAGGAAGATGTGGTCTATATATACAATGGAATAGTACTCAGCCATCAGAAGGGATGGAGATCCAGCCTTTGCTTTGGGGTGGATGGAATCGAAGGGTGTTGTTCTGAGTGAAGTAAGTCAATCAGAGAAGGGCAATCATCATATGGTTTCATTCATATGAGGAACCTAAGAAATAGTGAAAGGGATTATAGGGGAAAGGAAGGGAAGTGAGTGGGAAAAATTAGAGAGGGAGACAAACCATGAGAGATCTCTAACCCTGGGCAATAAACAAGGGGTAGTGTAAGGGGAGGTGGGTGGGGGGATGGGGTGACTAGATGACAGGCACTGAGGGAGGCACTTGAGGGATGATCACTAGGTTTATACTATATGGTGGCAAATCGAACTTCAATTATAAAAAAAAAAAGGCCCCTGAGATCAGGAAGAGGTCAGAACTGATCAGGGCCTTGTTCACATAAAAGATACAAGGATTCTCCTTGATGACTGTGGAGGAACCCAGGACAGCCACCTTTCCAGGGAGGCAGAACTGACGTGAGCAGACATTCTTTCTAGACACAAAAGTCAAAGGTGTGGGAATAGGAAAGCCCAAGCTTGCTTGAGGGTGAGCTAGCTCATGGGTGAGATGCTCATGTGTGTGTGCTTGGGGATTGGGTGGGTGGGCACCCTATTCCAGAAGATCCAGTCACCAGGCTCAGACACCTGGACACCAGTGTTCTTCATTCCTAATCATCAGTGCAGAATCTATTAGAAATGTGGCAATTAAAGTTCACTCACGAAGCCTCTACAGAGCCACAAGGAACCACCAGCAGGATGGGGGACATCTCCTCTACTACAATGGTTCCAGAGCCATTGATGTTCTGTAATCACTATTGATCACCTCATTGTCAACCCAGCCATGTTGCTAGGTGCATTTTCAAGACTTAGCTCTTTTAACTTAATCTTTATGACTAAACCTTGTCATTCTGCTTTAGAAACTGAGAAAACCAGGACTCGGTGTTTTAGCATCCCAACACCATTTATTTCTTCGTGTGTGATATCAAGCACCCTTCTTGCCCCCTGTGTTTCCCTCACCATATCAGAAAACAGCGTTAAGTCTCACAAAACCCTGTATTTCTTTGGTGGGGGGGCAGGGGGTGGATAAAATGAGTTAGTACATACAAAAAGGCTTGCTCTAGAAACACTTGCTTCCTTCTGGCCTTGACAGCCCTAGAGCCTGTCACTTCCCATTCTCTTAGAAGTCCAGTATCCTCTTACCTGTCGTTCCTTTACGAAATCATTTTCATGGATGGATGGCCCATGTCAGAAAGTACCTAGGCTGTCAGGAAGCTGGGTTTATATTAGCCTCTTGGCTATACTCAAAAGGCTTCCCTGGCATAGGCCAGCTCCTTGTGTTTCTGAGGGAAAGTTGCAGACTTTGTTTGGGGGGTATGACACTGACCTGCCTTGAAATTCATCTGGTTTCGTATATAGAGTATATAGAGTATCATGTAATCTGAAAATATTGAAAGTTTGACTTCTTCCTTATATGTCTGGTTGCCTTTTAGTTCTTTTTGTTGTCTGACGGCTGTAGCTAGGCCGACCAGTACCAGGGTTGAATGAAGGGAGTGAGAATGGACATCCTTATCTTGTTGTTGGTCTTAGAAAGTTCTCTTTTTCCCCATGAAGTAAGGTTGATGTTGTTGCCTGTGGGTTTTTCATATATGAGCTTTCTTATGACTAGAGCTCCTCTGTTGAGGACTTTTTTCATCAATGGGTGTTGTACTTTATCAAATGCTTTGTCTGTGTCTCTTGACATGATCACACGGCTTTTACCTTTTCTCTTATGGATATGATGTTTCATGGTGATTGATTCTTGCTCATTGAACCACCCCTGCATCCTGGGAAATTCCAGTGGATTGTGGTGAATGTTTTTAATGTTTTGCTGGATTCTATAGGTTAGATTTGTGTTGAGAATTTTTGTACCTATATTCATCAGAGATATTGGTCTGTAGTTCTCTTTTTGTGTGCGATATATTTATCTGGTTTTTGTATCAGGGTCAGGGTAGCCTCATAAAATGAATATGGAAGTTTTCCTTCTTTTTTATTTTTTTGAATTGTTTGAGAAGAGTAGGTATTACCACTCCTTCAACGTTTAGTAGAATTTGCCTGTGAAGCCATCTAGTCCTGGGTGTTTGTTTGTTGGCAGTCCCCTGTCCCAGTGCTCAACCGTCCCTAGACCCTGCAGCTTCCCCACCCAGACTCTGCATGCATCCTGCCCTTCTCTCTTGGCCCAGGAATGTAAAGTCATGACGCAGATCATGCTGTTCCAGGTGGCCGCAGATAATTACAACATAGAGCCCAGGGATCCACTTAGGGCCTGGTGTCAGTCTCAGGAGCAGTTCTGTGAGGAGGAGAGTTGAAGCCCATCAGAAGCTGGGTGAGGGCAGGGGTAGACTCTGATGATCCTTCTTTGTTGGCTCCAGGGGCAGCCTCCAGCCTTGCTGCTGGGCACCAGACTCCAGCTCCTGGGAAAATACCAGGAAAGATTCCAAATTGAAACTCCCACTAAACTCGCATGTGTCCCTCTGTCCTTAGCTACATCCTGTCCTGCCAGCTGGAGCCCTGATCCAAGCTGGCCAGCAGAACTCCAGAACAGGAAGAACTGGCCACAGTCAACCTCAGGGCTGAGCCAGTGTCCAGTGGCAACGCAATGTGCATGGGACCCATCTGCTCAACACCTCTTCCTCCCATCTCTTTACTTATTTGGAGGGCCAATATTTCATTGTCTGAAATAATAAATGGTACATTTTAATATTATTATATTAAAGCCCCTTTTATTTTAGAGTCTAGGAGTACGGTTTGGTTCTTTTACTTCCTATAGTAATCTAAAAGAGGTAAAGACTCTCATATTCATTTTTTATTTTTTATTTTTTAGCCTTTATTTATTTATTCATGAGAGACCCAGAGACAGAGAGACACAGGCAGAGGAAGGAGCAGACTCCCTGCGGGGAGCCTGATGCAGATTTGAACACAGGGCCCTAGGGTCACAACCTGAGTCAAAGGCAAACTCTCAACTACTGAGCCACCCAGGTGTCCCTTTCATATTCATTTTAAACTAAAAAATCTTACAGAGTCATCAGCTCCTGTATGTAGAAAGAAGGAGAAGATCCAGCCCTCCTCCCTAGCTACTGAAGGACACCCCATTACCCCCTTTCTCAGAGGACAGTATAAGGAATTTGGGCAAACAGCAGAGACCAGAAACCTCCTCAGAACTCCTGAGATTTAGAGGTTGGGGGTACTTTCAAAGGAATAGCAACAACCACTGAATTGGGTGTCTTTAAGGGTACCACTTCCAGAACTACTTCCTGCCCCAGGACAGTGACTGCCTTTGTACACTTGAAAGAAAGGAGGACTTTTTCCTGATTCTTTTGCTGATGTGGTTTATTTTGACTTGGGTTTTGGGGTTTCTTTGACGTTCCCAGTATTTGGAACATGTGGTTGTCTCGTTCAACCTCTGGAATTGCATCAAAACTAAAGTGGGGAAAACATGTAAAAAAAATCCTGCATGGGAAAGGCATGAGGCCAGGGGAAGATAATTAGAGGATGGAATAAAGGCAGGCAGGACTTTCTATCCTCAGTCTCGCTCTTGGGGCCCCAGTTTCACCCCTGACTAAGACTGGAATCCCTCTGGGATCTTTGTCAATTATCTTCAGAATTACTTTTCCCTCTTGGTTTGTATGTAGGGGAAAGATATTCGCGTACCTTGAAGGCCACAGCTGGGCCAGGGTCCATGAATTTCTGTGCTTACTTCTGAGCTAGGATTTCCCACCTTCCTGCATTTCCTTAGGCAGTTCTCTTGAAGGCAGAAATTCCCTGAAGACTGCAGCCTCTTGGTTAGATACATAATAGCCACTCCACTCTTCCCTGCCTGGGACCTGATGGATTAGGGTTTGGTTTGCTCTTGCCAGGATAATGGCTTGACCAGAGAAACCCCCACACTCTCCGTGCTGGACAATGTAACTTTTTTTAAAATTATTTATTTATTTATGATAGTCACAGAGAAAGAGAGAGGGAGAGAGAGAGAGAGAGAGAGGCAGAGGGAGAAGCAGGCTCCATGCACCGGGAGCCTGATGTGGGATTCGATCCCAGGTCTCCAGGATCGTGCCCTGGGCCAAAGGCAGGCGCTAAACCGCTGCACCACCCAGGGATCCCCTGGACAATGTAACTTTTAGGTCTTTGTTTTTCTGGTGTCTGTGGTCCCAGACATTCTCCAGTACACACACTCAGCCTCAGTGTACACACTTACACCGACTTGTCTGAAATTGCTAACTGAGCTTGACCCCATAGGTCTTGTACTTCGGATATCTCATGGAGAGCATGAACCTTTCCTGTCAGGAGCTTTGAAAGATAATGAATGAGAGAGGAGGATACAGGGGGATTCCATGAGGGGAATGCCACCAAACTAATGACCTGAGTAATCAAATGGCAATAAATATATTCCTATCAATAATTACTACGAATGTAAACGGACTAAACACTCCAATTAAAAGACATAGGGTGACAGAGTAGATTAAAAAACAAGACTCATTCAATCAACAACAGCAACAACAACAACAAAAGGAAACAAGACTCATTTACATGCTGCCTACTAGAGACTACTTTCAGATCCAAAGAAATCTGCAAAATGATAATGAGCAAGTGGAGAAAAAAATGTATCATTCAAATGGTTGTCAGAGTAGGAACACTTCTATCAGACAAAACAGACTTTAAAACAAAGAGAATGTAGTAAGACAAAAAAGGACATTACATAATAATAGCGGAGACAACACAACAAGAAGATATAACAGTTTTAAATATCTGTGCACTCAACATAGGAGCATCCAAATACATAAAGCAGTTAGTCACAAACGTAATGGAATTAACTCATGGTAATACAATAATAGTAGGGGACCTTAACACCCCTCTTAGTTTAATGGAGGGATGACCCAAACTGAAAATCAAAAAGGAAACAATGGCTTGGACTGATGCACTGGGTTCAACACACATATTCTGGACATTCCATATTCAAACAGCGGAATACTCATTCCTTTCAAGTGCACGTGGTACATTCTCCAGCATAGGTCACATATTAGGCCACAAACAAGTCTCAACAAATCCAAAAGTATTGAAATCATACCAGACACCGTTTCTAGAAATCAACCCAAAGAAAAAAACCTGGAAAAAATTCAAACACGTGGAGGTTCAAAACCATGCTACTAAACAATGAATGCATCAAAGGAAAACTCAAAGAAGAAAGAAAAAATTACATGGAAACAAGTAAAAATGGCAAGACCATGGTCCAACATCTTTGGGATACAGCAAAATGGGTCCTAAAGAGGGAAGGCTACAGCAATACAGGCCTATCTCAAATAAGCCACATAAACTTACACTAAAGGATCCAGTAAAAGAACAGTAAACAAAACCAAAAACCAGCAGAAGATAGAACATACTAAAAATTAGAACTGAAATATGTTATAGAAACAAAATTAAAAACCAGTAGAACAGATGAATGAAACCACACTCTAGTTCTTTGAAGATCAAAAAGTGATAATCTTCTAGCTAGACTCATTAAAGAAGGGGAAACACTCAAAGACACAGAATCACAAAGGAAAAGGAGAAACTACAACCAACTCCATGCATACATAAATGGTTGTAACACAATATTATGAAAAACTCTTTGCCAACAAATCGGACAACCTACATGCAATGGATAAATTCCTAGAAGTATAGAAGCTACAAAAACTGAAGCAGGAAGAAAGATAAAAGTTGAACAGACTGATTACCAGAAAGCAAATGGAGTTAGTAAAAAAAATAACTGCCAACAAACAAATGCCCAGGACCAGATGGTTTCACAGGCAAATTCTACCAAACATTGAAGGAGTGGTAATACCTACTCTTCTCAAACTATTCAAAAAATCCAAAATGGAAGGAAAACTTCCATATTCATTTTATGAGGCTACCCTGACCCTGATACCAAAACCAGATAAATACATCACACGCAAAAACAGAACTACAGACCAATATCTCTGATGAATATAGGTACAAAAATTCTCAACACAAATCTAACCTATAGAATCCAGCAAAACATTAAAAAAATTCACCACCATCCAGTGGAATTTCCCAGGATGCAAGGGTGGTTCAGTGATCAAGAATCAATCAACATGAAACATCATATCCATAAGAGAAAAAATAAAAGCCGAATGATCATGTCAAGAGACACAGACAAAGCATTTGATAAGATACAACACCCATTAATGGAAAAAGCCCTCAACAGAGGAGCTCTAGTCATAAGAAAGCTCATATATGAAAAACCCACAGGCAACAACCTTACTTCATGGGGAAAGAGAGACCTTTCTCACTAAGACCAACAACAAGACAAGGATGTCCATTCTCACTCCCTTCATTCAACCCTGGTACTGGTCGGCCTAGCTACAGCCGTCAGACAACAAAAAGAACTAAAAGGCAACCAGACATATAAGGAAGAAGTCAAACTTTCACTATTTGCAGATTACACGATACTCTATATATGAAACCTGAAGGACTCCACCAGAAATCGACTAGAACTGATAAATTCAGTCAAGTAGCAGGATACGAAATCAATGTGCAGAAAACTGCTGCATTTCTATAGAGCAACAATAAAGTAACATATGGAGAAATTAAGAAAACAATCACATTTAAACCTGCACCAAAAATCATACGATACCTAGAAATAAAACTCACCAAAGAGGAAAAAGATTTGTACTCTGAAAACTATCAAACACCAAGGGAAGAAATTGAACAACACACATACCCCAACAACATAAAACTGATGATCTATAAACATATGTGGACTCAGCTGTAGCAATTAAAGGACTGAAATGCTTGTATAGTAGTAAAAAAAATTTTTTAAAAACAACAGACGCTGCTTAGATTGACACCTTATCGCTGTTTTCTGATATGGTGAGGGAAACACAGGGGGGCAAGAAGGGTGCTTCACATCACACACGAAGAAATAAAAGGTGTTGGGATGCTAACACACAAAGCCCTGGTTTTCTCAGTTAATAAAGCAGAATGACAAGGCTTAGTCATGGAGATTAAGTTAAAAAAAACTAAGTATGGAAAACGAACCTAGCAACATGTCTGGGTTGACAATGAGGTGATCAATAGTGATTACAGAGTTTCGATGGATCTGGAACCATTGTAGTAGAGGAGATGTCCCCCATCCTGCTGCTGGTTCCTTGTGGCCCTGTAGAGGTTTCATGAGTGACTTTTAATTGCCACATTTTTAATACATTCTAATAATAAATAAAAATCTAATAGATTTTAATAGACTGTGCCTCCACAGTCATCAAGGAGAATCCTTCTGTCTTTTATGTGAACAAGACCCTGATCAGTTCTGACCTCTTCCTGATCGCAGGGGCCTTTTCTATATTATTGAAGTTAGATTTGCCAGCATATAGTATAAACCCAGTGCTCATCCCTCAATTGCCCCCCTCAGTGCCCCTCACCCAGTCACCCCATTCCCCCGCCCACCTCCCCTTCCACTACTCCTTGTTCATTTGCCAGGGTTAGAGATCTCTCATGGTTTGTCTCCCTCTCTAATTTTTCCCACTCACTTCCCTTCCTTTCCCCTATAATCCCTTTCACTATTTCTTAGGTTCCTCATATGAATGAAACCATATGATGATTGTCCTTCTCTGATTGACTTACTTCACTCAGAACAACACCCTGCGATTCCATCCACCTCGAAGCAAAGGCTGGATCTCCGTCTCTTCTGATGGCTGAGTATTTTCCACTGAATATATAGACCACAACTTCCTTATGCATCCGTCTGTCGAAGGACATCCAATCGTGGCTCCTTCCACAGTTTGGCTCTTGTGGATATTGCTGCTATGAACATTTGGGTGCATGTTTCCTGGAGTTTCACTGCATCTGTATCTTTGGGGTAAAAACCCCTAACCCAACCCTAACGCCTAACCCTAAACCCTAAAACCTAACCCTAACCATCTAACCCTAACCTTACCTCTTCCAGTAACCCTACCTTAAACCCAGAAACTATCCCAAACCCTAGTTGTAGCCCCTAATCCTAAACCCTAATCTTAACCCTAACCCAAATCCCTAACCCTAACCATTAACCCCTAACACCCATCCCAAACCCAAAACGTAATTCTTAACCCAAATGTAAACACTAACCCTAAAGCCTAACACTAACTCTAACACCTAACCCAACCCTAACCCTAACCCTCACCTTAACCCTAGCCTTACCCTAACCCCTTAACCTAACCTCTAACCCTACCCCCTACTCCTAACTATAAGATTAACTCTAACTTTCCCGACCTTGTGGTTTTGAAGAGTTCCTGCTGATGTCTGCGTGGACCCAACCAATGCCTCCAGAAGCCTCCACAGTGGGGCCTGAAAGGCCAATTTCTGTAGGCATGTCAGGCACTACGTCAGCCCCCATACTCCCAACCCCGGGTCCTGAGGAAGCCACGGCCCCACGCGCTCCCCAAGCCTCCCCAGGGTGGCGGCTCCTGTTCCTGCAGGTGGACAAGGTCCCCTGCACCTGCCAGCCCCCTGGGGCAGCGCCTGCGCTCAGGCGTCCCCTGCAGGCTGTTCAGGCACCGCAGGAGGCCTGCAGGAGGCGGGGTCCTCACTGCCAGGGCCCCACCTGCCTCCTTCCAAGCTCAGCTGAGTCCTAGAAACTTTGCAATGGCTCACTGAAATGCGCTACAATATCCCGGCTCCTCCAGAAATACTTAAGGAACAATGAATTGGAAACCATAGGAAATGAAATGAAATTTGGGCAAAACTTTTACAACTTCCACCAAAAGTCACACAACATTGTATGTAAACCTAAAACACACAGCTATCAAAACATCAAAAAGACAAGAAAAAGAAAATAAATCTACGTGACCCTGAGTATGGAGGTGCGCTTTAACACACAACACCAAACATGATCCAGAAAAGATAAAAACATAATGTGAACTTTACAAATTTAAAACTGCTACTCTGTGAAAGACATTGCCCAGACAACGTAAAGACAAATCATAAACTGGGAGGAAATATGTGCAAAACACACATCTGATATTCAAACTATTTAATTTTTATTCAATCTATGCAAAAGAAACCCCTCATAACTTAACAATAAGAACACAGATAATTAATAGTGGGTGAATATCAGAGCAGACACCTGGACAAAGAGGGTATACAGATAATAAGCAAGCCTGCAAAAGTATGCTCTACATCCTCTAGCATTAGGAAGTTGCCATTGTGAACAACAGTGAGATGGTGCTACACACATTTTAAAAATGCTACTTTTTTAAAAGATTTTATTTATTTGACAGAGAATGAGGACGCAAGTAGGGGCAGAGGTAGGCAGAGGGAGTGAGAAGCAGGCTCCCCCCAGATCTGGAAACCTGATGCGGGGCTCCATCCCAGGACCCAGGGATCATGACCTGAGACAATTGCTTTAAAACAACTGTTTCCACACAGTTTTGGTAAAATCTTACAATCATTCTTTGGAAAGAGTTTAGCAGTTTTGTCAAAAAAAATTTGGCATACATTTACCACATAATTCAGCAGTAGCACTCCTGGGAATTTATTCCAGAGAAAGGAAAAATTATTTTCACAGAAAAATATGCTCCTGTAGATAGCACTATCTACAATAGCCAAATTATGGAAACAGCTCAGTGTCCATCAACTGCTGAATGCATAAGGAAGATGTGGTATACATTGTAATAGTCGACCTGGAAACATGCCCATATGTATATACATATGCTTATTGTCCCAAAGGGACTTTCATTCCCTCAGAAATATGCAAATATGTAACATTTTAGTCAGACATATTTTAAACTATTATGTTTGTTTCTTAAACCTGTTCTTGTCTAATGGTTCATGTCTATCTCTGTGCAACCCATGAATTTAAGGTGGCACTCATGACTTTTATACCATGAGGACACTCTTATGATAATGTGGCAAAACATAAATTATCCAGCTGGGCTTAATCCAAACACATGAGACCTTTCAAAGCACAGAGTTTTCTCCAGGTGGAGGTAGAAGGCGGTTGTCAGAGGGACTGAAATTGCAAGAGGGACTCAATGCACTGCTATGAGGATGCAAGGTCCCAGTGGAAAGAATGCGGGTGGCAAGAATGTGGATAGTATCTATGGGCAGAGCGTGCTCCCATCTGACAGCAAGGGAAACTGAACTGGACATCTATGGCCACAAGGACCTGGATTCTGCCAACATTCTGAAGGAGCTTGGAAGTACATTCTTCCCTAATCCTCTAGCTCAAAGCCTACTCAGGCTGACACCCTGAGTGGAGCCTTGTAAGACACTAAGAAGAATTCTGTTGAGCTCACTTGGACCTCTCATCTACAGAATTGTGAGCTAATCAATGAATAGTGCTGAAACTTGCTAAGTTTGGGTAATACACCAAGATTTGTTGAGAAAAAACAGGGTGGGAGCGATGTGATATATATGAATTGCTCAGTCATAAAAAAGAACAAATTCTTACCATTTGCAAGGACATGGATGGAGCTAGAGAATCATTCTAAGTGAAATAAGTCAATCACAGAAAGACAAATACCATATAATTTCACTCTATGTAGAATTTAAGAAACAAAACAAATGAGCAAAGAAAGAAGAGAGAGAGATAGACCAAGACAAAGACTCTTATCTATAAAGAACAAACTGATGATGACCACAGGGTAGGTGTGGGGGACGGGGCGGTCGGGTGAAATGAGTGACCGGGATTACAGAGGGCACCTGTTGTCATGAGCACGGGGTGTTACATGGAATTGTGGAATCACTATTTTATACACCTGAATCTGATATTACACCATATGTTAACTAACTGGGATTTGAATTAAAACCTTAACAAAAACTAGACAACAAAACAAAAGTAGAGGCATCTATTACGTGAACACGGACACAAAACTCTCAAGCTAATTCAATTAGCAAATGGAATCAAGCAATACATAATAAAAGGGGCGGAAACCATCATGATGAAGTTGGGTTCACTCCTGAAAGACATGAAAAGATTTTAGGTGTCATTATTCAATAGAGAAATGCAAATAAAACAAAAAAAAACCACAATGAGATTGAGTCCATACACACTAGGAGTATTATATAATCAGTAAGAAGGAAAATAATGACAAGTATGTGGAGAAGTTGGAACTCTCAAACATTGCTGGTGGAAATGTAAAGCGGTCAGCCTCTGTGGAAAGGAATTTAGTGGTTCCTCCATATGTTAAACATATTGTCACTGTATGATCCAACAAATGTACTCTAGGCATATACTTGAGTAGAAATAAGTGTTCAGACAAAGTCTAATACACAAAGGATCCTAGCCTATCCAGCTGCAATAGCTACAAGGTGGAAACAACCTACATGCCCAACAACAGAATGCAGCACACTCGTGTGATGGAATATTATTCAGCTATAAAAAGGAACGAATTGCTGATACACACTGCAACATACCAAGCTTTGCAAGCATTATGCCAAGCAAAAGAAGCCAAACAAAAAGCTTGTAGGATTCTATTTACATGAAATATAAATATATATAAATATAAATACCCAAAATAGGTAAATCCACAGAGATGAAGAGCAGAGGAGTGGTTGCCAGAGACTGGGGGTGGGGAGGGAATGAGGATGAACTGCCTACATGGCATAGGGTTTTATTTTGGAATGATGAAAATGTTCCCAAAGTAGAGAACGGTGACGGTCACCTGATATTGTGAATGTAGGGAAAGCCTCTGAATTGTAGACATTAAAATGGTCAAAAGGTAAATTTTATGTTATGTATGTTTTAACACAGAAAACATATGAAGAAAAATAATATTTAGCTCAAAGTTGAGACATATTATCATTCTTGAGAATATTTCAACACTTCTAATGGAAATCACAAAGACTAGATTTATATATTTACTGTGATCTAAAAAAAAATACCTATCCTAGAAATTAAATACCAGTGAAAATATCTCCTAGGAGTAAAGGCACATGGAAGATATTTTCAGAGACATATGCTAAAACATAACCACACACACCAAAGTTACTGTTGTCAATACAAATGGAAATTCTAATGAATGTTTTTCACGCAGAAGAAAAGTTACCTCTGAAGGACCAATGTCCTAAGTTGGATTCCTATGAAGCAGCCACTACAGCACAGTCGCCAAAAACCTTCCACAAGGAAACTGCAGATGCAGAAAACATTATGATGAACTCTATTATAAATTGTCAAAGCAAAGTAATTCCACACTTACATTTTGGGAAATATTGAAAGTTACAAGCATTCCAAAATTCATTTTATTACCCTAGTAACTTTAAAATAAACCAAGAAAGGAAAATACTAAGACATATCAATATCATTCATGAATATATAATCCTGAACAAAATCACTTCATTCAACAGTATACGAAATGATAGTTTCCATGGATGAGTTAGGTTTACCCCAAGAACACAAAATTCCTTACTGATACAAAGATGTTAGTCAACAAACCTTCGACCAAACAGGGAAGAATATCCAATGGAAAAAGACAGTCAGTCAGTGGGGCTGGGAAAATCGGGCAGCACATGTAGAAGAGTGAAACCAGACCACTCTCATACACCATACTCAAAGATCAATTCAAAATGGATGAAAGACCTAAGGGTGAGATAGGAACCCATCAAAATCCTAGAGAACACAGGAAGCAACCTTTTTTGACCTTGGCCACAACAACTTCTTGAAAGACACGTCTCTAAAGGCAAGAGAACTAAGCAAAAATGAACTTTTAGGACTTCCTCAAGATAAAAAAGCTTCTGCACAGCAAAGGAAACAGAGAGTCCTATGCTTTACCCGACTGAGCCAGACAGGTGCCCTAGAGCCACACTATTTTAATTCTGTGGCTCTGTGACATAGTTTGAAATAGGAAAGTGCTGCATCCAGCTCTGTTTTGCTTCTCAGTACTGTTTTGGCTGGCCAGGGTCATTTGCAGGGGCAGACGAAAGTTAGGGTTCTTTTTCCTATTTCTATAATCTGTCACCATGATTTTGATAGGAATTCTATTGAAAGTTGAGGGTCGCTCAGGTACTATCGACATTTTAACAGGTTGAAGGCTCCCACCCCATGAGCCCAGGATGTCTTCCAAATCCTTCCAGGTTTCAGTGTACAAGTCTTTCACTTCCTTGGTTCAATCTAATATTTCGTTCTTTTTGTTGCTACAGAGAATGGAGTCATTTTCTTAATTTCCTTTCTGAGTGTTCATTGTTGGTACACAGAAACGCTACCAACTTTTCTATGTTCATTTTGTGTCCCCCAAGTGAAATCACTCATTAGGTCTAACAGTTCTGGTGGAGCTTCTAGGGTTTCCTGTTTCTAGTACAGTGTCTTTTGCCAATAGGGACAGTTTGACTTCCCCTTACAGGTGTGGATGCCTTTTCTTTTCCTTGTCTGTTTCCTATGGTAGGACTGCCAGGGCTAAGAGGGGACTTCCCTGTCTTGTTCCTGCTCTTAGGGGAGACTATTTCAGGTCTTCATCACAGAGTATGATGTCAGCTACGGGCCTACCTGCACGGCCTTTATTCTGTTGATGGAAATATCCTCAAAACCCACTATGATGTTCTTTTACATTTGTTTTTATTTAAGTTAGATTTGCCAACACATTGTACAACCCCCAATGCTCATCCCATCAAGTGACCACTCACTGCCTATCACCGTTACCCTATCCCCTCACACACATCCCCTTTTTTTTATTTTACATATTTTTTAATTGGAGTTCAATTTGCCAACATATAGCATAACACCCAGTGCTCATCCCATCAAGTGCCCCTCTCTGTGCCCATCTCCCAGTCACCCCCACCCCCTGCCCACCCCCCTTTCCACCACCCCTTGTTCCTTAACTCCCTATGATTATGTTGTACTTTGTCAAATGCTTTTTCTGCAACTACTGAGATGACCATAGGGTTTTTGTCCTTTCTCTTGTTAATGTAGTGGATCACGTTGACTGCTTGCCAGAAAGGAAGTAGGTTGGGGATGGGCAAAATGGATGAATATTAAGAGGTATAAACATCTGGTTCTAAAATATAAAAGCCACAGAAATTTAGAAAGTACAGCCTAGGCAATGGAGTCAGTACTATTGTACTAACTTTGTACAGGGACTGATGCTGACTACACTTCTTGTGCGGAGAGCTGACTAATCTACAGAATGGAGCCACTAAGTTGTAGCCCTGAAACTAGTGTAAAATTACATGTTGACTATACTCCAATAAATATTAATAGGGGTTTCTGATAGAAATCATGGTGGATCCTTGAAAGGCATTTGCACAGCCGTTACACATATGAAGGTACCTATGCAGAGATGATAAAGATTTCTCAAATATCTTCATATTGATTATTAAAAGACTTGACAGAGCTTGCATTGGGAGTGGCAGAGGGAAAGGGAGACTCTCAACCACCCACAACCCAGCTGGGCCGTGCCCCACGTGAGGATCCAGACCACAACGTCGAGATTCTGACCCGCGCCAAAATCGAGTCAACGTTTAACTGACTGAACCACCCAGGAGCCCCTCGAATGTTCTTAAGTGCAAAATCCATGCTGTGAACCCTTGGAGATGGGAGGACAGCTGGGACACCAGTCTACGTAGAAGGGTGGGAGGCCTGGAGGGCCTGAGGGTGGGAACTAAGGATGTGGGAGGCTGCCTGCATACCTTCCCATGCAGGGTGGTGACAGGAACGCCCTGCACACCCTTGGCCTTCAGAGTGAAGGGCTAAGGGCTGACTGGGCCCCGTCAACCACAGGGATGACACAGGGCCCCATTTTGGGCAGAACTGTGGTGCCCCAGGGTTCCACTGTTGCCTGGCGCTAGTCTGCATTCCCAGGCAGTTGGAGGCACTGGTGCTCCTGATCTGGCTCACAGACCCCGAACTATCCGACTCTCACCAGTAAACCAGTGTATAAAGTGTAGGTGCTCACACAGCGACAGGTCACAGGTGAGTGGGAGCTGCTCCCTGCTCCTCAGGCCACAATGGGCCCTGTGGGTCCTGGTGGAGGCTCTGGCTTCCTGAGTTGGGTTAAAACACAACAACCCCCATGTGATGCCCATGAGGCAGCTCCTGCAGCCCTTCCACAGCTCTACGGGGTAAGGGCTGCCTCCCTCCTGCCCCAGGCCAGGGAAGGAGGCTGTTGTAGGATCGGGCAGCTCATCTGGGACCCACGCTCCCCTGTAAGCCCTGTTCTAAACAGGGCAGACCCAAGCCATGACATTCCAGCACATCCTAGGTGCATGGACCCCAACATGTGATGACCAACCACCCACACTGTGGTCCAGGGTTGACGGTCAGGGCTTCTGGGTCCTCCTGGCCCGTGAGCAGGCTTGCTTTTCATGAACTGGATTATGGAGGCCCTCGTGCTACCCCCAAAGCCCCCTTCAGGCTATTCACAAATCATTGTATTCAGGATGGGGAGTTTGGTCACACTTTGCTGCCATTAGTTTTTAATTTTGATGATTTCCAGTTCATTGCTTTTTCCTTTTGGTTGTTGTGCTTGTGGAACCTAAGAGAAACCGAACCTCCTGTCTGCCCCCAGCCGGCAGGAACACTCTCTGTCAGTCCTGTCCAATGCCATGCCGGCTCCAGTCCATGGCTGGGAGACGTCACCCTAAGCATCAGTCAGCAGTCCCCGCAGCCTCCTGGGCCCCCTTGTGTTCCTTTTTTTTTTTTTTCCCCTTGTGTTCCTGATAAAGATGTGGAGAGCTCTGTCCTCTAATGAGAGCATGTCCTGGGACAGTGGCTGGGAAGGTGGACTGTAGGTGGGCGAGCCAAAGTCAGTGACTGCCCGTGAGTGATCCTCCAACCCAGCATGTCCCCCTTGAGCTATGGTGTTGTGTCCATACTCTGGTCAGACAGATGGGAGCCTGCCCACAGGGAGCACACAGACGCATGTGTCTTCTGAAGGTTTTCATTCGGTGTCATCCTTGGATGTGTTTGTTTTACAGCACGAAGCAAGAGGAACTGGAGACCCTACTGGCCTTGGAAAGGGCTGATATCATAGCCAAATACCAACAGCTGAGGCCCAGATAAGTACCATAGCTTATCTAGACCACCCCGTAGAGGTGGGGACCACATCTGCAAGAGCAGGTGCGGCGCAGGAGGGGCTCAGATCCAAGCATGAGTCAGGTCAGCCCACACAAGGACCATAGTCACCAGGAACAAGTGAGACCCTGGGGACAGACCCCGGCATCAGGAGCAAGTGAGGGACTATCCTGGATCCTACTTATCAGTAGCCGATGAGCCCAGGAGGGAATCATAGTCACCAGGTCCCAATGAGGCCCAGGTGGTGAGCATCCTTGGGTATGTAGGTGTGGGTATGGCCCAAATGGTATCATAGGCAGCAACAGCAATTATGTCCCGGGTGAGGATCATAGCAGGGTCCAGCCAGTGACACCCAAATGGGTGTTGTTGCCAGTAGGCTTAGGTAAGGCCAGATGAGGATCATAGTCCTCAAGTGCATCAGTTGTCCAGATATGTTAGCCAACATGTAGAGGTGGGACCCGATCAGGGATCTGAATCTAAGCTGAGCAGGGAGGGCCCAGGCAGAGATGAAAGTGAGAGGAGCAGAGTATGAGGAAAAGGCTGGAGGCATAGTGCCAGGTGAGGCTCAGGCGTGGATCAGAGCCTAGCATGAGCGAGGGCAGTCAAAAATGAACTGTTAGGACTTCCTCAAGATAAAAAGCTTCTGCACAGCAAAGGAAACATCAATAAAACTGAAAGGCAACCTATAGCATAGAAGAAGGTATTTGGAAATGACACAAAAGATAAAGGGCTGGTATCCAAGATCTATGAAGAACTTACCAAACTCATCACCCAAAAACAAACAAACAAACAAACAAACAAACAAACAAACATAACGGGCAGAAGATATGAAGGGACATTTCTCCAAAGAAGATCTACAAATGACCACCTGTTTTCAGGAAATACAAATCAAAACCACAATGAGATATCGACTCACTCCAGTGATAATGGCTAAACTTTAAAGACAGGAAACAACAGATATTGACAAGGGTCTGGACAAGCGGGAAACTTCTTGCACTGTTGGTGGGAATGCAAGCTGGTATAGCCTCTCTGGAAAAGACGATGGAGATTCCTCAAGAGTTACAAATAGTGCTACCATATGACCCAGCAATTGCGCTACAGGGTGTTTCCCCCAAAGATACAGATGCAGTGAAACACCGGGACACCTGCACCCGATGTTCACAGCAGAAGTGTCCACAACAGCCAAACCGTGGGAAGAACCACAACGTTCTTGGAAAGATGAATGGATAAAGAATATGTGATATGTAACTCAGCTATCAAAAAGAATGAAATCTTGCCATTTGCAATGACATGGATAGAACTAGAGGGTATTATGTTACTTGAAATAAGTCAGGAAAGTAAATTACCATATGGTTTCACTCCTAGGTGGAAACAAAGAAGCAAAACAGATGGACATCTGGGAAGGGAAGGAAAAATAAAGAATATGAAAACAGAGAGGAAGGGAAAAGAGACTCTTAATCATAGTAAACAAACTGAAGGTTGCTGGAGGGAAGGGGGTTGGCGAAATAGGGTCACTGGGGGATGGGCATGAAAGAGGGCACGTGATGTCATGAGCACTGGGTGTTATATCTAACACCTCTTGAATTCTACCTCTGAAACTAGCAATACACTATATGATAATTAATTGGATTTAAAATAAATTTTTCAAAAAAAAAAAAAAACAGTTGACCATATCAGAGTGCATTTCCTTCCAGGCTCTCTATTCTGCTCCATCAACTTATGCCAGGACCACACCATTGTGGGTTTGATTTTTTTAAGTAGGTTCCTTGCCTCATTCATAGCCCAGCTCAGGGCTTGAACTCATGACCCCGAGATCAATGCCTGAGGTGAGACCGAGTGTCCTATGCTGAGCCAGACTGGTGCCTGAGAGCCATACCGTTTTAATTCTGTGGCTCTGTGACATAGTTTGAAATAGGAAAATGCTATGTCCGGCTCTGTTCTGCTTCTCAGTACTGTTCTTGCTGCCCAGGGCCATTTGCAGGGGCAGAAGAAAGTTAGGGTTCTTTTTCCTATTTCTAAAATCTGCCACATGATTTGGTAGGAATTCCGCTGAAAGTGAGGATACTATCAACATTTTAACAGGATGAAGGCTCCCACCCCATGAGCCCAAGATGTCTTCCCAAAGTCATCCAGGTTTCAGTGTACAAGTCTTTCACTTCCTTGGTTCAATCAAATATTTTGTGCTTTTTGTAGCTACTGAGAATGGAGTCATTTTCTTAATTTCCTTTCTAAGTGTTCATTTTTGGTACACAGAAAGGCTAACAACCTTTCAATGTTCATTTTGTGTCCCCCAAGTGAAATCACTCATTAGTTATGACAGTTCTGGTGGAGCCTCTAGTGTTTCCAGTTCCCATTACTGTGTCTTCAGCAAATACGGACAGTTTGACTTCCCCCTTACAGGTGTGGATGTCCTTTCTTTTCCTTGTCTATTTCCTACCATAGGACTTCAGGGGCTAAGAGGGGACTTACTTGTCTTGTTCCTTATCTTAGAGGGGATGATTTCAGGTCTTCATCATAGAGTATGATGTCAGCTATGGGCCAACATCACGCCCTTTATTCTGTTGTTGGAAATGTCCTCAAAACCCACTACACTTTTTACGTTGTATTTCTCAAATGCTTTTTCTACAACTATTGAGATGACCGTATGGTTTTTGTCCTTTCTCTCGTTAATGTGATGGATCATGTTGACTTATCACCAGAGAGGAAGTAGGTTGGAGATGGGCAAAATAGATCAATATTAAGAGCTATAAGCATCTGGTTCTCAAATATATAAGCCCCCAAAATTTAGAAAGTACAACCTAGGCAATTGAGTCAGGACTATTGTAATAACTTTGTACAGGGACTGATGCTGACTACACATCTCGTGGGGAATGCTGAGTAATGTATGGAATGGAGCCAGGAAGTTGTAGGCCTGAAACTAGTGTAACACTGTATGTTGACTATACTTCAATAAACATTAATAGGGATTACTGATAGAAATTACAGTGGGTCCATGAAAGGCAATGACACAGCTGTTACACATATGAAGGCACCTCTGCAGAGATGATAAAGATTTCTCAAATATATTCAATGTTGATTATTAAAAGATTTGACAGAGCATAGAGTGGGAGGGGCAGAGGGTAAGGGAGACTCTGAAGCAGACTCCCCACCCAGCCAGGGCCGAGCCCCACATGAGGCTGCACACCACAACCTCGAGATCCTGACCTGGGCCAAAATCAAGAGTCGACGTTTAACCGACTGAACCTCTCAGGAGCCCCTCAAATGTTCTTAAGTGCAAAATCCATGCTGTGAAACCTTGGGGTTTGGGAGGACAGCTGGGACACCAGTCTACGTAGAAGGGTGGGAGGCCTGGAGGGCCTGAGGGTGGGAACTAAGGACTTGGGGGGAGGGTGCCTGCATACCATTCCCACCCAGCATTGTGACAGGACCTCCCCTCACAGCCTTGGCCTTCAGAGTGCAGGCTTAAGTGCTTAGTGGACTCCACCAATATACAGTGATGTCACAGTACCCCATTGTGGGCGAAACCCTGGCGCCCCAGGGTTCCACTGCTGCCTGGCGCTACTCTGCATTCCCAGGCAGTGGGAGGCACTCGTGCTCCGGATCTGGCTCACAGTGCCCGAACTATCCCACTCTCCCCAGTACCCCAGTGTATAAAGTGTAGGTGCTCACACAGCGAGAGGTCATCAGATGAGTAGGAGTTTCTCCCTGCTCACCTCCGGTCACTGTGGTGCCTGTGGGTCCCGGGAGGGGTGCTGGTTTCCTAGGTTGGGGTGAGAACGCACCGACCCCCACGTGATGCCCATGAGGCAGCTCCTGCAGCCCTTCCCCAGGTCCACGAGTTCAGGTCTGCCTCCCTGTTCCCCAGTCCAGAGAAGGAGGCTGTGGTGGTGGCTCGGGCTTTTCATCCCAGAACCCCGCTCCCTAGTAAGTCCTGTTCTGTGCAGGGAGACCCATGCCATGACCTTCCCAGCCCATCTTAGCTGCATGGAACCCAACACCTGATAACCAATCCCCCCACACTGTGGTCTGGGGTGGACAGTCAGGGCTTCTGGGTACTCCTGGCCCATGAGCAGGCTTGCTCTTCACGAACTGGAACGTGGAGGCCGTCGTGTTCCTCCCACAGCCCCCCTCAGGCTATTCATAAATCATTGCATTCAGTGTGGGTAGTTTGGTCACACTTTGGCTGGCATAAGTTTTTAATTTTGATTAAGTCCAGTTCATTGCTTTTTCCCTTCGGTCATTGTGCTTGTGGAATCCAAGAGAAACATTCCATCTGCTCCAAGCCGGCAGGAACACTCGCTGGCAGGCCCATCCACCACCATCTCGGCACCAGCCCTGGCTGGGAGACGTCACCCCAAGCATCAGGTCAGCGGTTCCCGCAGGCTCCTGGGCCTCCTTTGTTCCTGATTAGGGGGTGGGAGAGCTCTGTCCTCTCATCATGATGGCATGTCCTGGGACAGTGGCTGGGAAGGTGGACTGCAGGTGGGTGAGCTACAGACTGTAAGTGCCCGTGTGTGATCCTCCAGCCCAGCACATCCCCCTTGGATCTATAGGGATTGTCTCCACCCTCCTTTCAGACAGATGGGGACCTGCCCACAGGAAGCACACAGATGCATGTGTCCTCTGAAGCTTTTCACGTGGTGTCATCCTTGGATGTGTTTGGTTTACAGCCCCAGAGAAGAGGACATAGAAAACCTGCTGGCTGGGAAAAGGCTGATATCATAGCCAAATACCATCAGCTGAGGCCCAGCTAAGTACCATAGACCCGAGAGCACCCACTAGAGGTGGGGACCACATCTGCAAGAGCAGGAGAAGCCCAGAAGGGGATCAGAGCCAAGGATGAGCCAGGTCAGCCCAGACAAGTACCATAGTCACCAGGAACAAGTGAGACTCTGGGGATGGACATGGGAATCAGTAGCAAGTTGATCCTGGATCCTAGTCATCAGTAGCCCATGAGCCCAGGTGGGGATCATAGGCACCAGATCCCGATGAGGCCCAGGTGGTGCACATACTCAGGTGTGTATGAGCAGGAAGGGCCCAAATGGTATCATAAGCAGCCTGAGCAATTATGTCCCATGTGAGGATCATAGCAAAGTCCAGTCAATGAGACCCAAGTGGGTGTTGTTGCCAGTAGGAGCAGGTAAGGCCAGGTGGGGATCGTAGTCCTCAGGAGCACGAGATATCTGATGGTGTGTTAGCCAGCAAGTAGCAGTGAGACCAAATCAGGGATCCGAATCTAAGCTAGGCAGTGAGGGCCCAGGCAGAGATGAAAATCAGAGGAGCACTGAGGGAGGCACTTGACGTGATGAGCCCTGGGTGTGATTCTATATGTTGGCAAATTGAACACCAATAAAAAATAAATTTATAAAAATAAAAAAAATCAGAGGAGCAGAGCATGAGTCAAAGTCTGGAGGCATTAGAGCCAGGTGAGGCCCCGCAGGGGATCAGAGACAAAGATGAGCCTGGTCGGCGCAGACAATGACCATGGTCACCAGGAACAAGTGAGACCTTGGAGACGGAACCATGCATCAGGTGAAGTGAGGGACCATCTTGGCTCCTAGTGATCGGTAGCCAATGAGCCCAGGTGGGGACCAAGGTCACAAGGTCCAGGTGAGGCTCAGGTGGGGACCAGAGTCACCAGGACAGGTCAGGCACCGGTTGGGATCATCACTGGTAGAAGCATAAAGCTGTCAGGCTGCTCCCATTGGGCAGAGGGGCCCTTCATCTCATGCCCGGCCAATCTCAGAGGGTCCTGATCTCCTTCAGGACTCAGGGGAGAGGAGCCATTCTGCCCTCTCCTTTCCTTATGTCCCTTTCACTGATCACTCCCACCACGGGGTCCCCTCTGTTTCAGCATGCCAAGTATCGTCTCCATGGGACCTTGGGATGATGCTGACCCATCACTGTGGAAGGTCACAGACAATGAGATCTTTAGTAAGTTCCCAGGACATCCCTTCATCCATCTCAGGAGGCGGATTGCATTTACAGGAATGTAACTCTGGAGGCTGGTCTATCCCTCTGGGTCAGGACCTGATCCCCTGGTGCCCTTTGAGGGTCTGCGCTGGGCTGGAGCAGAGAGACTCAGGAGGCAAACCCGGGAAGTGAGTAGGAAGGGATCTGGGCCTGGGGGCCCAACCCCTGGGCAGTCAGATGTGTGGCCTCCATGCCTGCTTTGGGGTGGGCCTGGTGTCTGCCTTCAGCATTGGTGTGGGGAGCATCCTGTCTTCAGCAAGGGCTCCAGACTTGAGGCGCTCTGGGACAATGGCCTGCTTTCTATAGGAGGATGGTCTGGTCTGAGGCAAATCAGCAGGGGGTGCTCCTCACTCACACCCCCAGGCCAGGGCCTCCACAGTCCTGAAGGTTTCTGCGGAGCTGCAGGTAGATGCCGGGGACACAGAAAAATCAGGTAGGGAGGGTGGGCAGCAGAGGAAGGGGCCGACCAGCTTGGGCAGGAAGAGGGAAGAGGAGGAGGAGGCCACCTTGGGTCGCAAACGAGGGAAGGATGACAGCCCAGTGGCCTTGGTCAGAGGGCAGGAGCCTTCTGATTCTAGGGCCCCACACGCAGCCTGGAGACTCCATCGGGGCCAACGGGGCTGCCCCCGGCCCCATCAGCCCTGCTCACTGCCCAGTGGCTGCTTGGATGTGTCAGGAGTGGGTCATGCTCAGGGCTCTGACAATAGGTACAATGGGTCAGAGTAGCAGAGATGACAGCAAGAGGAGTGGAGTCAGTGGACAGCAAGTAGGACGGCCAGGGTGCAGGGGGAGGCCGGCTGGATGCCGGGCAGTCAGGCCCTGGGAAAACAGGGGGGCCTCTGCTGAACAGTCCCTGTGCAGCATCTTCCCACTCCTGGGTGCCCGCATCCTGAATCTACAACCCCAGCAATTACCGTGCACACCCATCATCCTCCTCGTGGCCAACACTCGCTGCCCCTCGGTGCTGGGGACCCGGCTTCCCCCTCGGTGGCCACTGCAGGAAAGAGGGTCCTGCGTCAGGTGGCCTGGTCCTCAACCCAGGGCTCCCATCCTGCGGGGTCTCTGAGAGGACAGGGGTCTCTGGATGCTGCTGCACCTAGCCAGAACGGCAGTCCTGCTCTCTGGAAAGACCAGGTCCATTCAGGGCTTAGAAGGCTGTGGGCCCACTGAGGCCAGGGCATGGGGGACAGGGACACGCGCCATGTCCCTCCTGGCCCAGAGCTGACCCTCAGCCCCCTCCTCGACCAGAAGAGCTGAGCACAAGCCTTCATGCAGGCTCCACAGGCACGGTGGGCACCTCTGCTGTCCCTTGCCACACAGAGGAAGGAAGGAGGTTTCTGAAGGACACACTCACATAGTGCCTAGCAGTGCTCCTGCTTAGGATGGCTGTTGGTGACAGTGTTTTGTGTCCCTGATGCTGGCTCCACCTCCCTGATTCTCCCCACATGAAATGAAGGAGGAGACCCAGTCTCCTCCTGGGACATCAAACAGATCTAGATATCAACAGAAGATTCCTCAATCACAACATGGTCATGTTCTGGGACCGCTTTGGTGTCAGGTGAGGCTGCTGGGCAAGTGTGGTTCCGGGGGCCCCAGAGAGGCCCAAGGGCTTCTGGGTAAGGAACATGGGGTGTCTGAGGCCAGGTAGAACTGCGCTGGTAAACAAAACACTGCTGCATGGTAAAGTGCTCGGGATGACCCACGTGCTCCCCCCGGGGTCCCTGGGATGGGGTGGCCACCAGAATGGGGCCTCCAGATGTCCTGTGTGAGCTGAACCCCCAAGTGGCTGTGGAGCTGCCCCATGAAGAGCAGGGCGCAGGGGCAGGTGCCGTGCGTGGGGAGGCAGAAAGGGGACCTGGGGCCCCAGGCAGCACCACCACAGCTGGACCAGGTCACACATGGACCCAATGAGGGTCGGCCGGGTCAAGGTGACACCCACACTCAGTGTTTTTATGTATTTTTGAATGTTGGCATTGAATTTTAGACAATTTGCACTGCTTGTAAACATACCTAGTATGATGAGCCCCCGAATGTCGTCCCCTGTCCAGCCGACCACACAGGTTCCCGGCAGCAAGTGTGTCACAGCAAACCCCAGACCTGGGGTTGAATTTATCTATAGCTCGTCCAGGTGGCCTTGCACCCTGCTCTCTTCAGCATCTGGGAGCATCTTGTGGGAGCCTGGGCTGTGAGGAAGCCATAGGAGCCTGACTGCCCTAGCGAGGAGGACTCAGAGGGGCCTCATGAGTAGACACCCTCCATCGGGCAATGGCTCTTGCAGGGGGTGGGCCACTGCCAGGGCATGAACCAGATCGTGGCCATCCTGCTGATGTTCCTGACTGAGGAGGATGCCTTCGGGGCTCTTACCCAGCTGATGACCTACGGGAGACACGCCATGTACTTTATGGGCTGATGGGCCACTGGATGGGACAATAGCTCAGAAGAGCCTCCCTGCAGGGCTACTCCAGCCATGGGGCAGGTGGGGACCCCCAGCCAGCCTGCTTCCTCACTGGCAAGGGCACTGCCTCCCCAGGTGGCCTTGGGCTCCTGGAGCAACGGCCAACTGTACCACTATTTGCAGACTAGTCTTGCACTCCCGCTGCTCCCTCAGCCCTGTCTTTGGTTGCCTTCTTGCCCCCTAGACCCCCTCCAGCTCACAGCAGACGAAGCCCTGGTGCAGCATCTCCCTACTCCCGGGTGCCCCCATCCTGAATCTAAAGCCCCAGAGAGGGCCATGCACACCCATCAGTCTCCCCGTGGCCTATACTCGCAGGCCCCTGGTGCTGGGGACCTCAGGCCCCTCCCCCCGCCAACTACCACACAGGAAGCCCCATGGCCCCTCCAACGGGTAGCTTCCTCTTCAGGAGCTCCCTGACAGGGCTGCCCATACATGTGGCTCCCAGCTTCAGAGTCATCAAGGAAGGAGAATCAGCTGGCGATCAGCTGGGACCCACTGTCAGACACATGAATGTGGCCCAGTTGGACCTTCAAACTCAGCGGACCCTCCAACAGAAAGTCACTACATGAAGAAGACCAGGGTTGACCAGGACATACCAACTATCCACCCAACACCAGCACCTACAATGATAAAGATTGTGGATTCAACCCAGAGCTATTAGGATGACACATCCCAAGGCCACATACCTGCACAGCGAGAGAGACACACACATCCCAAAATGAACAAACGTCAGAATCCCCCTGGATGTTATTGAACAGCAGCAGAATGGTTACATACATGATGCTCTAGTCACTCGGGAGAATAGAATGAAGATCCTACAAATCACGACTGCACAGAGGGGTTGAAGGCATGGAGATGTGCCTGTTGGGTTCTGACAATGAGCCGGGAGCGGTAGGAAACATCTTAGGGAGGGTGGGCTTCCTCTTAGCAAAGGACACCAGATCCCTTTGAAGACGGCACATGGTAAAATCTGTACTTCTCTCTTTCTATTTCTGGTTTTCCCCCTATTTTGTTCTTCATAATTCTATTTCAACCTCCCCCTTTCACCCAAGCCAATGACCACACAGGCTTTTTTATGACATTTATTCCTACAAGATGGCAGAGCTTTGCCTACCGGTTTCAGAAATGATTATTGCCCAGATTTGTGCTGATCCAACTAACTCATGCCTTCACAGCTCTTCTCTCCTTGCAGAAGGAGAGGAAACACAGGTCTTACAATGGAAGAAGCCCACTCCCACTCAGGCGGGAACTTCACTTGTGGTGAACGACATCTGGGCAAAGTAGTGACCCAGGGAGCGAATTAGAATAGGTTGTAAGTTAGCCATAGTCTGCTTCAAGTTTTTCCTGATGGAAGCACTTACTTTCGATGTCATGTTTTACATCTTCATCCATTTATTAGTTTTAAAGATTTTATTTTTATGTAGTCTCTATACCCAACATGGGTTTCAAACTCACAATGCTGAGATCAAATCCATAGACCAAGTCAGCCAGGCATCCCAGTGCCATGTTTTATATCTCTTTGTTTGCTTGCCAATCTCTGCATCCTCTGGAACATTGAGTCCATGATGAGGGAGCTTTAACTACCTCCAAATCCTGGAACTTCCTACTATACCACTTTCCTAGTATGACATGTGCCATTGAATAGCATTTTAAATCAATCGTCAGTAAAATAACTACTCGTAAAGGATCGAGTAGATCATGTGTGGTCCCCGCTCACTGGACTTCCCGGGAAGCTATACTTTCCTTAACATTGATAAAGGTCCAAATGACTCCACCAAACCTCAGAATTTGGGCTGAATTTCTCCCCTAACTCATGCTATGTCTGGTTCAATTAATAGGTATCAATCCATCAAAGGGAGCCTGGCTGGATCAGTGTGGTTGATAAGAACAAGTGACTCTTGATCTTGGGGTAGTGAGTTCAAGGCCCGTGTTAGGTGTAGAGATCACAGAAGAAGAAAATCTTTTAAAAAAATCAATCAATCAGTTGATCTGGGGAGACACAGCTCCAGATCCCACAGGGGCAGGGAGCCAGCTTACAGGTCTATGCAGAGTATCATAAGCAGCAGAGCACAGATTCAGAACATTCATAGTCGGATAGCATGGGGGATATACCAGTCTTAATGGTGCTCAAGTGGTGAAGTGAGGGGCAGCCCTAGGAGCCATGGGGTGTGCTTAGGGTCCAGGGGTCACAAGGATGGTGGTGCCAACTGTTCCCAGGCACAGGAGTGGGGAAATGGGCTGAGAGCAGTGGGTCTAAGGGTCAGCTTTCTGCCCTGTGTGGCCATGAACTACAAACCCCTGAGCAGTCATGGGACTGGTTTACAGGGACCATCAGCAAAGCAGAGAAATGAGAGGTGACCTTCCGGGGCAGAAAGAGCAGAGGTCTCCACCAGGGGAGGCCCTAAAATTTGGAGTTTTGAAACTCAGTCGCTTCTCTGAGATTTAAAAAATTTCAAAAGCTCAGACACAGGCAAGTGAACACAGGGTTCTGACACAAACTGCAGAGTAAAGAGGGCTTGATGGCTCTTCCGTGAAGGCTCACTGCAGCTTGGGGGACGGGACATTCAGCTCCAGGGCCAGGGAACACAGGGCTCCCCCACCCATTCTGCCCATCAACCCTGGGAGTCTTCAGGGAGCAGCACAGCGCCGCCTGGTGGAGGCCAGAGGCTCTTATACCGAGCCCTGCCTCTGAGACCTGCAGGTGCATCTCCACTAAAACAAGTGGGCACCTGACAATCAGGGGAACAGCCCCCCCCCCCCAGAAGACTGGTACTGATCCCAAAGGCCTGCAAAGCTTCAGCTCTACATAGAAAGCAGCGTCTAGCTTCCTTTGTACTTTGTTCTTTCTTTATTATTTTTCATTTATTTTGTACAATTATTTTTTATTAGGTCTTTTATTTGTTAAAGACTTATATTTCTTATTTTTGATTACACTCATTGTACTTTAATTTTGTTTCTTGTTTTAGGATCTAGATTCTTTTAATGATTAATTAATAATTAACAAAGGGGATAAAACACAACCAGGATCTTTGGGGGTTTTTTGGGGGGGAGGTTGTTGTTTATAGTTATTCTTTCTGTTTTTCTTTTTCTTTCTTCCATCATTTCTGGGAAACATAATTATATGGAGAAGTTCACCCACAAAGAGAACACGAGGTAGTACTCACAGCCAGGGATTTAATCAATGCAGATACTAATAAGATGTCTGAACTAGAATTTAAAACAATGATTATAAAGATAGTAGCTGGGTTGGAAAAAGGAGCCCAGAAGACACTACACAATCCCTTACTGTAGAGATAAAAGAACTAACATGTGGTCATTTCAACATCGAAATGCTAAAACTGAGATGCAGTCCCAAGTGGAAGCCCTACAAAGAAGAAAGTTAATGGACCACAGAGGCAGACTTAGGGAACACGGTTACTTATTAAAACAATAACATTTACATCATAGGAGACTCAGAAGCTGAAGAGAGAGAAAGAGGGGCACAGGTTTTATTTGAACAAATGATATAAACTTTTCTAATGTGAGGAAGGCCCCAGACACTGAAACCAAGAGCAAAGGGAACTCCCACCAAATTCAACAAAAGCTGACCATCGCCAAGGTAAATCAGAGTCAAATTCACAAAATACACACGCAAGGTTAGAATCCTGAAAACGGTGGGGTGGTGGAAGTCCTTAACCTACAATGGAAAGCTAATCCAAAGAACAGATCTGTCCACACGAACTGACAGGCCAGAAAGTTGAGGAAGGAAATATTCAATATACTGAATGGGAAAAGTATGCAGCCAAGAATTCTTTATACAACAAGGCTGTCATTCAGGATAGAAGGAGAGATTAAGAGTTTCCAAGACAGACAAAATATAAAGGAGTTCATGTCCACTAACCAGTCTGGCAAGAAATTTTTAAGTGGGACCCTTCTAGTGGGGGGGGGGGGGAAATAGAGACCAAAAGCAACAAAGACTACAAAGGACTAGAGAACATCAGCTGAAACACCAACTCTACTGGTAGTGCCAAGGCACTCAATTCATATCTTTCAATAATCACTCTGAATGTAGATGGATTAAAGACCCCATTAAAAGATATAACATATCATGGATTAAAAAACAAGATCTGGGATGTCTGGGTGGTTCAGAGATTGAATGTCTGCCTTCAGGTCGGGACATGATGCCAGTGTCAGGGATCAAGTCCCACATCGGTCTCCTTGTGTGGAGCCTGCTTCTCCCTCTGCCTATATCTCTGTCTCTCTGTCTCTCTGTCTCTCTCTCTCATAAATAAATAAATAAATAAATAAATAAATAAATAAATAAAATCTTTATAAAAATCAATCCATCAATATGCAGCCCAGAAGAGCCTAACTTTAGCCTACAGACACCTGTAGATTGAAACTCTATGGATGGAAAAATCATCTATCATGTTAGTGGACATCAATAAAAAGCTGGAAGAGCCATACTTAGACAAACTAGATTTGAAACCAAAGACAGAAATAAGAGATGAAGAAGGACACTATTGCATAATTAGAGACTATCCATCAAGAAGATCAAACAATGGTAAATATTTATGCACCCAATGTGGGAGTAGCTAGATATAGAAACCAATGAACAACAAACATACTGAAACTCACTGATACTAACACAATGACAGGGGACTTTCATGCCCACTTAGAACAAAAGGACAGATCATCTAAGCAGGAAATCAACAGGGGAACAATGGCTAGATTGACACCCTGGACCAGAAGGTACAACAGACATATTCAGAATATTTCATCCTACACCAGCAGAATACACATTCCTTTCACATGCACATGGGAGATTCTCCAGAACAGATCACATCATGGGCCACAAATCAGCCTCAACAGGTACGAGAGGCTGAGATCATACCATGTACATTTTCAGCTCATGACACTATGAAACTTGAAGTCAACCACAAGGAAAAACTTTGGAAATACCACAAATACCTGCAGATTAAAGAACACCCTACTAGAGAATGAATGGGCAACCTGGAAATTAAAGAAATTATAAAAATATAGGGAAGGAAATGAAAATGGAAACATGTTTGTCCAAACCCCTGGCATGTAGCAAAGGCAGCCCTAGAGGGGAGTACATAGAAATACAGGCCTACTCCAAGTTACAAGAGAAGTCTCAAATATACAACATAAGCTTACAACAAAGGAGCTAGAATAAGAACAGCAAACAAAGTGTAAAACCTCAGAAGAAGGGAAATAATAAAGAGCAGAAATAAATGATACAGAAACAACAAGAAAACAGTAGAATGGAATAATTAAACTCAGAGCTGGTTCTAAAAATAATTAATAAAATTGATCATCCTCTACCCCAACTTATCAGAAAGAGAAAGGACAGAAATAAATAAAATCACAAAAGAAAGAGGAGAGATCACATGCAATGCTACAAAAATAAAACTATAAGAGAATACTATGAAAAATTCTATGCTGACAACCTGGGACACCTGAAAGATATGGACAAACCTCAGGAAACGTACAAACTACCAAAACTGAAACAGAAAGAAGTAGAAATATGAACAGACCCAGAGGAAGTCGATAAGTTCAATCAGTAATCAACCCTCCCAACAGGGCACTTGGGTGCCTCAACAGTTGAGCGCCTTCATTCAGCTCAGGTCGTGATCCTGGGGCCCTAAGACTGAGGTCCGCATAGGGCTTGGAGTGTACCTCTCCCTCTGTCTCTGACTCGCTCTCTGTGTCTCTTATGAATAAGTAAATAAAATCTTAAAAAAAAAAACTTTCCTAAAAAATGGAGGTCCAGGACGAAATGGTTTCCCAGAGAAATTCTACTGGACATAAAGAAGAGTTAATACCTAAATACCTATTCTTCTCAAACATTTCCAAAACATAGAAATGGAATGAAATCTTCCAATCGGGTTCTAAGGGGCCAGCAATACCTTGATCCCCAAACCAGAAAAGGACCCACTAAAAAGGACGATTACAGACCAATTCGCCTAATGAAACATGGAAGCAAAAATTCTTAGTGAAATACTAGCAAATCAAATTCAGCAGTATGTTAAAATAATTACTCACCACAATCTAGTGTGATTTATTCCTGGGTTGCAAGGGTGGTTCAATATTCACAAATCAATCAACATGATACACCACATTAATAAAAGAAAGAATAAGAACCTTATCCTATTGATCTGTCAATAGATGTGGAAAAAACATTCGACAAAATACAGCATTCTTTCTTGACAAAAAAAAAAACTCTCAGCAAGGTAGGGATAGAAGGGACATACCTCAGCATCATAAAGGCCATATACCAAAGACACACAGCTAATATCATGCTCAGGGGGGAAAAACTGAGAGTCTTTCCCTTACACTCAGAAACGAGACAAGGATGTCCACTCTCACCATTCCTATTTACATAGTACCAAAAGCCTGGGCCTCAGTAATCAGACAACAACAACAACAAAATATAAAAGCGATCCAAATTATCAAGGACAAAATCAAACTTTCATTATTTGCAGAAAACATGATACTGTATAGAGAAAAGCCAAAAGACACCACCAAAAAAAATTGCTAGAAGTCAAAACATGAATTTGGAATAATTGCAGGATGTAGAATTAATATGCAGAAATGTGTTGTATATCGATGCAACAATAATAAAGGAGAAGAAAGAGAAATTGAAGACTCAATAACATTTATAAGTTTCAACAAAACCAGTAAGGTATGTAGGATTCAGGCCACCAAAAAGGTGAATGCCCTGTACTGTAAATACTATAAAATATTGATGAAAGAAACTGAAGATGACACAAACAAAATGCAGAAAATACTTCATGCTCAAGGACTCGAAGAACAAATATTGGAAATAAGGTTATACTACTCAATGCTATCTGTTCATTCAACGTAATCCCTATCACCATAGCACTAACATTTTTCACAGAACTGGAACAAATAACTCTAAAATTTGTATGAAAACCACAGAAGATTGAAAATGTTGGAGAGGATGCGGAGAAAAGGGAACCTTCTTACACTGTTGGTGAGAATGTGAAATGGTGCAGCCACTCTGGAAAACTGTGTGGAGGTTCCTCAAAGTGATAGAAATAGATCTGCCCTACGACCCAGCAATTGCACTGCTGGGGATTGACCCCAAAGATTCAGATGCAATGAAACGCCAGGACACCTGCACCCCGATGTTTCTAGCAGCAATGTCCACAATAGTCCAACTGTGGAAGGAGCCTCGGTGTCCATCGAAAGATGAATAGTAAAGAAGATGTGGTTTTTGGATACAATGGAATATTACTCAGCCATTAGAAAAGACAAATACCCACCATTTGCTTCAACATGGATGGAACTGGAGGGTATTATGCTGAGTGAAGTAAGTCAATCGGACAAGGACAAACATTATATGTTCTCATTCATTTGGGGAATATAAATAATAGTGAAAGGGAATAGAAGGGAAGGGAGAAGAAATGTGTGGAAATATCAGAAAGGGAGACAGAACATAAAGACTCCTAACTCTGGGAAACGAACTAGGGGTGGTGGAAGGGGAGGAGAGAGGGGGGTGGGGGTGAATGGGTGACAGGCACTGAGGGGGGCACTTGACGGGATGAGCACTAGGTGTTATTTGTATGTTGGCAAATTGAACACCAATAAAAAATAAATTTATTATTAAAAAATAAATAAATTTACATAAACAAAATAGCCAAAGTAGTGTTGAAAAAGAAAATCAAAGCTGGGGCACCACAATTTCAGACTTCAAGTTATATTACAAATTTCTAATAATCCAAAGAGTATAGTGCGGGAACAACAAGAAGACACATAGATCAATAGAACAGAGGGAAAACCGAAACAAGACATAACGCATAAACTCTAGGCTGAATTAATCCTCGACAAAGCAGGAAAGAATATATAATAGTTAAAAGACAATCTCTTCAGCAAATGATGTTGGGAAAATTAGACAGCCACCTGCAGAAGAATGGAATTGGAACACTTTCCTACACCATGTATAAAAAATTCAAAACAGATCGAAGACCTAAATGTGAGACCTGAAACCATAAAAAGAAGGAAAGATAGGCGGTAACACATTTGACTTGGCCATAGGATCTTCTTTCTAGATATGCCTCTGAGGCAAGGGAAACAAAACCAAAAATAAACTGTTGGGACCTCATCAAGATAAAAAGCTCTGCACAGTGAAGGAAATAACCAAAGTTAAAAGGCAACTTACAAAATGAGAAAAGATATTTCTAAACGACAGATCCACTAAAGATTTAGTATCAAAAAATAAATCTGAACATTCAAACATGAACTATCCAATTGAAAATGGGCAGAAGAAATGAATGGACATTTCGTCGAACAAGACATGCAGATGGCCACCAGACACATGGAAAGACACTCAACATCACCCATCATCAGGGAAATGCAAATCAAAACCCCAGTGAGATATCACCTGATACTTGGCATAATGGCTAAAATTAACACAGCAGACAGCAGGTTTTGGTGGGGATGGGGACAGAGGAGAACCCCCTTACACTGCTGTTGGGAAAACAGGTGCAGCCACTGTGGAAAACAGTATGGAGGTTCCTCAGGAAGTTAATAATAGAACTACCCTATGACCAGAAATGCACAACCAGGTATTTACCCGAAGGATACAAAGGTACAGATTCGAAGGGGGATCTGATTTTCTTCACGTGCGTTGCAGGTGATTGGCCGTGTCTTCCCGGGTTTCCCAGGTCCCTAATCGTGCTCTCCTTGGACACCTCATGTCCCTGCAGACTTGCCCAGCAGAGAGGGATCAAGAGCGAGGACAAGTATCTGGAGGCTGTCTGACCACAACATGATGGGCTCTGACGGAGTCCACACTCTTCTACCCGGGGGGAGGCCGGAATCCGAATGAGCCGGTAGAGGGCATTGCCTCCGTGGCCCCAGGACGTGGTAACACAGGCACGTGCCCTGAGGGGTCCTCGATCATGGGTGCTCTGTGTTCTTTCCTTCAAGGTTGTTGGTCCCTCGTGCCCACAGGCAATCCATCGTGGTGCCACCCATCCCCACACGGAGGACGATGGCCGGCGCCGAAGGTCCGCTCATAGGCCTCCTATCTAAAGGGTCTGATTTCCGACTCCTGCCTGGCTGGCAAGTGCAGCTTCACATGAGCTGCCCGGGAAGCGCCTGGGTGTCATTGGAAACTGCTTCCCCAGATTCAGAGGCTGCCTCCACACCAAACTGAGAGGCTGACCGGTCCATATTGGCGGGCCAAGGGTTCAAAATGCAAGGAGACTACAAAGTACATGTTTTAAAAAACACATCCATATATATATAAATGTATATGTATATGTATTATATCTCCAAGTTACAAAGTCATTGCAACAAATACACCTAAAGAGGAAAAGCAGAACACTCCCAATGAAAAATGACCAAAGTGAAAAGAAAGAATCCACACAACTTTAATTGAAACAATTTAAATAAATTAAGGAAAACGAATTAAAATGACTTTCCAGGGAGGTGAAGCAGGAGGCTTGTGCCGGGGGGCCAGAGGTGGCCTGATTTCCACACGCTTGGGCCAGAATCCTGAGTGATTGTACGAGAGCCACGAAGGGGTCCAGCCAGAGACACGGTGCACAGGGGCTCCAGGGCAAGTCTCTGTGTCAGGGCTGAGATCCAGAGAGGCCTGTGGGTGCTGGGAAGGTGCCCGTCCGGCCAAGGGCAGGGGGTGGGGCCTCGAATGCAGGCCCAGCTCCAACTGTTGCTTTAGGTGGTCCTGAGGCCCCGGTCCCAGGAGACCTCCCTGGTCCGCTGAAGGTCGGCCCCACTGAGGGCAGGGCCACCCAGGAAGCTGTCGGAAAGCCGAGGGCTGGGCCGTCCTGGGGTGGGCCCTCCCAGGCCAGGGTATGTCCCGTGCTGCCACGTCCTGCTCACTCGACCTGATGGGGCCGCGGGAGCCGAGGGCCGCCTGCAGCATGGCTCCCAGCAGCACCCCCGGTGGCAGTGAGTGGCCAACGTGAGCCCCGCACCTGCTGGGATGCTCCAAGGGCCCTGAGGACTTTTCAGGCTTAAGGACAAGAGAAGTGACCTCCCCGATGGCTGGACACCCGTGGGAGGCCTGGACTCCCCTGGGGTCTGGGCGAAGGGGCTGGAGAGGGGCTTGTATGGGGCTGCCATTGAAGGGAACCCTGGACTGGGCCGAAATTCCCAACCGGAGTCCCGCTTCTGTAAGGCCGCCAGCTGGATCTCGGGGTGCAGAGAGCGGGTCAAGGTGGATCACTTCTTAGACGAGTTGAGGATTATAGAACTTTCACCTCAATGGACCCACCATGAGCAGGGGTTTTCACATGTTCCCTTGAGGTTTCCTCATGGACACATGTTCCTCTTAGGTTTTGCCAAGGAGATTTTCACCCCTCCCCCGCCCCCAACCCCACAAGGACCCCCACCAAGGGTCTTCTCCATATCTTGGCCTGAAATCACATAGCTAGCTCAAGGCTGCCCTTTCCCTAGATACCTGATGATCACCCATTCCCAAAGGCACATGCGGAACTGCCTGTGTCCTGTGGAACAGCCCCCTCAGGCTTCGGTGTGTCCATGAGTTGCAAAGGGATGGTCATCCCTGGATGGGGACGTTTTTGACATCCCAGAAGGGGAGTGCTGAGAGAACGTCACCAGTCGATGCTCCTCAAAAGACTTCTTCTTGTGGCTGCCCTCTTCCCCACACAGGCCCACTCCACGAGGACCCTGACGAAGGAGGCTCCTGTTGATGGTGAGCCAGAAAGGGGCCCTGCAGGCATTCTTCCAGGAGAACCCTTACCCTGGCAACGATGCCAGGGAACACCCAGCCGGGTATCTGGCCATCCCTGAGTCCAGAATCCGGGTATGCAGCCTCAGTGCTTCTCTCATGGTCTCTGGGGGAGGAGTCATGCACACAATGGGGCTAGGCCATTGCCCGTCCTTCTGCGTGGTCAGCTGGGAGCTCAGAACCTATGGCCTGGGCAGGTGCGGTCCCTAGCGGACATTGCCCTTCGACGTCCTTCTGAGACCTTGACACATGGCACGAGGGAACATTGGGACCCAAGGCCTGAGGCCTGATGACAGGTCCATGCCCATGGCCTGCCTGTCCCTAGAGATCCTGTGTCCTGGCCAATCGCTTTCCACACATGAAACACTGTGACTCCTCCTACACGGGAGTGGAAGACATGAAGAGACGCATGGGTGCCTATCCATGACGACACTTTTGTCTTTTGCCTCCAGTGGAGAGGAAGCCTGCACACAGGTCCATTTTTGAGGAGAATGACACCCGTTTCTAGTGTTTCCTCTGGTCAAAGTCTCCTCAGCTCCCTTCAATGGACTGCGGCAGAATCTCCATCATCTGCCCATGCAGATGACCAAAGAAGAAATTGCTCTCGTTCCCACATCGTCTGTTGTAGGTTTCCCTACAGATCACGCTCCTTGGGTGAGACCAACGCCTGCTTCCTTGTACACAAAATGGATGTGCAAATACAGGTGCCACTGGAGGTACCAAGCCAGCTCTGGTGACCAAAGAAGAAGTGACTCTTGTCCCCACAATGTCTTTGGTGTGTTTCCCAACAGCTCCTGCTCCTGGGGTGAGACCAACGCCTTTTTCCTGGTACACCAGAGGGTCATGCAAATAACACGTGCCACTGGAGGTGCAAAGACAGCTCTGGCTTTCCGCAGGGCTTGTTTGGTCTTGGGACCTCGTGTCCCTGCCACGTGTGTGGGGTATCCTGCCCTCCTGTATTACCTGACCGTTGCTTCTTCTTTTGACCCTTAGGTCTGGTTCCAAAACCAGTGAACAAGACAGCTAAGGCAGAGCTGCCGACTGGGCTCCACATTCCCTCAAGGAGAAGGGCCTCCGGGTAGACAGAAACAGCCTCCAGGTGACTCCCTAGCATCCCAGAAAAGTCCCCTCCTGAGCCGCTCCTTGACTCAGGAACATGTCACTGTGTGCTGACCAGGCTGTGGCAAAAGCCTCAGGAAGGGCCCCAAGATCTGCTATCAGGCTCCAGCCACCCTTGTGACCCCAGATGGCGACACTGCGCCTGCCATTGCTGGGATTGCAGCAGGCAGGCTGTTTCTGGGCCAGGAAGGATCTGCGTCTTCTTGTCCTGAACCTACTAGACAGGACACAGCCTCTTCTGCCATCTACTCATTATTGTTATTCAAAAGCTGGCTTCTGGGGTGGGTCCAGGCTCTGGCTCCTTGGCCTCAGGGAAGGAGAGGCTACGCATGCACACACTGTCACATACCATCACACACACCATGACACTCACTTCTGTCTCCACCTTGGTTGTGCTATTGGCGTCCAAGCCCTCCTCTCCAACCTTGTTCTCTCTTTAGGTCGTGTCCTGAAGGAAGGCAGGAGACAATGGACATCCATTTCTGCATCCCAAGCCAGTATCCTCCTTCAAGCCTTTGAGGAAGAGAGGTTTCCTGGCATTGCTACGAGGGAAAGCCTGGCCAGAAGAATAGGCATTCCAGAAGCCAGAATTCAGGTGAGTTTTTACAGTGTGTCACGGGCATTGTCCCCTGTGGAAGAGAAGGTATCCCTTAGATGGTGTAGGATAGATGTGGCCTCCTGGGGCGGTGGTACCCGCGGGGTGTGGGGCAGAGGCACCAGGGTCAGAGTATTGACCATGCAGTGGGAACCCATCCAAAGGAAGAATTTCAAATTCAATGTGTGGTTAGCACACATGCTTGTAGTAATGGTGACCAGACCAGGTTGGGAATACATCCAAGTTGGCCCCTCTTGAGAGAAGCCAAACTCTCAGCTTCAACAACTCAGCCCAGTTATCCATTGAGTAGGCCCCAAAATGCCATTAGTGTGTGTGGGCTTGCCGTTCTGTGTGTGGAGATGGGTGTGATGGAGCCACAGGAGCCACACCTTGTGTGGATAACCTAATAGCCTGGATTACAAGCCCTTATCCAGGTGAGGGAGGGGCATCAGTGAGCACAGCTGTGTGCCGCTCTTCTGCCTTAGTTCTGCACACTGCACTTTCTGGGACTGGAGGTGTGAGGCAGCTTTCAGGTAGATATAGGCAGACTCTCTGAAAGACTCGCGGTTGGCGCAAGAGCGTGAGGAGGCTGCTTCAGGTGGCACACCTTGGCTTTCCTCTGACGCGTCTTATCCAGGGTCAGAGGGGAACCTCCAGGTGCTCACCTGAGCTCCTCTTTTCCTCCAGCCAGGAGGGGAAGGAAGGCCGATGCAAACGCAGCTGTTCTGGATGTGGACGATCGCCTGCCCACGCCTTGCCCACAGCCCAGCACAGATGTGCCTGCAGACAGGTCAGGTAACCATGAGGCCAAGTCTCCGAGGCAGAGATTGTGGTTTTCCACAGGTTCACACCCAAGAGTAGACAGGGACAGAGGTGTTGAGGGCAGCCGGGAGCAGACCTCAGGACATGGAGTACCCTGGCTAAAGTGGGGCAGGCTGTCTCCAAGTCTCAGTCCCAGGACTCAGGGCACAGCTGATCCCCAGGCTGCCCTTCGCAAGGAAGGTGAGGGCAAGACAGGGAGCGAAGAGCAGGGAAGCACCTGCCAGGGAAAGAGACCTAGGCCCATTCCTCTCCCGGCCAAGTGACCGAGGTCACCCAGGGCATGCAAGGGCCTGTGGAAAAGGTAGGGAGAGCCGTGCCCCAAGATTCAGCCCCAAACATTCACTACCTCTTCCCTGGAGAGAGCACAAGGTGGGGTCCATGTGTGCAGTGGGTGAGGTGGGGAGGGCAGGGCATGGGCAAGCAGTCTTGGCATCCTATCCTTCTTCTGAGGCCACGACCCCTCCTCTCTGTCCCAGGATTGGTTTCAGAAGAGAAGAGCTCGGCACCCAGGGCAGAGCCCAAGTGGCCCTGTGAATGCCTTGGTGGCAAACCCCAAACCCATGCTCCCAAGACAGTCCCGTTGGACCAAAGCCACCTGTCCAGGGTCCCCAGGAGCTCTCTGAATCTGGCTCCCATCGGTCCCCTGGGAAGCATGCAGATGCAGGTTGCAGGGACACCTCCTCTCCCCTCTGTGGAATTTGCCCATCCAGTTTTCTGTGGGGGCTTGGGGAACCTGAGTCCTGGGGGCCAGCCTGGTCCCATCCAATTTAGGTGGGGAGGAGGAAGTGCTGCTGCTTCCAGAGATCTGAGTAGCCGTTCCTGCCCAGGACTGACTCCGGGAGGGGGCCTCTCACCGGGTCACGCTGACCTTGGTCTTCCCTCCCCTGAGAGAGGCAGGCAGCTGAATGAGCACCCCAGCAAGGTGACCCGCGGCTTCCACCTACTGATCCACCTAAACACTGGAACGAAGGAGATTCCACGGGTAACAACCAGGCCACACTGAGGTAGAGCCAGGGGTCCCGCGCTGTCACGGGCACAGGAGGGGCCCAGGATGGGACAGGGCTACAGCCCGCTCCCAGGGAGAGCCCTGCTTGGTGGCAGCAGCCTCCCATCCTGCAAGGCCCTGTGCCCCGCCTTCCCCACAACACCAGCTGTATGCAGACACTTCCAGTTTTCTACAAGAGCTTTTCTCAGCCAATGAGATGGAAGAAGACACTCACCCCTCGTGGATTGGGCCTCTGCAGGAGGACCCCTGGAAGCACCCCTCAGCGAGGATGATTTTCCCGCACTGCTGGACATGCTGCATGACTCCTTGTGGCCTCAGGCCTAGGAGTAGGGAGGCCCTGTCCTCCCCACACTCAACCCATTCATTCAGGCCTCTGGGGGAACATGGAGCCCTAGCGTGACCCTTAGGAGAGGGAACCCACAGTACGGCCCGGGGACCATTGGAGCCTGAGGCCCAAAGGAGCAGCCATCACTCACCAAGACGGAGGAAGCGCTCCTCTCGGCCCCTTGGGCGGGTATCCATGGCCTTCCTTATGCTCCTCCAGGCCCCCAAGGCCTCCCCAGGCTCCCTGGGCCACGGGCCAAGGACACTGTCCCAGACACCCAAACCATCAGGTGCGTGGTCAGCATGCACTGAACCTCCTCCTTGCTGTCACCCTTTCCTTTGGAGCCTGGGAAACCCCAGACCTGGTAGCCTGACCAAGCTGGGAAACCAGGGTCTGAAGGACTCTTCTGTGTGGCTCTTCCCACCACCAGGATGCAGTGTCCTGTCTCCATAGGGAGCCCGCAAACAAACACGGGAGGCTCAGGGTCTGGATTTTGCAGCCAGGGGACACAGATGCATCTAGGCTGTCAGGGAAGGATCTGGCCTAACAGGCAAAGCCTGGGGTCTCCCACTAGCAGCCTCCTGTCCCAGGCTACGGCTGGAATGCCCTGGGGCCTCGGCCTGGCATCACACCCGGAGCACTGCCAACGGTCAGCAAATGGCAGCCAGAGGGGTGAGAGGGGTGGTCACGGCCACTTGGGGCGGTCAGTGTGACTCGGTCCCACTGGGGATCCTTCCAGAACCTCAGCCTCGTGTGTGTGTGTGTGTGCGTGTGTGTGCGTGTGCGTGTGCATGTGTTTTCCTTCTGTGGGGCCCATCAGCAGGCCCCAGGACCCTCAAGGGTCCCTGGCAATTCAAGAAGCAGCAGACGTTAGCTGTCAGCCTGTCGCAGATCTTCCCTCAGCCAGGTCACCTCTCTTCCCTGCCACGGACACTTGAGGAAACCTCATCCTGATTGTTCAAGCTCCATGGGATGACCCATGGCTACAATCAACCACTCCCTGCCTCCCCTATATGATCTCTTGGTGTTGTCATTAATGCCCCGGGCCTTGGCACAGACACACTCACAGGCCTCATTCACCCTTCCCCCACCCAGCCACCATCACTGGGAGGAGGCGCTGCTTGTGCGAGCACTCTTCCAAGGGCTCAACGAGGATGCCTAGGGACACACACTCCAGGCACATGATCTTACCACGATGCTCTCAGCTGAAACCCAATTCACTCCTAACCCCGATGCTCCTGGGTGGCAGTGAATCTACCCACTCCTCCCACATGGTCGCCTCCTCCCTCTCTCCTTGTCTCCTTCTATTTCTCTAAAGCTCTTTCTGTCTCTCCTCTGTCTCTCTATCTGTATCTCCAATTCTCTGTCTCTCTCTGTCTGTCTCTGTCTCCTGACTCCTCTATCTCATGTTCACTCACAGGTAGACACACACAGAGGTCACACTGTCATGGGAGCGGCTTTAACAACTTACTGCCCGGCCTTCCATCCCGGGGATAAATCCCACTTGGTCATGGTGAATAATCTTCTTAATGTATTGTTGGATCCTATTGGATAGTATCATGTTGAGAATTTTTGCATCCATGTTCACCGGGGATATTGGTATATAATTCTCCTTTTTGGTGGGGTCTTTGTCTGGTTTTGGAATTAAGGTGATGTTGGCCTCATAGAACGAGTTTGGAAGTATTCCATCTCTTTCGATCATTCCGAACAGCTTTAGTAGAATAGGTATGGTTTCTTCTTTAAACGTTTGATAGAATTCCCCAGGGAAGCCATGGACTTTTGTGTCTTGGGAGGTTTTTAATGACTGCTTCAATTTCTTCCCTGGTAATTGGCCAGTTCAGGTTTCCTATTTCTTCCTGTTCCAGTTTTGGTAGTTTGTGGTTTTCCATAAATGTGTCCATTTCTTCTAGATTGCCTAATTTATTGGCGTATAGCTGCTCATAATATGTTTTTAATAATCGTTTGTATTTCCTTGGTAAACTCAAAATGGATGAAAGATCTAAATGTGAGACAAGATTCCATCAAAATCGTAGAGAAGAACATAGGCAACACCCTTTTTGAACTCAGCCACAGTAACTTCTTGCAAGATACACCCACGAAGGCAAAAGAAACAAAAGCAAAAATGAACTATTGGGACTTCATCAAGATAAGAAGCTTTTGCACAGCAAAGAATACAGTCAACAAAACTCAAAGACAACCTACAGAATGGGAGAAGATATTTGCAAATGACGTATCAGATAAAGGGCTAGTTTCCAAGATCTGTAAAGAACTTATTAAACTCAACACCAAAGAAACAAACAATCCAATCATGAAATGGGCAAAAGACATGAACAGAAATCTCACTGAGGAAGACATAGACATGGCCAACATGCACATGAGAAAATGCTCTGCATCACTTGCCATCAGGGAAATACAAATCAAAACCACAATGAGATACCACCTCACACCAGTGAGAATGAGGAAAATTAACAAGGCAGGAAACCACAAATGTTGGAGAGGATGCGGAGAAAAGGGGACCCTGTTGCACTGTTGGTGGGAATGTGCAGCCACTCTGGAAAACTGTGTGGAGGTTCCTCAAAGAGTTAAAAATAGACCTGCCCTATAACCCAGCAATTGCACTGCTGGGGATTTACCCCAAAGATACAGATGCAATGAAACACTGGGACACCTGCACCCCGATGTTTCTAGCAGCAATGTCCACAATAGCCAAACTGTGGAAGGAGCCTTGGTGTCCATCGAAAGATGAATGGATAAAGAAGATGTGGTTTATGTATACAATGGAATATTACTCAGCCATTAGAAACGACAAATACCCACCATTTGCTTCAACGTGGATGGAACTGGAGGGTATTATGCTGAGTGAAATAAGTCAATCGGAGAAGGACAAACATTATATGGTCTCATTCATTTGGGGAATATAAATAATAGTGAAAGGGAATAGAAGGGAAGGGAGAAGAAATGGGTAGGAAATATCAGAAAGGGAGACAGAACAGAAAGTGGTGGAAGGGGGGTGGGGGTGAATGGGTGACGGGCTCTGAGGGGATCACTTGACAGGATGAGCACTGGGTGTTATTCTGTATTTGGCAAATTGAACACCAATAAAAAATAAATTTATTATTTTAAAAAAAGAAAAACAATTAAAAACTTATGCCAGCAAAAGTGTGACCATACTACCCACCCTGAGTGCAATGATTTGTCAATAGTCAGTGGGGGGTTCTGAGGGGAGTACGAGGGCCTCCATGTTCCAGTTCGTGAAGAGCAAGTCTTCTTATGGGTCGTGAGGACCCAGAAGCCCTGACTGTCCACCCTGGACCACAGAGTGGGGGAATTGATCATCACCTGCAAGGGTACATGATACTAGGACAGGCTGGAAAGGTCATGGCTTTGGTCTCCCCTGCACAGAATAGTGCTTACAGGGGAGTGGGGGGCCCAATGAGCTGCCTGAGCCCTGACCACAGCCTCCTTCCCTGGCCTGGGGTAGCAGGGAGGCAGCCCTGACTGCGTGGAGCTGTGGAAGGGCTGCAGGAGCTGCCTCATGGGCATCACAAGGGGGTCGGAGTGTTCTCACCCCAGCCCATGAGGCCAGCTCCCCCACTTGGACCCTCCGGACCCACAGTGACCCAAGGGGAGCAGGGAGCAGCTCCCACTCACATGTGATCTGTCGCTGTTTGAGCACCTACACATTATACGCCGGAGTACTGGGGAGAGTGGGATAGCTCAGGCGCTGTGAGCCAGATCCGGAACACGAGTGCCTCCAACTGCCTGTGGACGCAGACTAAGCGCCAGGCAGCGGTGGAACCCTGGGGCACCACAGTTCCGCCCATAATGGGGTCCCGTGTCATCACTGTAGGTCAGCAGGGTCCAGTCAGCACTTAGCCCTTCACCCTGAAAGCCAAGGGTAAGAGGGGAGGGCCTGTCACCATGCCGGGTGGGACTGGATGCAGGCACCCTTCCACATCCTTAGTTCCCATCCTCAGGCCCTCCAGGCCTCTCACGATTCTAGGTAGAATGGGTGTCCCAGCTGTCCGCCCAACCTCAAGGGTACACAGCATGGATTTTGCCCATAAAAACATTTGAGGGGCTTCTGGATGGTGCAGTCAGTTAAACATCGACTCTTGATTTTGGCTCAGGTCAGGATCTCGAGGTTGTGGTGTGGAGCCTCACGGGGGGCTCAGGCCCTGGCTGGTGGGGAGTCTGCTTCAGAATCTCCCTTTCCCCTTCCCCTCCCACTGCACGCTCTCTCAAATCTTTTATTTTTTTTAATTTATTTTTTATTGGTGTTCAATTTACTAACATACAGAATAACCCCCAGTGCCCGTCACCCATTCACTCCCACCCCCCGCCCTCCTCCCCTTCTACCACCCCTAGTTCATTTCCCAGAGTTAGCAGTCTTTACGTTCTCTCAAATCTTTTAAAAATCAATATTGAAGACTTTAGGGAAATCTTATCATCTCTGCAGAGGTGCCTTCATATGTGTAACCGCTGTGTAAATGCCTTTCAGGGACAAACCGTGATTTCTATCAGTAACCCCTATTAATATTTATTGAAGTATAGTCACCATACAATGTTACAGTAGTTTCAGTGCTACAACTTGGTGACTCCATTCTGTACATTACTCAGCTCTCCCCATGACAAGTGTAGTCTCCATCTGTCCCCATACAAAGTTACAATAGTACTGACTCCATTGCCTAGGCTGTACTTTCTAAATTTCTGTGGCTTATATATTTGAGATCCAAGTGCTTACAGCTCCTAATATTCATCTATTTTGCCCATCTCACGCCCACTTCCTCTCTGGCAATCAGTCAACGTGAACCACCACATTAACAAGAGGAAGGACAAAAAGCATACGGTGCATCTCAATAGTGGCAGAAAAAGCATTTGATAAAATACAACATAAAAAGCATAGTGGGTTTTGAGGACATTTCCATCAACAGAATAAATGTCATGTAGGAAGGCCTGTAGCTGACATCGTACTCTATGATGAAAACCTGAAATTGTCTCCCCTAAGAGCAGGAAAAAGACAAGGAAGTCCCCTCTTAGCCCTGGAGGTCCTACCATAGGAGACAAGGAAAAGAAAAGGCATTCACACCTGTAAGGGGAAGTCAAACTGTCCCTATTGGCAAAAGACACTGTACTAGAAACAGGAAACCCTAGAGGCTCCACCACAACTGTTAGACCTAATGAGTGACATCACTTGTGGACACAAAATGAACGTAGAAAGATTGGTAGCCTTTCTGTGTACCAACAATGAACACTCAGAAAGGAAATTAAGAAAATGATTCCATTCTCAGTAGCATAAAAAAGAACAAAACAATGAGTCTGAACCAAGGCAGTGAAAGGCTTGTACACTGAAAACCGGAAGACTTTGAGAAGACATTGGGGGTCCTGGTGTGGGAGCCTTCCTCTTGTGAAAATGTCGACAGTCCCTGATACAACCCTCACTTTCAATGGAATTCCTATGAAAATCATGTGGCAGATTTTAGACATAGGAAAAGAACCCTAACTTTCGTCTGCCCCTACAAATGACCCTGGACAGCAAAAACAGTACTGAGAAGCAGAACAGAGCTGGACGCAGCACTTTTCTATTTCAAACTATGTAAAAGAGCCACAGAATTAAAACTGTGTGACTCTAGGGTCCTGTCTGGCTTAGAGAGTTAAGAATAAGACTCTCAGTCTCACCTCAGGTATTGATCTCATGGTCATGAGGGAAGAAGAAGTTAGTCAACTAACCTTCGACCAAGCAGGAAAGAATATCCAATGGAAAAATACAGTCTTTTCAATAAGTGTTGTTGGAAAATTGGGCAGCACATGCAGAAGAATGAAACCAGACCACTCTCATACACCATACTCAAAGATCAATTCAAAACGGATGAAACGTTATATGTTCTCATTCATTTGGGGAATATAAATAATAGTGAAAGGGAAAATAAGGGAAGGGAGAAGAAATGTGTGGGAAATATCAGAAAGGGAGACAGAACGTAAAGACTGCTAACTCTGGGAAACGAACTAGGGGTGGTAGAAGGGGAGGAGGGCGGGGGGTGGGAGTGAATGGGTGACGGGCACTGGGTGTTATTCTGTATGTTAGTAAATTGAACACCAATAAAAAATAAATAAATAAAAAATAAATAAAAAAAAAAACGGATGAAAGACCCAAAGGTGACCTCAAAATCCTAGAGAACACAGGAAGCAACGTTTTTTGCCCTTGGCCACAACAACTTCTTGCAAGACACGTCTCTAAAGGCAAGGGAAACAAGCAAAAATGAACTGTTAGGACTTTCTCTAGATCAAAACCTTCCGCACAGCAAAGGAAACATCAATAAAACCGAAAGGCAACCTATTGCATGGAGGAAGATATTTGGAAATGACATAAAAGATAAAGGGCTGGTATCCAAGATCTATCAAGAACTTATCAAACTCATCACCCCAAAACAAAAAATCCAATCAATAATGGGCAGAAGACATGAATGAATGTTTCTCCAAAGAAGACCTACAGATGACCAACAGGCACTTGAAAAAAGCTCCACATAACCTGTCATCAGGAAATACAAATCAAAACCACGATGAGATACTGCTTCACACCAGTTAGAATGGCTAAAATTAAAATACAGGAAACAACTGATGTTGGCAAGGTTTTGGAGACACGGGAAACTTCTTGCACTGTTGGTGGGAAGGCAAGCTGGTAGAGCCTCTCTGGAAAAGAGTATGGAGATTCCTCAAGATTTACAAATAGGACTACCCTATGACCCAGCAATTGCACTACAGGGTGTTCACCACAAAGATACAGAAGCAGTGATATGCCGGGACACCTGCACCCCGATGTTCACAGCAGAAGTGTCCACAACATCCAAACTGTGGGAAGATCCACGATGTCCTTGGAAAGATGAATGGATAAAGAATATGTGAGGTATACACACACATATATGTATATCTCAGCTATCATAAAGAATAAATGTTGCCATTTGTAATGACATGGATAGAACTAGAGGGTATTATGTTAATTGAAATAAGTCAGGATAGTAAATTACGATATGGTTTCACTCATATGTGGAAATGAAGAAGCAAAACAGATGTACATCTGGGAAGGGAAGGAAATATAAAGAAGATGAAAACAGAGGGAGGAAAAAAAGACTCTTAATCATAGGAAACAGACTAGGGTCGCTGGAGGGGGGTGCTGGGGAAATAGGGTAACTAGGGGATGGGCATGACAGAGGGCACGTGATGTCATGAGCACTGGTTGTTATGACCAACTGGTGAATCACTGAATTTTACCTCTGCAACTAATACTATACTATTGGATTTAAATTTACTATACTATAAATTGGATTTAAATTTAATTTTTAAAAAAGGACATCAGTTGACCATATCAGAGTGTATTTCCTTCCAGGCTCTCTATTCTGCTCCATCAGCTTATGCCAGTCCACACCATTGTGGGTGTGATTGCTTTTAAGTAGGCTCCAGCCTCATCCATAGCCCAGCTCAGGGCTTCAACTCATGACCCCGAGATCAATACCTGAGGCGAGACCGAGAGTCCTCTGCTTTACCGACTGAGCCAGATAGGTGCCCTAGAACCACACTGTTTTAATTCTGTGGCTCTGTGACATAGTTTGAAATCAAAAAGTGCTGCATCCAGCTCTGTTTTGCTTCTGAGTACTGTTTTTGCTGTCCAGGGTCATTTGTAGGGGCAGATGAAAGTTAGGGTTGTTTTTCCTATGTCTAAAATCTGCCACCATGATTTTGATAGGAATTCCATTGAAAGTGAGGGTTGCTTCAGGTACTATTGGCATTTTCACAAGAGGAAGGCTCCCACCCCATGAGCCCAGGATGTCTTCCCAAAGTCATCCAGTTTTCAGTGTACCAGCCTTTCACTGCCTTGGTGCAGTCTCATTATTTTGTTCTTTTTGATGCTACTGAGAATGGAGTCATTCTTCAATATTCATTATTATAAGATTTGACAGAGCTTGCATTGAGAGGGGCAGAGGGAAAGGGATACTCTCAAGTACACTTCTCACACACCTGGGCCCAGGCCCCACGTGAGGGTCCACACCACAACCTTGAGATCCTGACCTGAGCCAAAATCGAGTCAACGTTTAACCGACTGAACCACACAGGAGCCCCTTGAATGTTCTTAAGTGCAAAATCCATGCTGTGAACTCTTGGGGGTGGGAGGACAGCTGGGACACAAGTCTACTGAGAAGGGTGGGAGGCCTGGAGGGCCTGAGGGTGGGAACTAAGGATGTGGGAGGGTGCCTGCATACCTTCCCATACAGCGTGGTGACAGGAACTCCCCTCACACCCTTGTCCTTCAGGGTGAAGTGCTAAGTGCTTACTGACCCCGTCGACCACAGGGATGACACGGGACCCCATTGTGGGCGGAACTGTGGCGCCCCAGGGTTCCACCGTTGTCTGGCGCTACCTGCATCCTCAGGCAGTTGGAGGCACTCGTGCTCCTGATCTGGCTCATAGAGCCCGAACTATCCCACTCTCCCCAGTACCCCAGTGTATAAAGTGTAGGTGTTCACACAGCGAGATGTCACAGGTGAGTGGGAGCTGCTCCCTGCTCCCCTAGGGCCACTGTGGGGCCTGTGGGTCCAGGTGGGGGCACTGTCCTCCTGGGCTGGGGTGAGAACACACCGACCCCCATGTGATGCCCATGAGGCAGCTCCTGCAGCCCTTCTACAGCTCCATGGGATAACGGCTGCCTCCTTGCTGCCCCAGGACAGGGAAGGAGTCCGTGGCGGGGCTCCGGCAGTTCATCCGGTACCCACGCTCCTCTGTAAGCCCTGTTCTGTGCAGGGAAGGCGCAAGCCATGACATTCCAGTGCATCCTAGGTGCATGGACCCCGACATGTGATGACCAACCCCCTCCCACACTGTGGTCCGGGGTTGACGATCAGGGCTTCTGGGTCCTCCTGGCCCTTGAGCAGTCTTGCTCTTCATGAACTGGATCATGGAGGCCCTCGTGCTCCCCCCAGAGCCCCACTCAGGCTATTCACAAATCATTGTATTCGGGGTGAGGAATTTGGTCAAAATTTGCTGCCATAAGTTTTTAATTTTGATGATGTCCTGTTCATTGCTTTTCACTTTGGTTGTTGTGCTTGTGGAACCTAAGAGAAACTGAACCTCCTGTCTGCCCCAAGCCCACAGGAACACTCTTTGGGAGGCCCCGCCAACGCCATGCCGGCTCCAGTCCTTGGCTGGGAGACGTCACCCCAAGCATCAGGTCAGCAGTTCCCCACAGCCTGCTGGGCCCCCTTGTGTAACTGATAAAGGTGTGGAGAGCTGTGTCCTATAATGACAGCATGTCCTGGGACAGTGGCTGGGAAGGTGGACTGTAGGTGGGCGAGCTACGGACAGTGAGTTCCCGTGAGTGATCCTCCAGCCCAGCATGTCTCCCTTGGAGCTACTGTGTTGTCTCCACCCTCTGGTCAGACATATGCAGACCTGCCCACAGATGCATGTGTCTTCTGAAGGTTTTCATGCGGTGTCATCCTTGGATGTGTTTGGTTTGTAGCACCAGGCAAGAGGACCTGGAGACCCTGCTGGCCTTGGAAAGGGCTGATATCATAGCCGAATACCATAAGCTGAAGCCCAGACAAGTACCATAGGCACTAGAGCACCACTAGAGGTGGGGACCACATCTGCAAGAGCAGGTGCAGCCCAGGAGGGGCTCAGAGCCAAGCATGAGCCAGGTGAGCCCACACAAGGACCATAGTCACCAGGAACAAGTGAGACCCTGGGGATGGACATAGGCATCAGGAGCAAGTGAGGGTCCATCCTGGATCCTACTTATCAGTAGCTGATGAGCCCAGGAGGGGATCATAGTCACCAGGTCCCGATGAGGCCCAGGTGGTGAGCATCCTCAGGTATGTAGGAGCGGGTATGGCCCAAATGGTATCATAGGCAGCAACAGCAATTATGTCCCAGGTGAGGATCATAGCAGGGTCCAGCCAATGACACCCAAATGGGTGTTGTTACCAGTAGGCGCAGGTAAGGCCAGGTGAGGATCATAGTCCTCAAGTGAACCAGATGTCCAGATGTTAGCCAACATGTAGAGGTGGGACCCAATCAGGTATCTGAATCTAAGCTGAGCAGGGAGGTCCCAGGCAGAGATGAAAATCAGAGGAGCAGAACATGAGGAAAAGGCTGTAGGCATAGAGTCAGGTGAGGCCCAGGTGGGGATCAGAGCCTAGCATGAGTCAAGTCAGTCCAGGGAAGGACCATAGTCACCAGGAACAAGTGAGACTCTGGGAACAGACACAGGCATCAGTAGCAAGTGAGGGTCAGTCCAGGATCCTAGTCATCAGTAGCCGATGAGCACAGGTGGGGATCATAGTCACCAGGTCCCGATGAGGCCCAGGTGGTGAGCATACTCAGGTATATAGGAACGTGTATGGCCCAATGGTAAAAAGCAGCAAGAGTAATTATGTCCCGGGTGAGGAACATAGCAGAGTCCAGCCAATGACAACCAAGTGGGTGTTGTTGCCAGGTTGAGCAGGTAAGGACAGGCGGGGATCATTGTCCTCAGGTGCACCAGATTTGCAGATGCTGTGTTAGCCAGGAAGTAGAGGTGAGACCCATTCATGGATCTGAATCTAAGCTGAGCAGGGAGGGCCCAGGAAAACATGAAAATCAGAGGAGCAGAGCACGAGTCAAAGGCTGGAGGCATCAGAGCCAGGTGAGGCCCAGGAGGGGATCAGAGCCAAGGATGAGCCAGGTCAGCACAGACAAGGACTATAGTCACCAGGAACAAGTGAGACCCTGGGGCCATTCCCAGGCATCGGTAGAAGTTAGGGTCCATCTTGGCTCGGAGTGATCAGTAGCCAATGAGCCCAGGTGGGGACCAAGGTCACCAGATCCATGTGAGGCTCTGGTGGGGACCAGAGTCACCAGGTCAGGTCAGGCCCAGGTTGGGATCATCGCTGGTAGAAGCAGGTAAGGCTGTCAGGCTGCTCCCATTGAGGAGAGGGGCCCCTCTCATGCCCGGCCAATCTCCGAGGGTCCTGATCTCCCTCAGGTTTTAGGGGAGAGGAGCCATTCTGCTCTCTCCTTTCCCCATGTTCCTGGTGCTGATCAGTCCCCACCACGGGGTCGCATTTTTTCAGCATGCCAAGTACGTTGTCCATGGGACCTGGGATGATGTTGACTCATCACTGCGGAAGGTCACGGAACTTCAGAGCTTTCTTTTTTAAAAAAATTTATTTTTTATTGGTGTTCAATTTGCCAACATATACAAAAACACCCAGTGCTCATCCCATCAAGTGCCCCCCTCAGTGCCCACCACCCAGTCACCCCCACCCCCCACACACATCCTCTTCCACCACTCCTAGCTCCTTTCCCAGAGTTAGGAGTCTCTCATGTTCTGTCTCCCTTTCTGATATTTCCCACTCATTTTTTTCTCCTTTCCCTTTTATTCCCTTTTACTATTTTTTATATTCCCCAGATGAATGAGACCATATAATGTTTGTCCTTCTCTGATTGACTTATTTCACTCAGCATAATATCCTCCAGTTCCATCCACGTTGAAGGAAATGGCGGGTATTTGTCATTTCTAAAGGCTGAGTAATATTCTATTGTATACATAAACCACATCTTCTTTATCCATTCATCTTTCGATGGACACTCAGGCTCCTTCCACAGGTGGACTTTTGTGGACATTGCTGCTATAAACATCGGGGTGCAGGTGTCCCGGCCTTTCACTGAATCTGTATCTTTGGGGTAAATCCCCAGCTCTGCAATTGCCTCGTCCTAGGGCAGATCTATTTTTAACACTTTTGGGCCCACAGCCCAGGCCCCTGGCCAGCCCGGATGCCCCCAAGGGAACTCCCTCATCATGCTTCCAGGGAACCAGGAGAATACAGGCAGGTGGCACCCGAACAGGGACCTGAAGCCAGAACATTGGGTCCCCGTCCCTTTGGCACCTGCCTGGGCCACATCACAGGCCACAGAGCAAACCAGACAATAGATTCCCCCTGGGCGGACACCCAGCCCACTAAGATGACACTGTAGGGATCCAGATACCCTTCCTGCCCTGAGGCCACAGCAACTCAACCACTCCCTGGGGAGTGATAGGCAGGGCCAGGCCAGAGCCAGGGCAGTGCTGAACCTACTACCCCAAGGCCCCTCAGAGTCCTGGGACCATCTGACCTCTGCCTCCACAGGGAAGCTCCATGGACTTGGGCCTCTGGAACAGAGCATGATGGTGAGTATGTGGGCCCTGAGGCCCTGGCCAGCAGACACCATGCCCTGCTTCATCTCACATATGCTCATAAAGAGCGCCCCCACAACAGGAAAAGAATCCCTGACCCAGAGGGACCTGGGCTGGCCTCTCCCCGGGTCCTGGGGAGGCAGGTTCGAATTGAGCCCCCCCAGGGTCAGAACGCAGATTGATGGGTTGAACCCCCGGGGCCCTGACCAGTTCTGGATTCTGCCCCAAGGCTCAGTGACCCTCTCAGAGCAGGATATGTCTTCCTTGGTTCTGAGTGAGCCCCACAGATCCAGATCACTGACCTAGGACAACACTGGGAATTTCAGGACACCCCAGGGCAGGGGCAGTAGGGGCATGCCGCTGGGCCACGTCCTCACCCACACTAGGATGCAGGCTCCTCCACATGCTGGTCTCTGGCAGTCAGTCCCCTGACACCAGTGGTCCAGAAGCCGGGTCCAGCTGACATGCAGGGACCCAGCACAGGGACCCCTAAGCTGTAGGGGCCCAGAGCAGGGACCCCTAAGCTCCAGGGATAGGTCAGGTCTGCTGTCTGCAAAACTGCCTCTCAGGCTCCAACTTCAGGAAATTTGCCCACGCTCAGAGTCTGCCCGGGCTCCAAGTTGGGGGACTCTAGCACCCGCATCCCATGTGCCTTCGGGTTTCCCAAAAGGACAGGACGGTGTAGCTCCCCCGGGGAAGGTACGCACCCTAAGGTCGGAGCCCCTGTTTGAAGTTGAAAGTTCAATACAGTGTTGAGAGTTAAAATGCATGGCCAGCCCATTTCTGCGCCTCCCAGAGCTCTGTGCAAGCAGTGGGGACAGACCCCCAGAAAGGAGGAGGGAGCCCTACCCAGCCCCTACCAGCCCCTGCCCAGGTTCCACCAGGTGCACAAAGCTTACCTGTCCCTGTGACTTTCAAGATCGGCCAATGCCCGGTCAGGACCCTCACAGATTAGGGACTCAGCCCATTCCCCGTGGACCAGGACGGGGCTGGGAGAGAGTGACAGCCGGGGACTGGTGGTCTCAGTTCACAATGGAGTGTGCGAAGCGCCCTGGGAGATCTGTGCTCCCTCTGTCCAGGGAACCTGGACTGGCTGGGCTCTGGGGGCACTTCCAACCTTCTTCGCCCTGAACCTGTGCTCCTGGGAACAGCGGGCCAGCAGGGCAGTCAGCGTGGCCCTGGAAAGGACGTCAGGACAGCAGGCACTTGCATCTCATGTACCCGGGCCCCCTCAGCAGGTGGGCTCAGCAGGCACACCTTGTGCTGCCATATCACCCACAGCAGCAGGTGGAAGGATCCTCCACACCCTAGCGAGTAGGGTCTGGGGGAGAATGGGGCTCAGCCCGGGGGCCTGGAACCCAGGGGACCAAGAGACCCTAGCCCCTCCCAACCCTGACTCCCACACACAGGCAGCCCCAGGGCTCCCTCCATCAGGCAGCTTCCTCCTCAGGAGTTCCCTGACAGGGTGGCCCCAACAATGAGTGGCTTCCAGTGTGAGAGGCATTGAGAAGAGGAGACGCAACCAGTGCTCAGCTGGGACCCACTGTCCAACCCGTGAATGTGGCCAAGTTGGACCTTCAAACTCAGCTGAGCCTCCAGGAGAATGTCACTGCATGAAAAAGCCCAGGATGACCAGTAGAACCCAACTAGCCACCCAATGCCAGCACCTGCTGTGATAAAGACTGTGGTTTCCAGCCAGTTAGGTGTTTGGATGACACAGACCAAGGTTCACATAGATGCCCAGCAATAGATACACACACACCCCAAAAGGATGAAAAGTCAGAATCCTCCTAGATGTTGTTAAATAGCAGCAGAATGGTTACATACACGAAGCTCTAGTCACACGGGAGAATAGATGAAGATCCTAAAAACAACAACTGCACGGAGGTGTTGAGGCATGGAGATGTGCCTGCTGGGTTCTGACAATGAGCAAGGAGCTGTAGGAAACATCTTACAGAGGGTGGGCTCCCCCTTAGGAAAGGACACCAGATCCCTTAGAAGACGACACATGGTGAAATCTGTCCTTCAGTCTATTTCCGGTTTTCCCCCTATTTTGTACTTCATAATTCTATTTCAGCCTCCACCCTTCATCCAAGCCAATGACCATACAGGCTTTTATGATATTGGGTCCTACAAGGAGGCAGAGCTTTGCCTACCAGGCTCAGAAATGATTACTGCCTAGGTTTGTGCTGATCCACCTAACTCATGCCTTCACAGTTCTTCGTGCCTTGCAGAACAAGGCGAAACACAGATCTTACAATGAAAGAAGCCCACTCACACTCGGGCAGGATGCTCTCTTGTGGGGAATGAATCTGGACAAAGCAGTGACCGCAGGAGCGAATAAGAATAGGTTGTAGGTTAGACATAGTCTGGTTTGAGTATTTTCTTAAACCAAGCACATACCTACGATGTCATTTGTTATATCTTCATCCATTATTAGTTTTTAAATATTTTAATTTTATGTAATCTCTACATCCAACATGGAGTTCACACTCACAATCCTGAATGAAGATCTCTCGAACAAGGCACTCAGGCACCCCAGTGCCATGTTTTATATCTCTTTGCTTGCTTGCCTATCTCTGCATCCAACTGGAACGTTGAGTCCGTGACTGGGGAGCTTTAGCTTCCTCTAAATCCCAGAATTGCCTGCATATCCCAATCCAAGAACGACATTTGCCATTGAATGGCACTTTAAATCAATCGTCAGTAAAATGACTACTGTAAAGGAAATTGTCAACGTTTAACGTGTGTGCACCCCGCCCTGGGCTCCTAGGGAACTTATGCCTTCTTTAACTATTATCAAGGTCCAAATGACTCCTCCAAACCTAGAGTGTGGGTTCAATTTCTGCCCTGACACATGCTGTATGTCTGGTTCAATTAATAGGTATCAGTTCATCAAAGGGAGCCTGGCCGGCTCAGTGTGGTTGGTAAGAACAGGTGACTCTTGATCTTGGGATAGTGAGTTGAAGCCCCAATTTAGGTGTAGATTACAGAAAATTAAAATCTTTAAAAAATCAATCAATCAGTTGATTGGGGAGACACAGCTCCAGATCCCACAGGGGCAGGCAGGCAGCTGACAGGTCTTCGTACAGGATCATAAGCAGCAGAGCACAAATTCAGAACTTTCAGAAGTCGGCTAGTGTGGGGGACGCACCATCCTTAACAATGCTCAGGTGGCGAGGCGAGGTGCAGTCCCAGGAGCCAAGGGTGTGCTTAGGGTCCCCGGGGTCGCAAGGACGGTGGTGCCAACTGTTCCCAGGCACAGGAGTGGGGAAATCCTGAGAGCATTGGGACTAGGGTCCAGCATTCCTCCCTGTGTGGCCATAAACTGCAAACCACTGTGTAGTCATGGGTCCGCTTTACTTGGTCATAAGTGGGAGTTGACCCTCCGGGTCAGGAAGAGTACAGGTGTCCACCACGGGAGGCCCTAAAATTTGGAGTTTTGAAACTCAGTCGCTTCTTTGAGATTAAAAAAAAAAATAAAAAAACTCGGTCACAGGCAGGGTGAACTCAGGGTTCCGACATAAACTGTAGAGACAAGAGGGCTTGATGGCTCTTCTGTGTAGGGTCAATGCAGACTGGGGGGCGGGATGTTCAGCTTCAGGGCCAGAGAACCCAGGGCCCCCACCCTCATCCCATCCATCAGCACTTTGAGTCCTCAGGGAGCAGCACAGCGCCGCCTGGTGGAGCACAGAGGCGCTTACACGGAGCCTTGCCTCTGAGCCCTGCAGGTGCGTCTCCACTAAGGCAAGTGTGCACCTGACAATCAATAACCGACCTCTCCCCCAGGAGACCCCCGGAGACCACTGGCTGCCACCAAGAGTACTGATCACAGAGGCCTGCAAGGCTTCAGCTCTATGGAGAAAGTACGATCTAGCTTCCTTTGTACTTTGTTCTTTTTTATTATTATTATTATTCATTTATTTTCTTCATTTCTTTTATATTAAGTGCTTACACTCGGTTGTTATGTACATACTCATATATTTCTTATTTTCATTACTTTCAATGTACTTTAAATTTATTTCTTATTTTGGGTCTAGAGTCTTCTAATAATTAATAATTAACAAGCAGGTAGAAACACACCAAGGAATTACTGTTTTGGGGATTTTGCTGTTATTGTTGTTTTTCCTGTTTTTTCTTTTCTTTTTCTTTCTTCTTTCTTTTCAGGAAAAAATAATGAAGTGAAGAAATTCACCTCCAAAAAGAATAGGAGGTAGTACTCACAGACAGGGATTTAATCAATGCACACATAAATAAGATGTTTGAAATAGAATTTAAAACAGTGATTATAAAAATAGTAACTTGGTTGGAAAAAGCGCTTAGAAGACACTACACAAGCCCTTACTATAGAGATAAAAGAACTAACATCTAGTCAGGCCGATATTAAAAATGGTATAACTGAGATGCAGTCCCAAGAGGAAGCCCTCAAAGCAAGAAAGAGAATGGACCACAGAGGCAGACTTAGGGAACTCAGCCTTTTATTAAACAATAGCATTCATGTCATAGGAGACTCAGAAGATGAAGAGAGAGAAAAAGAGGCACAAGTTTTGTTTTTTATTTTTATTGTATTTTTTAAGATTTTATTTATTTATTCATTAGAGACACAGAGAGAGAGAGTGAGGCAGAGACACAGGCAGAGGGAGAAGCAGGCTCCATGCAGGGAACCCGGGGTGGGACTGAATCACAGAATCACACCCTGTGCTGGAAACGGTGCTAAACCGCTGAGCCACCCGGGCTGCCCACAGTTTTATTTGAACAAATTCTATAAACTTCTCTAATGAGAGGAAGGACCCATACAATGAAAACAAGAGCACAGAGAACTCCCACTAAATTCAACAAAAGCCAACCATTGCAAGGCACATCGGAGTCAAACTTACAAATTATACACGGAAGGAAAGAATCCTGAAGTGGCGGGGACGGCGAGAATCCTTTACCTGCATAGGAAGATGAATCCAGTTCGCAGCAGATCTGTCCACACAAACATGAAAGGCCAGAAAGCAGTGGAAGGAAATATTCAATATGTTGAATGGGAAAAGTATGTAGCCGAGAAATCTTTACACAACAAGGCTATCATTCACAATCGAAGGAGAGATTAAGAGTTTCCCAGAAAGATAAAAAATAAAAGAGTTCATGGCCACTAAACCATTTCAGCAAGAAATTTTTAAGGGGCACACTTCTAGTGGGGGAAAAAAGGGACCAAAAGTAACAAAGTATAGAAAAGACCAAAGAACATCACCAGAAACACCAACTCTACTGGCAACACCGAGGCTCTCAGCACTCAGTTCATATCTTTCATTATCACTCAAAATGTACATGCACTAAAGGCCCTAACTAAAAGATATAGGGTATCAGAATGGATGAAAAGACAAGATCCACCTATATGCACCCTATCACATGCTCAATTAAGACCTATAGACACGAACAGATTGAAAGTCAGGGGATGGAAAATCATGTATCTGCCTAATGGATATCAAGAGAAAGATGGAGGACACATGCTTATATCAGACAAACTAGATTTGAAACGAAACACTGGTGGCTCAGTGGTTGACTATCTGGTAGTGGCTCAGGATGTGATCCCGGAGTCCCAGGATCGAGCCCCACATTGGGTTCCCCTTGGGAAGCCTGTTGGTCCCTCTGCCAATGTTTCTGCCTCTGCTTGTCTCTGTGTGTTTCTCATGGATAAATAAATTAAATCTTTAAGAAAAACAGAAAGAAGAAACAAATCCTGGACCAAGAGAGCAGAAGGGCATTAATTCATAATTAAGTAGACTATCCATCAAGAAGATCTAACAAATGCAAATACTTATGCCTCCAACATGGGAGTACCTAAATATATAAACCAATGAACAACAAACATCAGAAACTCACTGATAGTAATGCAATGACAGGGGATTTTAACACCCACTTATAGCAATGGACAGATCATCTAAGCAGAACATCAACAGGGGAGCAATGGTTTTGACACACCAGACCAGGTGGACTCAACGCATATATTCAGAATATTTCATCCTACACCAGCAGAATACAAGTGCTTTCAAGCGCACATGGGACATTCTCCAGAACAGATCACATCATGGGCCACAAATCAGCCTCAGCAGGTACAAGAAGATTGAGATCATACCAGTAACATTTTCAGACCACGACACTATGAAACTTGATGTCAACTGCAAGAAAAAAATTTGGAAAGACCTCAAATATGTGGAGATTAAAGAACATCCTACTAGAGAATGAATGAGGCAACCAGGAAATTAAAGAAGAAATTTAAAAAATATTTGAAAACAAATGAAAATGAAACTATATTTCTCCGAACCTCTGGGATGCAGCAAAGGGAGTCCTACGAGGGAAGTACATAGCAATACAGGCCTACCTCAAGACACAAGAAAAGTCTCAAATACACAGCTTAATCCTTTACCTAAAGGAGCTAGAAAAGGAGAAGCAAACAAAGCATAAGCCTGCAGAAGAAGGGAAATAATAAAGATGAGAGCACAAATAAACAATACAGAAACAACAACAAAACAGTAGAATGAAATAAGGAAACGAATAGCTGGGATTTCAAACTAAGTAATAAAATGGATCAAGCTGGAGCCTAAAAACAAGGGGGAGTATCCTCTGATTCTATATACTGTAAATCCCTGGACTTCCCCTGGAACTTTCCAGTGCTTCTTGGTCAATAAATTGCTTTTCTCCTGTCCCTCTACCTGGTCTTCTGGGGGAGTGGTCTGCTGTGCTGATTCTCAGGTTTGAGCACTTGGGGGAGCTGCTCAGCCCCCTGCCTGGTGCAGGGCTCAGTGGGAGTTGTTGATCCTGTTTATCCTGTGAGGCCACTGTGAGGCTCAGTGGGGTTGTTTATCCTGTGAGGCCCCAGGAGGAATAACAACAGCGGTAACTACCACAGCTCCCAGTCCACAGGGGTCTGGATGCTCTGGGGGCAGGGGCACTGATCTGCACAGCTCAGGGCACCCAGCTGCAGGAACATCCTGGCTGTCTTGGACCCTCCTGACCTCTGCCTGTATCAGGGGGAGCGAACGAGTCTGGTCTGTGTACCCCAGGACCCTGGGCTCAGGGGCCTGCGCTCCTGGAATGGAACTCCAGGGCTGTGCAGTCCCCTCTGCAGGAAGCCACCACCTGGGCTTCTGCCTGAGCTGTTCCAGGGGCCCAGCTGGTCACTTGCTGCTGGAGCCAGACTTCTCAACGAGAAAGAGAAAGGGCCTAAATAAATAAAATCTCAAATGAGAGAGGAGATAGCTACACCACAAAAGAGAATGCGATGAAAAACTATATGCCAGCACACTGGGAGACCCAAAAGACATGGACAAATCTCTAGAAATGTACAAACAACCAAAACTGCAATAGGAAGAAACAGAAAATGTGAACAGACCCATAACTGGCAAAGACATTGAATCAGCAAGGCCCTTGGGTGGCTTAGTGGTTGAGCCCTTTGGCTCAGGTCATGATCCCGGGATCCTGGATCAAGTCCCACATCAGGCTCCCGCTGGAAGCCTGCTTCTGCCTTTACCTCTTCAGTTCCCTGTGTCTTTCATAAACAAATAAAGTCAGTAATAAATGCCTATCAACATAGCAGTAGCATTTTTTTCCCACAAAGCTGGAACAAGCAATCCTAAAATTTGTATGGTACCACAAAAGGTTGAAATAGCCAAAGCGGTGTTGGAAAAGAAAACCAAAGCTGGGCCATCACAATTGCAGACTTCAAGTTATATTACAGAGCTCTAGTGATCAAAGAAGTACGGTGCAGGCACAAGAAGACACGCAGACCAATAGAACAGAATGGAAAACCGCAACACTATGCAAACCTGTAAGTCTATGCTCAATTAATCTTCAACAAAGCAGGAAAGAATATGCAATGCCAAAAAGACAGTCTCTTCAACAAATGGTGTTGGGAAAACTAGACAGCCACACGCAGAAGAATGAAATTGGATCACTTTCTTACACCATATGCAAAAAATAAATTCAATAATGGATTAAAGACATAAATGTAAGACCTGAAACCATAAAAAGAAGATAAAATACACAGTAATGTCTTTAACGTTGGCCATTGGATCTTTCTAGATATGCCTCTGAGGCAAGGGAAACAAAAGCAAAACTAAACTATTTGGGCTTCATCAATTTGAAAGGGTTCTGCACACGAAAGGAAACAACCAACGCTAAAGGCAACATACAAAATGAGAGAAGATATTTGTAAATGACATATCCAGTAAAGACTTAGTATCCAAAACATATAAAGCAAATATAAATCTGAGCATCCTAAACACAAATGATCTAATTGAAAATGGGCAGAAAACACGAATGGGCATGTTCTCTAGCAAGACACCCAGATGGCCACCACACACATGAAAAGACACTCCACATCACCCATCATCAGGGAAATGCAAATCAAAACCACAATAAGATATCAGCTGACACTTGTCATAATGAATAAAATTAACAACACAGGATACATCAGGTATTGGTGAGGATGGGGAGAAAGGGGAACCCTCTGACACTGATGGTGGCAATCAGACAGATGCAGCCTGTTGCATACTGTGGAAAACAATATGGAGATTCCTCTAGGAGTTCAAAATAGAACTACCCTTCGATTCAGAAATCACACAACTAGGTATTTACCCAGAGGATGAAAAGTACAGATTCGAAGGGGGACATGCAGCCCAAGGTTTATAGCAGCGTTATCAACAACAACTAGCCAAATTATGAACAGAACCGAGAAGTCCATCAACAGATGAATGGGCAGAAAAAATGTGGTCAATATACACACCACAGTATCACTCAGTCATCAGAAAGGATGAAGTAAAGCCATTTACAATGATGTGGAAAAAGCGAATAAAATGCTAACTGAAAGAAGTCAGAGAAAGACAAATACCATACAACTGCATTCATATGTGGATTTTAAGAAACAAAACAAACTGGCAAAGGGGGGAGATGAGAGAAGCAAACCAAGAAACACATTGTTAACCATAGAGAAGAAACTAATAAATATCAGAGGAAGGTGGGGGCTAGGGGGAGTGGGGGATGGGGATGACGGAGGGCACCTGGGATGAGTACCAGGCATTGTATCCAAGGGTTGAATCACCATCTTGTACACCTGAAACTAATATTATACTGTGTTAACAAACAGTAATTCAAGTAAAACTTTAAAATAACAATTGTTAGTATTGATGACACAGGTGCACCAAACAGATAATAAGAGTAAGAAAATTGAAAATCCAAATAAAGAGTATTTAGAGCCACATATCCCCTCCTTATCTCAGCTCAGGAGATGCCTGCCATGTCTATTCTCACCCCAGCAGAAGCCTGGAGTTTGATTCTCTGGGGAGGCCCCTGAGTGGATGGATGCCAAGCACAGACCCTAACCCAAAACCTATAGAAAACACTTAAAACTAACCCACTGAAGATACTAGGAGTCCCAGTGCCAGGAACATGCCTGGATCCAGTCTTTACCTGTGTACAGACACTAACCATAACCCTAATCTTAATCCTGACTTTCACTTAGCCTAAAGTAGACTTATCGGTAACTGAAAACCAAACAGAAATCACTAGCCACTAATCCACACACCTAACCGTGACTCCAACCATAACCCTAAATCTAAACCCTAATCCTAACCCCTAACCCTAACCCTAATCCAAGCATAACTTATATTTTACCCTAATCTCTAACCTCTACCCTAACCCTGACTCCAACCATAATTCTAACCCTACCTCTACCCCTAACCGCTAACTCAAACCATAACCCTAACTCCTAACCATAACCCCTAACTCTGTCCAATAACCCCTAACCATACCCCTTGACCCTAAACCCTAACTCTACCCTCCCCCAACCCTAATCCTCACCCCAATCCTAAACACTAAAACCTAACCCTCTCCCTCTAACCCTAACCCTACCTCTGCCGGTAACCCTACCGCAAATCCGGAACCCTAGCTGTAACCCCTAATCCTAACCCCTAACCATAACCCTAAACAAAAACCCCTAGCCCTAACCCTAACCAGTATCCCTTAACCCCCATCCCTAAATCCAAATACTCACCCTAACCCAAACTTCTAACCCTAACCCCTAACCCAAATCTAACCCTAACCCTAAACAACTGACTCCTAACCCAACCCCATCCCTAAACCTAACGCTAACCCTAAAGGCTAACCTTAACCCCTAACCCTAAACACTAACTGTAACCCCTAACCCTAACCCTATCTGTAAAGAAAACACTTAAAACTAACCCATTGAAGATACATGGAGTCCCAGTGCCAGGCCATGCCCAGAACCAATCACTACCTGTGTACAGACAGTAACCCTAACCCTAATCTTAATCCTAATTTTCACCTAACACTAGACCTATCACTAACTGAAAACCAAACATGAATTACTAGCCCCTAATCCATACAGCTAACCATGACTCCAAACATAATCTTAGTCTTAAACTTAATTCCTAGCCCTAATCCTTAACCTAACCTCTGACCTCTAACCCTAACCCTGACACCAACCATAATCCTAACCCGAACTCTACTCCTAACCTCTAACTCAAACTCTAACCCTAACCCCTAACTGTGACCAGTACCACTAACCCTACCCCCTAGCCCTAAACCGCAACTCTACCCTAACTCCTAAACCTAGCCCCTAACCCCCAATTCTAAACCCTAAAACCTTACCTTAACCTTCGAACCCTAACCCCTAACCATAACCCTAACCCAAACTTCTAACCATAACCATTAACCGCTAACACCCATTCCTAAACTCAAACTGTAACCCCTAACCCTAAAACTAATCCTCAACCCAAACCCTAACCCTAAACCTCACCTTAACCCTACCCATAGCCTAATCCAACCCTAACTACTAATCCTAAAACCTAACCGTAACCCTGTAACCCTAACCCTACCTCTACCTGTAACCTTACCTCGAACCCAGAACCTATCCCATATCCTAGTCGTAGCCCCTAACCCTAACCCCGAACCATAACCCTAACTATTAATCCCTAACACCTATCCCTCAACCCAAACCCTAACTCCTAAACCAAATGTAACAAAACCGAAATCCTAACACTAACACCTAACTCCTAACCCAAACCCAAACCTAACGCTAACCCTAAACACTAACCCTAACCCTAACCCTCACCTTAACCCAACCCTTACCTTAAGCCCTTACCCTGACCCCTAAACCCTATCCCTAAACCTCACCAAACCTCACCCTTACCCTAACCACTAAACCTACCCCTACCACCTAACTCTTACACTAACTCTAACTTATCCCTTACCTTGTGGTTTTGCAGAGTCCCTGCTGATGTCCGCGTGGACCCGACCAACGCCTCCAGAAGCCTCCACAGCGGATCCTGAAACCCCAATTTCTGTAGGCATGTTGGGCCCTACATCAGCCCTATACTCATCACCACGGATCCTGAGGAGGCCAGGCTCCCTCCTGCGTGGACGTGGCCCCACCTCTGCCCGAAGCCTCACCCCCGGGCCTGAGGAGGCCGGGGCTGCTGTCAGAGTGGCCGCAGCCCCACGTGCTCCCCAAGGCTCCCCAGCGCGGGGGCTCCTGTTCCTGCAGGTGGACAAGGGCCCCTGCACCTGCTAGCCCCCTGGGGCAGCGCCCGGTCTCAGGCGCCCCCTGCAGGGTGTTCAGGCACCACAGGAGCCCTGCAGGAAGTGGGGTCCTCACTGCCAGGGCCCCACCTGCCTCCTTCCAAGCTCCAGCTGAGTCCTAGAAGCTTTGCAATGGCTCACTGACATGCGCTACCATATCCCGGCTCCTCCAGAAATACTTAAGGAACAAGGAATTGGAAACCAGAGGATATGAAATGAAATGTGGGCAAAACTTTTACAACTTCCACCAAAAGTCACTCAACATTGTATGTAAATTTAAAACACACAGCTATCAAAACATCAAAAATGCAACATAAAAGAAATCTACATGACCTTGAATTTGGTGGTGCGTTTTAACACACAACACCAAACACGATCCAGAAAAGATAAAAACATAATATGAACTTTACAAATTTAAAACTGCTACTCTGTGAAAGACGTTGCCCAGGGAACCTAAAGATAACTCAAAAACTAAAGATGGGTGACGGGCGCTGGGGGTTATTCTGTATGTTATTAAATTGAACACCAATAAAAAATTAAAAAAAAAACTAAAGAAAATATGTGTTCAAAACACATCTGATATTCAAACTATTTAATTTTTATTCAATCTACACAAAAAAACCCTCATAACAATAAGAACACAGATAACTTAATTAACAATGGGTGACTATCTGAGTAGACACCTGGACAAAGATGATACACAGATAATAAGCAACCCTACAAAAGTACGCTCTACATCCTCTAGCATTAGGAAGTTGCCAATGTGAACAACAGTGAGATGGTGCTACACACCTTTTAGAAATGCTATATACATATTTTTAAATTTTATTATTTGACAGAGAGTGAGCAAGCAAGTAGGGGCAGAGGTAGGCAGAGGGAGAGAGAAACAGGCTCCCCCCAGAGCAGGGAGCTCGATGCGGGGCTCCATCCCAGGACCCAGGGATCATGACCTGAGCCAAAGGCAGACGCCTAACCAGCTGAGCCACCCAGGTACCCCTAGAAAGGCTAAAGTCCCAAAAAGGAGGATACTAGTTGCTGGAGGTTGGCATATGACGGAACACTCCTTCATGCTGCGGATATAAATATGGTTGCTTTGGAGGAGATTTTAGCAGTTCTTTCCAAGGCAAAATAAATCTCACCTGAGGGTCCAACAGTCACACTTCTGGTATCTAGACAACTGCTTTGAAAAAAACTGTTTCCACACAGTTTGTAAAATCTTATAATCACTGCTGGGAAAGAGTTTAGCAGTTTTGTCCAAAAAATATTTGAATACAATTACCACATAATTCAGTAGTAGCACTCCTGGGAATTTATTCTAGAGAAATGAAAATTAAAAAAAAAAGGATTTACACACCCAATACACATAAGAAGTCACCTCTGCAGAGATGATAAAGATTTCTCAAATGTCTTCGATGTTGATTTTTAATAGATTTGAGAGAGCATGCAGTGGGAAGGACAGATGGAAAGGGAGACTCTGAATCAGACTCTCCAACCAGCCAGGGCCTGAGCCCATCATGAGGCTCCACACTACAACCTTGAGACCCTGACCTGAGCCAAAATCAAGAGTTGACGTTTAACCGGCTGAACCCCCCAGGAGCCCCTCAAATGTTCTTAAGCAAAATCCATGCTATGAACCCTTGGGTGTGGGAGGACAGCTGAGACACCCAGTCTACCTAGAAGGGTGGGAGGCCTGGAGGGCCTGAGAGTGGGAACTAAGGATGTGGGAGGGTGCCTGCAACCCCTTCCCACCCAGCGTGGTGACAGCGCCTCCCCTCACACCCTTGGCCTTCAGGGTGCAGGGCTAAGTGCTGACTGGACCCCACCGACCTACAGTGATGATGCGGGGCCCATTGTGGGCGGAACTGTGGTCCCCCAGGATTCCACCACTGCCTGGCACTACTCTACATCCGCAGGCAGTTGGAGGCACTGGTTCTCAGGACCTGGCTCAGAGCCCAAACTATCCCACTCTCCCCAGTACCCCAGTGTATAAAGTGTAGGTGCTCACACAGCAAGATGTCACAGGTGAGTGGGAGCTGCTCTCTGCTCCCCTCGGGCCACTGTGGGGCCTATGGGGCCAGGTGGGGGCACTGGCCTCCTGGGCTGGGGTGAGAACACACTGACCCCCATGTGATGCCCATGAGGCAGCTCCTGGAGCCCTTCCACAGCTCCACGCGGTCAGGGCTGCCTCCATGCTGCCCTAGGCCAGGGAAGGAGGCTGTGGTCGGGGCTCAGGCAGCTCATCCAGTATCCCTGCTCCCCTGTAAGCCCTCTTCTGTGCAGGGGAGACCCAAGCCATGACCTTTCCAGCCCATCCTAAGGGCATGGACCCCGACATGCGATGACCAATCCCCCCACCCTGTGGTCCGGGGTGGACGGTCAGGGCTTCTGGGTCCTCCTGGCCCATGAGCAGGCTTGCTCTTCTCGAACTAGAACAGGGAGGCCCTCGTGCTCCCCTATAACCACCCTCAAGCTATTCATAAATCATTGCATTCAGGGTAGGTCGTTTTGTCACACTTTTGCTGGCATAAGTTTTTATCTTTGATGAAGTCGAGTCATTGCTTTTTCCCTTGGGTCGATGTGTTTGTGGAATCTAAGAGAAACCTTCGGTCTGCCCCAAGTCCGCAGGAACACTCACTGGCAGGCCCATCCACCACCATCTCGGCGCCAGCCCTGGGCTGGGAGACCTCACCCCAAGCATCAGGTCAGCAGTTCCCTACAGCCTCCTAGGCCCCCTTGTGCTCCTGATAAGTGTGTGGAAGAGTTCTGTCCCCTCAGCATGATGACATGTCCTGGGACAGTGGCTGCTAAGGTGGACTGTAGGTCGGCCAGCTACAGACTGAGTGCCGAGTGTCCTGTCATGGGGTCCACCAGCCCAGTAAGATGACACTGTAGGGATCCAGATACCCTTCCTGATCTATGGCCACAACAGCTCAAGCTGCTTGCTGGGCAGTGATAGGCAGGGCCAGGCCAGAGCCACAGCAGCTCTGAACCCGCTACCCCCAAGGCCCCACAGAGTCCTGGGACCGTCTGACCTTTGCCTCCCAGGGAAGCTACATGCACCTAGGCCTCTGGAGCAGAGCGAGATGGTGAAAATATGGGCCCTGAGGCTCTGGCCCCCTGACACCATGCCCTGCCACATCTCACTGTCCTTCCTGGTGGTGGTCTTCACACAAGGCCCCACAGGCATGGTAGGCACATGTGCTGTCCTCACACAGGCCCCACAGGCACGGTAGGCACCTGTGCTGTCCTTGGCCTCACAGGGGAAGGAAGGAGGTTTGTGCAGGACATACTCACATTGTGGCCAGCACTGCTCCTGCTTATGATGGCAGTTGAGGACAGTTAATGTTCTGTGTCGCTGATGCTGGCTCCTTCCCCTCAGTTCTCTCCACAGGAAATGAAGGAGGAGACCTGGGTCTTCTCCTGGTACATCAAACAGTTAGATCTAGATATCAACAGAAGCTTCCGCAACCACATCATGGTCATGTTCTGGGACTGCTTTGGGATTGGTTGAGGCTGCTGGAAAAGCAGGGACTGGGGGACCCAAGAGAGGCCTGAGGGCTTCTGGTAAGGAACATGGGGTGTCTGAGGTCAGGTGGAACTGCGACAGCAAACAAAACACTGTCGTGTGGTAAAGTGCTCAGGATGAACCACATGACACCCCTGCCGGGTTCCCGGGGGAGGCCACCAGGACGGGGACTCCAGGTGTCACTGTGTGAGTTGAACCCCAAGGGGTGTGGAGCTGCCCCGTGATGAGCAGGGCGCAGGGGTGGGGACCATGGGGGGCAGTAAGGGGATCTGGGGGCCGGGCAGCCCCGCCAATGCTAGACCAGGACACACATGGACCCCATGAGGGTTGGACGGGTCAAAGTGACACCCACCGTCAGTCTTTTTATGTATTTCTGAATGTTGTGCATTTAACTTTAGACAATTAGTACTGCTTATAAACATACCTAGTGTGATGAGCCCCCAAATGCTGTCCCCTGTCCAGCAAGGATCCTGTGCTGACCACCCGGCTCAGTACCAAGTGTGTCACAGCAAACCCCAGACCTGGGGTCGAATTGATCTATAGCCCATGCGGGTGGCCCTCTACCCTGCTCTCCTCACCCTCTGGGAGCACCCTCTGGGAGCCTGGGTTGTGAGGGAGTCGTGGGAGCCTGATGTCCAAGCGAGGAGGGCTCAATGGGGTCTCAGGTGTGGACACCCTCTGTCGGGCTCTGGCTCTTGCAGAAGGAGGGCCACTGTCAGGGCACGAGCCAGATCGTGGCCATCCTGCTGATGTTCCTGACTGAGGAAGAAGCCTTCTGGGCGCTGGCCCAGCTGATGACCTATGGGAGGCACACCATGCAAGCTCAGACACAGGCAGGGTGAACACAGGGTTCTGACACAAACTGCGGAGACAAGAGGGCTTGATGGCTCTTCTGTGAAGGCTCACTGCAGACTGGGGGACACGAAGTTCAGCTCCAGAGCCAGGGAACGCAGTGCACCCACAGGCATCCCTTCAATCAGCGCTGAGAGTCCTCAGGGTACCCACGTCGCCGCCTCATGGAGGCCAGATGCGCTTTCACTGAGCCCCGCCTCTGAGCCCTACAGGTGCATCTCCACTAAGGCCACTGGGCACCTGACAATCAGGGCAATGGGCCCTCCCCCAGAAGACCCACACAGACCACTGACTCCCATCAAGAGTACTGATCACAGAGGCCTGCAAGCCTTCAGCTCTACGGGGAAAGTAGGATCTAGCTTCCTTTGTACTTTGTTCTTTTTTATTATTTTTCATTTATTTTAGTCAATTCTTTTTTATTGTTAATTTAATTTGTTAAAGGCATATTTATTATTTTTATTACTTCCTTTGTACTTAAATTTTCTTTATTATTTTGGATTCTGGATTCTCCTAATAATTAATTAATAATTAAGAAGCAGGCTAAAACACACCCAGCATCTAGGATTTTTGGGGGGATTGTGGTTATTGTTGTTTTTCTTGTTCTTTTTTTCTTTCTTCCGTCTATTCTTGGAAACATAAGGATATGAAGTTCGCCTCCAAAAAGAACAGAGGTAGTACTCACAGCCAGGAATTTAATCAACGCAGATATAAGTAAGATGTCTGAACTAGAATTTAAAACAATGATTATAAAGATAGTAGCTGGGTTGGAAAAAGAGTCCAGAAGACACTACACAATCCCTTTCTGTAGAGAAAAGAACTAACATCTAGTCAGGTCAACATTCAAAATGCTATAACTGAGATGGAGTCCCAAGCAGAAACCCTAAAAACAAGAAAGGTAATGGACCACGGAGGCAGACTTAGGGAACACAGTCACTTATTTTTTTTTTTACACAGTCACTTATTAAAACAGTAACATTCATATCATAGGAGACTGAGAAGATGAAGAGAGAGAAAGAGGGGCACAAGTTTTATTTGAACAAATTATATAAACTTTTCTAAAGTGAGGAAGGACCCAGACACTGAAACCAGGAGCACAGAGAACTCCCACGAAATTCAACAAACCTGACCATCGCAAAGGCACATCAGATTCAAATTCACAAAATATAAATGCAAGGTTAGAATCCTGAAAGTGGTAGGGTAGTGACAGTCCTTAACCTACAAGGGAAGACAAATCCAGACAACAGGTCTGTCCACGCAAACTTGGTAGGCCAGAAAGTAGTGGAAGGAAATATTCAATATACTGAATGGGAAAAGTATGCAGCCACGAATTCTTTATACAACAAGGCTGTCATTCAGGATAGAAAGAGGATTAAGAATTTCCAGGCAGACAACAAATAAAGGAGTTCATGACCATTAAACCAGTCCAGCAAGAGATTTTTAAGGGGGACTCCTCTAGTGAGGAAAAAAAAAGAGACACCAAAAGCAACAAAGACTCGAAAGTACCAGAGAACATTACCAGAAACACCAACTCTACTCGTAACACCATGGCACTCAATTCATAACTTTCAAAAATCACTCTGAATGTAGATGAACTAAAAGCCCCAATCAAAAGAAATAAGGCCTCAGAGTGGATTAAAAAAGCAAGATCCGGGATGCCTGGGTGGGTCAGAGTTTGATTGTCTACTTTTGGCTCAGGCCATGATGCCATTGTCAGGAACCGAGTCCCACATCAGTCTCCTTGTGTGGAGCCTGCTTCTCCCTCTGCCTATGTCTTTCTCTCTCTCTCTCTCTCTCTCTCTCTCTCTGTCTCATGAATAAATAAAATTTAAAAAAAACAAACCATCAATATGCTGCCTACAAGTGCCTAACTTTAGACCTAAAGACACCTGTAGATTGAAAGTCAGGGGATTGATAATCATGCATCATGCTAATGGACATCAATAAAAAGTTGGAAGAGTCATACTTAGACAAACTAGATTTGAAACCAAAGACAGTAATAAGAGATGAACAAGGACATTATTTCATAATTAGAGACTGTCTATCCATCAAGAAGATCAAACAATGGTAAATATTTATGCACCCACTGTGGGAGTACCTAAATGTAGAAACCAATGAACAACAAGCATACAGAAACTCACTAATACAATGACAGGGGATTTTCATGCCCACTTACAACAAAAGGACAGATCATCTAAGCAGAAAATCAACAGGGAACAATGGCTTTGATGGATACTCTGGACCAGTAGGACTCAATTGATAAATTCAGAATATTTCATCCTACACCAGCAGAATACACATTTCTTTCACATGCACATGGGACATTCTCCAGAACCGATCACATAATGGGCCACAAATCAGCCCTCAACAAGTACAGGAACACGGAGATCATAGCACGTACATTTTCAGACCATGACACTATGTAACTTGAAGTCAACCACAAGAAAAAACTTTGGAAACACCACAAATACCTGGAGATTAAAGAACACCCTACTATAAAATGAATGAAGCAACCAGGAAATTAAAGAAATAATAAAATAGTAAAAATACAGAGAAGAAAATGAAAATGAAAACATGTTTGTCCAAACCTCTGGCATGTAGCAAAGGCAGCCATAGGAGGGAAGTACATAGAATTACAGGCCTCCCTCAAGACACTAGAGAAGCCTCAAATACACAAACTAAGTTTATACCTAAAGGAGCTACAAAAGGAAAAGCAACAAAGTGTAAAGCGTACAGAAGAAGGGAAATAATAAAGATTAGAGCAGAAATAAATGATACAGAAAAAACAACAAGAAAACAGTAGAATGGAATAATGAAACACAGAGACTCCTAACTCTGGGAAATGAACTAGCGGTGGTGGAAGGGGAGAAGAAAGGGGGGAGGGGGTGACTGGGTGGCGGGCACTGAGGGGTGCACTTGACGGGATGAGCACTGGCTGTTATTCTGTATGTTGGCAAATTGAACACCAATAAAAAATAAATGGATTGGCAGAATTAATATTGTGAAAATATCAATGTTACTCAGGGCAATTTACACACTTAATGCAATCCCTATCAAAATACCATGGACTTTCTTCAGAGAGTTAGAACAAATTATTTTAAGATTTGTGTGGAATCAGAAAAGACCCCGAATAGCCAGGGGAATTTTAAAAAAGAAAACCATATCTGGGGCCATCACAATGCCAGATTTCAGGTTGTACTACAAAGCTGTGGTCATCAAGACAGTGTGGTACTGGCACAAAAACAGACACAGAGATCAATGGAACAAAATAGAGAACCCAGAAGTAGACCCTGAACTTTATGGTCAACTAATATTCGATAAAGGAGGAAAGACTATCCACTGGAAGAAAGACAGTCTCTTCAATAAATGGTGCTGGGAAAATTGGACATCCACATGCAGAAGAATGAAACTGGACCACTCTCTTTCACCATACACAAAGATAAACTCAAAATGGATGAAAGATCTAAATGTGAGACAAGATTCCATCAAAATCCTAGAGGAGAACACAGGCAACACCCTTTTTGAACTCGGCCACAGTAACTTCTTGCAAGATACATCCACGAAGGCAAAAGAAACAAAAGCAAAAGTGAACTATTGGGACTTCATCAAGATAAGAAGCTTTTGCACAGCAAAGGATACAGTCAACAAACTCAAAGACACCCTACAGAATGGGAGAAGATATTTGCAAATGACGTATCAGATAAAGGGCTAGTTTCCAAGATCTTTAAAGAACTTCTTAAACACAACACCAAAGAAACAAACAATCCAATCGTGAAATGGGCAAAAGACGTGAAGAGAAATCTCACAGAGGAAGACATAGACATGGCCAACATGCACACGAGAAAATGCTCTGCATCACTTGCCATCAGGGAAATACAAATCAAAACCACAATGAGATACCACCTCACACCAGTGAGAATGGGGAACATTAACAAGGCAGGAAACCACAAATGTTGGAGAGGATATGGAGAAAGGAGAACCCTCTTGCACTGTTGGTGGGAATGTGAACTGGTGCAGCCACTCTGGAAAACTGTGTGGAGGTTCCTCAAAGAGTTAAAAATAGACCTGCCCTACGACCCAGCAATTGCACTGTTGGGGATTTACCCCAAAGATTCAGATGCAATGAAATGCCAGGACACCTGCATCCCAATGTTTCTAGCAGCAATGAGCAATGTCCACAATAGCCAAACTGTGGAAGGAGCCTCGGTGTCCATCGAAAGATGAATGGATAAAGAAGATGGGGTCTATGTATACAATGGAATATTCCTCAGCCATTAGAAACGACAAGTACCCACCATTTGCTTCAACGTGGATGGAACTGGAGGGTATTATGCTGAGTGAAGTAAGTCAATCGGAGAAGGACAAACAGTGTATGTTCTCTTTCATTTGGGGAATATAAATAATAGTGAAAAGGGAATATAAGGGAAGGGAGAAGAAATGTGTGGGAAATATCAGAAAGGGAGACAGAACATAAAGACTCCTAACTCTGGGAAACGAACTAGGGGTGATGGAAGGGGAGGAGGGCGGGGGTGGGAGTGAATGGGTGACGGGCACAAGGAGGGGCACTTGACGGGATGAGCACTGGGTGTTATTCTGTATGTTGGTTAATTGAACACCAATAAAAAATAAATTTATTATTTAAAAAAATTTAAAAAACTGCTATTCTGTGAAAGACATTGCTAAGAGAACCTAAAAACCACTCACAAACTGAAGAAAATATGTGTTCAAAACACAAATCGGATATTCAACATTTTTAATTTTTATTCAATCTACACCAAAAAACCCTCGTAACAATAAGAGCACGATAACTTAATTAACAATGGGTGACTATCTGAGCAGACACCTGGACAAAGAGGACACACAGAAAATAAGCAAGCCTACAAAAGTATGTTCTACATCCTGTAGCATTAGGAAGTTGCCAATGTGAATAACAGTGAGATGGTGCTACATACCTTTTAGAAATTTTACTTTTTTAAAAAAATTTTACTCATTTGACAGAGAGTGAGCAAGGAAGTAGGGGTAGAGGTAAGCAGAAGGAGAGAGAAGCAGGCTCCCCCCAGAGCAGGGATCCTGATGCAAGGCTCGATCCCAGGACCCAGGGATAATGACCTGAGCCAAAGCAGACGCTTAACCAACCGAGCCACACAGGCACCCCAGCAACTGAGCCACCCAGGCGCCCCTACAAAGGCTAAAGTCCCAAAAAGGAGGATACTAGTTGCTGGAGGGTGATATATGACAGGAACGCTCCTTCATGCTGCGGATATAAATACGGTTGCTTTGGAAGAGACTTTAGCAGTTTTTTCCAAGGCTCAATTAATCTCACCTGAGGGTCCAACAGTCACACTTCAGTATCTAGACAACTGCTTTGAAAACAGGTTCCGGGGATCCCTGGGTGGCGCAGCGGTTTGGCGCCTGCCTTTGGCCCAGGGCGCGATCCTGGAGACCCGGGATCGAATCCCACGTCGGGCTCCCAGTGCATGGAGCCTGCTTCTCCCTCTGCCTGTGTCTCTGCCTCTCTCCCTCTCTTTCTCTCTCTCTCTCTGTGACTATCATAAATAAAAAAAAAAAAAAAAAAAAAAAAACTAAAAAAAAAAGAAAACAGGTTCCACACAGTTTTTGTAAAATCTAACAATCACTCCTGGGAAAGAGTTTAGCAGTTTTATCAAAAAAAGATTTTGCATACAATTACCACATAATTCAGCAGAGCACTCCTGGGAATTTATTCCAGAGAAGTGAAAATTTTTTTAAAAAGCATTTACATAGCCATTACACATATGAAAGCACCACTGCAGAGATGATAAAGATTTCTCAAATGTCTTCAATGTTGATTTTTAAAAGATTTGAGAGAGCGTGCAGTGGGAGGGGCAGAGGTAAAGGGAGACTCTCAACACACTCCCCACCGGTCAGAACCCAAACCCACGTGAGGCTCCACCCTACAACCTCGAGATCCTGACCTGAGCCAAAATCAAGAGTCGATGTTTCACTGACTGAACCACCCAGGAGCCCCTCAAAAGTTCTTAAGTGAAAAAAAAAAAAAAAAAAAGTTCTTAAGTGCAAAATCCACGCTGTGAACCTTTGGGGGTGGGAGGACAGCTGGGACACCCAGCCTACCTAGAGGGGTGGGAGGCCTGGAGGGCCTGAAGGCGGGAACTAAGGATGTGGGAGGGTGCCTGCATCCCCTTCCCACCTGGCGTGGAGACAGGGCCTCCCCTCACCTTCAGAGTACAGGGCTAAGTGCTGACTGGACCCCAGACCCACAGTGATGACACGGGGCTCCATTGTGGGCGGAACTGTGGTGCCCCAGGGTTCCAATGCCTGGCGCTACTCTGTGTCCGCAGGCTCTTGGAGGCACCCGTGCTCCGGATCTGGCTCAGTGCCCGACTATCCCACTCTCCCCAGTACCTCAGTGTATAAAGTGTAGGCACTCACAAGGTGACAGTTCACAGGTGACTGGGAGCTGCTCCCGGCCCCCCTCGGGCCACTATAGGTCCTGTGGGTCTTGCTGCAGGTGTTGGCCTCCTGGGCTGGGGTGAGAACACACCAAACCCCATGTGATGCCCATGAGGCAGCTCCTGGAGCCCTTCCACAGCTCCACAGGGTGAGGGCTGCCTCCCTGCTGCCCCAGGCCAGGGAAGGAGCCTGTGTTCAGGGCTCGGGCGGCTCATGCGGGACCCCCGCTCCCCTCAAGCCATGTTCTGTGCAGGAGGCAACAGGTCAAGCCATGACCTTTCCAGTCCGTCTTAGGTGCATGACCCCAACATGTGATGACCAATCCCCCCACGCTGTGGTCCGGGGTGGATGGTCAGGGCTCTCTCGGTCCTTCTGGCTCATGAGCAGGCTTGATCTTCACAAACTGGAACATGGAGTCCCTCGTGCTCCCGCATAACCCTCCTCAGGCTATTCACAAATCATTGCATTCAAAGTGGCTAGTTTGGTCACAAATTGCTGGCATAAGTTTTTAATTTTGATGAAGTCCAGTTCATTACTTTTTCCCTTTGGTCATTCTGCTTATGGAATCTAAGAGAAACCTTCAGTCTGCCCCAAGCCCGCAGGAATACTCTCTGGCAGGCACATCCACCGCCATCTCGGGGCCAGCCCTGGGCTGGGAAACGTCACACCAAGCATCAGGTCAGCAGCTCTCCGCAGCCTCATGGGCCCCCTTGTGCTACTGATAAGGGGGGTGGGAGAGCTCTGTCCTCTCAGCATGACGGCATGTCCTGGGACAGTGGCTGGGAAGGTGGACTGCAGGTGGGCCAGCTACAGACAGTGAGTGCCCCTGAGTGATCCTCCAGTCCAGCACGTCCCCCTCAGAGCTACTGTGTTGTCTCCACCCTCCAGTCAGACAGATGGGGACCTGCCCACAGGGAGCACACAGACGCATGTGTCCTCTGAAGGTTTTCATGTGGTGTCATCCTCGGATGAGTGTGGTTTGCAGCCCCAGGCAAGAGGACCTAGAGACCCTGCTAGCCTTGGAAAGGGCTGACATCATAGCCGAATACCATCAGATCAGCTGAAGCCCAGACAAATACCATAGACACTAGAGCACCCACTAGATGTGGAGACCACATCTGCAAGAGCAGGTGAGGCCGAGGAGGGGATCAGAGCCAAGCATGAGCCAAGCATGAGTCAGTTCACCCCAGACAAGGACCACAGTCACCAAGAACAAATGAGATCCTGGGACAGACCCTGGGCATCAGTAGAAGTGAGAGTCCATCTTGGCTCATAGTCATCAGTTGCCAATGAGCCCAGGTGGGGACCACGGTCACCAGGTCAGGTCAGGCCCAGGTGGGAATCATCTCGCGGAGAAGCAGGTAAGGCTGTCAGGCTGCTCCCATTGGGCAGAAAGGCCCTTCCCCTCATTCCGGCCAATCCCAGAGGGTCCTGATCTCCCTCAGGATTCAGGGAAGAGGAGCCATTCTGCTCCCTCCTTTCCCCATGTCCCTGGAACTGATCGGACCCCTCTGTTTCAGGCACGCCGGGTATGGTCTCCATAGGACCCTTGGGATGCTGCTGACCCATCACTGTGGAAGGTCACAGACAATCAGAGTTTTCAGCATTGAGTTCCCGGGACACCCCTTCATCCATCTCAGGAGGCGTTGCAAAACGCCTCTCTTGAGGCTGGCACATCCCCCCAGATCAGGACCTCTTCCCCTTTGGCCCTCTGAGGGCCATGTCTGCCCTAGGCTAGAGCTGAGAGACCCAAGAGAAAAACTCTGGAAGTGGGTAGGAAGGAATCTGGGCTGGGGGACGGCCCCTGGGTACCCAGAGGAGGGGTCTCCATGCCTGCTTTGTGGAGGACAAGGTGTCTGACACCTGCATCGGGGTCGGTGGTCAGGGCGTGTGGGAGGAGGCCCTTGCCAGGATGGCCCCCCTGCCTGCCTGTTGCAGGAGGAGACCCTGATCTTTGGGGATCTGGGGACTTCTCAGGCTTCTTGATTCCAGGGTTCACCAAATTGCTGAGGTCCTAGGCGAGCACGTTCTAGACAGAGCTCACCCCAAGCTGAAGAAGCACATGGCGAGTAGATGCTCCCCAGTGGCTCCGTCCCCTTGGCCCTAGGGCAGGGAGTGCCAGAACAGCCCTTCTGAACTGCCCCAATTTGGTATCAAGTTCCTCCTCCTGGGGAGCCTGGGGCACCCTTGAGGCTGTGCGGGGCTATTGGAACTGTGTCCACCTGGCTCCACGGGGCCGCAGCGTGCGGCCTGAGCACCTCCTGCCCTTCTGCCAGGGCGAGGAACTGACGTGCACTGGCATTTACATCCCAAGTGGTTCCTTCAGTGTTTCATCAGTTAGGTAAGGGAACCCGAGGAACCCTGCTGCCTCATCCTGTCCCCTGACCCCAGGGAGGGCCGAGTTCAACCCTACTCTCCAGACAAGCCAGGCCAGACCTTGGGCCCGAAGGCTGAGGCAGGCAGCCCAGACCCACCTAGAGAAGCCCAGAGTGTCCCTGGAGGAGTTTTGAGGGAACGGGCTGTCTCTGCCTCAGCTCCCCCAGGGAGGCCTGGTCAGCCTGGGCTGTGGATGAGCCCTCGGGCCATTCTGCAGTTAGCCTGGGGTCCTCTTGTGGCCTATTGGCAGAAATGGGGGCAGAGTCTGTGCCCCCAGGTCTGTGGGTAGTGCTGGCCAGGATTAGAACCCAGAGTGACCTGGTGCCCTGATCTCCCTGGGAGGAGTACATGCCCAGGAGGGGCTGTGGTGCCTCCTCGGATGTAGCCCGGGGGGGTGGGGGCGTCAGAGGCAATGGGCAGATGGGAGACCCAAGGGGCTCTGCTCAAGCAACTCCTCTCAACCCCCACTCCCCAAAACCCCTTATCCCTACCCTGAAGCACTGGGACACCTAAACCCTGGACATGGAGCCTGTGCTCACAGCCATGGCTTACATGATCCTCAAAGTACACAGGAGTAAGTGGGCCCCTGGGAGCCCAGGTGTGCCCGAGGCTGGGGGTGAGGGGGCAGGGGTGTTGACCCCCTACTCTGAGCAGCACCCAGGCCTGGGGACGGGGGGACGGCTGAGCAGGCGAGTTGATCAGGACTCCCTGAGTGAGCAGCAGGCAGGGCCCTCCCTCGGTCATAGCACTGCCCACGGTGATCCTGCACAGCTGGACCCTCAGCTGCTGCCCTTGGGAGGCACCTGGAGGCCACAGAGCAGGGAGCCTCTGGGTCTCACTCACACCCACTGCCCAGAGAGCCTCCTGAAGCTGTCCCTGGAAGGTCCTCGGGAGTTTCTGCAGGACGTGCTGGTCCGGCCCTGGGCCCTGGAGGATGAGGTGGTGCTCAGACAACTTTGGGCCTCCTCCACGACCCAGCTCCGAAAGATGAAGTGTGACCTGCCCCTGCCCAGGTGTACCTAGGGCCCCATCCCCTCCCGATTCTGCTTGCTGGGGCTGCTCACGTGGATAGGGCCCCCGGGTTTTCCTCCTCATCTCTGGCCCTCTCCTCTTCTGCTCCAGCCTCAGGGAAACCAGGCCGGGACTGAGTGTGCAGGCACTCACTGCAGGGGCTGGGTACCAGCAGTGTGGAGGGCTGTGGACAACGTCAGGCCAGGGGGACCACCCGGGAGCCAAGAGGACCCCTGGGGCCCTCCAGCTGGGGACATACAGCCTGCTGGAGATGCAAAACCAGCCTGCCTCTTTCCAACAGGACCTGGAGAGTTACCCCAGGAGGCCCCTGGGCCTGGAGTGAGTGTCCCGGCAATTGAGCCTCCCCTCCCTTCTATTACCTAGATGCTGCCCAGAGTGGACGAGCAGGCCTCCCCAGGCGCAGCCACACAACCTGAGCAGTCTGGACCCCCTCCTGGCAGGGCCATCCTCAAGGCCAAGGAGCTGCTGCAGGAGGGAAGCTCCCCAGAGCCCACGGCTGTACACCTGTGCCTGGGAACACAGGGGGCTCTGCTTCTGTCTCAGCTGTCCCCAGCCCAGGACACCTCGCTGGCCCGGAGGCCCCGTAGCGAAAATACCCCCTCCTCATGCTCCCAGAGAACCAGTACAGTGCAGGCAGGTGGCACCCAAACAAGGACCTGAAGCCAGAACACTGGGTCCCGTTCACTTTGGCACCTGCCTGGGCCACACCACAGGCCACACAGCAAACCAGATAATAGAATCCCCCTTGGATGCCCCTCACGGGGTTCACCCAGCCCACTAAGATGACACTATAGGGATCCAGATACGCTTCCTGTCCTTCAAGTCCCTCACTGGGCAGTGATAGGCAGGGCCAGCCCATGCCAGGGCAGCACTGAACCCGCAACCCCAAGGCCCCACAGCGTCCTGGGGCCATCTGACCTCTGCCTCCACAGGGAAGCTCCATGCTCCTGGGCCTCTGGAGAAGAGCGAAATGGTGAGGGTGGGGGCCCTGAGGCCATGGCCAGCGGACACCATGCCCTGTCTCATCTCATTGTCCTTCCTGGAGGGCGCCCCCTCAACAGGAAGAGTCCCCGACCCAGAGGGACCTGAGCTGGCCTCTCCCTAGGCTCTGGGAGAGAGGGTCGACATGAGCCCCAAAAGGGACAGAATAAAGACTGATGAGATTGAGCTCCCTGTGGCCCTGACCAGTTCTGGATTCTGCCCCAAGGCTCAGTGACCCTCTCAGAGCAGGATGTGGCCTCCTGGGACCCGGGCGTGCGCCACAAATCCAGGTCGCTGACCTAGGACAGCACTGGGAATAACAGGGCACCCAGGGCAGGGGCAGGAGGGACAGGCTGCTGGGCCATACCCTCATCCACAGTAGGAGGCAGACTCACCCACATGCTGGGTCTCCAGCAGTCAGTCCCCTGGCACGTGAGCCAGAAACTAGGGTCCAGATGACCTGCTGGGATCCAGCACAGGAACCCTGAAGTTGCAGGTCCAGGTCTGGTCTGCTGTCCTCAGAACTGCCTCTCAGGCCCCAACCTCAAGACACGTGCCCCCATTCGGGGTCGGCACAGCTTCCAAGCTGGGGCACTCTGGCACCAACACCCCCATGTGACTTTGGCTTTCTCCAACAAGAAAGGAAGGTTCCCCTCCCAAGGGGAAGGCTCGCATCCTCAGCCCGGAGCCCCTGTTTACTGTTGAAAGTTCAATAAAGTGTGGTTGTGTTAAAATGCACGGCCACCTCATTTCTGCATCTGCCAGAGCTCTGTACAAAAGGAGGGGACAGAACCCCAGAAGGGAGGAGGGGGCCCTGCCCAGGCCCCTAATAGCTCTTGCACAGGGGCCGGCAGGAACACAAAGCTGACCTGCCCTCCTGTCTTCCAAGGTCAGCCAGATGTCAGGGGCAGGACATTCACAGACTTACTGCGACTCAGCCTGTGCCCCACAGGTCAGGACAGGGCTGGGAGACAGTGACAGCCGGGGCCGGGGGCCTCAGTTCACGACGGTCTGTGCAAAGTGCCCTGGGAGATCTGCGCTGCCTCTGTCCAGGGAGCCTGGACTGGCTGGCCTCTGGGGCGCTTCCAACCTTCTTTGCCCTGAACCTCTGATCCTGGGACATAGAGAGCCATCGGGGCGGGCAACGTGGCCCTGGTAGTGACGTCAGGACAGCAGGCACTTGCAGCTCATGCTCCCAGGCCCCCTCACCGGGCGGGCTCAGCTTGCACACCTTGTGCTACCGCATCTCCTGCACCAGCGTGTGGAAGGATCCTCCACGCCCTAGTGAGTAGGGGATGAGGGATATTGGGGCTCAGCCTGGGTGTCTGGAGCACAGGGAACTGAGGGACCCCAGCCCCAGCTGACCCCCAAAGTCCTCTCACCACCAGGGCTGAACCCCCATGTCCTCTGTCCCCACGGGGTTCACCCCAGTGTCCCCTCCCCCCCAGGGATACCCGCTATGTCCCTCCCAGCATAGGGCTGACCCTCAGTCCCCTCTGCATCCACAACAGCTGAGCACAAGCCCTCATGTAGGCCCCACAGGCACGGTGGGCACCTGTGCTGTCCCTGGCCTCACCGGGGAAGGAAGGAGGTTTCTGCAGGACACACTCACATGGTGACCAGCAGTGCTCCTGCTTAGGGTGACAGTTAGTGTTCTGTGTCGCTAATGCTGGCTCCTCCTCCCCGGTTCTTGCCACAGGAAATGAAGGAGGAGGCCCAGGTCTCCTCCTGGTACATCAAACAGATAGATCTAGATATCAACAGAAGCTTCCGCAACCACATCATGGTCATGTTGTGGGACCGCTTTGGGGTCGGGTGAGGCTGCTGGACAATGGGCTTCTGGGGCCCCAGGGGAGGCCCAAGGGCTTCTGGGTAAAGAACACAGGGTGTCTCGGCCAGGTAGAACTGCGCTGGCAAATAAAACACTGCCGTGTGGTAAAGTGCTCAGGATGACTCACGTGGTCCCCCCTGGGTCTCTGGGATGGGGAGGCCACCAGGACGGGGCCTCCAGGTGTCACTGTGTGAGCTGAACCCCAAGCGGGTTTGGAGATGCCCCGTTAAGAGCAGGGCACAGGGGCAGGGGCCGTGTGGGGGCAGGAAGGGGACCTGGGGGCGGGGCAGCACCGCCACAGCTGGACCAGGACACACGGACCCAATGAGGGTCGGACAGGTGAAAGGGACACCCGCCCTCAGTGTTTTTATGTATTTCTGAATGTTGTGCATTGAATTTTAGACAATTTGCACTGCTTGTAAACATATCTAGTATGATGAGCCCCCAAATGCCATCCCCTGTCTAGCCAGGGTCCTGAGCCGACCACACAGGTCCCCAGCAGCAAGTGTGTCACAGCAAACCCCAGACCTGGGGTCGAATTTATCTATAGCTCATCTGTGTGGCCTTGTACCCTGCTGTCCTTGCCATCTGGGAGCATCCTATGGGAGCCTGGGCAGTGAGGGAGCCGTGGGAGCCTGACAACCAAGAGGGGAGGGCTCTGAGGGGCCTCAGGAGTAGACACCCTCCATCAGGCAGTGGCTCTTGCAGGAAGTGGGCTATTGCCAGGGCACGAACCAGATCGTGGCCATCCTGCTGATATTCCTGACTGAGGAGGATGTCTTCCGGGCGCTGGCCCAGCTGATGACCTACGGGAGGCACACCATGCAAGTTAGGGGCTGGATGGGCCGCTGGTCCAGACTACAGCTCAGAACGGCCTCCTTGCAGGGCCACTCCAGCCATGGGGCAGGAGGGGACCCCCACTCAGCCTGCCTCCCACTGGCATGGGCACCGCTTCCCCAGGTGGCCCTTGGTTTCCTGGAGCAACGGCCACCTGCACCATTTGCAGACTAGTCTTGCACTCCCGCTGCTCTCTCAGCCCTGACTTTGGTTGCTTTCTTGCCCCCAGGACCCCCCTCCAACCCACAGCCGACCAAATCCAAGTGCAGCATCTCCTGCTCCTGGGAGACCCCATCCTGATTCCAAAGCCCCAGAGATGGCCATGCCCACCCATAAGTCTCCCCGTGGCCTATACTCCCGGTCCCTTGGTGCTGGGGACCCTAGGCCCCTCCCCACGCTGACTACCACAAACAGGCATCCCCAGGGCTTCCTCCATCGGGTAGCTTCCTCCTCAGGAGCTCCCCGAGAGGGCTGCCCCTATGTGTGGCTCCCAGCTTATGAGGCATCGAGGAAGGAGAGGCAGCCGGCACTCAGCTGGGACCCCCTGTCACACATGTAAATGTGGCCCAGTTGGACTTTCAAACTGAGCTGACCCTCCAACAGAAATTTACTGCAATGAACAAGACCAAGGTTGACGAGGAGATATCAAGTATCCACCTGATGCCAGCACCTACAGTGATAAAGATTATGGATTCCAGCCAGTTAGGTGTTAGGATGACACAGCTCAAGGGCACATAGCTGCACAGTGAGAGATACACACTCCAAAATGAACAAAAATCGGAATCCCCCTCGACGTTGTCAAAGGGCAGCAGAATGGTTACATACTCGATGCTAAGGTCACTTGGGAGAATAGATTGAAGATCCTACAAATCACGACTGCACAGAGGTGTTGGAGGCATGGAGATGTGCCTGTTGGGTTCTGACAATGTGCCAGGAGCGGTAGGAAGCATCTTACAGAGGGTGGACTCCCTCTTAGCAAAGGACACCAGAACCCTTCGAAGATGATACATGGTGAAATCTGTCCTCCTCTCTTTCTATTTTTGGTTTTCCCACTATTTGGTTCTTCATAATTCTATTTCAGCCTCCACCCTTCATCCAAGCCAATGACCATACAGGCTTTTTTAGGACATTGGGTCCCACAAGGAGGCACATCTTTCCCTACCAGGTTCAGAAATGATTATTGCCCAGGTTTGTGCTGATCCACCTAACTCGTGCCTTCACAGCTCTTCTCTCCTTACAGAAGGAGAGGAAACACAGGTCTTACAATGAAAGAAGCCCACTCCCACTCGGGTGGGACTGTCACTTGTGGGGAACGTCATCTGGGCAAAGTAGTGAAAGCGGGAGTGCGTAAGAATAGGTTGTAGGTTAGCCATAGTCTGGTTCGAGTATTTTCCTGAAGCAAGCACTTACTTTCGATATCATGTTTTATATCTTCATCAGTTTATTAGTTTTAAAATATTGTATTTTTATGTAACCCCTACATCCAACATGGAATTCACACTCACAACCCTGACATGAGCATCCACTGACCAAGGCTGCCAGGCACCCCTGTGCCATGTTTTATAACTCTTTGCTTGATTGCCTATCTCTGCATCCAACTGGAACATTGAGTCCATAATGGTGGAGCTTTAGCTTCCTCCAAATCCCAGAACCACCTGCTTTATCCAAATCCTATTATGATGTTTGCCATTGAATAGCATTTTAAATCAATCTTCAGTAAAATGACCACTGGTGAGGAAATTGTCAACTTTTAACGTGCTGGCCCTGCTCCCTCGATCCCAGGGAAGCTATGCTTTCTTTAACATTTATCAAGATCCAAAGGACTCCACCAAACCTGAGAGTGTGGGCTCAATTTCTGCCCTGACACACGTTGTATGTCTGGTTCAATTAATAGGTATCAATCCATCACAGGGGGCCTGGCCGGCTCAGTGTGTTTGGTAAGAAGCAGCGATTCTTGATCTCCCGTTAGTGATTTCAAGCCCCATGTTAAGTGTAGAGATTACAGAAAAAGAAACTCTTAAAAATAATCAATCAATCAGTTGATCTGGGGAGACACAGTTCCAGATCCCACAGGGGCAGGGAGCTAGTTTACAGGTCTATACACAGGATCATAAGCAGCAGAGCACAAATTCAGAACTTTCAGTAGTCGGCTAGTGTAGGGGACACACCAGCATTAAGGGTGCTCACGTGGCTAAGTGAGGGGCAGCCCCAAGACCCATTGGGTATGTTTAGTGTCCTGGGGTCATAAGGACAGTGGCACCAACTGTTCCCAGGAGCAGGAATGCGGAAACCGGCTGAGAGCAGTGGGTCTAGAGGCCAGCTTTCTGTACTGTGCGGTCAAGAACTGCAAACCCCTGTGCAGTCATGGGACTGCTTTACTCGGACTGAAGAAGCAGGTGTCCCTCCGGGGCAGGGAGAGCAGAGTTCTCCTCCAGGGGAGGCCCTAAATTTTGGATTTTTGAAACTAGTCACTCATCTGAAATTTAAATAAAATAAAAAAGCTCAGACACAGGGAGGGTGAATGCGGGGTTCTGACAAAAACTGCAGAGACAAGAGGGCTTGATGTCTTCTGTGAAGGCTCACTGCAGACCTGGGGGCTCCAGGGCAGGGAACCCAGGGCCACCACACTCATCCTGCCCAACAGCACGGAGTCCTCAGGGAGCAGCACAGCGCCGCCTGGTGGAGGCCAGAGACGCTTACACCGAGCCCCGCCTCAAAAGCCTGCAGGTGCATCTTCACTAAGGCAAGTGGGCACCTGACAATCAGGGGGACGGCCCCTCCCCCAGAAGACCCGCACAGACCACTGGCTCCCACCAAGTACTGATCACAGCGGCCTGCAAAGCTTCACCTCTAAGGAGAAAGTAGGATCTGGCTTCCTTTGTACTTTTCCTTATTTATTATTTTTCATGTATTATCATCAATTATTTTTATTAATTTCTTAATTTTAATTGTTATGTATATACTTATATATTTCTTATTTTTTATTACTTTCATTGTACTTTAATTTTCTTTCTTATTTGGGTCTAGATTCTTCTAATAATTAATAATTAACAACCAGGCTAAAACACACCCAGGATCTTGTTTAGGGGCGTTTTTGTTGTTATTGTTGTTTTCCCTGTTTTTTCTTTTTCTCTCTTCCTTCTTTTATGGGGAAAATAATGGGGTGGAGAAATTACCTCCAAAAAGAACACGAGGTAGTACTCACAGCCTGGGATTTAATCAATGCAGAGTAAGATGTCTGAACTAGAATTTAAAACAACTAATATAAAGATAGTAGCTGGTTTGGAAAAAGAGCTTAGAAGACAATACACAATCCTTTACTGTAGAGATAAAAGAACTAACATCTAGTCAGGCTGACATAAAAAATGCTATAACTGAGACTCAGTCCAAGGTGGAAGCCCTAAAAACAAGAAACGAAATGGACCAGAGAGACAGACTTAGGGAACTCAGACTCTTATTAAAACAATAACATCCACATCATAGGAGACTCAGAACATGAAGAGAGAGATAAAGGGGCACAAGTTTTATTTGAACAAATTATATAAACCTCTCTAATGTGTGGAAGGACCCCCACACAGAAACCAAGAGCACAGAGAACTCCCACTAAATATAACAAAAGCTGACAATCGTCAAGAACATCAGAGTCATATTCACAACATACACAATCACGGTTAGAATCCTAAAAGCGGTGGGTCGGTGAGAGTCCTTAACCTACATGGGAAGACTAATTCAGTTCACAGCAGATCTGTCCACACAGACATGAAAGGCGAGGAGGGGCAAGATGGTTGAAGAGTGGGGTCCCCAAATCACCTGTCTCCACCAAATTACCTAGATAAGCTTCAAATCATCCTGAAAGTCTACAAATTCGGCCTGAGATTTAAAGAGAGAACAGCTGAAACGCTACAGTGAGAAGAGTTCGCGCTTCTATTAAGGTAGGAAGACGGGGAAAAAGAAATAAAGAAACAAAGGCCTCCAAGGGGGAGGGACCCCGCGAGGAGCCGGGCTGAGGCCGGGGCGAGTGTCCCCAGGACAGGAGAGCCCCGTCCCGGAGAAGCAGGAGCTGCACCGACCTTCCGGGGCGGAAAGGGGCTCCAGGGAGTTGGAGCAGGACCCAGGAGGGCGGGGATGTCCTCGAGCTCCCGGGGACACTAACAGACACCTGCGCCCCCGGAGAGTGCACCGAGCTCCCCAAGGGCTGCAGCGCGCACGGCGGGACCGGAGCAGCTTGGGGGGTTGGGGGTCGGGGGCGGCTCCGCGGAGGGGGCTGAGGGGCGGTAGCGCGAATCCAACAGCGCAGGCTCCGGAGCACAGGGCGCCGGGACACAGCCCAGGATCCGGCCTCCCCCGGGACAGGCAGAGGCCGGGAGGGCCCAGGACAGCAAGGAAGCTCCTGCCCTGAGCTGAGCAGATCAGCGGCCCCGCCCCGGAGCCTCCAGGCCCTGCAGACGGAGTTCCTGCCGGGGCTGAATCCAGGTTTCCAGAGCTGCCGCAGCCACCGTGGTCATGCCTCCTGGGGCCTCACGGGGTAAACAAGCCCCACTGAGAACTGCACCAGGCAGGGGCACAGCAGCTCCCCCAAGTGCCAACACCTGAAAATCAGCACAACAGGCCCCTCCCCCAGAAGACCAACTAGAATAACAAGTTCCAGGGAAAGTCAAGGGACTTAAAGTATACAGAATCAGAAGATACTCCCCCGTGTTTTTTTGTTTGTTTGTTTTTTGCTTTTTGATTTCTGTTTGCTTCCCCCACCCTTTTTTCCCTTTCATTCTTTTTCTTTCTCTTTTTCTTTTTTCTTTTTTTTCTTCCTTTTTTTCTTTTTCTCCTTTCTTTCTTTTCTTTCTTTCTTTCTTTCTTTCTTTCTTTCTTTCTTTCTTTCTTTCTTTCTTTCTTTCTTTCTTTCTTTCTCTTTTTCTCCTTTTCCCAATAAAACTTGTTTTTGGCCATTCTGCACTGAGCAAAATGACTAGAAGGAAAACCTCACCTCACCTCAAAAGAAAGAATCAGAAACCGTCCTCTCTCCCACACAGTTACAAAATCTGGATTACTATTCAATGTCAGAAAGCCAATTCAGAAGCACTATTATACAGCTACTGGTGGCTCTAGAAAAAAGCATAAAGGACTCAAGAGACATCATGACTGCAGAATTTAGATCCAATCAGGCAGAAATTAAAAATCAATTGAATAAGATGTAATCCAAACTAGAAGTCCTAACAACGAGGGTTAACGAGGTGGAAGAACGAGTGAGTGACATAGAAGACAAGTTGATGGCAAAGAGGGAAAATGAGGAAAAAAAGAGACAGACAATTAAAAGACCATGAGGTTAGATTAAGGGAAATAAACGACAGCCTGAGGAAGAAAAACCTACGTTTAATTGGGGTTCCCAAGGGCGCCAAAAGGGACAGAGGGCCAGAATATGTATTTGAACAAATCCTAGCTGAAAACTTTCCTAATCTGGGAAGGGAAACGGGCATTCAGATCCAGGAAATAGAGAGATCCCCCCTAAAATCAAGAAAAACCGTTCAACACCTCGACATCTAATAGTGAAGGTTGCAAATTCCAAAGATAAAGAGAAGATCCTTAAAGCAGCAAGATACAAGAAATCCCTGACTTTTATGGGGAGGAGTATTAGGGTAACAGCAGACCTCTCCACAGAGACCTGGCAGGCCAGAAAGGGCTGGCAGGATATATTCAGGGTCCTAAATGAGAAGAACATGCAACCAAGAATACTTTATCCAGCAAGGCTCTCATTCAAAATGGAAGGAGAGATAAAGAGCTTCCAAGACAGGCAGGAACTGAAAGAATATGTAACCTCCATACCAGCTCTGCAAGAAATTTTAAGGGGGACTCTTAAAATTCCCCTTTAAGAAGTTCAGTGGAACAATCCACAAAAACAAGGACTGAATAGATATCATGATGACACTAAACTCATATCTGTCAATAGTAACTCTGAATGTGAACGGGCTTAATGACCCCATCAAAAGGCGCAGGGTTTCAGACTGGATAAAAAAGCAGGACCCATCTATTTGCTGCCTACAAGAGACTCATTTTGGACAGAAGGACACCTACAGCCTGAAAATAAAAGGATGGAGAACCATTTACCATTCGAATGGTCCTCAAAAGAAAGCAGGGGTAGCCATCCTTATATCAGATAAACTAAAATTTACCCCGAAGACTGTAGTGAGAGATGAAGAGGGACACTATCTCATACTTAAAGGATCTATCCAACAAGAGGACTTAACAATCCTCAATATATATGCCCCGAATGTGGGAGCTGCCAAATATTTAAACCAATTAATAACCAAAGTGAAGAAATACTTAGATAATAATACACTTATACTTGGTGACTTCAATCTAGCTCTTTCTACCCTCGATAGGTCTTCTAAGCACAACATCTCCAAAGAAATGAGAGCTTTAAATGATACCCTGGACCAGATGGATTTCACAGATATCTACAGAACTTTACATCCAAACTCAACTGAATACACATTCTTCTCAAGTGCACATGGAACTTTCTCCAAAATAGACCACATACTGGGTCACAAATCGGGTCTGAACCGATACCAAAAGATTGGGATCGTCCCCTGCATATTCTCAGACCATAATGCCTTGAAATTAGAACTAAATCACAACAAGAAGTTTGGAAGGACCTCAAACACGTGGAGGTTAAGAACCATCCTGCTAAAAGATGAAAGGGTCAACCAGGAAATTAAGGAAGAATTAAAAAGATTCATGGAAACTAATGAGAATGAAGATACAACCGTTCAAAATCTTTGGGATGCAGCAAAAGCAGTCCTAAGGGGGAAATACATCGCAATACAAGCATCCATTCAAAAACTGGAAAGAACTCAAATACAAAAGCTAACCTTACACATAAAGGAGCTAAAGAAAAAACAGCAGATGGACCCTACACCCAGCAGAAGAAGAGAGTTAATTAAAATTCGAGCAGAACTCAACGAAATCGAGACCAGAAGAACTGTGGAACAGATCAACAGAACCAGGAGTTGGTTCTTTGAAAGAATTAATAAGATAGATAAAACATTAGCCAACCTTATTAAAAATAAAAGATAGAAGACTCAAATTAATAAAATCATGAATGAGAAAGGAGAGATCACTACAAACACCAAGGAAATACAAACGATTTTAAAAACATATTATGAACAGCTATACGCCAATAAATTAGGCAATCTCAAAGAAATGGACGCATGCCTGGAAAGCCACAAACTACCAAAACTGGACAGGAAGAAATAGAAAACCTGAACAGGCCAATAACCAGGGAGGAAATTGAAGCAGTCATCAAAAACCTCCCAAGACACAAGAGTCCAGGGCCAGATGGCTTCCCAGGGGAATTCTATCAAACGTTTAAAGAAGAAACCATACCTATTCTCCTAAAGCTGTTTGGAAAGATAGAAAGAGATGGAGTGCTTCCAAATTCGTTCTGTGAGGCCAGCATCACCTTAATTCCAAAGCCAGACAAAGACCCCACCAAAAAGGAGAATTACAGACCAATATCCCTGATGAACATGGATGCAAAAATTCTCAACAAGATACTAGCCAATAAGATCCAACAGCACATTAAGAAAATTATTCACCACGACAAAGTAGGATTTATCTCCGGGACACAAGGCTGGTTCAACACTCATAAAACAATCAATGTGATTCATCATATCAGCAAGAGAAAAACCAAGAACCCTATGATCCTCTCATTAGATGCAGAGAAAGCATTTGACAAAATACAGCATCCATTTCTGATCAAAACTCTTCAGGGTGTAGGGATAGAGGGAACTTTCCTCGACATCTTAAAAGCCATCTATGAAAAGCCCACAGCAAATATCATTCTCAATGGGGAAGCACTGGGAGCCTTTCCCCTGAGATCAGGAACAAGACAGGGATGTCCACTCTCACCACTGCTATTCAACATAGTACTGGAAGTCCTAGCCTCAGCAATCAGACAACAAAAAGACATTAAAGCATTCAAATTGGCAAAGAAGAAGTCAAACTCTCCCTCTTCGCCAATGACATGATACTCTACATAGAAAACCCAAAAGTCTCCACCCCAAGATTGCTAGAACTCATACAGCAATTTGGTAGCGTGGCAGGATACAAAATCAATGCCCAGAAATCAGTGGCATTTCTATACACTAACAATGAGACTGAAGAAAGAGAAATTAAGGAGTCAATCCCATTTACAATTGCACCCAAAAGCATAAGATACCTAGGAATAAACCTCACCAAAGAGGTAAAGGATCTATACCCTAAAAACTATAGAACACTTCTGAAAGAAATTGAGGAAGACACAAAGAGATGGAAAAATATTCCATGCTCATGGATTGGCAGAATTAATATCGTGAAAATGTCAATGTTACCCAGGGCAATATACACGTTTAATGCAATCCCTATCAAAATACCATGGACGTTCTTCAGAGAGTTAGAACAAATTATTTTAAGATTTGTGTGGAATCAGAAAAGACCCCGAATAGCCAGGGGAATTTTAAAAAAGAAAACCATATCTGGGGCCATCACAATGCCAGATTTCAGGTTGTACTACAAAGCTGTGGTCATCAAGACAGTGTGGTACTGGCACAAAAACAGACACAGAGATCAATGGAACAGAATAGAGAACCCAGAAGTGGACCCTGAACTTTATGGTCAACTAATATTCGATAAAGGAGGAAAGACTATCCACTGGAAGAAAGACAGTCTCTTCAATAAATGGTGCTGGGAAAATTGGACATCCACATGCTGAAGAATGAAACTGGACCACTCTCTTTCACCATACACAAAGATAAACTCAAAATGGATGAAAGATCTAAATGTGAGACAAGATTCCATCAAAATCCTAGAGGAGAACACAGGCAACACCCTTTTTGAACTCGGCCACAGTAACTTCTTGCAAGATACATCCACGAAGGCAAAAGAAACAAAAGCAAAAATGAACTATTGGGACTTCATCAAGATAAGAAGCTTTTGCACAGCAAAGGATACAGTCAACAAAACTCAAAGACAACCTACAGAACGGGAGAAGATATTTGAAAATGACGGATCAGATAAAGGGCTAGTTTCCAAGATCTATAAAGAACTTCTTAAACTCAACAGCAAAGAAACAAACAATCCAATCGTGAAATGGGCAAAAGACATGAAGAGAAATCTCACAGAGGAAGACATAGACATGGCCAACATGCACATGAGAAAATGCTCTGCATCACTTGCCATCAGGGAAATACAAATCAAAACCACAATGAGATACCACCTCACACCAGTGAGAATGGGGAAAATTAACAAGGCAGGAAACAACAAATGTTGGAGAGGATGCAGAGAAAAGGGAACCCTCTTACACTGTTGGAGGGAATGTGAACTGGTTCAGCCACTCTGGAAAACTGTGTGGAGGTTCCTCAAAGAGTTAAAAATAGACCTGCCCTACGACCCAGCAATTGCACTGTTGGGGATTTACCCCAAAGATTCCGATGCAATGAAACGCCGGGACACCTGCACCCCAATGTTTCTAGCAGCAATGTCCACAATAGCCAAACTGTGGAAGGAGCCTCGGTGTCCATCGAAAGGTGAATGGATAAAGAAGATGTGGTTTATGTATACAATGGAATATTACTCAGCCATTAGAAATGACAAATACCCACCATTTTCTTCAAAGTGGATGGAACTGGAGGGTATTATGCTGAGTGAAATAAGTCAATCGGAGAAGGACAAACAGTGTATGTTCTCATTCATTTGGGGAATATAAATAATAGTGAAAGGGAATATAAGGGAAGGGAGAAGAAATGTGTGGGAAATATCAAAAAGGGAGACAGAACAAAAAGACTCCTAACTCTGGGAAACGAACTGGGGGTGGTGGAAGGGGAGGAGGGCAGGGGGTGGGGGTGAGTGGGTGACAGGCACTGAGGAGGACACTTGGCGGGATGAGCACTGGGTGTTATTCTGTATGTTGGTAAATTGAACACCAATAAAAATTATTTTATTAAAAAAAAATAGAAACAGACAAGGAAAAGAAAAGGCATCCACAGCTGTAAGGGGGAAGTCAAAATGTCCCTATTGCAGAAGACACACTACTAAAAAAAGGAAACCCTAGAGGCTCCACCACAACTGTTAGACCTAATGAGTGACATCACTTGGGGACACAAAATGAACGTAGAAAGATTGGTAGCCTTTCTGTGTACCAACAATGAACATTCAGAAAGGAAATTAAGAAAATAATTCCATTCTCAGTAGCATCAAAAAGAACAAAACAATGTGTCTGAACCAAGGCAGTGAAAGACTTGTACAATGAAAACCGGAAGACTTTGGGAAGACATTGGGGCTCCTGGGGTGGGAGCCTTCCTCTTGTGAAAATGACGACAGTCCCTGATACAACCCTCACTTTCAATGGAATTCCTATGAAAATCATGGTGGCAGATTTTAGACATAGGAAAAAGACCCCTAACTTTCGTCTGCCCCTACAAATGACCCTGGATAGGAAAAACTACTGAGAAGCAGAGCAGAGCTGGATGCAGCACTTTTCTATTTCAAACTATGTCACAGAGCCACAGAATTAAAACTGTGTGACTCTAGGGTCCTGTCTGGCTTAGTCAGTTAAGAATAGGACTCTCAGTCTCACCTCAGGTATTGATTTCAGGGTCATGAGTTCAAGCCCTGAGCTGGGCTATGAATGAGGGAAGGAGCCTACTTAACAAAAATCAAACCCACAATGGTGTGGTCCTGGCATAATCGGATTGAGCAGAATAGAGAGCCTGGAAGGAAATGCACTCTGATGTGGTCTACTGATGCTTTTTGAAAATTTTATTTTAAATTCAATTAATTAACATATAGTGTATTCCTAGTTTCAGAGGTAGAATTCAAGAGGTGTTGGATATAAAACCCAATGCTCATGACATCACCTTCCCTTCCCCTGTTACCCTGTTTCCCCAACCCCCTGCCCTCCAGCGACCCTCAGTTTGTTTCCTATGATTAAGAGACTCTTTTTCCTCCCTCTCTGTTGTCATCCTCTTTTTTCCCTTCCCTTCCCAGATGTCCATCTGTTTTGCTTCTTTAATTCCACATAGAAGTGCAACCATATCATAATTTTCTTTCCTAACTGACTTATTTCAATTAACATAATACCCTCTAGTTCTATCCATGTCTTTGCAAATGGCAAGATTTCATTCTTTCTGATTGCTGAGTTACATTCGTATATATATATATATATATATTCTTTATCCATCCATCTGTCCAAGGACATCGTGGCTCCTCCCACAGTTTGGCTGTTGTGGATACTGCTGCTGTGAACATTGGGGTGCAGTTGTTCTGGCGTTTCACTGCATCTGTATCTCTGGGGTAAACACTCAGTAGTGCAATTGCTGGGTCATAGGGTAGCTCTATTTTAATGCTTTGAGGAACCTCCATACTGTTTTCCAGAGAGGCTGTACCAGCTTGCATTCCCACCAACAGTGCAAGAATTTCCCCCTTGTCCAGACCCTGCCAACGTCTGTTGTCTCCTGTCCTTTAATTTTAGCCATTCTCACTGGTGTGAGGCAGTATATCATTGTGGTTTTCATTTGCATTTCCTGATGACAGGTGATGTGGAGCTTTTTTCACGTGCCTGTTGGCCTTTTGTAGGTCTTCCTTGGAGAAAAGTCCATTCATATCTTCTGCCCGTTATTCATTGGATTTTTTGTTTTTGAGTGTTGAGTTTGACAAGTTCTTTAGAGATCTTGGACACCTGACCTTTATCATTATGTCATTTGCAAATATCTTCTTCTATTATGTAGGTTGCCTTTTAGTTTTGTTGACTGTTTCCTTTGCTGTGCAGAAGCTTTTTATCTTGAGGTAGGTCCCAACAGTTCATTTTTGCTTGTTTCCTTTGCCTTTAGAGACGTGTCTTGCAAGGTTTTGTGGCCAAGGTCAAAAAGTTGCTTCCTGTGTTCTCTAGGATTTCGATGGGTTCCTATCTCACCCTTAGGTCTCTCATCCATTTTGAATTGATCTTTGAGTATGGCGTATGAGAGTGGTCTGGTTTCATTCTTCTGCATGTGCTGCCCGATTTTTCCAACACCACTATTGAAGAGACTGTATTTTTCCATTGGATATTCTTTCCTGCTTGGTCGAAGGTTAGTTGACCAACTTCTTTTGGTTAGGGTTTCATTTAGTGTTACGTTTGGTCAGGAGTTCAGGTTTTGTTTAGGGATGGGTGTTAGGGGTTAATGGTTAGGGGCTATGATTAGGATTTAGGATAGGTTCGGGGTTCGAGGCAGGGTTACAGGTAGAGGTTGGGTTAGGTTTTAGAGTTTAGGATTAGGAGTTAGGGTAAGGTTAGGGGTTAGGGTAAGTAAGGGTAGGGTTAAGGTGAGGTTTAGGGTTAGAGTTTAGGATTAGGAATATTTTTAGGGTTAGGGGTTACAGTATGGGTTTAGGGATGGTTGTGAGGGGTTAATGGTTAGGGTTAGAGTTTTGGGTAGGGTTACGGTTAGGGGTTAAGTTTAGAAGGTTAAGGTTAAATTTTTAGGGTTTGGATTGGGTGTTAGAGGCTAGGGTTAGGAGATCGGGTAGAGTTAGGGTTTAGGCCTAGGGGGTATGGTAGGGGAACTGGTCACAGTTAGGGGTTAGGGTTAGAGTTTGGGTTAGAGGTTAAGGGTAGAATTAGGGTTAGGATTATGGTTGGTGTCAGGGTTAGGGTTAGATATGAGAGGTCAGAGTTTAGATTAAGGATTAGGATTAGGGTTTAGGTTTAGGGTTATGGTTGGAGTCATGGTTAGGTGTGTGGATTAGGGGCTAGTGATTCGTGTTTAGTTTTCAGTTAGTGATAGGTCCAGGGATAGGCTAGATGAAAGTTAGGATAAAGATTAGGTTAGGGTTATTGGCTATACACAGGTAGAGTTTGGATCTGGGCATCTTCCTGTCACTGGGATTCCTAGTGTCTTCAATGGGTTAGTTTTAAGTGTTTTATTTAGATTTTGGGTTAGGGTTTCTGCTTGGCATCCATCCATTCAGAGGCCTCCCTAGAGAATCAAACTCTAGGCTTCTGCTGGGGTGAGAATAGACATGGCCGGCATCTCCTGAGCTAATGAGGGGTTATATGGCTCTAAATACGATTTATTTGGGAATCAATTTCCATACTCATTTTATCTCTTGTGTGCACTGGTGTCATCAATACTAACAATTGTTATTTTAAAGTTTTACTTGAATTCCTGTTTGTTAACATAGTATAGTATTAGAAAATGTAGCGCACTCATGTGATGGAATATTATTCAGCTATAAAAAGGAACAAAGTGCTGATACACACTGCAACATAGGGAAGCTTTGCAAGCATTATGCCGAGCAAAAGGAGCCAAACAAAAAGCGTCCATGTTGTAGGATTCTATTTACATGAAATATAAATATATATAAATATAAATACCCAGAAGAGGTAAATCCACAGTGATGAAGAGCAGAGGAGTGGTTGCCAGAGGGAATGGTGGGGAGGGAATGAGGATGAACCGCCTACATAGCATAGCGTTTTATTTTGGAATAATGAAAATGTTCCCTAACTAAAGAGTGGTAATGGTCACCTGATATTGTGAATGTACGTAAGCCACTGAATTGTAGACCTTAAAATGGTCAAAAGGTAAATTTTATTTTATGTGTATTTTAACAGAAAAAATATGAAGACAAAATATTATTTAGCTCAAAGTTGAGACATATTATCATTCTTGAGAATATTTCAACACTTCTAATGGAAATCACAAAGACTAGATTTATATATTTAATGTCATCTAAAAAAAACCTATCCTAGAAATTAAATACCAGTGAAAATATTTCCTAGGAGTAAAGGTACACGGAAGATATTTTCAGAAACATATGCTAAAACATAACCACACACACCAAAGCTACTGTTGTCAATACAAATGGAAATTCTAAAGAATGTTTCTCAAGCAGAAGAAAAGTTACCTCTGAAGGACCAATGTCCTAAGTTGGATTCCTGTGAGGCACCCGCTACAGCACAGTCGCCAAAACGCTTCCAGGAGGAAACTGCAGAACCAGAAAACACCATGGTGAACTCTATTATAAACGGTCAAAGTAGATTAATTCCACAATTAAATTTTGGGAAATATTGAAAGTTACAAGCATTCCAAAATTCAGTTTATTACCCTAATAACTTTAAAATAGGACCAGGAACAGAAAATACTAAGACATATCAATACCATTCATGATGATGTAATCCTGAACAAAATCACTTGTTAGGGTTCTTTTTCATATTTCTAAAATCTGTCACCATGATTTTGATAGGAATTCTACTGAAAGTGAGGGTCGCTCCAGGTACTATCGACATTTTAATAGGATGAAGGCTCCCACCTCATGAGCCCAGGATGTCTTCCCAAATTCTTCCAGGTTTCAGTGTAGAAGCCTTTCACTTCATTGGTTCAATCTAATATTTTGTTCTTTTTGTTGCTACTGAGAATGGAGTCTTTTTCTTAATTTCCTTTCTGAGTGTTCATTGTTGGTACAGAAAGGCTACCAACTTTTCTATGTTCATTTTGTGTCCCCCAAGTGAAATCACTCATTAGGACTAACAGTTCTGGTGGAGCCTCTAGGGTTTCCTGTTTCTACTACTGTGTCTTCTGCCAATAGGGACAGTTTGACTTCCCCTTATAGGTGTGGATCCCTTTTCTTTCCCTTGTCTGTTTCCTATGGTAGGACTGCCAGGGCTAAGAGGGGACTTCCCTGTCTTGTTCCTGCTCTTAGGGGAGACGATTTCAAGTCTTCATCATAGAGTGTGATGTCAGCTCCGGGCCTACCTAACGGCCTTTTTTCTGTTGATGGAAATATCCTCAAAACCCACTATGATTTTTTTTACATTTGTTTTTATTTAAGTTCTATTTGGCAACACACAGTATAACCCCCAATGCTCATCCCATCAAGTGACCACTCACTGCCTATCACCGTTACCCTATCCCCGCGCTCACCTCCACCTTTTTTTATTTTACATATTTTTTAGTTGGAGTTCAATTTGCCAACATATAGCATAACACCCAGTGCTCATCCCATCAAGTGCCCCCCTCAATGCCCGTCACCCAGTCACCCCGACCCCCCGCCCACCTCCTTTTCCACCACCCCTTGTTTGTTAACCCACTAAGATTATGTTGTATTTTGTCAAATGCTTTTTCTGCAACTATTGAGATGAATGTATGGTTTTTGTCCTTTTCTCGTTAATGTGGTGGATCACTTTGCTTGCCAGAAAGGAAGTAGGTTGGAGATGGGCAAAATAGATGAATATTAAGAGCTATAAAAATCTGGTTCTAAAATATATAAGCCACAGAAACTAATAAGTACAGCCTAGGCAATGGAGTCAGTACTACTGTACTAACTTTGTACAGGGACTGATGCTGACTACAGTTCTTGTGGGGAGAGCTGAGTAATGTACGGAATGGAGCCACTAAGCTGTGGCCCTGAAACTAGTGTACCATTACATGTTGACTATACTTCAATAAATATTAATAGGGGTTTCTGATAGAAATCACGGTGGATCCCTGAAAGGCTTTTATACAATTGTTATACATATGAAGGCACCTCTGCAGAGATGATAAAGATTTCTCAAATATCTTCAATATTGATTATTAAAAGATTTGACAAAGCTTGCATTGAGAGGGGCAGAGGGAAAGGGAGACTCTCAAGTACACTACCCACACAGCTGGGTCCAGACCCCACGTGAGGCTCCACACCACAACCTCGAGATCCTGACCTGAGCCAAAATCGAGTCAACGTTTAACCAACTGAACCACCCAGGAGCCCCTCGAATGTTCTTAAGTGCAAAATCCATGCTGTGAACCCTTGGGGGTGGTAGGACAGCTGGGATACCAGTCTACTGAGAAGGGTGGAAGGCCTGGAGGGCCTGAGGGTGGGAACTAAGGACGTGGGAGGGTGCCTGCATACCTTCCCATGCAGCGTGGTGACAGGAACTCCCCTCACACCCTTGGCCTTCAGGGTGAAGGGCTAAGTGCTGACTGGACCCCCGACCTACAGTGATGACACGGAACACCATTGTGGGCAGAACTGTGGCGCCCCAGGGTTCCACCGTTGCCTGGCGCTACTCTGCGACCCCAGGCAGTTGGAGGCACTTGTGCTCCTGATCTGGCTCACAGAGGCCGAACTATCCCACTCTCCCCAGTACCCCAGTGTATAAAGTGTAGGTGCTCACACAGCGACAGGTCACAGGTCAGTGGGAGCTGCTCCCTGCCCCCCTCGGGCCAGTATGGGGCCTGTGGTTTCCAGTGGGTGTTCTGGCTTCCTGGCTTGGGAACACACCAATCCCCATGTGATGCCCATGAGGCAGCTCCTGCAGCCCTTCCACAGCTTCACGTGGTCAGAGCTGCCTCCCTGCTGCCCCAGGCCAGGGAAGGAGTCTGTGGTAGGTCTCCGGCAGCTCATCTGGGACCCACTCTCCCCTGTAAGCCCTGTTCTATACAGGGCATACCCAAACCATGACATTCCAGTGCATCCTAGGTGCATGGACCCCAACATGTGATGACCAAGGCCCGACTCTCTGGTCCGGAGTGGACGGTCAGGGTTTCTGGGTCCTCCTGGCCCTTGAGAAGGCTTGCTTTTCATGTATTGGATCATGGAGGCCCTTGTGCTCCCCGCAGAGCCCCACTCAGGCTATTCACAAATCCTTGTATTCAGGATGGGGTGTTTGGTCACACTTTTGCTGCCATAAGTTTTTAATTTTGATGATGTCCAGTTCATTGCTTTTCCCTTTGGTTGTTGTGCTTGTGGAACCTAAGAGAAACCGAACCTCCTGTCTGCCCCAAGCCAGCAGGAACACTCTCTGGCAGGCCCCTCCAATGCCATGGTGGCTGCAGTCCTTGGCTAGGAGATGTCACCCCAAGCATCAGGTCAGCAGTTCCCAGTAGGCTCCTGGTCCCCCTTGTGTAACTGATAAAGGTGTGGAGAGCTGTGTCCTCTAATGACAGCATGTCCTGGGACAGTGGCTGGGAAGGTGGACTGTAGGTGGGCGAGCTACAGACAGTGAGTTCCCGTGAGTGATCCTCCAACCCAGCATGTCCCCCTCGGAGCTACTGTGTTGTCTCCACCCTCTGATCAGACAGATGCAGACCTGCCCACAGGGAGCACACAGACGCATGTGTCTTCTGAAGGTTTTCATTCCGTGTCATCCTTAGATGTGTTTGCTTTACAGCACCAGGCAAGAGGACCTGGAGACCCTGCTGGCCTTGGAAAGGGCTGATATCATAGCCAAATACCATCAGCTGAGGCCCAGATAAGTACCATAGGCACTAGAGTACCCACTAGAGGTGGGGACCACACCTGCAAGAGCAGGTGAGGCCCAGGAGGGGCTCAGAACCAAGCATGTGCCGGGTCAGCCCAGGCAAGGACCACAGTCACCAGGAACAAGTGGGACCCTCGGGACGGACCCCGGCATCAGGAGCAAGTGAGGGTCTATCCTGGATCCTACTTATCAGTAGCTGATGAGCCCAGGAGGGGATCATAGTCACCAGGTCCCGATGAGGCCCAGGTGGTGAGCATCCTCGGGTATGTAGGAGCGCGTATGGCCCAAATGGTATCATAAGCAGCAAGAGCAATTATGTCCTGGGTGAGGATCATAGCAGAGTCTAGACAATGACACCCAAATGGGTGTTGTTGCCAATAGGCGCAGGTAAGGCCTGGTGAGGATCATAATCCTCAAGTGAACCAGATGTCCAGATGTTAGCCAACATGTAGAAGTGGGACCCAATCAGGGATCTGAATCTAAGCTGAGCAGGGAGGTCCCAGGCAGAGATGAAAATCAGAGGAACAGAGCATGAGGAAAAGGCTGGAGGCATAGAGTCAGGTGAGGCCCAGGTGGGGATCAGAGCCTAGCATGAGCCAAGTCAGTCCAGACAAGGACCATAGTCACCAGGAACAAGTGAGACTCTGGGGACAGACACAGCATCAGTAGCAAGTGAGGGTCGATCCGGGATCCTAGTCATCAGTAGCCGATGAGCCCAGGTGGGGATCATAGTCACCAGGTCCCGATGGGGCCCAGGTAGTGAGCATATACTTAGGTATGTAGGAAATGGTATGGCCCAAATGGTATCATAAGGAGCAAGAGCAATTATGTCCCGGGTGAGGATCATAGCAGAGTCCAGCCAATGACAATCAAGTGGGTGTTGTTGCCAGGACAAGCAGGTAAGGACAGGCGGGGATCATTGTCCTCAGGTGCACCAGATTTCCAGATGGTGTGTTATCCAGGAAGTAGAGGTGAGACCCATTCATGGATCCGAATCTAAGCTGATCAGAGAGGGCCCAGGCAGACATGAAAATCAGAGGAGCAGAGCACGAGTCAAAGGCTGGAGGCATCAGAGCCAGGTGAGGCCCAATAGGGGTCAGAGCCAAGAATGAGCCAGGTCAGCACAGACAAGGACTATAGTCACCAGGAACAAGTGAGACCCTGGGGACATTCCCAGGCATCAGTAGAAGTGAGGGTCCATCTTGGCTCGTAGTGATCGGTAGCCAATGAGCCCAGGTGGGGACCAAGGTCACCAGCTCCATGTGAGGCTCTGGTGGGGACCAGAGTCACCAGGTCAGGTCAGGCCCAGGTTGGGATCATCGCTGGTAGGAGCAGGTAAGGTTGTCAGGCTGCTCCCATTTGGCAGAGGGGCCCTTCCTCTCATGCCCGGCCAATCTCAGAGGGTCCTGGTCTCCCTCAGGATTCAGGGGAGAGGAGCCATTCTGCTCCCTTCTTTCCCCATGTCCCTGGCACTGATCGGTCCCCACCATGGGGTCCCATTGTTTCAGCATGCCAAGTACGGTGTCCACGGGACCTGGGATGATGCTGACCCATCACTGTGGAAGGTCATTGACTGTCTGAGCTTTCTTTTTTTTTTAATTATTTTTTATTGGTGTTTAATTTGCCAACATATAGTACAACACTCAGTGCTCATCCCGTCAAGTGCCCCCCGAAGTACCCGCCACCCAGTCACCCCCACCCCCCGCCCACCTCGCATTCCATCACTCCTAGCTCGTTTCCCAGAGATAGGAGTTTCTCATGTTCTGTCTCCCTTTCTTATATTTCCCACTCATTTTTTTCTCCTTTCCTCTTAATTCCCTTTCACTATTGTTTATATTCCCCAAATGAATGAGAACATACACTGTTTGTCCTTCTCTGATTGACTTATTTCACTCAGCATAATACCCTCCAGTTCCATCCACGTTGAAGCAAATGGTGGGTATTTGTCATTTCTAATGGCTGAGTAATATTCCATTGTATACATAGACCACATCTTCTTTATCCATTCATCTTTCAATGGACACCTGAACACCGAGGCTCCTTCCACAGTTTGGCTATTGTGGACATTGCTGCTAGAAACATCAGGGTGCCAGTGTCCCAGCGTTTCACTGAATCTGTATCTTTGGGGTAAATCCCCTGTAGTGCAATTGTTGGTTCGAGGGCAGATCTATTTTTAACTCTTTTGGGCCCTCATCCCAGGACCCCTCGCCAGCCCGGATGCCCCACAGGGAACTCCCTCCTCATGCTCCCAGGGAACCAGGAGAATACAGGCAGGTGGCACCCGAACAAGGACCTGAAGAGAAAACATTGGGTCCCCTTCCCTTTGGCACCTGCCTGGGCCACACCACAGGCCACACAGCAAAACAGACAATAGATTCCCCCTGGGACTCCCATCAGTGGGTCCACCCAGCCCACCAAGATGACACTGTAGGGATCCAGATACCATTCCTGCCCTGAGGCCACAGCAGCTCAAGCCACTCTCTGGGGAGTGATAGGCAGGGCCAGACCAGAGCCAGGGCAGTGCTGAACCCACTACCCCAAGGCCCCTCACAGTCCTGGAACCATCTGACCTCTGTCTCCACAGGGAAGCTCCATGCACCTGGGCCTCTGGAACAGAGCGTGATGGTGAGGATATGGGCCCTGAGGCTCTGGCCAGCAGACACCATGCCCTGCTTCATCTCACATACCTTCATAAAGGGCGCCCCCACAACAGGAAAAGAGTCCCTGAGCCAGAGGGACCTGGGCTGGCCTCTCCCAGGGTACTGGGGAGGCAGGTTCGACATGAGCCCCCCCAGGGTCAGAATGCAGTTTGATAGGTTGAGCCCCCCCGTGGCCCTGACCAGTTCTGGATTCTGCCCCAAGGCTCGGTGATCCTCTCAGAGCAGGATGTGTCTTCCTTGGTTCTGGGTGGGCCCCACAGATCCAGGTCGCTGACCTAGGTCAAAGCTGGGAATTTCAGGATACTCCAGGGCAGGGGCAGCAGGGGCAGGCTGCTGGGCCACATCCTCACCCACACTAGGAGGCAGGCTCCTCCACATGTTGGTCTCTGGGAGTCAGTCCCCTGGAACCAGTGGTCCAGAAGCCGGGGTCCAGCTGATATGCAGGGACCAGCTAGGGACCCTTAAGCTGCAGGGGCCCAGAGCAGGGACCCCTAAGCTGCAGGGATAGGTCAGGTCTGCTGTCCACAAATCTCAGGCTCCAACTTCAAGAAATGTGCCCACACTCAGAATCTTCCCAGGCTCCAAGTTAGGGGACTCTAGCACCCACACCCCCATGTGACTTCGGGTTTCCCTAAAGGACAGGATGGTCCCGCTCCCCCGGGGAAGGTGCGCACCCTAAGGTCGGAACCCCTGTTTGTTGTTGAAAGTTCAATAAAGTCTTGAGAGTTAAAATGCATGTCCAGCCCATTTCTGCGTCTCCCAGAGCTCTGTGCAAGCAGTGGGGACAGACCCCCAGAAAGGAGGAGGAGCCCTACCCAGCCCTTACTAGCCCCTGCACAGGTGCCACCAGGCACACAAAGCTGACCTGCCCCTATGACCTCCAAGTTCGGCCAATTCCAGGTCAGGACCCTCACAGACTTACTGGGACTCAGCCCATTCCCCGTGGGCCAGGATGGGGCTGGGAGAGAGTGACAGCTGGGGACTGGTGGCCTGAGTTCACGTTGGAATGTGCAAAGCGCCCTGGGAGATCTGTGCTCCCTCTGTCCACGGAACCTGGACTGGCCGGGCTCTGGGGGCGCTTCCAACCTTTTCGCTCTGAACCTGTGCTCCTGGGGCACAGCAGGCCAGCAGGGCGGTCAGTGTGGCCCTGGAAGGGACGTCAGGACAGCAGGTACTTGCAGCTCATGTACCCGGGCCCCCTCAGCAGGCGGGCTCAGCTGGCACACCTTGTGCTGCCTCGTCTCCTGCACCAGCATGTGGAGGATTCTCGACGCCCTAGCAGGTAGGATCTGGGGGAGAGTGGGGCTCAGCCTGGGGGCCTGGAGCCCAGGGGACCGAGGGACCCCAGACCCAGCTGACCCCCAATGTCCTCTCACCACCAGGGCTGAACGCCAATGTCCTCTGTCTGCTCAGGGTTGACCCCCCGTGTTCCCTCCCCACCCAGGGTTACCTGCCATCTTGCTCCCGGCACAGGACTGACCTCAGTCCCCTCCCCATCAACAGCTGAGCACAAGCCCTCACACAGGCCAGAACGCATGGTGGGCACCTGTGCCATCCCTGGCCTGGCCTCACCGGGGAAGGAAGGAGGTTTCTGCAGGACACACTCACATGGTGACCAGCAGTGCTCCTGCTTAGGATGACAGTCGGTGACAGTTAGTGTTCTGTGTCCCTGATGCTGGCTCCTTCTCCCCGGTCTCCCCACAGGAAATGGAGGAGGCCCCGGTATCCTCCTGGGACATCAAACAGATAGATCTAGATATCAACAGAAGCTTCTGCAACATCATGTTCATGTTATGGGATGGCTTTGGGGTTGGGTAGGCTGCTGGCCAAGTGGGGACTGGGGTCTCCAGGGATGGCCCGAGGGCTCTGGATAAGGAACACGTGGTGGCTGAGGCCACGTGGAACAGCAGCAGCAAACAAAACACTGTCGCATCATAAAGTGCTCGGGATGACCCACATGACTCCCCTCCACGGTGTCCCTGGGATGGGGAGGCCACCAGGACTGGGCCTTCAGGTATCATTGGGTGAGCTGAACCCCAAGAAGATGTGAGGCTGCCCTGTGAAGGGCAGGGCACAGGGTGGGGGCCAGAAAGTCGGGGGCAGGAAAGTGATCTGGGGGCTGGCCAGCACTGCCACCGCTGGACCAGGACACACATGGACCCAATGAGAGTCAGATGGGTCAAAGTGACACCCACCCTCAGTGTTTTTATGTATTTCTGAATGTCATGCATTTAATTTTAGACAATTTTCACTGCTTGTTAACATACCTAGTATGATGAGCCCCCAGATGCCGTCCCCTGTCCAGCGAGGGTCCTGCCCTAACCACACGGGCTCAGTAGCAAGTGTGTCACAGCAAACCCCAGACCTGGGGTTGAATTGATCTATAGCTCATCCTAGTGGCCCTCCACTCTGCTCTCCTTGCCCTCTGGGAGCACCCTCTGGGAACCTCGGCTGTGAGGGAGCCCTGGGAGCCTGATGTCCAAGCGGGGAGGGCTCAGGGGGGCATCGGCAGTGGACACCCTCTGTCGGGCTCTGGCTCTTGCAGGAGGTGGGCCAATGCTGGGGCATGAGCCAGATCGTGGCCATCCTGCTGATGTCCCAAAATAAGGAGGATGCCTTCTGGGCACTGGCCCAGCTGATGACCTATAGGTGGCATGCCATGCAAGCTCGGACACAGGCAGGGTGGACGCAGGGTTCTGACACAAACTGCGGAGACAAGAAGGCTCGATGGCTCTTCTGTGAAGGCTCACTGCAGACAGGGGGTTGGGATGTTCAGATCCAGAGCCAGGGAACCCAATGCCCCCCTCGCTCATCCTGTCCATCAGCACTCAGAGAGCTCAGGGAGCAGCACAGCGCCACCTGGTGGAGGCCAGATGAGCCTTCACAGAGCCCTGCCTCTGAGCCCTGCAGGTGCATCTCCACTAAGGCAAGTGGCACCTGACACTCAGCGCAATGGCTCCTCCCCCAGACGGACCTGCACAGACCACTGGCTCCCACCAAGAGTACTGATCACAGAGGCTTCAGATCAACGGGAGAAGTAGGATCTAGCTTCCTTTGTACTTTGTTCTGTATAATTATGTTTCATTTATTTTGGTCAATTTTTTTTATTAAGTGTTAATTTTATTTGTTAGAGACATATATTTATTATTTTTATTACTTTCTTTGTACTTAAATTTTCTCTATTATTTTGCGATCTAGATTCTCTTAATAATTAATAATTAAAAAGCAGCCTAAAACACACACAGGATCTAAGATTTTGGGGGGATTGTGGTTATTGTTGTTTTTCCTGTTTTTCTTTTTCTTTCTTACATATATTCTGAGAAAAACAATGATATGATGAAGTTTGCCTCCAAAAAGCAGAGGAGGTAGTACTCACATCCAGGGACTTAATCAATTCAGATATAAGTAAGATGTCTGAACTAGAATTTAAAACAATGATTATAAAGATAGTAGGTGGGTTGGAAAAAGAGCTTAGAAGACACTACGCATTCCCTTACTGTCGATATAAAAGAACTAACATCTAGTCAGGCTGACATTAAAAATGCTATAACTGAGATGCAGTCCCAAACGGAAACCCTAAACACAAGAAAGGTAATGGACCACAGAGGCAGACTTAGGGAACACAGCCACTGATTGAAACAATAACGTTCATATCACAGGAGACTCAGAAGATGAAGAGAGAGAAAAGGGGGCACAAGTTTTATTCGAACAAAGTATATGAACTTTTCTGTTGTGAGGAAGGACCCAGACACTGAAACCAGGAGCACAGAGAACTCCCACGAAATTCAACAAAAGCCGACCATCGCCAAGGCACATCAGAATCAAATTCACAAAATACACACGCAAGGTTAGAATCCTGAAAGCGGTGGGGTGGTGACAGTCCTTAACCTACCAGGAAAGGCAAATCCAGACAACAGATCTGCCTACACACACCTCTCAGGCCAGAAAGTAGTGGACGGAAATATTCGATATACTGAATGGGAAAAGTATGCAGCCACGATTTCTTTATACAATAAGGCTGTCATTCAGGATAGAAAGAGGGATTAAGAGTTTCTCAGGAAGACAACAAATAAAGGAGTTCATGACCACTAAACCAGTCCAGCAAGAAGTTTTTAAAGGAGACTCCTCTAGTGAGGAAAAAAAAAAAAAAAAAGACACCAGAAACAACAAAGACTAGAAAGGACCAAAGACCATTACCAGAAACACCGACTCTACTGGTAACACCAAAGCACTGAATTCATAACTTTCAAAAATCACTCTGAATGTAGATGGACTAAAAGCCCCATTCAAATGATATAAGGTATCAGAGTGGATTAAAAAGCAAATACAGGATGTCTCGGTGGTTCAGAGATTGAGTGTCTGGCTTTAGTTCAGGGCATGATGACAGTGTCAGGGACCTAGTCCCACATCGGGCTCCTTTTGTGGAGCCTGCTTCTCCGTCTGCCTATGTCTCTGCCTTTCTCTCTCTCTCTCTCTCTCTCTCTCTCTCTCTGTCCCATGAATAAATAAATAAAATCTTTAAAGAATCCATCAATATGCTTCCTACAAAGGCCTAACTTTAGACCTACAGAAACACGTATATTGAAAGTCAGGGGATTTACAATCATCTATCATGGTAATGGACATCAATAAAAAGTTGGAAGAGCCATACTTAGAAAAACTAGATTTGAAACCAAAGACAGTAATAAGAGATGAAGAAGGACATTATTTCATAATTAGAGGCTATCCATCAAGAAAATCAAACAATAGTAAATATTTATGCACCCAATGTGGGAGTAGCTAAATATAGAAACCAATGAACAACAAACATACTGAAACTCACTGATACTAATACAATGACAGGGGATTTTCATGCCCACTGACAAACAGGACAGATCATCTAAGCAGAAAATCAACAGGGAACAATGGCTTTGATTGACACTCTGGACCAGAAGGACTCAACAGATGTATTCAGAATATTTCATCCTACACCAGCAGAATACACATTCCTTTCAAATGCACATGACACATTCTCCAGAACAGATCACATGATGAGCCACAAATCAGCCCTCAACAGGTACAAGAACACTGAAATCCTACCACGTACATTTTCAGACCACAGCACTATGAAACTTGAAGTCAACTAAAGAAAAGACTTTGGAAACACCACAAATACCTGGAGATTAAAGGACACCCTACTAGAGAATGAATGAGGTGACCAGGCAATTAAAGAAATTATAAAAATATATAGAAGTAAATGAAAATGAAAACATGTTTGTCCAAACCTCTGGCATGTAGCAAAGGCAGCCCTAGGAGGGAAGTACATAGAAATACAGGCCTACCTCAAGACACAAGAGAAGCCTCAAATACCCAACCTAAGTTTCCACCTAAAGGAGCTAAAAAAGGTACAGGAAACAAAGCATAAAGCCTGCAGAAGAAGGGAAATAATAAAGATTAGAGCAGAAATAAATGATACAGAAACAACAACAACAAGAAAACAGTAGAATCGAACAATGAAACTCAGAGCTAGTTCTAAAATACAGTTAATAAAATTCATCAACCTCTACCCAGACTTATCAAAAAGAGAAAGGACCCAAATAAATAAAATCACAAATGAAAGGAGAGAGATCACATACAGCGCTACAAAAATAAAACAAGTATAATTGTTGCATTACAATGGTGTTTCACTGTGACCCCTATCAAGCTCAAATCTCTTCTCTAAGCCAGTGATAGCTTGTCACTTCAGATTACTGTCCTGTGAAAAGTCAGCTCCAGTTTCCCAGAAGTTGTGTGTTTATGATGAGTCATTGCTTCTGCTCAGTGTGAAAGTTGTCAGCCCTTTTGTTCTGGGTGTACATGCTTAAAAGTATCTAAACTTGTATTCTAATCCGTACATGCTCTCTTAACTGTTAAATTGTGTTATTGACTACTTTGGTTATCTTGCTTGAAGCTTGATTCCTACTTTTTAATTTGATAGGAATAAAGGTTTATTTTCTGCGTAAAAAAAATATAAGAGAATACTATGAAAAATTCTATGCCGACAACCTGGGAGACCTGAAAGAAATGGACAGACCTCAAGAAATGTACAAACTACCAAAACTAACACATGAAGACATAGAAAATGTGAACAAACCCAGAACTAGTCCATAAGTTCAATCAGCAATCACCCCCTCCCAACAGGACACCTGTGTGGCTCGGGAGTTCAGTGTCTGCGTTGAGCTCAGGTCGTGATCCCGGGAACCTAGGATTGAGTCCCACATCGGGCTCCGCACATGGAGTGTGCCTCTCCCTCTGTCTCTGCCTCTCTCTGTGTGTCTTTCATGAATAAGCAAATAAAATCTTAAAAAAAAAAAAGAACCCTCCCTAAATGGAGGTCCAGGACTGGCTGGTTTCCCAGAGCAATTCTACTGGACATTTAAAAAAGAGTTAATATCTATTCTTCTCAAACATTTCCAAAACATAGAAATGGAAGGAAAACTTCCAAACTCTTTCTATGAGGCCAGCATTACCTTGATACCAAAACCAAAAAAAAAAAAAAAAAAAACCCACTAAAAAGGAGATTTAGAGACCAATACGCTTAAAGAAACATGGAAGCAAAAATTCTCAGTAAAATACTAGCAAATCATATTCACAGGATATTAAGAGAATTATTCACCTCAATCTAGTGGGACTTATTCCCCGGTTGCAAGGGTGGTACAATATTCACAAATCAATCAACATGATACACTACATTAATAAAAGAAAGGATAAGAAGCTTATCCTATTGATCTGTCAATAGATGTGGAAAAAACATTCGACAACATACAGCATTTTTTCTTGAAAAAAAAAAAAACTTTCAGCAAGGTAGGGATAGAAGGGACATACCTCAGCATCATAAAGGCCATATACCAAAGACCCACAGCTAATATCATGCTCAGGGGAGAAAAACTGAGAGTCTTTCCCCTACACTCAGAAATGAGCAGGGATGTCCACGCTCACCATTCCTATTTACATAGTACTGGATGTCTGGGCCTCAGTAATCAGACAACGACAACAACAAAATATAAAAGGGATCTAAATTGTCAAAGATGAAGTCAACCTTTCATTATTTGCATAAACATGATGCTTTATTTAGAAAAGCCAAAAGACATCACCAAAAACAATTGCTAGAAATCAAACATGAATTTGGAACAGTAGCAGGATATAAAATTAATGTGTGGAAATGTGTCGTATTTCAATGCAACAATAATGAGGCAACAGAAAGAGAAATTGAGGACTCAATCCTATTTCTAATTAGCAACAAAACCAATAAGGTATGTAGGGTTCAAGTTAACCAAAGAGGTGAAAACCCTGTACTGGAAATACTATAAAAATAATGATGAAAGAAATTGAAGATGACACAAAATGAAAAAAATATTTCATGCTCAAGGACTGGAAGAACAAATATTGCAAATAAGATTATACTACTCAAAGCTATCTGTATATTCAATGCAATCCCTATCAACATAGCACTAACATTTTTCACAGAACTGGAACAAATAACCCTAAAATTTGTATGGAACCACAAAAGATTGAAAATAGACAAAGCAGTATTAAAAAAGAAAATCCAGCTGGGGCACCACAATTTCAGACTCCAAGTTATATTACAGATTTCTAATGATCCAAAGAGGATAGTGCGGGCACAACAAGAAGACGCATAGATCAATAGAACAGAATGGAAAACTGAAACCAGACACAAAACCAAAACTCTAAGCTGAATTAATCCTTGACAAAGCAGGAAAGAATACCCAATGGTTAAAAGACAGTCTCAGGCAGCCCTGGTGGCGCAGCAGTTTAGCGGCCACTGCAGCCCAGGGTGTGATCCTGGAGACCTAGGATAGAGTACTGTGTCAGGCTCGCCGCATGGAGCCTGCTTCTCCCTCTGCCTCTACCTCTGTCTCTGCCTCTGTGTGTGTGTGTGTGTGTATGTGTGTGTGTGTGTGTGTCATGAATAAAGAGAATCTTTAAAATAAATAAATAAAAGACACTCTCTTCAGCAAATAATGTTGCAAAAACTAGACAGCCACATGCAGAAGAATGGAATTGGAACACTTTCCTACACCATGTATAAAAATTCCAAAGGGACTGAAGACCTAAATGTGAGACCTGAAACCATAAAAAGAAGAAAAGATAGGCAGTAACGTCTTTGACTTGGCCATAGGATCTTCTTTCTACATATGCTCTGAGACAAGGGAAACAAAACCAAAAATAAATTATTGGGACTTCATCAAGATAAAAAGCTCTGCACAGTGAAGGAAACAACCAAGGCAAAAAGGCACCTTAGAAAATGAGACGAGATATTTCTAAACGAGAGATCCAGTAAAGACATAATATCCAAAATATAAATCTCAACATGAATGATCCAATTGAAAATGGGCAGAGACACGAATAGACATTTTCTCTAACAAGACATCCAGATGGCCGCCAGACACAAGGAAAGACACTCAACATCACCCAGCATCAGGGAAATGCAAATCAAAACCACAATGAGAAATCACCTGACACTTGTCATAATGCCTAAAATTAAGAACACAGGAGACAACAGGTATTGGTGAGGATGGGGAGAAAGGGGAACCCTCTTACACTGATAGGGGGGAAGCAACCAGGGGCAGCCACTGTGGAAAACAGTGTGGAGGTTCCTCAGGTTAAAAAGAGAACTGCCCTATGATCAGAAATGCACAACTTGGTACTTACCCGAAGAATACAAAAGTACAGATTCGACGGGGGATATGATTTTCTTCATGTGCTTTGCAGGTATTTGGACGTGTCTTCCCAGGTCTCCCAGGTCACTAAGCCATACTCTCCTTGGACACCTCATGTCCCTGCAGACATGACCAGCAGAGAGTGGTCAAGAGTGAGGAGAATCAGCTGGAGCCTGTCTGACCACAAAATGACGGGCACTGATGGAGCCCACACTCTTTTCTCTGGGCCCACAGGTGAGGCCTGAAACCATATGAGCCTGCGGAGGGCATTGCCTCCATGGACCCAGGACGTGGTAAGACGCACAAGTGCCCTGAATTGTCGACGATCACGGGTGCTCTTTGTTCTTTTCTTCAAGGCTGTTGCTCCCTCATGCCCACAGGCAATCCATCGTGGTTCCACCCATCCCCACACCAAGGGTGACAGCTGGCGCCCAACGTCCCTCATAGGCCTCCTATCTAAGGGGTCTGATTCCCAGCTCCTGCCTGGCTGTCAAGTGGGGCTTCACAGGAGCTCCCTGGAGCCGCCCAGGTGTCATTGGAAACTGCTTCCCCAGATCCAGAGGCAGCCTCCAGACCCAACTGAGAGGCTGACCGATCTAGATTGGCAGGCCAAGCGTTCAAAAACCAAGGGGACCTCAAAGTACACACTATAAAAAAAAAACCAACATTCTTATATTATGTGTATATACATATATTTTGGAGATATATAAAATATATATATATATAAAATATATAAATTATATAAATTACAAAGTCATTACAACAAATACACGTAAAGAATCACAGCAGAACACTCCCAATAAAAATGACCAAAGTGAAAAGAAATAAACCACACAACTTTAATTAAAACAATTATAAAAATAAAGAAAAAAATTAAAATGACTTTCCAGGAAGGTGAAGCAGGAGGCTCGTGCTGGGAGGCCAGAGGTGGCCAGAGTTCCACAACCTCGGTCCAGAATCCTGAGCGACTGTACGAGGGCCACGGAGGGGTCCGGGCCAAAGACACGGTGCACAGGGGCTCCAGGGCACGGTTCTGTTTCAGGTCTGAGATCCCTGAGAGGCCTGTGGGTGCCAGGATGGCGCCAGTCGTCTAAGGGAAGGGTGCAGGCCCATCGGACACAGGCCCAGCTCCAACTGTGGTTTCTGGTGGTCCCAAGGCCCGGTCCAGGGAGACCTCCCTTGTCCGCCGATGGTCGGCCCCATTGAGGGCAGGGCCACCCAGGGAGCTGAGGGAAGGCCAAGGGGTGGGCCATCCTGGGTCGGGCCCTCCCAGGCCAGAGTAAGTCCCACGTGCTGGGTCCTGCCCAGTTGACCTGCCGGCGCCACTCAAGCCGAGGGCCGCCTGCAGCATGGCTTACAGGAGCACCCCTGGCTGTGAGTGGCCATCGCAGGATCCACACCTGCCGAGATGCCCCAAGGGCTCAGAGGACATACCGGGCTTCAGGAAAGGAGAAGTGACTGCCTTAATGGGTGGGACGCTCATGGAACAGCTGGGCTCCCCTGGTGTCTGGGTGAAGGGGCAGGAGTGGGGCTTGCATAGGGCTGCGGGAGGAGGGAAACCCTGGACTGGGCCGAGATTCCCAGCAAGAGTCCCCCTTCTGTAAGGCCGCCAGCTGGATCTCGGGGCACAGAGAGCAAGTCAAGGTGGATCACTTCCTTTGATGGGTTGACGACAGTAGAACTTTCATGTCAATGGACCCACCTATGGGCATGGGTTTTCACATATTCCCTTCAGGTTTCCTCGTGGACATGTGGTCATCTTTGGTTTTCCCAATGGGCTTTTCACCCTTCTCCCGCCCCCTCCTCGACCCTGACCCCCACCAGGATCTCCACTCAGGGTCTTTTCCAAGCCTTGGCCTGGAATCACATAGGTAGCTCAAGGCTGCCCTTTCCCTAAATCCCTGACGAACACCCATTCCCAAGGGCAGATGGGGAACTGCCTATGTCCTGTGGAACAGCCCCCTCAGGCTTAGGTGGGACCATGAGTGGCAAAGGGAAGGTCATTCCTGGACGGGGACGTTTTCGACATCCCAGAAAGGGGAGTGCTGAGAGCACATCGCTGGTCAATGCTCCTCTGAATGTCTTCCTCCTGTGGCTGCCCTCTTACCCATACAGGCCCACTCCCACGAGGACCCCGACAAATGAGGCTCATATTGACGGTGAGGCAGAAGGGGGCCCTGCAGGCATTCTTCCAGGAGACCCTTACCCTGGCATTCGCTGCTAGAGAACACCTGGCCCGAGAGTTGGCCATCCCCGAATCTAGAATCCAGCTAGGCAGACTCAGTGCTTTTCTCATAGTCTCTGGGGGAGGAAGGCCTGCAAACACATGGGGCTAGGCCATTGCCTGTCCTTCTGCGTGCTCAGCTGGGGAGCTCAGAACCTATGGCATGGGGATGTGCGGGCCCTAGGAGCCCTTGCCCTTGGAGGTCCTTCTGAGACCTTCGTTCACTGGATGAGGGAACACTGGGGTCCAAGGCCTGAGGCCTGACGACGGGTTCATGCCCATGGGCTGACTGTCCCCAGAGATCCTGTGTCCTGGCCAATCACTTTTCCCACATGAAACACCATGAGTTCTCCTACACGGGAGGGGAAGAGACACATAGAGAGGAATAGGTGCCAATCCATGACGACCATTTTGTCTTTTGCCTCCAGCGGAGAGGAAGCCTGCACAAGGGTCCAATTGTGACGAGAATGACACCCATTTCCAGTGTCTTCTTGGGTCAGTCAAAGTCTCCTCAGCTCCCTCAGGGGACTGCAGCAGGAACTCCATCATCTGTCCATGCAGATGACCAAAGAAGAAATGACTTTTCTACCAACACCATCCATTGTGTGTTTCCCTACAGTTCATGCTCCTCAGGGGAGACCAACGTCTTCTTCCTTGTACACCAAAGGGCCATGCAAATACATATAACAGTGTAGGCAACAAGCCAGCTCTGGCTTTCAGTGGGGTGTTAGTTGGTCTTGGGTCCTCGAGTCCCTGCCATGTGTGAGATAAGCTGCCCTCGCATATTATCTGACCGTTGCTTCTTCTTTTGCCCCTTAGGTCTGGTGCCAAAACCAGCGAACAAGACAGCTAAGGCAGAGCCGCTGACTGGGCTCCACAATCCGCCAAGGAGAAGGGCCACTGTGTGGACAGGAACAGCCTCCAGGTGACTCCCCAGCATCCAAGAAGGGTCCCCTCCTGAGCCACTACTTGACACAGGAATGTGTCTCTGTGTGCTTACCAAGGAGTAGCAAAAGCCTCAGGAAGGGCATCATCTCTGCTCTCAGGCTCCAGCCACCCTGTGACCGAGGATGGCGACACCCCACCTGCCATTGTTGGGCAGGCAGCAGGGAGGCTGTTTCTGGGCCAGGAAGGATCTGCGTCTTCCTGTCCTGAACCTGCTAGTCAGGACAGAGGCGTCTTCTTCTATCAACTCACCATTGTTATCCAAAGGCTGGCTCCAGGGGTGGGTTCATACTCTGGCTCTTGGCCTCAGGGAAGGGAGGCTATGAAGACAGAGAACATAGAGAAAAGTTCTCTCTCTCTCTCTCTCTCTCTCTCTCTCTCTCACACACACACACACACACACAGTCACATGCACTCACACACTGTCACACACCACCACACACACCCTGACACCTGCTTCTGTCTCCACACTGGCTGTGTTATTGGGGTCCAAGCCCTCCTCTCCAACACTGTTTTCTCTTTAGGTCGAGTCCCGAAGGAAGGCAAGAGAAAACTGACATCCATTTCTGCATCCCAAACCAGTATCTTCCTTCAAGCCTTCGTGGAGGAGTGGTTTCCTGGCATTGCTATGAGGGAGAGCCTGGCCAGAAGAACAGGCATTCCAGAAGCCAGAATTCAGGTGAGTTTTTACCATGTGTCATGGGCGTTGTTCCCTGTGGAAGGGACAGTAGCCCTTAGATGTTGTCGGAGAGAAGTGAACTTCTTGGGGGGTTAACCACGGGGTGTGGAGTAGAGGCACCAGGGGCATAGTGTTGACCACACCAGTGAGAACCCGTCCAAAGGAAGAATTTCCAAACTCAATGGGTGGTTAACACACATGCTTGTACATATGGTGACCGGACCAGAGTGGGAATACATCCAAGTTGCCAGCTCTACAGAGAAGCCAAAGTGTCAGGGCTTCAAGAGCTCAGCCCTATTATCCATCGAGTAGGCCCACGAGATGCCGTTACTATGTGTGGGCTTGCTTTCCTGTGTGTGTAGACAGATGTGATGTTGTCCTGGGCCTCTTGACCATGGGGCTACAATGGATCCTGCCCAGGAGCCACACATCTTGTGTGGATAACCTAATCAGCCTGAATTACAGGTCCTAATCCAGGTGAGGGAGAGGCGTCAGGGAGCCCAGCTGTGTGCGGCTCTTCTGCCTTAGTTCTGCACACAGCGCTTGCTGGGACCCCCTTGAAAACTTGACTACTCAGCTGCAGAAGGAAGGCAGTGTAGGGGAGTTGGGCCCAGGGCGGCACCTTGGAGCTCAGAGAATGGGAGGCATCGAGAAGATTGTGGCTTTAGCTATACGGTGTCTCCAGAGAGGCTGGGCCTACCTAGAGCTGGGCCTCATCCACCACAAGGAGCAGGGTTTTGTGGCCTTGGACTGAGGCTCCCCACGTCACAAAGCTTGGGCTTGTGGAAGCTTTGCCTCTGGCAGCAGACTCTTCCCAGGCAGGGAAATCTTGCACGGACAGGGCAGGAGGCGGCTCTGTGCGGCCCCAAGCCCCCTCAGGACAGAGTGCCCACCTTCTTGCTTGCTGGTAGTGGCCCCATTTCCTGAGCATTGTTAGCCACTTGTTGGCTCGCCAGGTTTGCTGGTGTTGTTTCTGGAAAAGGACATACAGGGGCAGCAGATGAGCCTCTAGCCCTGGGAGGTGGGCGCACTTTGCCTTGTCCAGTCACCCTGAGGGGACTCAGAGAAGTGAGCCAGGAAGGCACAGAGCCCTTCCCGCTGACCACAGCTCGGGGTCTGGGGTGCGTTCCTGGCAGCCCGGGCAGCGCTGGGAAAGGGAGTTTGGGGAGACACCCTGGGGATGTTCTGGGGGCGGGGTCTGTGGACAGCTGGCCTCACGCCCACTGTTGAATCCTGCCCAGTGCCCAGGAAGGACTCTCACCTTGGCCTCGAGGGGCTGGGGCTGGGGCCGGGCAGGTCCTTCTTCCAGGAAGGCGGAGGCACAGCCCTGAGCTCCAGGCTTGGCCCCAGAGTCCCCCACATATGAGCCCACAGCACTTGGAGGGGAGGGTCCCCTAGGGAAGGCAGAGGCTGCCTGCTGCCTGTGGTCGGGCTGCGACAGGGTTCTGGGGGGTCCAAGAAGGGTTGTTGCTGGTGGTAGGCTAGGCCCCCTCGGAGCCCCCAGGAGGTGCCCTGCCACTGTATGGACCAGCCTGAGTGGTCTAGGTGCCCCCGTGACTGTTTGGCAGGGGCCCCCTGCCTTCCCAGGGACTGACTACCGGCTTCCAGCCCGCCTCCCCCTGCACCCTGGGTGTCCTCCTTGCTGTCCCCTGAATCCACCCCTCTTGCTGTCACCTCCACTACTCTCCCCATTGTACCTCTTGTCTTGTCAGAGCTGCTGAGCACGACCCATGCCTGACCCATCAAGCAGCCACTGGGCAGAAAGCAGGGCTGAGAGGGACAGAGGCAGCCCCGTTGGACCCAAATGGAGTCTTCAGCCTCCAGGAGGTTCCTGTGGTGCCGTCGACACAGCAGCCTCCTCCCCTCCGACCAAGGCCACTGAGCTGTTCTCCCTCCCTTGTTTTTGACCCAGGGTTGCTTCCTCCTCCTCTTCTTCCCTCTTCCTGCCCATGTTGGTCAACGCCTTCCTCTGCTGCCCAACCTCCCTCCCTGACCTTGCTTTGTCCCCAGCATCTAGCTGCAGCCCCGCAGAAACCTTCAGGACTGTGGAAGCCCTGGCCTGGGGGTGTGAGTGAGGAACACCCCTCCGATTCGCCCCAGACCAGACCATCCTCCTATAGAAAACCAGGCTATTATCCCAGAGCCCCTCACCTCTGGAGTCCCTGCTGAAGGAGAGGACACCCCCCAACCCAAAGCAGGAGGCACACACCTGGACCTCCCCACAGCAGGTATGGAGGCCACTTCTCTGAGTGCCCAGGGGCCGGCCCCCAGGCCCAGCTCCCTTCCAACCCACATCCCGTGTTTGCCTCCTGGGTCACTCAGCTCCAGCCCAGTGAAGTCATGGTCTTCAGAGGGCTCCAGGGGATGAGGTCCTGACGAGGGGAGATGGACCAGCCTCCAGAGAGGCATTCCTACAAATGCAAACCCCCACCTGAGATGGATGAAAGGGTGCAGAAGGCTCTGATTGTCCGTGATATTCCATGGTGACAGGTCAGCATCATCCCAAGGGATCCATGGGGACCCTACTCGGAATGCCTGAAACAGAGCAGAACCCATGGTGGGGACCTATCTGTGCCAGGGACATGGGGAAAAGAGGGAACAGAGTATCTCCTCTCCCCAGAATCCTGAGGGAGATCAGGACCCTCTCAGATTCGTCGGGCATAAGAAGAAGGGCCTGTTTGCCCAACGGGAGCAGCCTGACAGCCTTATCTGCTTCACCAGAGATGATCCTCACCTGGGCCTGAACTGATCTGGTGACCAGTCCCCACATGAGCATCACCTGGACCTGGTGACCGTGGTCCCCACCTGGGCTCATTGGCTACCGATCACTACGAGCCAAGATGGACCCTCACTTCTACTGATGCCCTGGTCAGTCCCCAGGGCCTTACTTGTTCCTAATGACTATAGTCCTTGTCTGGGCTGACCAGGCTCATCCTTGGCTCTGATTCCCTCCTGGGCCTCACCTGGTTCTGATGCCCCGGGCCATCAGGCTCTGCTCCTCTGATTTTCATCTCTGCCTGGGCCCTCGCTTCTCAGCTTTGATTCAGATCCCTGATTGGGTCTCACCTCCATTGGATGGCTATACATCAGGACATCTGGAGCACCTGAGGACTATGATCCCCACCTGGCCTTACCTGCTCCTACTGGCAACATCACCCCTTGGTTCTCATTGGCTGGACTCTGCTATGATCCTCAACCGGTACATAATTGCTGTTACTGCTTATGATACCATTTGGGCCATACCTGCTGCCACATACCTAAGTATACAACCACCTGGGCCTCATGGGGACCTGGTGACTGTGATCCCCACCTGGGTTCATCGGCTACTGGTGTCTAAGATCCAGGATGGACCCTCACTTGCTCCTGATGCCTGGGTCCATCCCCAGCATCTCATTTGTTCTTGGTGACTGTGGTCCTTCTCTGGACTGACCTGTCATGCTTGCCTCTGATCCATTCCTGGGATTCACCTGCCCTTGCAGGAAGGGTCCCCACCTCTAGTGGGTTCTCTAGCATCTATGGTACTTGTCTGGGCCTCAGATGATGGTATTCGGCTATATCAGCCCTTTCCAAGGCTAGCAGGGTCTCTAGGTCCTCTTGCCTGGTGCTACAAACCAAACACATTCAAGGATGACACCGCATGAAAACCTTCAGAGGGGATCCCTGGGTGGCGCAGCGGTTTGGCGCCTGCCTTTGGCCCAGGGCGCGATCCTGGAGACCCGGGATCGAATCCCACATCAGGCTCCCGGTGCATGGAGCCTGCTTCTCCCTCTGCCTATGTCTCTGCCTCTCTCTCTCTCTCTGTGACTATCATAAATAAATAAAACTTAAAAAAAATTAAAAAAAAAAAAGAAAAAGAAAACCTTCAGAGAACACAAGCGTCTGTGTGCTCCCTGTTGGCAGGTCCCCATCTGTCTGACTGGAGTGTGGAGACAACACCATAGCTCCCAGGGGGACATGCTGGGCTAGAGGATCACTCATGGGCACTGACTGTCTGTAGCTCACCCACCTACCATCCACCTTCCCAGCCACTGTCCCAGGACACGCCATCATGCTCAGAGAACAGAGCTCTCCCACCCCCTTACCAGGAGCACAAAGGAGCCCAGGAGGCTAGGGGAACTGCTGACCTGATACTTGGGGTGACGTGTCCCAACTCAGGGCTGGTGCCGAGATGGCTATGGATGGGCCTTCAGGTGAGTGTTCCTGCGGGCTTGGGGTAGACGAGGTTTTTGTTAGATTCGACAAGCACAACGACCAAAGGGAAAAAGCAATCAACTGTACTTCATCAAAATTAACAACTTATGCCAGCAAAAGTATGAACAAACTACACACCCTGTATACAGTGTTTTGTGAATAGCCTGAGGAGGAATCGGGGTGGCGGGGATGAGGGCCTCCATGTTCTAGTTTGTGAAGAGCAAGCCTGCTCATGGACCAGAAGGACCCAGAGAGCCCAGATCGTCCACCCCGGACCACAGGGTGGGGGGATTGGTCATCACATGTCGGGGTCCATGTACCTAGGACTGGCTGGAAATGTCATGGCTTGGGTCTCCCCTGCACAGTAGAGGGCTTACAAGGTAGTAGTGGTCCCGAATGAGCTGCCCTAGCCCTGACCGCAGCCTCCTTCCCTGGCCTGGGGTAGGAGGGAGGCAGCTCTGATCCCTGTGGAGCTGTGGAAGGGCTGCAGGAGATGCCTCCTAGGCATCACACAGGGTTCGGTGCATTCTCACCCCAACCCAGGATGCCAGCACCCCTACTGGGACCCACAGGCGCCACAGTGACCCGAGGTGTGCAGGAAGCAGCTGCCACTCAGCTGTGACCTGTCGCTGTGTCAGCACCAACACTATACACTGGTGTACTGGGGAGAGTGGAATAGTTTGGGCGCTGTGAGCAAATCCGGAGCACAAGTGCCTCCAACTGCCTGGGGTCACAGAGTAGTGCCAGGCAGCGGTGGAACCCTGGGGCTCCACAGTTCCGCCCACAATGGGCTCCCGTGTCATCACTGTAGGTCGGGGGTCCAGTCAGCACTTAGCCTGGCACCCTGAAGGCCAAGGGTGCGCGGGGAGGTCCTGTCTCATGCCGGATGGGAAGGGGTTGCAGGCACCCTCCCACATCCTTAGTTCCTCCCTTCAGTCCCTCTAGGCCTCACCACCCTTCTAGGTAGACTGGGTGTCCCAGCTGTCCTTCCATCCCCAAGGGTTCACAGCATGGATTTTGCACTTAAGAACATTTGAGGGGTTCCTGGGTGGGTCAGTCAGCTCAACATCTACTCTTGATTTTGGCTCAGTTCAGGATCTCGAGGTTGTGGTGTGGAGCCTCAGGTGGGGCTCGGCCACAGCGGTGGGGGGAGTCTGCTTCAGAGTCTCCCTTACCCTCTGCCCCTCTCACTGCATGCTCTCTCAAATCTTTTAAAAATCAACATTGAAGACATTTGAGAAATCTTTATCATCTCTGCAGAGGTGACTTCACATGTGTAATGGCTGTGTAAACGCTTTTATTTTAATTTTCATTTCTCTGGAATAATTCCCAGGAGTGCTACTGCTGAATTATGTGTTAATTGTATGCAAAATATTTTTTGGACAAAACTGCTAGACTCTTTCCCAGGAGTGATTGTAAGATTTTAGAAAAACTGTGTGGAAACTGTTTTTTCCAAGCAGTTGTCTAGATACTAGAAGTGTGCCTGCCAGAACTTCAGGTGAGATTTATTATAGCCTCGGAAAACATTGTTAAACTATCTTCCAAAGCAACCATATTTATATGCGCTGCATGAAGGAGCGTTCCATCATATGCCAACCTCCAGCAACTAGTATCCTCGTTTTTGGGAGTTTAGCATTTCTAGGGGCACCTGGGTGGCTCAACTGCTGTGATGCTTGTGTGGCTCAGTTGCTGCAGTGCCTGCCTTTGGCTCAGGTCATGATCCCTGGGTCCTGGGATGGAGCCACCATAGGGCTCCCTGATCTGGGGGAGCCTGCTTCTCTCTCCCTCTGCCTACCTCTACCCCTACTTGCTTGCTCACTCTCTGTCAAATAAGTAAAATTGAAAAAATAAGTAAATCGGAGGAAAACATTATATGATCTCATTCATTAGGGGAATATAAAAAATAGTGAAAGGGAATAAAGGGGAAAGGAGAAAAAATGAATGGGAAATATCAGAAAGGGAGACAGAACATGAAAGACTCCTAACTCTGGGAAACGAACTAGGGGTGGTGGAAGGGGAGGTGGTGGGGGCTGGGGGTGACTGGCTGATGGGCACTGAGGTGGGCACTTGACGGGATGAGCACTGGGTGTTATTCTGTATGTTGGCAAATTGAACACCAGTAAAAAATAAATTTATAATAAAAAAGAAAAGATATAAAAGAATAAAAATAAAAAATATATATATAGCATTTCTAAAAGGTGTGTAGCACCATCTCACTGTTGTTCACATTGTTCACATTGGGAACTTCCTAATGCTAGAGGATGTAGAAGCATAGCAGGCTTGCTTATTATCTGCCTATCATCTTTGTTCAGGTGTCTACTCAGATATTCACCCATTGTTAATTAAATTATCTGTGTTCTTACTGTTATGAAGTTTGTTTTGTGTAGATTGAATAAAAAGTAAAGAATTTTAATATGAGATGTGTGTTTTGAACAAATATTTTCAAATATTTGAACAAATATTCAGTTTGTGAGAGGTCCCTAGGTTCCCTGGGCAATGCCTTTCACAGAGTAGCAGTTTTAAATTTGTAAAGTTCACATTATGTTTTTTTCTTTTCTGGATCATGTTTGGTGTTGTGTGTTAAAATGCACCACCAAACTCAAGGTCACGTAGATTTTCTTTTATGCTATCTTTTTGATGTTTGATAGCTGTGGTTTTAAGTTTACATACAATGTTGAGTGACTTTGGGTGGAAGTTGTAAAAGTTTTGCCCACATTTCATTTCATATCCTATGGGTTCCAATTCCTTGTTCCTTAAGTATTTCGGGAGCAGCCCAGATATTGTAGCGCATGTCAGTGAGCCATTGCAAAGCTTCTAGGACTCAGCTGGAGCCAGGAAGGAGGCAGCTGGGGCCCTGGCAGTGAGGACCCTGCCTCCTGCAGGGCTCCTGTGGTGCCTGAACACCCTGCAGGGGGTGCCCGAGCGCAGGCACTGCCCCAGGGGGCTGGCAGGTGCAGGGGCCCTTGTCCACCTGCAGGAACAGGAGCCCCCGCGCTGGGGAGGCTTGGGGAGCATGTGGGCCGCGGCCACTGTGACAGCAGCCCCTGGCATCTGCAGGCCCTGGGGTCCTGAGTATGGGGGCTGATGTAGGGCCTGACAAGCCTACAGAAATTGGCATTTCAGGACCCGCTGTGGAGGCTTCTGGAGGCATTTTCGGGTCCATGCCGACATCAGCAGGGACTCTTCAAAACCACAAGGTAAGGGATAAGTTAGAGTTAATGTTAGAGTTAGGGGGTAGGGGTTAGGATAATGGTAGGGTTAAGGTGAGGGTTAGGGTTAGTGTTTAGGGTTAGCGTTAGGTTTAGGGTTGGGGTTGGTTTAGGAGTTAGGTGTTAGTTTAGAGCTAGTGTTACATTTGGGATAGGGGTTAAGGTTAGAGGTTTGGGTTGGGGGAGGGTATGAGTTTAGGAGTGGGGGTTAAGGTTTAATGGTTAGGATTATGGTGAGGGGCATTTGGGCAGGGTTAAGGTTAGGGGTTTGTGTTAGGGGCTTAGGCTAGTGTTTGGGTTAGGTTTCGGAGTTCGGGTAGGGTTACAACACAGGTAGGGCTAGGGTTAAGGGTTAGGGTTACGTTTCAGTGTTTAGGGTTAGGGGATAAGGGTTAGGATTAGGGTTAGGGTTAGGGTTATGGTGGAGTCATGATTAGGTGTATGGATTAGGGGCTAGTGATTGGTGTTTTGTTTTCAGTTAGTGATAAGTCCAGTGTTAGGCTAGGTGAAAATTAGAATTAAGGTTAGGGTAGGATTCGTGTCTGTACACAGGTAGAGATTGGATCTGGGCATGGGGCATGTGTCTGGCACTGGAACTCCTAGTATCTTCAAGTGGGTTAAAGTTTTTCTTTAGGGTTTGTCCTTGGCTCCATCCATTCAGAGGCCTCCCCAGATGACCTGGCCGGCATCTCCTGAGCTGAGATAAGGAGGGGATATATGGCTCTAAATATGCTCTATTGGATTTTCCTGTTTGTTAACACAGCATAATATTAGTTTGAGGTGTACAAGAGAGTGATTCAACCCTTGGATACAATGCCTGGTACTCATCCCAGGTGCCCTCCATCATCCCCATCCCCCATTTCCCCATCCCCCCGCTAACCTTCCTCTGGTATTTATTAGTTTCTCCTCTATGGTTAAGAATGTGTTTCTTGGTTTGCTTCTCTCATCCCTCCCCTTTGCCAGTTTGTTTGGTTTCTTAAAATCCACATATGAATGCAGTCGTATGGTATTTGTCTTTCTCTGACTTATTTCAGTTACCATAATTTTAGTCGCTTTTTCCACATCATTGTAAATGGCTTCATTTCATCCTTTCTGATGACTGAGTGATACCGCAGTGTGTATATTGACCACATCTTTTTTGCCCATTCACCTGTCGATGGACACCTGGGCTGTGTTCATAATTTGGCTAGCTCTTGTTGATAATGCTGCTGTAGACATTGGGCTGCATGTCCCCATTCGAATCTGTACTTTTGTATCCTATGGTTAAATACCTAGTTGTGCAATGTCTGAATCGTAGGGTAGTTCTATTTTTAACTTCTAGAGGAATCCCCATAGTGTTTTCCACAGTATGCAACAGGCTGCACCTGTTTGAATTCCTACCAGCAAGTAAGAGGGTTCTCCTTTCTCCCCATCCTCACCAACACCTGTTCTTTCTTGTGCTGTTAATTTTACCCATTATAACAAGAGTCAGGTGATATCTCATTGTGGTTTTGATTTGCATTTCCCTGATGATGGGTGATGTTGAGTGTCTTTTCCTGTGTCTGGTGGCCATCTGGATGTCTTTTAGAGAACATGTCGTTTCGTGTCTTCTGCCCATTTTTAATTCGGTCACTTGCGTTTAGGATGCTGAGATTTATATTTGCTTTATATGTTTTGGATACTAAGTCTTTACTGGATATGTCGTTTGCAAATATCTTTTCTCATTTTGTATGTTGCCTTGTAGCTTTGGTTGTTTCCTTCATTGTACAGAACCGTTTCGACTTGATGAAGACCCAATAGTTTATTTTTGCTTTTGTTTCCCTTGCCTCAGAGGCATATCTAGAAAGATCCAATGGCCAATGTTAAATACATTACTGCCTATCATTTCTTCCTTTTATGGTTTCAAATCTCACACTTAGGTCTTTAATCCATTTTGAATTTATTTTTGGCATACGGTGTATGAAAGTGATCCAATTTCAGTCTTCTGCATGTGGCTGTCTAGGTTTCCCAACACTGCTTGTTGAAAAGACTGTCTTTCTGCCAATGCATATTCTTTCCTGCCTTGTTGAAGATTAATTGAGCATAGAGTTATAGGTTTGTATCGTGTTTCGGTTTTCCATTCTGTTCTATTGATCTGCGTGTCATCTTCTTGTGCCTGCACCATACTTTTTTGATCACTAGAGCTCTGTAATATAACTTGAAGTCTAAAAAAATTTTTTTGAAGTCTAAAATTGTGATGGCCCAGCTTTGGTTTTCTTTTCCAACACCGCTTTGGCTTTTTTCAACCTTTTGTGGTTCTATACAAATTTTAGGATTACTTGTTCCAGCTCTGTGAAAAAAAAAAAATGCTATTGCTATGTTGATAGGGATTGCATTAAAAGATTTTATTTATTTATTCATGAGAAACACAGAGAGGGAGGCAGAGGTACATGCAGAAGCAGGCTCCTGTGGGAGAACTGATGTGGGACTTGATCCAGGATCCCGGGATCATGACCTGAGCCAAAGGCAGATGCTCACCCACTAAGCCACCCAGGTGCCTTGCTGATCCAATGTCTTTGCTAGTTATGGGTCTGTTCACATTTCTATTTCTTCCTATTTAAGTTTTGGTAGTTTGTACATTTCTATGGATTTGTCCATGGCTTTCAGGTCTCCCAGTGTGTTGCCTTATAGTTTTTCATAGTATTCTCTTTTAATTGTTTTCCTTTGTGGTGTAGCTATCCCCTCTCGCATTTGGGATTTTATTTATTTAGGTCCTTTATCTTTTTGTTGATAAGTCTGGCTCAGGCTTGATCCATTTTATTACTTAGTTTGAAGTACCAGCTCTTCGTTTCGTTATTCCATTCTAGTGTTTTGTTGTTTCTAATTGTGTATTTGTGCTCTCAACTTTATTATTTCCCTTCTCCTGCAGGCTTTATGCTTTGTTAGCTTGTCCTTTTCTAGCTCCTATAGATATAGGATGAGGTTGTGTATTTGAGACTTTTCTTGTGTCTTTAGGTAGGCCTTTATTGCTATGTAATTCCTTCTTAAGACTGCCTTTGATGCATCCCAGAGGTTTGGACAAATATGTTTTCATTTTCATTTGTTTCCAAATATTTTTAAAATTTTCTCCTTTAATTTCCTGGTAGCCTCATTCATTCTCTATTAGAGTATTGGTTAATCTCCACATATTTGTGGTCTTTCCAAAAATTTTTTTCTTAAATATTTATTTTTTAATAATAAATTTATTTTTATTGCTGTTCAATTTGCCAACATGCAGAATAACACCAATGCTCAACCAGTCAAGTTCCACCCTCAGTGCCCGCCACCCAATCACCCCACCCCCTGCCTTCCTCCCCTTCCACCACCCCTAGAGTTTGTTTCCCAGAGTTCGGAGTCTTCCATGTTCTGTCTCCCTTTCTGATATTTCCTACCCATTTCTTCTCCCTTCCCCTCTATTCCTTTTCACTATTATTTACATTCTCCAAATGAGTGAGAACATATAATGTTTGCCCTTCTCTGATTGATTTATTTCACTCAGCATAATACTTCCAGTTACATCCACATCGAAACAAATGCTGGGTATTTGTCATTTCTAACGGCTGAGTAATATTCCATTGTATACATAAACCACATCTTCTTTATCCATTCATCTTTCCATGGACACCGAGGCTCCGTTAACAGCTTGGCTATTATGGACATTGCTACTAGAAACATCGGGGTGCAGGTGTCCCAGCGTTTCATTGCATCTGTATCTTTGGGGTAAATCCCCAACAGTGCAATTGCTGGGTCGTGGGGCAGGTCTATTTTTAACTCTTTGAGGAACCTCCACACAGTTTTCCAGAGTGGCTGCACCAGTTCACATTCCCACCAACAGTGTAAGAGGGTTCCCTTTTCTCTGCATCCTCTCCAACATTTGTGGTTTCCTGCCTTGTTAATGTTCCACATTCTCACTGATGTGAAGTGGTATCTCATTGTGGTTTTAATTTGTATTTCCCTGATGGCAAGTGATGCAGAGCATTTTCTCACGTGCTTGTTGTCCACGTCTATGTCTTCCTCTGTGAGATTTTTGTTCATGTCTTTTGCCCATTTCATGATTGTATTGTTTGTTTCTTTGCTGTTGAGTTGAATAAGTTCTTTAAAGATCTTGGAAACTAGCCCTTTATCTGATACGTCATTTGCAAATATCTTCTCCCATTCTGTAGGTTGTCTTTTAGTTTGTTGACTGTGTCCTTTGCTGTGCAAAAGCTTCTTATCTTGATGAAGTCCCAATAGTTCATTTTTGCTTTTGTTTCTCTTGCCTTCGTGGATGTATCTTGCAAGAAGTTACTGTGGCCAAGTTCAAAAAGGGTGTTGCCTGGGTTCTCCTCTAGGAATTTGATGGAATCTTGTCTCACATTTAGATCTTTCATCTATTTTGAGTTTATCTTTGTGTATGGTGTAAGAGAATGGTCCAGTTTCATTCTTCTGCATGTGGATGTCCAATTTTCCCAGGACCATTTATTGAAGAGACTGTCTTTTTTCCAGTGGATGTCTTTCCTTGTCAAATATTAGTTGACCATAAAGTTGAGGGTCCACTCCTGGATTCTCTATTCTATTCCATTGATCTATGGATCTGTTTTTGTGCCAGTATGGTCTCATTCATTTGGGGGATATAAAAAATAGAGAAAGGGAATAAAGGGGAAAGGAAAAAAAAAAGAGTGGGAAATACCAGAAAGGGAGACAGAACATGAGAGACTCCTAACTATGGGAAGCGAACAAGGAGTGGTAGAAAGGGAGGTGGGCGGGGGCTGGGGGTGACTGGGTGACGGGCACTGAGGGGGGCACTTGATGGGATGAGCACTGGGTGTTATTGTATATGTTGGCAAATTGAACACCAATAAAAAATCAATAAATTTAAATGCTATTCAATGGCACACATCATACTAGGATTGACGTGTAGCAGGAGGTTCCGGGATTTGGAGGTAGCTAAAGCTCCCCGTCATGGACTCAAATTCCAGATGATGCAGAGATAGGCAAGCAAGCAAAGAGATGTAAAACATGGCACTGGGGTGCCTGGCTGCCTTGGTCAGTGGATTTGATCTCAGCATTATGTGTTTAAACTTCATGTTGGGTATAGATACTACATAAAAATAAAATATTTAAAAATAATAAATAGATGAAGATATAAAACATGATATAGAAGGTAAGTGCTTGCGTCGGGAAAATACTCGAACCAGACTATGGCTAACCTAAAACCTATTCTTATGCACTCCCGCTTTCACTACTTTGCCCAGATGACGTTCCCCACAAGTGACAGTCCCACCCGAGTGGGAGTGGGCTTCTTTCATTGTAAGACCTGTGTTTCCTCTCCTTCTGCAAGGAGAGAAGAGCTGTGAAGGCACGAGTTAGGTGGATCAGCACAAACCTGGGCAATAATCATTTCTGAACCTGGTAGGGAAAGATGTGCCTCCTTGTGGGACCCAATGTCCTAAAAAAGCCTGTATGGTCATTGACTTGGATGAAGGGTGGAGGCTGAAATAGAATTATGAAGAACCAAATAGTGGGAAAACCAAAAATAGAAAGAGAGGAGGACAGATTTCACCATGTATCGTCTTCGAAGGGATCTGGTGTCCTTTGCTAAGAGGGAGTCCACCCTCTGTAAGATGTTTCCTACCGCTCCTTGCTCACTGTCAGAACCCAGCAGACATATCTCCATGCCTCCTACACCTCTGTGCAGTCGTGATTTGTAGGATCTTCAATCTATTCTCCCGAGTGACCTGAGCATCGAGTATGTAACCATTCTGCTGCCCTTTGACAACATCGAGGGGGATTCCGATTTTTGTTCATTTTGGAGTGTGTATCTCTCACTGTGCAGCTATGTGACTTTGAGCTGTGCCATCCTAACACCTAACTGGCTTGAATCCACAATCTTTATTACTGTAGGTGCTGGCATTAGGTGGATAGTTGGTATCTCCTGGTCAATCCTGGTCTTGTTCATGCAGTGAATTTTTGTTGGAGGGTCAGCTCAGTTTGAGGTCCAACTGGGCCACATTCACGTGTCTGACAGTGGGTCCCAGCTGAGTGCCGGCTGCCTCTCCTTCCTCTATGCCTCTCAAGCTGGGAGCACGTAGGGGCGGCCCTATCGGGGAGCTCCTGAGGAGGAAGCTGCCCAATGGAGGGAGCCCTGGGGATGCCTGTTTGTGGTAGTCAGCGTGGGGAGGGGCCTGGGGTCCCCAGCACCAAGGGACCGGGAGTATAGGCCACGGGGAGACCTATGGGTGGGCATGGCCATCTCTGGGGCTTTGGAATCAGGATGGGGTCTCCCAGGAGCAGGAGATGCTGCACTTGGATTTGGTCGGCTGTGGGTTGGGGGGGTGGCCTGGGGGCAAGAAGGCAACCAAAGTCAGGGCTGAGGGAGCAGCGGGAGTGCAAGACTAGTCTGCAAATGGTGGTGCAGGTGGCCGTTGCTCCAGGAAACCAAGGGCCACCTGGGGAAGCGGTGCCCATGCCAGTGGGAGGCAGGCTGAGTGGGGGTCCCCTCCTGCCCCATGGCTGGAGTGGCCCTGCAAGGAAGCTCTTCTGAGCTGTAGTCCGGACCAGTGGCCCATCCAGCCCCTAACTTGCATGGCGTGCCTCCCGTAGGTCATCAGCTGGGCCAGCGCCCGGAAGACATCCTCCTCAGTCAGGAATATCAGCAGGATGGCCACGATCTGGTTCGTGCCCTGGCAGTAGCCCACTTCCTGCAAGAGCCACTGCCTGATGGAGGGTGTCTACTCCTGAGGCCCCTCAGAGCCCTCCCCTCTTGGGACGTCAGGCTCCCACGGCTCCCTCACTGCCCAGGCTCCCAAAGGATGCTCCCAGACGGCAAGGACAGCAGTGTGCAAGGCCACACAGATGAGCTATAGATAAATTCGACCCCAGGTCTGGGGTTTGCTGTGACACACTTGCTGCTGGGGACCTGTGTGGTCAGCGCAGGACCCTGGCTGGACAGGGGACGGAATTTGGGGGCTCATCATACTAGATTTATTTACAAGCAGTGCAAATTGTCTAAAATTCAATGCACAACATTGAGAAATACATAAAAACACTGAGGGCGGGTGTCCCTTTCACCTGTCCGACCCTCATTGGGTCCGTGTGTCCTGGTCCAGCTGTGGCGGTGCTGCCCGGCCCCCAGGTCTCCTTCCTGCCCCCACACAGCCCCTGCCCCTGTGCCCTGCTCTTAACGGGGCATCTCCAAACCCACTTGGGGTTCAGCTCACACAGTGACACCTGGAGGCCCCGTCCTGGTGGCCTCCCCATCCCAGAGACCCAGGGGGGACCATGTGGGTCATCCCGAGCACTTTACCACATGGCAGTGTTTTGTTTGCCAGCGCAGATCCACCTGGCCACAGGCACCCCGTGTTCCTTACCCAGAAGCCCTTGGGCCTCCCCTGGGGCCCCCAGAAGCCCGCTTGCCCAGCAGTCTCACCCGACCCCAAAGTGGTCCCAGAACATGACCAAAATGTGGTTGGGGAAGCTTCTGCTGATATCTAGATCTATCTGTTTGATGTACCAGGAGGAGACCTGGGCCTCCTCCTTCATTCCTGTGGCGAGAACCGGGGAGGAGGAGCCAGCATTAGCGACACAGAACACTAACTGTCACCAACTGTCATCCTAAGCAGGAGCACTGCTGGTCACCATGTGAGTGTGTCCTGCAGAAACCTCCTTCCTTCCCCGGTGAGGCCAGGGACAGCACAGGTGCCCACCGTGCCTGTGGGGCCTACATGAGGGCTTGTGCTCAGCTGTTGTGGATGCAGAGGGGACTGAGGGTCAGCCCTATGCTGGGAGGGACATAGCGGGTATCCCTGGGGGGGAGGGGACACTGGGGGTGAACCCCGTGCGGACAGAGGACATGGGGGTTCAGCCCTGGTGGTGAGAGGACTTTGGGGGTCAGCTGGGGCTGGGGTCCCTCAGTTCCCTGTGCTCCAGACACCCAGGCTGAGCCCCAATATCCCTCATCCCCTACTCACTAGGGCGTGGAGGATCCTTCCACACGCTGGTGCAGGAGATGCGGTAGCACAAGGTGTGCAAGCTGAGCCCGCCCGGTGAGGGGGCCTGGGAGCATGAGCTGCAAGTGCCTGCTGTCCTGACGTCACTACCAGGGCCACGTTGCCCGCCCCGATGGCTCTCTATGTCCCAGGATCAGAGGTTCAGGGCAAAGAAGGTTGGAAGCGCCCCAGAGGCCAGCCAGTCCAGGCTCCCTGGACAGAGGCAGCGCAGATCTCCCAGGGCACTTTGCACAGACCGTCGTGAACTGAGGCCCCCGGCCCCGGCTGTCACTGTCTCCCAGCCCTATCCTGACCTGTGGGGCACAGGCTGAGTCGCAGTAAGTCTGTGAATGTCCTGCCCCTGACATCTGGCTGACCTTGGAAGACAGGAGGGCAGGTCAGCTTTGTGTTCCTGCCGGCCCCTGTGTAGAGCTATTAGGGGCCTGGGCAGGGCCCCCTCCTCCCTTCTGGGGTTCTGTCCCCTCCTTTGTACAGAGCTCTGGCAGATGCAGAAACGAGGTGGCCGTGCATTTTAACACAACCACACTTTATTGAACTTTCAACAGCAAACAGGGGCTCAGGGCTGAGGGTGCGCGCCTTCCCCTCTGGAGGGGGACCTTCCTTTCTTTTAGGAGAAAGCCAAAGTCACATGGGGGTGTTGGTGCCAGAGTCCCCCAGCTTGAAAGCTGTGCTGACCCCGAATGGGGGCACGAGTCCTGAGGTTGGGGCCTGAGAGGCAGTTCTGAGGACAGCGGACCAGACCTGGACCTGCAACTTCAGGGTTCTTGCGCTGGATCCCAGCAGGTCATCTGGACCCCTAGTTTCTGGCTCACGTGCCAGGGGACTGACTGCTGGAGACCCAGCATGTGGGTGAGTCTGCCTCCTACTGTGGATGAGGGTATGGCCCAGCAGCCTGCCCCTCCTGCCCCTGCCCTGGGTGCCCTGTTATTCCCAGAGCTGTCCTAGGTCAGCGACCTGGATTTGTGGCGCACGCCCGGGTCCCAGGAGGCCACATCCTGCTCTGAGAGGGTCACTGAGACTTGGGGCAGAATCCAGAACTGGTGAGGGCCACAGGGGGCTCAATCTCATCAGTCTTCATTCTGTCCCTTTTGGGGCTCATGTCGACCCTCTCTCCCAGAGCCTAGGGAGAGGCCAGCTCAGGTCCGTCTGGGTCGGGGACTCTTCCTGTTGAGGGGGCACCCTCCAGGAAGGACAATGAGATGAGGCAGGGCATGGTGGCCATGGCCTCAGGGCCCCCACCCTCACCATTTCGCTCTTCTTCAGAGGCCCAGGAGCATGGAGGCAGAGATCAGATGGCCCCAGGACTCTGTGGGGCCTTGGGGTTGTGGGTTCAGCGCTGCCCTGGCACGGGCTGGCCCTGCCTATCACTGCCCAGCGAGGGACTTGAACTGCTGTGGCCACAGGACAGGAAGGTATCTGGATCCCTATAGTGTCATCTTAGTGGGCTGGGTGGACCCCGTGAGGGGCGTCCAAGGGGGATTCTATTGTCTGGTTTGCTGTGTGGCCTGTGGTGTGGCCCAGGCAGGTGCCAAAGCGAACGGGACCCAGTGTTCTGGCTTCAGGTCCTTGTTTGGGTGCCACCTGCCTGCATTGTACTGGTTCTCTGGGAGCATGAGGAGGGGTATTATCTCTACGGGGCCTCCGGGCCAGCGAGGTGTCCTGGGCTGGGGGCAGCTGAGACAGAAGCAGAGCCCCCAGTGTTCCCAGACACAGGTGTACAGCCGTGGGCTCTGGGGAGCTTCCCTCCTGCAGCAGCTCCTTGGCCTTGAGGATGACCCTGCCAGGAGGGGGTCCAGGCTGCTCACGTTGTGTGGCTGCGCCTGGGGAGGTCTGCTCGTCCACTCTGGGCAGCGTCTAGGTAATAGAAGGGAGGGAGAGGCTCAATTGCCGGGACACTCACTCCAGGCCCAGGGGCCTCCTGAGGTAACTCTCCAGGTCCTGTTGGAAAGAGGCAGGCTGGTTTTGCATCTCCAGTAGGCTGTATGTCCCCAGCTGGAGGGCCCCAGGGGTCCTCTTGGCTCCCGGGTGGTCCCCCTGGCTTGACGCTGTCCACAGCCCTCCACACTGCTGGTACCCAGCCCCTGCAGTGAGTGCCTGCACACTCAGTCCCGGCCTGGTTTCCCTGAGGCTGGAGCAGAAGAGGAGAGGGCCAGAGATGAGGAGGAAAACCCGGGGGCCCTATCCACGTGAACAGCCCCAGCAAGTGGAATCGGGAGGGGATGGAGCCCTAGGTACACCTGGGCGGGGGCAGTTCACACTTCATCTTTCGGAGCTGGGTCGTGGAGGCCCAAAGTTGTCTGAGCACCACCTCATCCTCCAGGGCCCAGGGCCGGACCAGCACGTCCTGCAGAAACTCCCGAGGACCTTCCAAGGGCAGCTTCAGGAGGCTCTCTGGGCAGTGGGTGTGAGTGAGACCCAGAGGCTCCCTGCTCTGTGGCCTCCAGGTGCCTCCCAAGGGCAGCAGCTGAGGGTCCAGCTGTGCAGGATCACCGTGGGCAGTGCTATGACCGAGGGAGGGCCCTGCCTGCTGCTCACTCAGGGAGTCCTGATCAACTCGCCTGCTCAGCCGTCCCCCCGTCCCCAGGCCTGGGTGCTGCTCAGAGTAGGGGGTCAACACCCCTGTCCCCTCACCCCCAGCCTCGGGCACACCTGGGCACCCAGGGGCCCACTTACTCCTGTGTACTTTGAGGATCATGTAAGCCATGGCTGTGAGCACACGCTCCACGTCCAGGATTTACACGTCCCAGTGCTTTTGGGTAGGGATAAGGGGTTTTATGGGAGCAAGGGTAGGGAGGAGCGGCCTGAGCAGAGCCCCTTGGGGTCTCCCATCTTCCCATAACCTCCGCCGCTCCCACCCCCCGGGCTACATCCGGGGAGGCACCACAGCCCCTCCTGGGCATGTACTCCTCCCAGGAAGTACAGGGCTCCAGGCCACTCTGGGTTCTGATCCTGGCCAGCACTACCCACAGACCTGGGGGCACAGACTCTGCCCCCATTTCTACCAACATGCCACAAGGACCCCAGGCTGGCTGCAGAATGGCCCGAGGGCTCATCCACACCCCAGGCTGACCAGGCCTCCCTGGGGGAGCTGAGGCAGAGACAGCCTGTTCCCTCGAAACTCCTCCAGGGACACTCTGGGCTTCTTAGGTGGGTCTGGGCTGTGAGCCTCAGCCTTCTGGCCCAAGGTCTGGCCTGGCTTGTCTGTAGGGTGGGGTTGAACTCCGCCCTCCCTGGGGTCAGGGGACAGGATGAGGCAGCAGGGTTCCTCGGGTTCCCTTACCTAATTGACAAAACACTGAAGGAACCACTTGGGATGTAAATGCCAGTGCACGTCAGTTCCTCGCCCTGGCAGAAGGAGAGGAGATGCTCAGGCCCCACACTGCAGCCCCGTGGAGCCAGGTGGACCTACTTCCAGTGGCCCCTCAGAGCCTCGAGGGTGCCCCAAGCTTCCCAGAGGGAGGAACTTGACACCAAACTGGGGCAGCTCAGAAGAGCCGTGCTGGCACCCCCTGCCCTGGGGCCAAGGGGATGGAGCCTCTGGGGAGCATCTACTCGCCATGTGCTTCTTCAGCTTGGGGTGAGCTCTGTCTAGAACGTGCTCGCCTAGGACCTCAGCAATTTGGTGAACCCTGGAATCAAGAAGCCTGAGAAGGCCCCAGATCCCCAAAGATCAGGGTCTCCTCCTGCAACAGGCCAGGCAGGGGGGCCATCCTGGCAGGGGCCTCTTCCCCCACGCCTTGACCACCGACCCCGATGCAGGTGTCAGACACCTTGTTCTCCACAAAGCAGGCATGGAGACCCCTCCTCTGGGTGCCCAGGGGCCGTCCCCCAGGCCCAGATCCCTTCCTACCCACTTCCAGGGTTTTCCTCTTGGGTCTCTCAGCTCTAGCCTAGGGCAGACATGGCCCTCAGAGGGCCCAAGGGGAAGAGGTCCTGATCTGGGGGGATGTGCCAGCCTCAAGAGAGGCACCTCCTGAGATGGATGAAGGGGTGTCCAGGGAACTCAATGCAGAAAACTCTGATTGTCCGTGACCTTCCACAGTGACGGGTCAGCGTCATCCCAAGGGTCCTATGGAGACCATACCCGGCGTGCCTGAAACAGAGGGGACCGATCAGTGCCAGGGACATGGGGAAAGGAGGGAGCAGAATGGCTCCTCTCCCCTGAATCCTGAGGGAGATCAGGCCCCTCTGAGATTGTCCGGGAATGAGGGGAAGGGCCTTTCTGCCCAATGGGAGCAGCCTGACAGCCTTATCTGCTTCTACCAGAGATGATTCCCACCTGGGCCTGACCTGACCTGGTGACTCTGGTCCCCACCTGAGCCTCACCTGGACCTGGTGACTGTGGTCCCCATCTGGGCTCATTGGCAACTGATGACTATGAGCCAAGATTGACTCTCACTTCTACTGATACCCGGGGTCCGTCCCCAGGATCTCATTTGATCTTGGTTTCTGTGGTCCTTGTCTGGGCTGAACTAACTCATGCTTGGCTCATGCTTGGCTCTGATCCCCTCCTGGGCCTCACCTGTTCTTGCAGATGTGGTCCCCACATCTAGTGGGTGCTCTAGTGTCTATGGTATTTGTCTGGGCTTCAGCTGATGGTATTCGGCTATGATGTCAGCCCTTTCCAAGGCCAGCAGGGTCTCTAGGTCCTCTTGCCTGGGGCTGCAAACCACACTCATCCGAGGATGACACCACATGAAAACCTTCAGAGGACACATGCGTCTGTGTGCTCCCTGTGGGCAGGTCCCCATCTGTCTGACTGGAGGGTGGAGACAACACAGTAGCTCTGAGGGGGACGTGCTGGACTGGAGGATCACTCAGGGGCACTCACTGTCTGTAGCTGGCCCACCTGCAGTCCACCTTCCCAGCCACTGTCCCAGGACATGCCGTCATGCTGAGAGGACAGAGCTCTCCCACCCCCCTTATCAGTAGCACAAGGGGGCCCATGAGGCTGCGGGGAGCTGCTGACCTGATGCTTGGTGTGACGTTTCCCAGCCCAGGGCTGGCCCCGAGATGGTGGTGGATGTGCCTGCCAGAGAGTATTCCTGTGGGCTTGGGGCAGACCGAAGGTTTCTCTTGGATTCCATAAGAAGAATGACCAAAGGGAAAAAGTAATGAACTGGACTTCATCAAAAGTAAAAACTTATGCAATGATTTGTGAATAGCCTGAGGAGGGTTATGCGGGAGCACGAGGGACTCCATGTTCCAGTTTGTGAAGATCAAGCCTGCTCATGAGCCAGAAGGACCGAGAGAGCCCTGACCATCCACCCCGGACCACAGAGTGGGGGGATTGGTCATCACATGTTGGGGTCATGCACCTAAGACGGACTGGAAAGGTCATGGCTTGACCTGTTGCCTCCTGCACAGAACAGGGCTTGAGGGGAGCGGGGGTCCCGCATGAGCCGCCCGAGCCCTGAACACAGGCTCCTTCCCTGGCCTGGGGCAGCAGGGAGGCAGCCCTCACCCTGTGGAGCTGTGGAAGGGCTCCAGGAGCTGCCTCATGGGCATCACATGGGGTTTGGTGTGTTCTCACCCCAGCCCAGGAGGCCAACACCTGCAGCAAGACCCACAGGACCTACAGTGGCCCAAGGGGGGCCGGGAGCAGCTCCCAGTCACCTGTGAACTGTCACCTTGTGAGTGCCTACACTTTATACACTGAGTTACTGGTGAGAGTGGGCTGGTCGGGCACTGAGCCAGATCCGGAGCACGGGTGCCTCCAAGAGCCTGCGGACACAGAGTAGCGCCAGGCATTGGAACCCTGGGGCACCACAGTTCCGCCCACAATGGAGCCCCGTGTCATCACTGTAGGTCTGGGGTCCAGTCAGCACTTAGCCCTGTACTCTGAAGGTGAGGGGAGGCCCTGTCTCCATGCCAAGTGGGAAGGGGATGCAGGCACCCTCCCACATCCTTAGTTCCCACCTTCAGGCCCTCCAGGCCTCCCACCCCTCTAGGTAGACTGGGTGTCCCAGCTGTCCTCCCACCCCCAAGGGTTCACAGCGTGGATTTTGCACTTAAGAACATTTGAGGGGCTCCTGGGTGGTTCAGTCAGTTAAACATCGACTCTTGATTTTGGCTCAGGTCAGGATCTCGAGGTTGTAGGGTGGAGCCTCACGTGGGTTTGGGTTCTGGCCGGTGGGGAGTGTGGTGAGAGTCTCCCTTTACCTCTGCCCCTCCCACTGCACACTCTCTCAAATCTTTTAAAAATCAACATTGAAGACATTTGAGAAATCTTTATCATCTCTGCAGTGGTGCCTTCATATGTGTAATGGCTATGTAAATGCTTTTTAAAAAAATTTTCACTTCTCTGGAATAAATTCCCAGGAGTGCTCTGCTGAATTATGTGGTAATTGTATGCAAAATCTTTTTTTGATAAAACTGCTAAACTCTTTCCCAGGAGTGATTGTTAGATTTTACAAAAACTGTGTGGAACCTGTTTTCAAAGCAGTTGTCTAGATACTGAAGTGTGACTGTTGGACCCTCAGGTGAGATTAATTGAGCCTTGGAAAAAACTGCTAAAGTCTCTTCCAAAGCAACCGTATTTATATCCGCAGCATGAAGGAGCGTTCCTGTCATATATCTCCCTCCAGCAACTAGTATCCTCCTTTTTGGGACTTTAGCCTTTGTAGGGGCGCCTGGGTGGCTCGGTTGCTGGGGTGCCTGTGTGGCTCAGTTGGTTAAGCGTCTGCTTTGGCTCAGGTCATTATCCCTGGGTCCTGGGATCGAGGCTTGCATCGGGATCCCTGCTTTGGGGGGAGCCTGCTTCTCTCTCCTTCTGCCTACCTCTACCCCTACTTCCTTGCTCACTCTCTGTCAAATGAGTAAAATTTTTTAAAAAAGTAAAATTTCTAAAAGGTGTGTAGCACCATCTCACTGTTATTCACATTGGCAACTTCCTAATGCTAGAGGATGTAGAACATACTTTTGTAGGCTTGCTTATTTTCTGTGTGTCCTCTTTGTCCAGGTGTCTGCTCACATAGTCACCCATTGTTAATTAAGTTATCTGTTTTCTTATTGTTATGAGGGTTTTTTTGTGTAGATTGAATAAAAATTAAAAATGTTGAATATCCGATGTGTGTTTTGAACACATATTCTCTTCAGTTTGTGAGTGGTCTTTAGGTTCCCTGGGCAATGTCTTTCAAAGAGTAGCAGTTTTAAATTTGTAAACTTCACATTATGTTTTTTCTTTTCTGGATCATGTTTGGTGTTTGTTAAAACACACCACCACGGGATCCCTCGGTGGTGCAGCGGTTTAGCGCCTGCCTTTGGCCCAGGGTGCGATCCTGGAGACCTGGGATCGAATCCCACGTCGGGCTCCCAGTGCATGGAGCCTGCTTCTCCCTCTGCCTATGTCTCTGCCTCTCTCTCTCTCTCTCTCTCTCTCTCTCTCTCTGTGACTATCATAAGTAAATAAAAAAAAATTAAAAAAAAACACACCACCACACTCAAGGTCTCGTAGATTTTATGTCGTCTTTTTGCTGTTTTGATAGCTGTGTGTTTTAAGTTTGCATACAATGTTGAGTGACTTTTGGTGGAAGTTTTAAAAGTTTTGCCCACATTTCATTTCATATCCTATGGGTTCCAATTCGTTGTTCCTTACGTATTTCTGGAGGAGCCAGGATATGGTAGCGCATGTCAGTGAGCCATTGCAAAGCTTCTAGGTCTCAACTGGAACCTGGAAGGAGGCAGGTGGGGCCCTGGCAGCGAGGACCCCGCCTCCTGCAGGGCTCCTGCGGTGCCTGAACACCCTGCAGAGGGCGCCCGAGCGCAGGCGCTGCCCCAGGGGGCTGGCAGGTGCAGGGGCCCTTGTCCACCTGCAGGAACAGGAGCCCCCGCGCTGGGGAGGCTTGGGGAGCACGTGGGGCCACGGCCACTCTGACAGCAGCCCTGGCATCCTCCATGGTAGGATCCATGGTAGTGAGTTGGGGGCTGATGTAGGGCCCGACATGCCTACAGAAATTGGTGTTTCAAGACCCGCTGTGGGGGCTTCTGGAAGCATTGGTCGGGTCCACGCAGACATCAGCAGGGACTCTTCAAAACCACAAGGTAAGGGATAAGTTAGAGTTAATGCTAGCGTTAGGGGTTAGGGTAGGGTTAGGGGTTAGGATAAGGATTAGGGTAACGGTAGGTTTAAGGTGAGGGTTAGGGTTAGAGTTAGTGTTTAGGGTTAGGGGTTAGGGTTAGTGTTACATTTGGGTTAGGGGGAGGGTTTGGTTTTAGGGATGGGGGTTATCGGTTAATCGTTATGGTTAAGGGTTTTTGGTTAGGATTGTGGTTTGGGGTTAGTGTTAGGGACTACGGCTAGGGTTTGGGTTAGGCTCCAGATTTGGGGTGGGATTACAATAAAGGTCGGCGTAGGGTTAAAGGGTTTGGGTTATCTTTCAGTGTTTAGGATTAGGGGTTAGGCATTAGGGTTGGGGTTAGGGTTATGGTTGGAGTCACGGTTAGGTGTATAGATTAGGGGCTAGTGATTCATATTTGGTTTTCAGTTAATGATAGGTCCAGTGTGAGGCTAGATGAAAGTTAGGATTAAGATTAGGGTTAGGGTTATTGATCTGTACACAGGTAGAGATTGGATCTGGGAATGTCTGGCACTGGGACTCCTAGTATCTTCAATGGGTTAGTTTTAAGTGTTGTATTTAGGTTTGGGGTTAGTGTTTGTGCTTGGCATCCATCCATTCAGAGGCCTCCCCAGAGAATCAAACTCCAGGCTTCTTCTGGGGTAGTATAGACATGGCAGGCATCTCCTGAGCTGAGCTAAGGAGGGGATATATGGCTCTAAATAAACGTTATTTGGATTTTCAATTTCCTTACTCATTTTATCTCTTGTGTGCACCAGTGTCATCAATACTAACAATTGTTATTTTAAAGTTTTACTTGAATTCCTGTTTGTTAACACAGTATAATATTAGTTTCAGGTGTACAAGATAGTGATTCAACCCTTGGATTGAGGGCACCTGTGCCCTCCGTCGACCCAGGCCCCCATTGACCCATCCCCTCATCACCTTCCTCTGGTATTTATTAGTTTCTTCTCTATGGTTAACAATGTGTTTCTTGGTTTGCTTCTCTCGTTCCCCCCCCCTTTGCCAGTTTGTTTTGTTTCTTTTTTTTATAATAAAGTTATTTTTTATTGGTGTTCAATTTGCCAACATACAGAATAACACCTAGTGCTCATCCCGTCAAGTGCCCCCCTCAGTGCCCATCACCTATTCACCCCACCCCCCTCCTCCCCTTCCACCACCCCTAGTTCGTTTCCACATATGAATGCAGTCATATGGTATTTGTCTTTCTCTGACTTCTTTCAGGTAGCATAATTTTAGTTGCTTTTTCCACATCATTATAAATAGCTTCATTTCATCCTTTCTGATGACTGAGTGATACCGCAGTGTGCATATTTACCACATCTTTTCTGCTCATTCATCTGTCGATGGACACCTGGGCTGTGTTCATAATTTAGCTAGCTATTGTTGCTAATAATGCTGCCATAAACATTGGGCTGCATGTCCCCCTCAAATCTGTACTTTTGATCTTCTAGTTGTGCAATTTCTGAATCGTAGGAAAGTTCTATTTTGAACTTCTAGAGGAATCTCCATACTCTTTTCCACAGTATGCAACAGGCTGCACCTCTTTGATACCCACCATCAGTGTAAGAGGGTTCCCCTTTCTCCCCATCCTCAACAATACCTGTTGTCTCCTGTGTTGTTAATTTTAGCCATTATGACAAGTGTCAGGTGATATCTTATTGTGGCTTTGATTTGCATTTCCCTGATGATGGGTGATGTTGTGTGTCTTTTCATGTGTGTGGTGGCCATCTGGATGTCTTGTTAGAGAAAATGTCCATTCGTGTTCTGCCCATTTTCAATTAGATCATTTGTGTTTATGATGCTGAGATGTATATTTGCTTTATATATTTTGGATACTAAGTCATTACTGGATATGTGGTTTACAAGTATCTTCTCTCATTTTCTTTGTTGCCTTTTAGCATTGGTTGTTTCCTTTAGTGTGCAGAACCTTTTCAACCTGATGAAGTCCCAATAGTTTATTTTTGCTTTTGTTTCCCTTGACTCAGAGGCATGTCTAGAAAGATCCAATGGCCAATGTTTAACACATTACTGCCTATCGTTTCTCGTCTTAAATGGTTTCAGGTCTCACATTTAGGTCTTTAATCCATTTGAATTTATTTTTGGCATATGGTGTAAGAAAGTGATCCAATTTCATTCTTCTGCATGTGGCAGTCTAATCTTCCCAACACCATTTGTTGAAGACACTGTCTTTTTGCCATTGCTTATTCTTTCCTGCTTTGTTGAAGATTAATTAAGCATAGAGTTACTGGTTTGTATGGTGTTTCGGTTTTCCATTCTGTTGTATTGATCTGCATGTCTTCTTCTTGTGCCTGCACCATACTTTTTTGATCACTAGAGCTCTGTAATATAACTTGAAGTCTGAAATTGTGATGGCCCACCTTTGGTTTTCTTTTCCAACATGCTTTGGCTATTTTAAACCTTTTGTGGGGATCCCTGGGTGGCTCAGCGGTTGAGTGTCTACCTTTGGCCCAGGGTGTGATCCTGGAGTCCTGGGATCGAGTCCCGCATCGGGCTCCCTGCATGGAGCCTGCTTCTCCCTCTGCCTATGTCTCTGCCTCTCTCTCTCTGTGTCTCTCATGAATAAATAAACAAAATCTTTTAAAAAAATAAAATAAAATAAACCTTTTGTGTTTCCGAACAAATTTTAGAATTATTTGTTCCAGCTTTGTGAAAAAAAATGCTATTGCTACATTGATAGGGATTGCATTAAAGATTTTATTTATTTATTCATGAGAGACACAGAGAGGGAGGTAGAGGTACAGGCAGAAGCGGGCTCCCTGCAGGGAGACTGATGTGGGATTTATCCAGCATCCTGAGATCATGACCTGAGCCAAAGGCAGATGCTCAACCACTAAGGCAACCAGGTGCTTTGTTGATTCAATGTCTTTGCCAGTTATGGGTCTGTTCACATTTTCTATTTCTTCCTTTTTAAAAAAAATATTTTATATATTATTTACTCATGTGACAGAGAGAGAGTACAGAGGTATAGACACAGGCAGAAGGAGAAGCAGGCCCCATTCAGGGAACCCAACTTGGGACTCCATCCCGGGTCTCCAGGATCACACTCTGAGCCAAAGATGGCACTAAGCCACTGAGCCACTTGGCTGCCCTTCTATTTTCCTGTTGCAGTTTTGGTAGTTTGTACATTTCTAGGGATTTATACTTTTTTTTTTCATGTCTCCCAACTTGTTGGCATATAGTTTTTCGTAGTATTCTCTTATAATGGTTTTGTTTGTGGTGGAAATGTCTCCTCTCTAATTTGTGATTTTATTATTTAGGTCATTACTCTTTTCTTGTTGATAAGTATGGCTAGGGTTTGATCCATTTTATTAATTAGTTTGAAGTCCCAGGTCTTAAGTTCGTTATTCCATTCTACTGTTTCGTTGTTGTTTCTGTTTTTGCTTATTTGTGCTCTCATGTTTATTATTTCCCTTCTTCTGCAGGCTTTACACTTTGTTTGCTTTTGCTTTTCTGGCTCCTTTAGGTATAGGATTAGGTGTATTTGAGACTTTTCTTGTGTCTTGGGGTGGGCCTGTATTGGTATGTACTACCCTCTTAGGTCTGCTTTTACTGCATCCCAGATGTTTGAATAAATATGTTTTCATTTTCATTTGTTTCCATATATTTTTAAAATTTCTTCTTTAATTTCCTGGTTGCCTCCTTCATTCACTAGTAGGATGTTCTTTAATCTCCACAGATTTGAGGGCTTTCCAAATTTTGTCTTGTGGTTAACTTCAAGTTTCATAGTGTTATGGTCTGAAAATGTTATTGGTATGATCTCAATCTTCTTGTACCTGTTGAGGCTGATTTGTGGCCCATGATGTGATCTGTTCTGGAGAATGTCGCATGTGCACTTGAAATGAATGTGTATTCTGCTGGTGTAGGATGAAATATTCTGAATATATGTGTTGAGTCCACCTGGTCCGGTGTGTCAAAACCATTGTTCCCCTGTTGATGTTCTGCTTAGATGATCTGTCCATTGCTATAAGTGGGTGTTAAAATCCCCTGTCATTGTATTACTGTCAGTGAGTTTCTGATGTTTGTTGTTCATTGGTTTATATATTTAGGTACTCCCATGTTGTAGGCATAAGCATTTACATTTGTTGGATCTTCTTGATGGATAGTCTACTTAATTATGAATTAATGCCCTTCTGCTCTCTTGGTCCAGGATTTGTTTCTTCTTTCTGTTTTGTTTTTTTTTAAGATTTTATTTATCCATGAGAAACACAGAGAGACAAGCAGAGGCAGAAATATCGGCTGAGGGAGCAACAAGCTCCCCAAGGGGAACCCAATGTGGGACTCGATCCTGGGACTCCGGGACTGGCACCCTGAGCCACTACTAGATAGTCAACCAGTGTTTGGCTTCAAATCTAGTTTGTCTGATATAAGTATGTGTCCTCCATCTTTCTCTTGATATCCATTAGGCAGATACATGATTTTCCATCCCCTGACTTTCAATCTGTTCCTGTCTATAGGTCTTAATTGAGCATGTGATAGGGAGCATATGGGTGGATCTTGTCTTTTCATCCATTCTGATACCCTATATCTTTTAGTTAGGGCCTTTAGTGCATGTACATTTTGAGTCAAAATGAAAGATATGAACTGAGTGCCTCGGTGTTGCCAGTAGAGTTGGTGTTTCTGGTGATGTTCTTTGGTCCTTTCTATACTTTGTTGCTTTTGGTCCTTTTCCCCCCACTAGAAGCGTGCCCCTTAGAAATTTCTAGTTGAAATGGTTTAGTGGCCTAGAACTCTTTTATTTTTTACCTATCTGGGAAACTCTTAATCTCTCCTTCTATCGTGAATGATAGCCTTGTTGTATAAAGAATTCTCGGTTGCATACTTTTCCCGTTTAACATAGTGAATATTTCCTTCCACTGCTTTCTGGCCTTTCATGTTTGTGTGGACAGATCTGCTGCAAACTGGATTCATCTTCCTATGTAGGTTAAGGATTCTCGCCACCCCGCCACTTCAGGATTTTTTCCTCGTGTGTGTAATTGGTGAATTTGACTCCGATGTGCCTTGGCAATGGTCGGCTTTTGTTGAATTTAGTGGGAGTTCTTAATGCTCTTGGTTTCACTGTATGGGTCCTTCCTCTCATTAGAGAAGTTTATAGAATTTGTTCAAATAAAACTGTGGGCAGCCCGGGTGGCTCAGCAGTTTAGCACGGCCTTCAGCCCAGGGCGTGATCCTGGAGCCCGGGATCCAGTCCCTCGTCAGGTTCCCTGCATGGAGCCTGCTTCTCCCTCTGCCTGTGTCTCTGCCTCACTCTCTCTCTGTGTCTCTAATGAATAAATAAATAAAATCTTAAAAGTAAAATTAAATTAAATTTAAAAAAACAAATAAAACTTGTGCCTCTTTTTCTCTCTCTTCATCTTTGAGTCTCCTATGACGTGAATGCTATTGTCTAATAAAAGGCTGAGTTCCCTAAGTCTGCCTCTGTGGTCCATTCTCTTTCTTGTTTTGAGGGCTTCCTCTTGGGACTGCATCTCAGTTATACCATTTTTAATGTCAGCCTGACTAGATGTTAGTTCTTTTATCTCTAGAGTAAGGGTTTGTGTAGTGTCTTCTAAGCGCTTTTTCCAACCAAGGTACTATTTTTATAATCACTGTTTTAAATTCTAGTTCAGACATCTTATTTATGTGTGCATAGATTAAATCCTTGTCTGTGAGTACCACCTCCTGTTCTTTTTGGAGGTGAATTTCTCCACCTCATTATTTTTTTCCGGGAAAGAAGGAAGAAAGAAAAAACAGGAAAAACAACAATAACAGCAAAATCCCCCAAAACAGTAATTCCTGGGTATGTTTCAGCCTGCTTGTTAATTATTGATTAATTGTTAGAAGACTCTAGACCCAAAATAAGAAATAAATTTAAAGTACATTGAAAGTAGTCAAAATAATAAATATATAAGTATGTACATAACAACTGAGTGTAAGCAGTTAATATAAAAGAAATGAGGAAAATAAATGAAAAATATTTAAAAAGAACAAAGTACAAAGGAAGCTAGATCGTACTTTCTCCATAGAGCTGAAGCCTTGCAGGCCTCTGTGATCAGTACTCTTGGTGGCAGCCAGTGGTCTCCGGGGGTCTCCTGGGGGAGAGGTCGGTTATTGATTGTCAGGTGCACACTTGCCTTAGTGGAGACGCACCTGCAGGGCTCAGAGGCAAGGCTCCGTGTAAGCGCCTCTGTGCTCCACCAGGCGGCGCTGTGCTGCTCCCTGAGGACTCAAAGTGCTGATGGATGGGATGAGGGTGGGGGCCCTGGGTTCTCTGGCCCTGAAGCTGAACATCCCGCCCCCCAGTCTGCATTGACCCTACACAGAAGAGCCATCAAGCCCTCTTGTCTCTACAGTTTATGTCGGAACCCTGAGTTCACCCTGCCTGTGACCGAGTTTTTTTTTTTTTTTTTATCTCAAAGAAGCGACTGAGTTTCAAAACTCCAAATTTTAGGGCCTCCCGTGGTGGACACCTGTACTCTTCCTGACCCGGAGGGTCAACTCCCACTTATGACCAAGTAAAGCGGACCCATGACTGCACAGTGGTTTGCAGTTTATGGCCACACAGGGAGGAATGCTGGACCCTAGTCCCAATGCTCTCAGGATTTCCCCACTCCTGTGCCTGGGAACAGTTGGCACCACCGTCCTTGCGACCCCGGGGACCCTAAGCACACCCTTGGCTCCTGGGACTGCACCTCGCCTCGCCACCTGAGCATTGTTAAGGATGCTGCGTCCCCCTACACTAGCCGACTTCTGAAAGTTCTGAATTTGTGCTCTGCTGCTTATGATCCTGTACGAAGACCTGTCAGCTGCCTGCCTGCCCCTGTGGGATCTGGAGCTGTGTCTCCCCAATCAACTGATTGATTAATTTTTTAAAGATTTTAATTTTCTGTAATCTACACCTAAATTGGGGCTTCAACTCACTATCCCAAGATCAAGAGTCACCTGTTCTTACCAACCACACTGAGCCGGCCAGGCTCCCTTTGATGAACTGATACCTATTAATTGAACTAGACATACAGCATGTGTCAGGGCAGAAATTGAGCCCACACTCTAGGTTTGGAGGAGTCATTTGAACCTTGATAAATGTTAAAGAAGGCATAAGTTCCCTAGGAGCCCAGGGCGGGGTGCACACACGTTAAACGTTGACAATTTCCTTTACAGTAGTCATTTTACTGACGATTGATTTAAAGTGCCATTCAATGGCAAATGTCGTTCTTGGATTGGGATATGCAGGCAATTCTGGGATTTAGAGGAAGCTAAAGCTCCCCAGTCACGGACTCAATGTTCCAGTTGGATGCAGAGATAGGCAAGCAAGCAAAGAGATCCCCTGGGTTCCAGGCCCCCGTGCTGAGCCCAATTCTCCCCCAACCCTACTGGCTAGGCCGTGGAGGATCCTTCCACACGCTGCTGTGGGTGATATGGCAGCACAAGGTGTGCAAGCTGAGCCCTCCCAGTGAGGGGGCCCGGGTGCCTGAGCTGCAAGTGCCTGCTGTCCTGACGTCCCTTCCAGGGTCACGCTGCCCATCCCGCTGGCCCTCTGTCCTCCAGGAGAACAGGCTCGGGGTGAGGAAGGACAGAAGCGCCCCCGGAGCCCAGCCAGTCCAGGTCCCCTGGACAGAGGGAGTACAGAACTCCTGGGGCGCTTTGCACAGACCTTCATGAACTGAGGCCACCGGCCCCCCACTGTCACTCACTCCCAGCCCTGTCCTGGCCCGCGGGGCACAGACTGAGTTGCCATAAGTCTGTGATGGTCTTGCCTCTGGCGTCTGGCCGACCTTGGAAGGCTTGTGGGAAGGTCAGCTTTGTGTGCCTGGCGGCACCTGTGCAAGAGCTGGTAGGGGCCTGGGCAGTGCCCCCTCCTCATTTCTGGGGGTCTGTGCCCACTACTTGCACAGAGCTCTGGGAGATGCAGTAGCGGGCTGGCCATGCACTTTAACACAAGAACACTATTGAACTTTCAACAGAAAGCAGGGACTTAGAGCCGAGGATGGGCACCTTCCCCTGGGGAAGGAGACCTTTCTGTCCTTTAGGGGAAAGCCGAAGTCAAGTGGGGGTGCGGAAGCTAGAGTACCCCAGCTGGGAGCCTGTGCGGACTTCGAGTGAGGGTGCATGTCCTGAGGTTGGGGCCTGAGAGGCAGTTCTGAGGACAGCAGACCTGATCTGGACCTGCAGTTTATGTGTTTCTGTGCTGGGTCCCAGCACGTCAGCTGAACCCTGGCCTCTGGCCCACTGGTGCCAGGTGACTGACTGCTGGAGACCCAGTATGTGGAGATCCTAGTGTGGATGGGGGTGTGGCCAAGCGGCCTGCCCCTGCCCTGGGGTGTCCTGTTATTCCCAGTGCTGTCCTAGTTCAGTGACCTGGATCTGTGGGGCATGCCCAGGTCCCAGACGGCCACATCTTGCTCTGAGAGGGTTGCTCAGCCTTGAGGCAGAATCCAAAACTGTTCAGGGCCATGGGGGACTCCATCCCATCAGTCTTCAGCTGGCCTTGGGGGCTCATGTCGACCCTGCCTCCCCAGAGCTCAAGGAGAGGCCAGCCCAGGTCCCTCTGGGTCAGGTACTGTTTTGCTGTTAGGGGGGCAGCATCCAGGAAGGACAGTGAGACGAGGCAGGGCATGGTGTCAGCTGGCCAGAGCCTCAGGGCTCCCACCCTCACCATCACGCTCTGCTCCAGAGCCCCACAAGCATCAAGCTTTCCTGTGGATGCAGAGGTCAGAGGTTTTCTTGGATTTTAAGAAGTGAGACTCCATACTGGAACTCCAGGATCCATGCTCTGAGCCAAAGACAGAGACTCATCCGCTGAGCCACCCAGGAGTCCCTCTTCACTAAATTTAAAAAGTAATTTCAACTAATACATTTAAGAAAATATCACTTCTTGGGATCCCTGGGTGGCGCAGCGGTTTGGCACCTGCCTTTGGCCCAGGGCGCGATCCTGGGGACCCGGGATCGAATCCCATGTCGGGCTCCCGGTGCATGGAGCCTGCTTCTTCCTCTGCCTGTGTCTCTGCCTCTCTCTCTCACTGTGTGCCTATCATAAATAAAAAATAAAAAAAATTTAAAAAAAAAGAAAGAAAATATCACTTCTCTGTTTATAGAATTGTTTGGTTTACCAGCATTCATAATGATAAACACCTTTAAGAATTATATTTAAATTTAATTATTTATTGAGTCTTTGAAGAAGAAATCCTATTTGCAACCTCTTTACATACCGTGAAGACTAATTAGAAGTAGAATGCCAACTTTACAAATATCATAACGAGAAAAATTCCAATATCTCTACTAATAACTCAGTAATAAATCATCCCCCAATCCAGGTATGATAAAGACTATTTCAGTCTTTGAACAAAAGGAAGAAAAATTTAGAGACTAACATAGGGTATCCAAACCACAGTTTGTTCTCACCAGTCAGGCTTCCAAAATCACAGACTACGCACACTGGATCAAGCTCACAGCCCTTTTAGTGTTGAGTCTATTTATGGAGCTAAAAGCTGTTCTCCAAGCGATTGCTTTACATCATCACTCAATTCAATGCTTCGGTGTAAAACTTTTAAGAGGTGTGCAAACTATGATTCCTATGAACAATATTGCTCTGGAAAACATGCCCGTAAAACTAATTTTCCTGAATTATATTCTGGTGGCCATACACATAAGAATACCTGATGATTTTGAATGTGCCACTCGTATATCATGTGCATCAGATATCTATCTGAACAGGCAGAAACAGTGTCTTCTAAAACTTAAAAGATGGTGGATTAATTAAAATCTTTGGGATACACCAAAAGCGGTCCTAAGAGGGAAATACATTACACTACAAGCCTCCCTCAAAAAATTGGAAAAAACTTAAAAACACAAGCTACCCTTGCACCTAAGGGATTTGGAGAAAAAACAGCAAGTAAAGCCTAGAAATCTACACCAAGCAGAAGAAGAGAGATAATTAAAGATTGGAGTAGAACTCAATGAAATAGAGACCAGAACTGTAGAATAGATCAACAAAACCAGGAGTTTGTTCTTTGAAAGAATTAATAAGATAAACAGACCCCCAGTCAGCCTTATTAAAAAAAAAGTGAAAAGACTCAAATTAAAAATCACGAATGAAACGGGAGAGATCAAAACCAATACCAAGGAAATACAAACGATTTTAAAAACGTATTATGATCAGCTATATGCCAACAAATTAGGCAATCTAGAAGAAATGGATGCATTTCTGGAAAACCACCAATTACCAAAACTGGAATGGGAAGAAATACAAGACCTGAACAGGACGATAACCTGAGAGAAAATTGAAGCAGTCACCAAATACCTCCCAAGATTTGGAGAATTCAGGGCCAAATGGCTTCCCAGGGGAATCCTATCAAACGTTTAAAGAAGAAATAATACCTATTCTACTGAAGCTGCTCCGAAGGATAGAAAGGGATGGAATACTTCCAAACTTGTTTTCTGAGGCCAGCATTACTTCGATTCCAAAACCAAAGTCCCCACCAAACAGGAGAATTATAGACCCATATCCCTGATGCACTCAGATGCAAAAATTCTCAGCAAGGCGCTAGGAACAGGATCACACAGACCTTAAGAAGATTATTCACGAGAGGCGGGGCAAGGTGGCGGGAGAGTAGGGTCCCCAAATCACCTGTCCCCACCAAATTACCTAGATAACCTTCGAATCAACCTGAAAACCTTCGAATTAAGCCGGAGATTTAAGGAGAGAACAGCTGAAACGCTACAGTGAGAAGAGTTTGTGCTTCTACCAAGGTAGGAAGACGGGGAAAAAGAAATAAAGAAACAAAAGGCCTCCAAGGGGGAGGGGCCCCGCGAGGAGCCGGGCTGAGGCCGGGGCGAGTGTCCCCAGGACAGGAGAGCCCCGTCCCGGAGAAGCAGGAGCTGCACCGACCTTCCCGGCGGAAAGGGGCTCGCGGGGAGGTGGAGCAGGACCCAGGAGGGCGGGGATGCCCTCAGGCTCCCGGGGACACTAACAGACACCTGCGCCCCGGGAGAGTGCGCCGAGCTCCCTAAGGGCTGCAGCGCGGGCGGCGGGACCCGGAGCAGCTCGGAGGGGCTCGGGCGGCGGCTCCGCGGAGGGGGCTGCGGGGCGGGAGCAGCTCGGGATGCTCGGGGGCGGCTCCGCGGAGGGGGCTGCGCGGAGGGGGCTGCGCGGCCCCGGGAGCAGCTCGGCCGGGCTCGGGCAGAGGAAGAGGCTCCGTGCGGAGGGGGCTGCGCGGTTCCAGGAGCAGCTCGGAGGGGCTCGGGCGGCGGCTCCGCGGAGGGGGCTGCGGGGCGGGAGCGCGAATCCAACAGCGCAGGCCCCGGAGCACAGGGCGCCGGGACACAGCCCAGGATCCGGCCTCCCCCCAGGACAGGCAGAGGCCGGGAGGGCCCAGGACAGCAAGGACGCTCCTGCCCCAGCTGAGCAGATCAGCGGCCCCACCCTGGAGCCTCCAGGCCCTGCAGACGGAGAGCTCTGTAGTTCCTGCCGGAGCTGAATCCAGATTTCCAGAGCTGCCCCGCCACTGGGGCTGTTCCTCCTGCGGCCTCACGGGGTAAACAACCCCCACTGAGCCCTGCACCAGGCAGGGGCACAGCAGCTCCCCCAAGTGCTAACACCTGGGAATCAGCACAGCAGGCCCCTCCCCCAGAAGACCAGCTAGAGGGACGGGAAAAACAAATTATTGACCAAGCAGCACTGGAAACTTCCAGGGAAAGTCGAGGAATTTACAGTATACAGAACCAGAGGATACTCCCCCTTGTTTTTTGTTTTGTTTCCTCCCCCCCCCCCCTTTTTTCTTCTCTTCTCTTTTTTCGTCTTCTTTTTTTCTCTTTTTCTTTTCTTCTTTCTCTTCTTTTTCTCCTTTTCCCAGTACAACTTGTTTTGGGCCACTCTGCACTGAGCAAAAGGACTAGAAGGAAAACCTCACCTCAAAAGAAAGAATCAGAAACAGTCCTCTCTCCCACAGAGTTACAAAATCTGGATTACAATTCAATGTCAGAAAGCCAATTCAGAAGCACTATTATAAAGCTACTGGTGGCTCTAGAAAAAAGCATAAAGGACTCAAGAGACTTCATGACTGCAGAATTTAGATCTAATCAGGCAGAAATAAAAAATCAATTAAATGAGATGCAATCCAAACTAGAAGTCCTAAGGACGAGGGTTAAGGAGGTAGAAGAACGAGTGAGTGACATAGAAGACAAGTTGATGGCAAAGAGGGAAAGTGCGGAAAAAAGAGACAAACAATTAAAAGATCATGAGGATAGATTAAGGGAATTAAATCACAACCTCAGAAGGAAAAAACTACGTTTAATTGGGGTTCCTGAGGATGCCGAAAGGGACAGAGGTCCAGGATAAGGTTCCTATCCTTTCTTTTATTAATGTAGTATATCATGTTGATTGATTTGTGAATAGTGAACCCCCCTTGCAACCCGGGAATAAATCCCACTAGATTGTAGTGAATATTTCTTTCAATATACTGCTGAGTTTGATTTGCTAGTATTTTACTGAGAATTTTTGCTTTCATGTTTCATTAGGTGTATTGGTCTGTAAATCTCCCTTTCAGTGGTCTTTTTCTGGTCTTGAGATCAAGGTAATGCTGGCCCCTTAGAACAAGTTTGGAAGTTTTCCTTTCATTTCTATGTTTTGGAAACGTTTGAGAAGAATAGGTATTAACTCTTCTTTAAATTTCCAGTAGAATTGCTCTGGGAAACCATCCAGTCCTGAACCTCTCTTTGTTGGGAGAGGTGCTTCTTTCTTTTTTTTTTTTTTTTTAAGATTTTATTTACATATTCATGAGAGACACAAAGAGAGAGGCCAAGACAGAGGGAGAGGCACACTCCATGTGGGAAGCCTGATCTGGGACTCAATCCTAGGACCCCTGGATCACAACCTGAGCTGAATGCAGAAGCTCAACTGCCTAGCCACCCAGGTGTCCGGTTGGAAGGTGGGTGATTGCTGATTGAACTTATTGGCTAGTTGTGGGTCTGTTCACATTTTCTATGTCTTCCTGTTTTAGTTTTGTAGTTTGTATGTTTCTTGAGATCTGTCCATGTCTTTCAGGTCTCCCAGGTTGTTGGCATGTAATTTTTCATAGTATTCTCTTATACTTGTTTTATTTTTGTAGCATTGTATGTGATCTCTCCCCTGTCGATTGTGATTTTATTTATTTGGGTCCTTACTCTTCTGATAAGTCTGGGTAGAGTTTGATGAGTTTTATTAATTATATTTTACAAGCAGCTCTGAGTTTCATTATTTGATTCTACTGTTTTCTTGTTGTTGTTGTTTCTGTATCATTTATCTCTGCTCTAATCTTTATTATTTCCCTTCTTCTGCAGGCTTTATGCTTTGTTTGCTGTTCCTTTTGTAGCTCCTTTAAGTGTAAGCTTAGGCTGTGTATTTGAGGCTTCTCTTGTGTCTTGAGGTAGGCCTGTATTTCTATGTACTTCCCTCCTAGGGCTGCCTTTGTTACATGCCAGAGGTTTGGACAAACATGTTTTCATTTTAGTTTGCTTCTATATATTTTTATAATTTAATTTCCTGGTTGCATCATTCATTCTCTAGTAGGGTGTTCTTTAATCTCCAGGTATTTGTGGTGTTTCCAAAGTTTTTTCTTGTGGTTGACTTCAAGTTTCATAGTGTCATCGTTTGAAAATCTACGTGGTAGGATCTCAGTGTTCTTGTACCTGTTGAGGGCTGATTTGTGGCCCATTTAGTGATCTGTTCTGGAGAATGTCCCATGTTCATTTGAGAGGAATGTGTATTCTGCTGGTGTAGGATGAAATATCTAAATATGTCTGTTGAGTCCTTCTGGTCCAGAGTGTCCATCAAAGCCATTGTTGCCTGTTGATTTTCTGCTTAGACGATCTGTCCTTTTGTTGTCAGTGGGCATGAAAATCCCCTGTCATTGTATTAGTATCAGTGAGTTTCTGTATGTTTGTTGTTCATTGGTTTCTACATTTAGTTACTTCCACATTGGGTGCCAATTACCATTGTTTGATCTTGATAGATAGCCTCTAATTATGAAATAATGCGCTTCTTCATCTCTTATTACTGTCTTTGGTTTCAAATCTAGTTTGTCTAAGTATGGCTCTTCCAGCTTTTAACTGATATCCATTAGCATGATAGATGATTGTCAATCCCCTGACTTTCAATCTACAGGTGTCTCTAGGTATAAAGTTAGGGTATGTAGACATCATTTCGATGGATTGGTGTTTTTTTAAAGATTTATTTATTCATGAGAGAGAGAGAGACAGAGAGAGAGAGAGAGACAGAGAGAGGCAGAGACATAGGCAGACAGAGAACCAGGCTCCACACAAGGAGCCCGATGTGGGACTCTGTCCCTGACACTGGCATCATACCCTGAGATGAAGGCAGACACTCAATCTCTGAACCACCCAGACATCCCAGATCTTGTTTTTTAATCCACTCTGATACCATATATCTTTGGATTGGGGCTTTTAGTCCATCTACATTCAGAGTGATTTTTGAAAGTTATGAATTGAGTGTCTTGGTGTTACCAGTAGAGTCGGTGTTTCTGGTAGTGTTCTCGGGTCCTTTCTAGTCTTTCTTGCTTTTGGTGTCTTTTTTTTTCCCTCACTAGAGGATTCCCCCTTAAAACTTTCTTGCCCGACTGGTTTAGTGATCATGAACTCCTTTATTTGTTGTCTGCCTGGGAAACTCTTAATCCCTCTTTGTATCCTGAATGACAGCCTTGTTGCATAAAGAATTCGTGGCTGCATACTTTTCCCATTCAGTATATTGAATATTTCCTTCCACTACTTTCTGGCCTGCGAAGTGTGTGGGGGCAGATCTGTTGTCTGGATTTGTCTTCCCTTGTAGGTTAAGGACTGTCACCACCCCACCGCTTTCAGGATTCTAACCTTGCGTGTGTATTTTGTGAATTGGACTCTGACGTGCCTTGGTGATGGTCAGCTTTTGTTGAAATTAGTGAGAGTTCTCTGTGCTCCTGGTTTCAGTGTCTGGGTCCTTCCTCACATTAGAAAAGTTTATATAATTTGTTCAACAAAACTTGTGCCCTTTTTTCTCTCTCTTCATCTTCTGAGTCTCCTGGGATATGAGTGTTATGTTGTGCCCAAGATCGCAAATCCGAGAAACCACCAAGGAGCCAACACGGATGCCTACGCACGGAGGTTTATTTACAAGCTCGATCTTGGGTCCAAGTATACTTGACACAGCAGAGCAGGGCCTTGGACCCCGAGGTGGGTTTCAGCTTAGTTTTAAGGGCTGGTCTAGGGGACCTCCAGAAGGGATGGAGCAATTCCTCAAATTCTGTTTACATTTTGATATGGGGACTTCAAGGGCATTGAGCTCTGTTCTTATTCTAATAGGGGCTTCCTGCCACTGGCTTGGGCTCTGTTTTTATTCTAATATGGGGCTTTCTAGGACCTTAAGCTGTAAGCTGTTTTCTTCTGGTAACTGAAGTAAGGTAAAGTTCAACTCTTATTCACAGGGGCCTGGGATGGCTGTACTTGTGCTAATGCTGAACTTAAAGTGGAATGGCCTTAATTTTCTTGGCCTCCTCAGTTATTGTTTTAATAAGTGACTATGTTTCCTAAGTCGGCCTCTGTGGTCCATTACCTTTCTTGTTTTTAGGGTTTCTGCTTGGGAATCCATCTTAGTTACAGCATTTTGAATGTTGACCTGACTAGATGTTAGTTGTTTTATCTCTACAGGAAGGGATTGTGTAGTGTCTTCTATGCTCTTTTTCCAACCCAGGTACTATCTTTATAATCATTATTTTAAATTCTAGTTCAGACATCTTACTTATATATGCACTGATTAAGTCCCTGGCTGTGAGTACTACCTCTGTTCTTTTTAGAGGCGAATTTTGTCATATCAGCATGTTTCCCAGAATAAACAGAAAAAAGAAAAAGAAAAAGAAAAACAGGAAAAAGAACAATAACCACAACCCCCCCCAAAAAAATCCTAGATCCTGGGTGTGTTTGGCCTGCTTCCTAATTATTAATTAATTATTAATAATATCTAGATCCCAAAATAATAAAGAAAACTTAAGTACAAAGAAAGTAATAAAAATAATGAATATATGTTTTTAATAAATAAAATTAACACTTAATAAAAAAGAATTGACCAAAATAAATTAAAAATAATAAAAAAAGAACAAAGTACAAAGGAAGCTGGATCCTACTTTCCCTATAGAGCTGAAGCCTTGAGGGCCTCTGTGATCAGTACTTTTGGTGGAAGCCAGTGGTCTGTGCAGGTCTTCTGGGTGAGGGCCCATGCTCTAATTGTCAGGTGCACACTTGCCTTAGTGGAGATACACCTGTGGTGGTCAGAGGCAGAGCTCGGTGTAAGCGCCTCTGGTCTCCACCAGGAGGCGATGTGGGCAGCTGTAGGACTCTCAGTGCTGATTGGAGGGATGCCTGGGTGGGCCCCGGGTTCCCTGGTCCTGGAGCTGAACATCCCACCCCCCAGTCTGCAGTGAGCCTTGACAGAAGAGCCATCAAGCCTTCTTGTCTCCACAGTTTGTGTCAGGACCCTGGGTTCACCCTGCCTGTGTCTGAGCTTGCGTGGTGTGCCTCCCATAGCTCATCAGTTGGGCCAGCGCCCAGAAGACATCCTCCTCAGTCAGGAACATCAGCAGGATGGCCACGATCTGGCTCGTGCCCTGGCAGTGGCCCACCTCCTGCAAGAGACAGAGCCTGACAGAGGCTGTCCATGGTCCAGGCCCCCCTGAGCCCTCCCCGCTAGGACATCAGCCTCCCACAGCACCCTCACAGCCCAGTCTCCCAGAGGGTGCTCCTAGAGGGTGAGGAAAGCAGGGTTCTGGGCCACCTGGATGAGCTATAGATAAATTCAACCCCAGGTCTGAGGTTTGCTGTGACACACTTGCAACTGAGCCCGTGTGGTCAGGACAGGACCCTGGCTGGACAGGAGATGGCATCTGGGGGCTTTTCATCCAAGGTATGTTAAGAAGCAGTGCACATTGTCTAAAGTTAAATGCACAACATTCAGAAATACATAAAAACACTGAGGCTGGGTCTCACTTTGACCCGTCTGACCCTCATTGGGGCCATGTGTGTCCTGGTTGAGCGGTGGTGGTGCTCCCCGGTCTCTAGATCCCCTTACTGCCTCCCATGGCTCCCACCCCTGCACCCTGCCCATCACTGGGTGGCTCCACACTCCTTGGGGTTCAGCTCACACAGTGACACCTGGAGGCCCCGTCCTGGTGTCCTCCCCATCCCAGGGACCCCGGTGGCATCATGTGGGTCATCCCGAGCACTTTACCACACGAAAGTGTTTTGTTTGTTGCCACAGTTCCACCTGGCCTCAGACACCCCGTGTTCCTTACAAGAAGCCCTCGTGCCTCCCCTGGGGCCCCCAGTCTCTGCTTGTCCAGAGGCCTCACTCAACCCCAAAGCAGTCCCAGAACATGACCATGATGTGGTTGTGGAAGCTTCTGTTGATATCTAGATCTATCTGTTTGATGTCCCAGGAGTAGATCTGGGCCTCCTCCTTCATTTCCTCTGGGGAGAACCAGGAAAGAGAAGCCAGCATCATGGACACAGAACACTAACTGTCACCAACAACCATCCTAAGCAGGGAGCACTGCTGGTCACCCTGTGAGTGTGTCCTGCAGAAACCTCCTTCCTTCCCCTGTGAGCCAAGGGACGGCAGAGGTACCCACCGTGCCTGTGGGGCCTGCGTGATGGCTGGTGCTCAGCTGTCTTGGATAGGGAGAGGACTGAGGGTCAGTCCTAGGTCAGGAGGGACATGGCGGGTATCCCTGGGTGGGGAGGGTACGCGAGGGGTCAAACCTGTGCAGACAGAAGACATTGGCATTCAGCCGTGGTGGTGAGAGGACCTTGGGGGTCAGCTGGGGTTGGGGTCCCTTGGTCCCCTGCGCTCCAGGCCCCCAGGCTGCGCCCCACTCTCCCCCAGCCCCTACCCGCTAGGACATGGAGGATCCCTCCACATGCTGGTGCGGGAGGTGCGGCAGCACAAGGTGTGCAAGCTGAGCCCGCCCGGTAAGGGGGCCCGAGTGCATGAGCTGCAAGTGCCTGCTGTCCTGACGTCCCTTCCTGGGCCATGCTGACCCCTCCGCTGGCCCTCTGTGCCCCAGGAGTACAGGCAGGGGGCAAAGAAGGATGGAAGCGCCCCCGGAGCCCAGCCAGTCCAGGCTCCCTGGACAGAGGCAGCCGCAGATCTCCCAGGGCACTTGCACAGTCCATTGTGAACTGAGGCCACCAGCGCCCAGCTGTCACTGTCTCTCGGCCCCGTACTGGCCCGCCAGGCATGGGCTGAGTCCCAATAAGTCTGTGATTGGCCTTCCCCTGGCATTGGCCAACCTTGGAAGGCACGGGGGCAGGTCAGCTTTGTGTGTCTGGTGGCAACTGTGCAGAGGCTGATAGTGGCCTGTGTAAGGATCCTTCCTCCTTTCTGGGGTTCTGTCCCCGCTGCTTGCACAGAGCTCTGGGAGACACAGAAATGGGCTGGCCATGCATTTTAACTCTCAACACTTTATTGAACTTTCATAACACAGAGGGGCTCTGACCTCAGGGTGTGCACCTTCTCTGAGGGAGGGGGACCATCCTGTCCTTTAGGGAAAACCCGAACTCACATGGGGGTGCAGATGCTAGAGTCCCCTAGCTTGGAGCCTGGGCAGACTCCAAGTGTGGGCACATTTCCTGAAGTTGGGGCCTGAGAGGCAGTTCTGAGGACAGTAGACCTGACCTGGACCTGCAGCTTACGGGTCCGTGGGTGGGTCCCTGCAGCTTAGGAGTCCCTGTGCTGGGTCCCTGCAGGTCAGCTGAATCCCAGCCTCTGGCCCAGTGGTGCCAGGTGAATGACTGCTGGAGACCCAGCATGTGGAGGAGCCTGCCCCTGCTGCCCCTGCCCTGGGGTGTCCTATTATACCCCACGACTGTCCTAGGTCAGTGACCTGGATCTGTGGGGCACACCCAGGACCCAGGAGGCCACATCCTGCTCTGAGAGAGTCGCTCATCCTTAGGGGAGAATCCAGAACTGGTCAGGGCCACCGGGGGCTCAACCCATCAGTCTGTATGGGCTGGGTGGGCTCATGTCCACCCTGCCTCCCCAGAGCCCGGGGAGAGGCCAGCCCAGGTCCATCGGGGTCAGGGACTCTTCCTGTTGGGGGGGCACCTTGTATGAAGGTATGTGAGACGAGGCAGGGCATGGTGTCTGCTGGCCAGAACCTCAGGGCCCACATCCTCACCATCATGCTCTGATCCAGAGGCCCAGGAGCAGGAGGCTTCCCTGTGGAGGCAGAGGTCAGATGGTCCCAGGACTCTGTGGGGCCTTGGGGTAGCGGGTTCAGTGCTGCCCTGGCTCTGCCCGGGCCCTGCCTATCAAACCCCAGCGAGCGGCTTGAGCTGCTGTGGTCCCAGGGCAGGAAGGGTATCTGGATCCCTACAGTGTCATCTTAGTGGGCTGTGTGGACCCTTTGACGGGCGTCCCATGGGGATTCTATTGTCTGGTTTGCTGTGTGGCCTGTAGTGTGGCCCAGGCTGGTGCCAAAGGGAAGGGGACCCAGTGTTCTGACTTCAGATCCATGTTCGGGTGCCACCTGTCTGCATTCTCCTGGTTCCCTGGGAGCATGAGGAGGGAGTTCCCAGTGGGGCATCCAGGCCGGCGAGGGGTTCTGAGATGTAGGCAGCTGGGCAGAAGCAGAGCCCACAGTGTTCCAGGACAGTTGTGAATCCGTCGGCTCTGCGGAGCTTCCCTCTTGCAGCAGCTGACCAGGCCTCCCTGGGGGAGCTGAGGCAGAGACAACCTGTCCCCTCGAACCTCCTCCAGGGACCCTCTGGGCTTCTCCAGATGGGATGGGCTGCGAGCCTCAGCCTTAGGTCCCCAGGGTTGGGCCTGGCTTGTCTGGAGGGTAGGACTGAGCTCAGCCCCCACAGGGTCAGGGGACAGGATGAGGGAGCAGGGGTCCTGGGGTGGCCTTACCTGACTGATGAAAAACTGAAGGAACCACTTGGGGGTGTAAATGCCAGGGAAAATCTGTTCCTCATCCTGGCAGAAGGGCAGGAGGTGCTCAGGCCCCAGGCTGCGTCCCTGTGGAGCCAGGTGGACACACTCCCCATGGCCCCGCCCAGCCTCCAGGGTGCCTCAGGCTCCCCACGAGGAGGAACTTGACAGGAAACTAGGGGCAGCGCAGAAGGGCTGTGCTGGCACCCCTTGCCCCGGGGGCCAAGGGGATGGATCCTCTGGGGAGTATCTTATCGCCATGAGCTTTTTCTGCTTGGGGTGAGCTATGTCTAGAATGTGCTTGTGATGGGCCTAGAACCTCAGTGGTTTGCAGAACCCTGGAATGAAGAAGCCTGGGAAGACCCCAGACCCCCAAAGATCAGGGTCTCCTCATGTACCAGGTGAACGAGGGGGGGCATCCTGGCAGGGGCCTCCTCCCCACGCCCTGACCCCTGTGTGCCCACAACCTTCCAAGTCCTGAATGGACCCGGTCTTTCCAGACAGCAGGACTGCCAATCTGGCTAGGTGTGGCAGGGTCCAGGGACCCTTGTTCTCAGAGACCCCGCAGGGTGGGAGCCCTGGGCTGAGGACCAGGCCCACCTGACTCAGCACCCTCTTTCCTGCAATGGCCACCTAGGGGGAAGGCAGGTCCTCAGCACCTAGGTACAGCAAGTGTTGGCCACGAGGAGGGTGATGGGTGTCCACAGCCGTTGCTGGGGTTTTGGAGTCAGGATGCGGGCACCCGGGAACGGGGAGATGCTGCACAGAGACTATTCAGCAGAGGCCCCCAGCCTGCGGACACAGAGTAGCACCAGGCAACGGTGGAACCCTGGGGCGCCACAGTTCCACCCACAATGGGGTCCCGTGTCATCCCTGTGGTCGACCGGGTCCAGTCAGCACTTAGCCCTGCACCCTGAAGGCCAAGGGTGTGAGGGGAGTTCCTGTCACCACGCCGGGTAGGGAGGTATGCAGGCACCCTCCCACGTCCTTAGTTCCCACCCTCAGGCCCTCCAGGCCTCCCACCCTTCTCAGTAGACTGGTGTCCCAGCTGTCCTTCCATCTCCAAGGGTTCACAGCATGGATTTTGCACTTAAGAACATTCGAGGAGCTCCTGGGTGGTTCAGTTGGTTAAACGTTGACTCGATTTTGGCTCAGGTCAGGATCTCGAGGTTGTGGTGTGGAGCCTCATGTGGGGTCCAGGCCCAGCTGGGTGGGGAGTGTGCTTGAGAGTCTCCCTTTCCCTCTGCCCCTCCCAAAGCAAGCTCTGTCAAATCTTTTAGTAGTCAATATTGAAGATATTTGAGAAATCTTTATCATCTCTGCAGAGGTGGCTTCATATGTGTAACGGCTGTGTAAATGCCTTTTATGGACCCACCTTGATTTCTATCAGAAAACCCTATTAATATTTATTGAAGTATAGTCAACATGTAATGTTACACTAGTTTCAGGGCTACAACTTAATGGCTCCATTCCGCACTTTACTCAGCTCTCCCCACGAGAAGTGTAGTCAGCATCAGTCCCTGTACAAAGTTAGTACAATAGTACTGACTCCATTGCCTAGGCTGTACTTTCTAAATTTCTGTGGCTTATATATTTTAGAACCAGATATTTATAGCTCTTAATATTCATATCTTTTGCCCATCTCCAATTTACTTCATTTCTGGCAAGTAGTCAATGTGATCCACCACATTAACGAGAGAAAGGACAAAAACCCTACGGTCATCTCAATAGTTGCAGAATAAGCATTTGACAAAGTACAACCTAATTATAGTGGGTTAACGAACAAGGGGTGGTGGAATGGGAGGTGGGCAGGGGGTGGGGGTGACTGGGTGTCGGGTACTGAGGGGGGCACTTGATGGGATGAGCACTGGGTGTTATGCTATATGTTGGCAAATTGAACTCCAATTAAAAATATGTAATATGTAAAAAAAAGGGGGGGGGGAGGTGGGCGGGGGGATAGGGTAACTGGGTGATGGGCAGTGAGCGGTCACTTGATGGGATGAGCATTGGGGGTTATACTATGTGTTGGAAAATCTAACTTAAATAAAAACAAATGTAAAAAAAAATCATAGTGGGTTTTGAGGATATTTCCATCAACAGAATAAAGGCCGTGCAGGTAGGCCCGTAGCTGACATCATACTCTATGATGAAGACCTGAAATAGTCTCCCCTAAGAGCAGGAACAAGACAAGGAAGTCACCTCTTAGCCCTGGCAGTCCTACCATAGGAAAGAGACAAGGGAAAGAAAAGGCATCCACACCTGTAAGGGGAAGTCAAACTGTCCCTATTGGCAGAAGACACGGTACTAGAAACAGGAAACCCTAGAGGCTCCACCAGAACTGTTAGACCTAATGAGTGATTTCACTTGGGGGACACAAAATGAACATAGAAAAGTTGGTAGCCTTTCTGTACCAACAATGAACACTCAGAAAGGAAATTAAGATAATGACTCCATTCTGAGTAGCAGCAAAAAGAACAAAATATTAGAAGATAGTCACCAGGAACATGTGAGACCCTGGGGACAGACCCGGCTATCAGGAGTAAATGAAGTTCCATCCTGGATCCTAGACATTGGTTACTGATGAGCTCAGGTGGGGATCATAGTCACCAGGTCCCGATGAGGCCCAGGTGGTGAGAATACCCAGGTATGTAGGAGTGGGTATGGCCCAAGTCGTATCATAAGCAGCCAGACCAATTATGTACTGGGTGAGGATCATACCAGGGTCCAGCCAATGAGACCCAAGTGGGTATTGTTGCCATTACGAGCAGATATGGCCTGGTGGCACGGATAGGTCCCCACCTGCAGGGCCCCTCTGTTTCAGGCAGACCAAGTAGGGTCTCTGTGGTACCCTTGGGATGATGCTGACCTGTCACTGTGGAATGTCATGGACTGTCAGAGCTTTCTGCAGTGAGTTCCACGGCACCCCGGCAACCATCTGAGGATGGGGGTTGTATTTCCAGCAACGTCTATCTGGAGGCTGGCCCATCCCCCCCGGGTCAGGAGCAAGTGAAGGTCCATCCTGGATTCTAGTCTTCAGTAGCCGATGAGCCCACGTGGGGATCATAGGCACCAGGTTCTGATGAGGCCCAGGTGGTGAGCATGCTGAGGTATGTAGGAGCAGGTATGGCCCAAATGGTATCATAAGCAGCACAGCAATTATGTCCCATGTGAGGATCATAGCAGAGTCCAGCCATTGAGACCCAAGTGGGTGTTGTTGCCAGTATGAACAGGTAAGGCCAATGGGGATCATAGTTCCTCAGGTGCACCAGATGTCCAGATGGTGTGTCAGCCAGTAGGTAGAGGTGAGACCCAATCAGGGATCCAAATCTAAGCTGAGCAGGGAGGGCCCAGGCAGAGATGAAAATCAGAGGAGAAGAGCATGAGGAAAAGGCTGGAGTCATCAAGCCAAGGATGAGCCAGGTTAGTGCAGTCAAGGACGATAGTCACCAGGAACAAGTGAGACCCTGGGGACAGTCCCAGGCATCAGTAGAAGTGAGGTTCCATCTTGGCACCTAGTGATCAGTAGCCAATGAGCCCAGGTGGGGACCAAGGTCACCAGGTCCAGGTGAGGCTCAGGTGGGGACCAAAGTCACCAGGTCAGGCCAGGCCCAGCTTGGGATCATCGCTGATAGAAACAGGTAAGACTGTCAGGCTGCTCCCATTGGGCAGAGGGGCCCTTCCTCTCATGCCCGGGCCATCTCAGAGGGTCCTGATCTCCCTCAGGATTCAGGGGAGAGGAGCCATTCTGCTCCCTCCTTTCCCCATGTCCCTGGTGCTGATCGGTCCCCACCACTGGGCCCCTCTGTTTCAGGCATGCCAAGTATGGTCTCCACAGGACCTTGGGATGATCTGACCCACACTGTGGAAGGTCACAGACAATCAGAGCTTTCTGCAGTGAGTTCCCCGGACACTGCTTCATGCATCTCAGGAGGCGATTTGCATTTGCAGGAATTTGTCTCTGGAGGCTGGCCCATCCCCCTGGGTCAGGATCGTCCCCTGGTGCCCTTTGAGGGCCATGCCTGCCCTGGGCTAGAGCTGAGAGCCTCAGGAGGCAAACCCGGGAAGTGGGTAGGAAGGGAGCTGGACCTGGGGGCCGGCCCATGGGCACTCAGAGGAGTGGCCTCCACTCCTGCTTTGGGAAGGGCATTGTCTGCCTCCAGCATCGGGGTGGGGGATGTCCTGTCCTTCAGCAAGGGCTCCAGAGGTGAGGGTCTTTGGGAAAATGGCCTGCTTTCTATAGGAGGATGGTCTGGACTGGAGCGAATCAGAATGGGGGGTGCTCCTCCCTCACAACCCCAGGCCAGGGCCTCCACAGTCCTGAAGGCTTCTGCAGGGCTGCAGATAGATGCTGGGGACAAAGGAAGGTCAGGGTGGGTGGGTGAGCAGCAGAGGAAGGGGCTGACCAGCATTAGTAGGAAGAGAGAAGAGGAGGATGAGGAGGCCACTCTGAGACAGGAACAAGGGAAGGGGGACAGTCCAGTGGCCTTGGTAGGAGGGGAGGAGGCTGCTGGGTCGTGGGCCCCACAGGAACCTGGGGGCCTCAGGGGAGCCCCAAGGGCTTCTGGGTAAGGAACACGGGGTGTCTGAGGCCAGGTGGAACTGCAGCAGCAAACAAAACACTGCCGTGTGATAAAGTGCTCAGGATGACCCACATGCCCCACCTCCCGGGGTCCCTGGGATGGGGAGGCCACCAGGTCGGGGCCTCAAGGTGTCACTGTGTGAGCTGAACCCCAAGAAGATGTGGAGCTGCCCCATGAAGAGCAGGGTGCAGGGGTGGGGACCATGGGGGGCAGTAAGAGGACCTGGGGGACATGCAGCACGGCCGACACTGGACCAGGACACACATGGACCCAATGAGGGTCGGACAGATCAAAGTGACACCCACCCTCAGTGTTTTTATGTATTTCTGAATGTTGTGCATTTAATTTTCGAGTATATGCACTGCTTGTAAACATACATAGTATGATGAGCCCCCAGCTGCCGTCCCCTGTCCAGCCAGGATCCTGTGCTGACAACAAGGGCACAGCAGCAAGTATGTCACAGCAAACCCCAGACCTAGGGTCGAATTTATCTATAGCTCTTCTGAGTAGCCCTCCACCCTGGCCTCCACACCCTCTGGGAGCCTGGGCTGTGAGGAAGCCATTGGAGCCTGACGCCTAAGCTGGGCGAGCTCAAAGGGGCATCGGGGGTGGACACCCTCCATCGGGCTCTGGCTTGGCAGGAGGTGGGCCACTTCCAGGGCACAAGCCAGATCGTGGCCATTTTGCTGATGTTCTTGACTGAGGAGGATGCCTTCTGTGTGCTGGCCCACCTGGTGACCTAGGGGAGGCATGCCATGCACGTTAGGGGCTGGATGGGCCGCTGGACGGGCCTGGAGCTCAGAAGAGTCTCCCTGCAGGGCTACTCCAGCCATGGGGCAAGCGGGGATCCTCACCCAGCCTGCCTCCCCACTGACAAGGGCACTGCCTCCCCAGGTGGCCCTTGGGTTCCTGGAGCAACGGCCACCTGCAACCACCATTTGCAGACTAGTCTTGCACTCCCGCTGCTCCCTCAGCCCTGTCTTTGGTTGCCTTCTTGCCCCTCAGGCCCCCCTCCAGCCCACAGCAGAAGCAGCCCCGGGGCAGCATCTCCCTGCTCCCCGGTGCCCCTATCCTCACTCCAAAGCCCCAGAGATGGCCAGGCACACCCATTAGTATCTGCGTGGCCTACACTCGAGGCCCCCTGGTGCTGGGGACCCCAGGGCCCTCCCCACGCCAACTACCACACACAGGCAGCTCCAGAGCTCCCTCCAATGGGCAGCTTCCTCCTCAGGAGCTTCCCAACCAGGCCGCCCCTACATGTGGCTCCCGGCTTGAGAGGCATCGAGGAAGGAGAATCAGCCGGTGCTCAGCTGGGACCCACTGCCACACATGTGAATGTGGCCCAATTGGACCTTGAAATTCAGCTGAACTTCCAACTGAAAGTCCCTGCATAAAAAGACCAGGGTTGACCAGGAGAACCCAACTATCTACCCAACGCCAGCACCTACAGTGATAAAGATTGTGGTTTCAAGCCAGGTAGGTGTTAGGATGACACAGCCCAGGTCACATACTTACACAGCAAGAGAGACCCACACACCCCAAAACAAACAAATGTCCGAATCCCCCTCAACGTTGTCAAAGGGCAGATTTATAAATCTCCAAAATATATGTATATACACATAAGGACGTAGTTTTTTTTTAAAGTGTATACTTTGCGGTCCCCTTAGGTTTAGAACCCTTGGCCTGCCAATCTGGATAGGTCAGCCTCTCAGTCTGGTCTGGAGGCAGCCTCTGGATCTGGGGAAGCAGTTTCCAATGACACCTGGGCGGCTCCCAGGTAGCTCCTGTGAAGCCGCACTTGCCAGCCAGGCAGGAACTGGAAAGCAGACCCCTTAGATAGGAGGCCTGTGAAGGACATTGAGCACCAGCTGTCGCCCTCCGTGTGGGGATGGGTGGAACCACGATGGATTGCCTGTGGGCACGAGGGACCAACAGCCTTGAAGAAAAGAACAAAGAGCACCCGGATCATGGACAATTCGGGGCACGTGCGCATCTTACCACGTCCTGGGGCCCCGGAGGCAATGCCCTCTGCAGGCTCATAGGGATTCAGGCCTCCCCGGGAGAGAAGAGTGTGGGCTGCGTCAGAGCCCATCGTGTAGTGGTCAGACAGGCTCCAGCTGCTCCTCCTCACTCTTGACTGTTCTCTGCTGGGCATGTCCGCAGGGACACGAGGTGTCCAAGGAGATCGCGGCTTACGGACCTGGGAGACCTGGGAAGACTCGTCCATTCACCTGCAAAGCATATGAAGAAAATCAGATCCCTCTTCAAATCTCTACTTTTGTATCCTTCTGATAAATACCTAACTGTGAATTTCTGGTCATTGGGTAGTTCTCTTTTTAACCTGAGGAACCTCCATACTGCTTTCCACAGTGGCTGCACCTGTTTGCCTTCCCCACCAGCAGTATAAGAGTCTTCCCCTTTTCTCCCCATCCTCACCAATACCTGTTGTCTCCTGTGTTCTTAATTTTAGGCATTATGACAAGTGTCAGGTGATTTCTCATTGTGGTTTTGAGTTGCATTTCCCTGATGATGGGTGATGTTGAGTGTCTTTCCTTGTGTCTGGCGGCCATCTGGATATTACAGAAAATGTGCATTCATGTCTTCTGCCCATTTTCAATTGGATGATTCATGTTTTGAATGTTGAGATTTATATTTTGGATATTATGTCTTTACTGGATCTGTCGCTTAGAAATATCTCGTCTCATTTTCTAAGTTGCCTTTTAGCTTTGGTTGTTTCCTTCACTGTGCAGAGCTTTTTATCTTGATGAAGTCCCAATAAGTTTATTTTTGGTTTTGTTTCCCTTGTCTCAGAGCATATGTAGAAAAAAGATCCTATGGCCAAGTCAAAGACGTTACTGCCTATCTTTTCTTCTTTTTATGGTTTCAGGTCTCACATTTAGGTCTTCAAGTCCCTTTTGAATTTTTATACATGGTGTAGGAAAGTGTTCCAATTCCATTCTTCTGCATGTGGCTGTCTAGTTTTCGCAACGTTATTTGCTGAAGAGAGTGTCTTTTATTTCTTTATTTTAAAGATTCTCTTTATTTATCATGAGAGACACAGAGAGAGAGAGAGAGAGAGGCAGAGACACAGGCAGAGGGAGAAGCAGGCTCCTTGCGGGTAGCCTGATGCGGGACTCGATCCCAGGTCTCCAGGATCACACCCCAGGCTGCAGAGGGTGCTAAACCACTATGCCACCAGGGCTGCCTGAGACTGTCTTTTAACCATTGGGTATGCTTTCCTGCTTTGTCAAGGATTAATTCAGCCTAGAATTTCGGGTTTGTGTCTGGTTTCGGTATTCCATTCTGTTCTATTGAGCTATGTGTCTTTTTGTTGTGCCCGCACTATCCTCTTTGGATCGCTAGAAATCTGTAATATAACTTGGAGTCTGAAATTGTGGTGCCCACAGCTGGATTTTGTTTTTAATACAGCTTTGTCTATTTTCAATCTTTTGTGGTTCCATACAAATTTTAGGGTTATTTTTTCCAGCTCTGTGAAAAATGTTAGTGCTATGTTGATAGGGATTGCATTGAATGTACAGATAGCTTTGAGAGGTATAATCTTATTTGCAATATTTGTTCTTCCAGTCCTTGGGCATGAAATATTTTTGTATTTTGTATCATCTTCAATTTCTTTCATCAATATTTTATAGTATTTCCAGTACAGGGCATTCACCTCTTTGGTTAGCCTGAATCCTACATATCTTTTTGGTTTTGTTGCAACTTATAAATGGGATTGAGTCCTCAATGTCTCTTTCTGCTGCCTTATTATTGTTGCATAGAAATACAACACATTTCCACATATTAATTTTATATCCTGCAACTATTTCCAATTCATGTTTGATTTGTAGCAATTTTTTATTTGTGATGTCTTTTGGCTTTTCTACATAGAGTATCATGTTCTGCAAATAATGAAAGGTGGACTTCATCCTTCACAATTTGGAACCATTTTATATTTTGTTGTTGTTGTTGTCTGATTACTGAGGCCCAGACTTCCAGTACTATGTAAATAGGAATGGTGAGGGTGGACATCCTTGTCTCATTTCTGAGTGTAGGGGAAAGACTCTCAGTTTTTCTCCCCTGAGCATGATATTAGCTGTGGATCTTTGGTATATGGCTTTATGATGCTGAGGTATGTCCCTTCTATCCCTACCTTGCTGAGATTTTTTTTTTAAGAAAAAATGCTGTATTTTCTCGAATGTTTTATCCACATTTATTGACAGATCAATAGGATAAGGTTCTTATCCTTTATTAATGTAGTGTATCATGTTGATTGATTTATGAATATTGTACCACCCTTGCAACCCAGGAATAAATCCCACTAGAGTGCGGTGAATGATTCTTTTAATATACTTCTGAATATGATTTGCTAGTATTTTACTGAGAATTTTGGCTTCCATGTTTCTTTAGGCGTATTGGTTGCTAAATCTCCTTTTTCAGTGGGTCTTTTTCTGGTTTTGGTATCAAGGTAATGCTGGCCTCATAGAAAGAGTTTGGAAGTTTTCCTTCCATTTCTATGTGTTGGAAACGTTTGAGAAGAATAGGTATTAACTCTTTTTTAAATGTCCAGTAGAGGAGGATCCCTGGGTGGCTCAGTGGTTTAGTGCCTGCCTTTGGCCCAGGGTGCAATCCTGGAGTCCTGGGATCAAGTCCCACGTCGTGCTCCCGGCATGGAGCCTGTTTCTCCCTCTTCCTGTGTCTCTGCCTCTCTCCCTCTCTCTCTCTGTCTGTGTGTCTATCATAAATAAATAAATAATTAATTAATTAAATAAATAAAAATCTTTTAAAAAAATAAATGTCTAGTAGAGTTGCTATGGGCAAACATCCAGTCCTGGACCTCCCTTTAGGGAGGGTTTTTTTGTTAAAGACTTTATTTAGGGATCCCTGGGTGGCGCAGCGGTTTAGCGCCTGCCTTTGGCCCAGGGCGCGATCCTGGAGACCCGGGATCGAATCCCACGTCGGGCTCCCGGTGCATGGAGCCTGCTTCTCCCTCTGCCTATGTCTCTGCCTCTCTCTCTCTCTCTCTCTCTCTGTGACTATCATAAATAAATAAAATTTAAAAAAAATAAAGGCTTTATTTACTTATTCATGAGAGACACACAGAGAGAGGCAGAGACAGAGAGAGAGGCACACTCCATGTGGGGAGCCCGATGTGGGACTCAATCCTAGGTGCCCGGGATCATGACTTGTGCTGAATGCAGACGCTCAACTGCTGAGCCACCCTGGTGTCCTGTTGGGAGGGGGTGATTGCTAATTGAACTTATTGGCTGGTTCTGCGTTTGTTCGCATTTTCTTTGTCTTCCTGTTTTAGTTTTGGTAGTTTGTAGGTTTCTTGAGGTCTGTCCATTTCTTTCAGGTCTCCCAGGTTGTCGGCATAGAATTTTTCATAGTATTCTCTTGTACTTGTTTTATTTTTGTAGCGCTGTATGTGATCTCTCCCCTTTCATTTGTGATTTTATTTATTTGGGTCCTTTCTCTTTTTGATAAGTCTGGGTAGAGGTTGATGAATTTTATTAACTATATTTTAGAACTAGCTCTGAGTTTCATTATTCTACTGTTTTCTTGTTGTTGTTGTTTCTGTATCATTTATTTCTGCTCTAATCTTTATTATTTCCCTTCTTCTGCAGGCTTTACGCTTTGTTTCCTGTTCCTTTTGTAGCTCCTTTAGGTGGAAACTTAGGTTGGGTATTTGATGCTTCTCTTGCGTCTTGAGCGCATTTCTATGTACTTCCCTCCTAGGGCTGCCTTTGCTACATGCCAGAGGTTTGGACAAACATGTTTCCATTTTCATTTCCTTCCCTATATTTTTATAATTTCTTTAATTTCCTGGTTGCCCTATTCATTCTCTAGTAGGGTGTTCTTTAATCTCCACGAATGTGTGGTGTTTCCAAAGTTTTTTCTTGTAGTTGACTTCAAGTTTCAGTGTCATGGTCTGAAAATATACGTGGTTCTTGTGCTTGTTGAAGGCTGATTTGTGGCTCATCATGTAAGCTGTTCTGGAGAATGTCCCATGTGCATTTGAAAGGAATGTGTATTCTGCTGGTGTGGGATGAAATATTCTGAATATGTCCTTCTGGTCCAGAGTGTCAATCAAAGCCATTGTTCCCTGTTGATTTTCTGCTTAGATGATCTGTCCTGTGTTGTGGGCATGAAAATCCCCTGTCATTGTATTAGTATCAGTGAGTTTCTGTATCTTTGTTGTTCATTCGTTTCTATATTTAGCTACACCGGGATTGGGTGCATAAATATTTACCATTGTTTGATTTTCTTGATGGATAGCCTCTAATCATGAAATAATGTCCTTGTTCATCTCTTATTACTCTCTTTGTTTTCAAATCTAGTTTGTCTAAGAATGGCTCTTCCAGCTTTTCTTGATATCCATTAGCATGATAGATGATTGTAAATCCCCTTTCAATATACAGGTGTCTGTAGGTCTAAAGTTAGGCACTATGAGAAATGACAAATACCCACCATTTGCTTCGACGTGGATGGAACTGGAGGGTATTATGCTGAGTGAAATAAGTCAATCGGAGAAGGACAAACAGTATATGTTCTCATTCATTGGGGAATATAAATAATAGTGAAAGGGAATAGAAGGGAAGGGAGAAGAAATGGGTAGGAAATATCAGAAAGGGAGACAGAACATGAAGACTCCTAACTCTGGGAAACGAACTAGGGGTGGTGGAAGGGGAGGAGGGCGGGCGGTGGTTGAATGGGTGATGGGCACTGAGGGGCGCACTTGACGGGATGAGCACTGGGTGTTATTCTCTATGTTGGCAAATTGAACACCAATAAAAAATATGTTATTATTAAGAAGAATAAAAATAAAGTTAGGCACTTGTAGGCAGCATATCGATGGATTTTTAAAATATTTATTTATTCATGGGAGGGGGAGAGAGAGAGAGAGAGAGAGAGAGGCAGAGACATAGGCAGACGGAGAAGCAGGCTCCACACAAGGAGCCCGATGTGGGACTAGGTCCCTGACGCTGGCATCATGCCCTGAACTAAAGGCAGACACTCCATGTTCTGGCCTGTTCTACTTTCTGGCCTGCAAAGTGTGTGTGGGCAGATCTGTTGTCTGGATTTGTCTTCCCTTGTAGGTTAAGGACTGTCACCACCCCCACCGCTTTCAGGATTCTAACCTTGCGTGTGTATTTTGTGAATTTGACTCTGATGTGCCTTGGCGATGGTCCGCTTTTGTTGAATTTAGTGGGAGTTCTCTGTGCTCCTGGTTTCAGTGTCTGGGTCCTTCCTCACATTAGAAAAGTTTATATAATTTGTTCAAATAAAACTTGTGCCCCCTTTTATCTCTCTTCATCTTCTGAGTCTCCTGTGATATGAACGTTATTGTTTTAATAAGTGACTGTGTTCCCTAAGTCTGCCTCTGTGGTCCATTACCTTTCTTTTTTTTAGGGTTTCCGCTTGGAACTGCATCTCAGTTATAGCATTTTTAATGTCGGCCTGACTAGATGTTAGGCCTTTTATCTCTAGAGTAAGGGATTGTGTAGTGTCTTCTAAGCTCTTTTCCAACCCACCTACTATCTTTATCGTCATTGTTTTAAATTCTAGTTCAAACATCTTACTTATATCTGAATTGATTAAGTCCCTGGAAGTGAGTAATACCTCCTCTTCTTTTTGGAGTCAAATTTCGCCATATCACTATGTTTCCCAGAATACGTGGAAAAAAAAAAAGAAAAACAGGAAAAACAACAATAACCACAATCCCCCAAAAAATCTTATATCTTGTGTGTGTTTTAGGCTGCTTCTCAATTATTAATTAATTATTAAGAGAATCTAGATCGCAAAATAATAAAGAAAATTTAAGTACAAAGAAATTAATAAAAATAAATATGTCTTTAACAAATAAAATTAACACTTAATAAAAAAAATTGACCAAAATCAATGAAACATAGTTATACAGAATAAAGTACAAAGGAAGCTAGATCCTACTTTCCCCGTAGAGCTGAAGCCTTGCAGACCTCTGTGATCAGTACTCTTGGTGGGAGCCAGTGGTCTGTGCAGGTCGTCTGGGGGAGGGGCCGTCCCCCTAATTGTCAGGTGCCACTTGCCTTAGTGGGGATGCACCTGCAGGGCTCAGAGGCAGGGCTAGGTGAAAGCGCCTCTGGCCTCCACCAGGCGGCGCTGCTGCTCCCTGAGCTCCCTAAGTGCTGATGGGCGGGAAGAGGGTGGGGGCCCTGGGTTCCCTGGCCCTGGAGCTGAACATCCCACACCCCAGTCTGCAGTGAGCCTTCTCAGAAGAGCCATCGAGCCTTCTTGACTCCACAGTTTGTGTCAGGACCCTGCCTGTGTCCGAGCTTGCATGGCATGCCACCTATAGGTCATCAGCTGGGCCAGCACCCAGAAGGCATCCTCCTCATTTTGGGACACCAGCAGGATGGCCACCATCTGGCTCGTGCCCTGGCAGTGGCCCACCTCCTTCAAGAGCCAGAGACCAACAGAGGGTGTCCACCGCCGATGCCCCCCTGAGCCCTCCCCGCTTGGACATCAGGCTCCCAGGCTCCCTCACAGCCGAGGTTCCCAGAGGGTGCTCCCAGAGGGCGAGGAGAGCAGGGTGGAGGGTCACCCGGATGAGCTATAGATCAATTCAGCCCCAGGTCTGGGGTTTGCTGTGACACACTTGCTACTGAGCCCGTGTGGTTAGGGCAGGACCCTCGCTGGACAGGGGACGGCATTTGGGGGCTCATCATACTGTGTATGTTAACAAGCAATGCAAATTGTCTCAAATTAAATGCATGACATTCAGAAATACATAAAAACACTGAGGCTCAGTGTCAGTTTGACCCATCCGACTCTCATTGGGTCCATGTGTGTCCTGGTCCAGCGGTGGCAGTGCTGGCCAGCCCCCAGATCACTTTCCTGCCCCCCACGGCCCCCACCCCTGCGCCCTGCCCTTCACGGGGCAGCTCCACGTCTTCTTGGGGTTCAGCTCACACAGTGACACCTGAAGGCCCAGTCCTGGTGGCCTCCCCATTCCAGGGACCCCGGGGGGAAAGGGGGACCCCGGGGGGGAAGTTATGTGGGTCATCCCGAGCACTTTACCATGCAACAGTGTTTTGTTTGCTGCCAACAGTGTTTTGTTTCACCTGGCCTCAGACACCCTGTGTAACTTATCCAGGAGCCCCCGGGCCTCCCCTGGGGCCCCCAGTCCCCACTTGCCCAGCAGCCTACCCAACCCCAAAGCAATCCCATAACATGAACATGTTGTTGCAGAAGCTTCTGTTGATATCTAGATCTATCTGTTTGATGTCCCAGGAGGAGACCTGGGTCTCCTCCTTCATTTCCTGTGGGGAGACAGGGGAGAAGGAGCCAGCATCAGGGACACAGATCACTAACTGTCACCAACTGCCATCTTAAGCAGGAGCACTGCTGATCACCATGTGAGCGTGTCCAGCAGAAACCTCCTTCCTTCCCCTGTGAGGCCAGGGACAGCACAGGTGCCCACCATGCCTGTCGGCCTATGTGAGGCTTGTGCTTAGTTGTCATGGATGGGGGGGATCCCTGGGTGGTGCAGCGGTTTGGCGCCTGCCTTTGGCCTAGGGCACGATCCTGGAGACCCAGGATCGAATCCCACATCAGGCTCCCGGTGCATGGAGCCTGCTTCTCCCTCTGCCTATGTCTCTGCCTCTCTCTCTCTCTCTCTCTCTCTATCATAAGTAAATTAAAAAAAAAAAAAAAAAGTTGTCATGGATGGGGAGGGGACACCGGGGGTCAACCCTGTGCAGACAGAGGACATTGGCGTTCAGCCCTGGTGGTGAGAGGACATTGGGGTTCAGCATGGTCTGGGGTCCCTCGGTTCCCTGTGCTCCAGACACCCAGGCTGAGCCCCACTCTCCCCCAGGCCCTACCCGCTAGGGCGTGGAGGATCCTTCCACATGCTGGTGCAGGAGACGCGGCAGCACAAGGTGTGCCAGCTGAGCCCGCCTGCTGAGGGGGCCCAGGTACATGAGCTGCAAGTGCCTGCTGTCCTGACGTCCCTTCCAGGGCCACACTGACCGCCCTGCTGGCCCTCTATACCCCATGAGCACAGGTTCGGGGTGAAGAAGGTTGGAAGCGCCCCCAGAGCCCGGCCAGTCCAGGCTCCCTGGACAGAGGCAGCGCAGATCTCCCAGGGCACTTTGCACAGACCATCGTGAACTGAGGCCACCGGTCCCTGGCTGTCACTCTCTCCCAGCCCCGTCCTAGCCCACGGGGAATGGGCTGAGTCCCAGTAAGTCTGTGAGGGTCCTGACCTGGAATTGGCTTATCTTGGAAGTCACAGAGGCAGGTAAGCTTTGTGTACCTGTGCAGGGGCTGGTAGGGGCTGGGTAGGGCTCCCTCCTCCTTTCTGGGGGTCTGTCCCCACTGCTTGCACAGAGCTCTGGGAGACGCAGAAATGGGCTGGCCATGCATTTTAACTCTCAAGACTTTATTGAACTTTCAACAACAAACAGGGGCTCCGACCTTAGGGTGTGCACCTTCCCTGGCGGAGTGGGACCATCCTGTCCTTTAGGGAAACCCGAAGTCACATGGGGGTGCGGGTGCTACAGTCCCCCAACTTGGAGCCTGGGCAGACTCTGAGTGTGGGCACATTTCCTGAAGTTGGAGCCTGAGAGGCAGTATTGTGGACAGCAGACCTGACCTGTACCTGCAGCTTAGGGGTCCCTGCTCTGGGCCCCTACAGCTTAGGGGTCCCTGTGCTGGTCCCTGCATATCAGCTGGACCCCGGCTTCTGGACCACTGTTTCCAGGGGACTGACTACCAGAGACCCAGCATGTGGAGGAGCCTGCCTCCTAGTGTGGGTGAGGACGTGGCCCAGCGGCCTGCCCCTGCTGCCCCTGCCCTGGGGTGTCCTGAAATTTCCAGTGTTGTCCTAGGTCAGCGACCTGGATCTGTGGGGCCCACCCAGGATGCCACATCCTGCTCTGAGAGGGTCGCTGAGCCTTGGGGCAGAATCCAGAACTGGTCAGGGCCACGGGGGGGCTCAACCCATCAATCTGCATTCTGACCCTGGGAGGGCTTATGTCGAACCTGCCTCCCCAGCACCCTGGGAGAGGCCAGCCCAGGTCCCTCTGGGTCAGGGACTCTTTTCCTGTTGTGGGGGCGCCCTTTATGAAGGTATGTGAGATGAAGCAGGGCATGGTGTCTGCTGGCCAGAGCCTCAGGGCCCACATCCTCCCCAACACGCTCTGCTCCAGAGGCCCAGGTGCATGAAGCTTCCCTGTGGATGCAGAGGTCAAATGGTCCCAGGACTGTGAGGGGCCTTGGGGTGGCAGGTTCAGTGCTTCCCTCGCTCTGGCCTGGCCCTGCCTATCACTCCCCAGCGAGTGGCTTGAGCTCCTGTGGCCCCAGGGAAGGAAGGGTATCTGGATCCCTACAGTGTCATCTCAGTGGGCTGGGTGGACCCCGTGACAGGAGTCCCGGGGGGAATCTATTGTCTGGTTTGCTGTGTGGCCCATGATGTGGCCCAGGCAGGTGCCAAAGGGAAGGGGACCCAATGTTCTGACATCAGGTCCTTGTTCGGGTGCCACCTGCCTGCACTCTCCTGGTTCCCTGGGAGCATGAGGAGGGAGTTCCTTGTGGGCCATCCGGGCCAGTGAGGGGTCCTGGGTTGTGGGCAGCTGGGCAGAAGCACATAACCCACTGATCCTGGACACAGGTGTGCAGCCATGGGCTCTGGGAGCTTCCCTCCTGCAGTAGCTGACCAAGCCACCCTGGGAGCTGAAGGAGAGACATCCCACTCCCTGGAACCTCCTCCAGGGACCTGCTGGACTTCTCCAAATGGGTATGGGCTGTGAGCCTCAGACTTAGGGCCCCAGGTTTGGGCCTGGCTTGTCTGGAGGGTGGGGCTGAGCTCGGCCCTCCCCAGAGTCAGGGGGCAGGATGAGGGAACAAGGGTCCTGGGGTGGCCTTACCTGACTGAGGAAACACTGAAGGAATCACTTGGGGGTGTAAATACCAGTGAACATCTGTTCCTCCTCCTGGCAGATGGGCAGGAGGTGCTCAGGCCCCAGGGTGCGTCCCCGTGGAGCCAGGTGGACACACTCCCCATGGCCCCGCCCAGCCTTGAGGGCGCCCCAGGCCCCCAGGAGGAGGAACTTGACAGGAAACTTGGGGCAGCTCAGAAGGGCTGTGCTGGCACCCCTTGCCCCAGGGCCAAAGGGGCGGAGCCTCTGCGGAGCGTCTACTTACCATGTGCTTCTTAAGCTTGGGGTGAGCTCTGTCTAGAATGCGCTCGTGATGGGCCTAGAACCTCAGCAGTTTGGGGAACCCTGGAATGAAGAACACTGAGATGGCCCCAGACCCCCAAAGATCAGGGTCTCCTCATGCACCAGGTGAACGAGTGGGTCATCCTGGCAGGGGCCTCTTCCCCAAGCCCTGACCCCAGTGTGCCAACAACCTTCTTTTTTTTTTTAATTTATTTTTTATTGGTGTTCAATTTGCCCACAAGCTTCTAAGCCCTGAATGGACCCGGTCTTTCCAGACAGCAGGACTGTCGTTCTGGCTAGGTGTGGCAGGGTCCAAGGACCCTCATACTCACAGAGACCCCGCAGGGTGGGAGCCCAGGGCTGAGGACCAGGTCCCCCTGACCCAGCACCCTTTTCCCTGCAATGGCCAACGAAGGGGAAGGCGGGTCCCCAGCACCGAGGGGCAGCGAGTATTGGCCACGAGGAGGGTGATGGGTGTGCATGGCCATTGCTGGGGTTTTGGAGTCAGGATGCGGGCACCCGGGAGTGGGGAGATGCTGCACAGGGACTGTTCAGCAGAGGCCCCCTGGCTTCCCAGGGCCTGACTGCCCGGCATCCAGATGGCCTCCCCCTGCACCCTGGGCGTCCTCCCTGATGTCCCCTGACTCCAACCCTCTTGCTGTCATATCTGCGACTCTGGCACATTGTACCTCGTGTCAGAGCCCCTGAGCATGACCCACCCCTGACCCATCCAAGCAGCCACTGGGCAGTGAGCAGAGCTGAGGGGGCCTGGAGAAGCCCCATTGGCCCCTATGCAGTCTCCAGCCTCCGTGAGGTTCCTGTGGGTCCCACGACCCAGCAGCCTCCTCCAATCTGACCAAGGCCACTGGGCTGTCCCCCTTCCCTCATTCCCATCCCAGGGTGGCCACCTCCTCCTCCTCTTCCCTCTTCCTGCCCAAGGTAGTCAGCCACTTCCTCTGCTGCTCACCCTCCCTCCCTGAACTTGCTTTGTCCCCAGCATCTATCTGCAGCCCCACAGAAGCCTTCAGAACTGTGGAGGCCCTGGCCTGGGGGTGTGAGTGAAGAGCAATCCCCCTCATTTGCCCCAGACCACACAATCCTCCTATAGAAAGCAGGCCATTATCCCAGAGCCCCTTACCTCTCAAGCTCATGCTGAAGGACAGGACACCCCACATCCCGATGCTGGAGGCAGACACCTGGTCCTCCCCAAAGCAGGAGTGGAGGCCACTCCTCTGAGTGCCCATGGGCCAGCCCGCAGGCCCAAGTCACTTCCTACCCACTTCCCGGGTTTGTCTCCTGAGTCTCTCAGCTCCACCCCAGGGCAGACATGGCCCTCAGAGGGCACAAGGGGACGAGGTCCTGTCCCGGGGGGATGGGCCAGCCTCCAGAGAGGCTTTCCTGCAAAAGCAAACCGCCTCCTGAAATGGATGAAGTGGTGTCCAGGGTACTTACTGCAGAAAGCTCTGACGGCCCTGTGACCTTCCAGAGTGATGAGTCAGCATCATCCCAGGTCCCGTGAACCCCATACTTGGCATGCTGAAACAAGTGCCCCGTGGTGGGAACCGATCAGCGCCAGGGACATGGGGAAAGAAGGGAGAAGAATGGCTCCTCTCCCCTGAATCCTGAGACAGACCAGGACCCTCTGAGACTGGCCGGGCATGAGAGGAAGGGCCCCTCTGCCCAATGGGAGCAGCCTGACAGTCTTACCTGCTCCTACCAGCGATGATCCCAACCTGGGCCTGACCTGACCTGGTGACTCTGGTCCCACCTGAGCCTCACCTGGACCTGGTGACTTGGTCCCCACCTGGGCTCATTGGCTACCGATCACTACGAGCCAAGATGGACCCTCACTTCTACTAATGCCTGGGAATGTCCCCAGGGTCTCACTTGTTCCTGGTGACTATGGTCCTTGTCTGTGTTGATCTGGCTCATCCTTGGCCTCACCAAGGCCCCTCCTGGACCTCACCTGGCTCTGATGCCTCCATCCTTTGACTCGTGCTCTGCTCCTCTGATTTTCATGTCCTGGGCCCTCCCTGCTCAGCTTAGATTCAGATCCATGTTTTTTTTGTTGTTGTTGTTGTTTTTTTTTTTTTTTTTTTTTTTTTCAGATCCATGAATAGGTCTCACCTCTACTTCCTGGCTAACACACTATCTGCAAATCTGGTGCACCAGAGGACAATGATCCCCGCCTGTCCTTACCTGCTTGTCCTGGCAACAACACCCACTTGGGTCTCATTAGCTGGAATCTGCTATGATCCTCACCCGGGACATAATTGTTCTTGCTGCTTATGATATCAAATGGGCCACACCTGTTCCTCCTTACCTGAGTATGCTCACCACCTGGGCCTCATCAGGACCTGGTGACTATGATCCCCTACTGGGCTCATCGGCTACTGAGGACTAGGATCCCGGATCGACCCTCACTTGCTACTGATGCCCGTGTCTGTCCCCAGAGTCTCACTAGTTCTTGGTGACTATGGTCCTTGTCTGGACTGACCTGGCTCATGCTAGGCTCTGATCCATGCCTGGGCCTCACCTGGCTCTATGCCTCCAGCCTTTTCCTCATGCTCTGCTCCTCTCATTTTCATCTCTGCCTGGGCCCTCCTTCTCAGCTTAGATTCAGATCCCTGATTGGGTCCCACCTCTACATGTTGGCTAACAAATCTGGACATCTGGTGCACTTGAGGACTATGATCCTCACCTGGACTTACCTGCTCGTTCTGGTAACAACACCCATTTGGGTGTCACTGGCTGGACGCTGCTCTGATCCTCACCTGGTACATAATTGGTCTTGCTGCTTATCATACCACTTGGGCCATACCCACTCCTACATACTTGGGTATGGTCACCAACTGGGCTTCATCTGGACCAGGTGACTATGATTCCCTCCTGGGCTCATCAGCTACTGATAACTAGGATCCAGGATAGACCCTCATTTGCTCCTGATGCCAGGGTCCATCCCCAGGGTCTCACTTGTTCCTGGTGACTATGGTCCTTGTCTGGGCTGACCTGGCTCATGCTGGCTTTGAGCCCCTCCTGGGCTGCACCTGCTCTTGCAGATGTGGTCCCCTACCTCTAGGGGGTGCTCTAGTGCTATGGTACTTATCTGGGCCTCAGCTGATGGTATTCGGCTATGATATCAGCCCTTTCCAAGGCCAGCAGGGTCTCCAGGTCCTCTTGCCTCGTGCTGTAAAACAAACACATCCAAGGATGACACTGAATGAAAACCTTCAGAAGATTCATGCGTCTGTGTGCTCCCTGTGGGCAGGCCCCAGTCTGTCTGACCGGAGTGTGGAGACAACACTATAGCTCCAAGGGGGACATGCTGGGTTGGAGGATCACTCACAGGAAGTCACTGTCTTTGGCTCGCCCACCTACAGTCCACCTTCCCAGCCACTGTCCCAGGACATGCTGTCATTAGAGGACACAGCTCTCCACATGTTTATCAGGAACACAAGGGGGCCCAGGGGGCTGCAGGGAACTGCTGACTGATGCTTGGGGTAACGTCTCCCAGCCAAGGACTGGAGTCGGCATGGCGTTGGATGGGACTGACAGAGAGTGTTCCTGCCGGCCGGGGGCAGACAGGAGGTTCGGTTTCTCTTATGTTCCACAAGCACAACAACCAAAGGGAAAAAGCAATGAATTGGACATCATCAAAATTAAAAACTTAGAGCAGCAAACTGTGATCAAACTCCCCATCCTGAATACAATGATTTGTGAATAGCCTGAATGGGGCTCTGGGGGAGCACGAGGGCCTCAATAATCCAGTTCATGAAGAGCAAGCCTGCTCAAGGGCCAGGAGGACCCAGAAGCCCTGACCGTCTACCCCGGACCACAGTGTGGGTGGTTGGTCATCACATGTCGGGGTCCATGCACCTAGGACACGCTGGAATGTCATGGCTTGGGTCTGCCCTGTACAGAACAGGGTTTACAAGGGAGCGCGGGTCCAGTTGAGCTACCGGAGGCCTACCACAGCCTCCTTCCCTGGCTGGGGCCGGAGGGAGGCAACCCTTACCCCGTGGAGCTGTGGAAGGGCTACAGGAGCTGCCTCATGGGTATCACATGGGGGTTGGTATGTTTTCACCCAACCCAGGAAGCCAAAGCCCCCACCAGGCCCCACAGGGCCCATTGTGGCAAGGAGCAGGGAGCAGCTCCCACTCACCTATGACCTGCTGCTGTGTGAGCACCTACTCTTTATACACTGGGGTACTGGTGAGAGTCAGATAGTTCGGGCTCTGTGAGCCAGATCAGGAGCACGAGTGCCTCCAACTGCCTGTGGACACAGACTAGTGCCAGGCAACGGTGGAAACCTGGGGCGCCACAGTTCCACCCACAATGGGGCCCCGTGACATCACTGTGGTCGGCAGGGTCCAGTCAGCCCTTAGCCCTTCAGCCTGAAGGCCAAGGGTGTGAGAGGAGTTCCTGTCACCACACTGGATGGGAAGGTATGCAGGCACTGTCTGTCCAACGTCCTTAGTTCCCACCCTCAGGCTCTCCAGGCCACCCACCCTAATCAGTAGACTGGTGTCTCAGCTGTCCTCCCATCTCCAGGGGTTCACAGCATGGATTTTGCACTTAAGCTCCGGGTGGTTCAGTTGGTTAAACGTTGACAAGATATTGGCTCAGGTCAGGATCTCAAGGTTGTGGTGTGGACCCTCACGTGGGGCCTGGGCCCAGGTGTGTGAGAAGTGTACTTGAGAGTCTCCCTTTCCCTCTGCCCCTCTCAATGCAAGCTCTGTCAAATCTTTTAATAATCAATATTGAAGATATTTGAGAAATCTTTATCATCTCTGCAGAGGTGCCTTCATATGTGTAACGGCTGTGCAAATGCCTTTCAGGGATCCACCGTGATTTCTAGCAGAAGCCCCTATTAATAGCTATTGAAGTATAGTCAACATGTAATGTTACACTAGTTTTAGGGCTACAACTTAGTGGCTCCATTCTGTAGATTACTCAGCTCTCCCCACGAGAAGTGTAGTCAGCATCAGTCCTTGTACAAAGTTAGTACAATAGTACTGACTCCATTGCCTAGGCTGTACTTTCTAAATTTCTGTGGTTTATATATTTTAGAACCAGATGTTTATACCTCTTAGTATTCATCTGTTTTGCCCATCTCCAACCTACTTCCTTTCTGGCAAGCAGTCAACGTGATCCACCACATTAACGAGAGAAAGGACAAAAACCCTACGGTCATCTCAATAGTTGCAGAAAAAGCATTTGACAAAGTACAACCTAATCATAGTGGGTTAATGAACAAGGGGTGGTGGAAAGGGAGGTGGGCGGGGGTGGGGGTGACTGGGAGACGGGCACTGAGAGGGGCACTTGATGGGATGAGCACTGGGTGTTATGCTATATGTTGGCAAATTGAACTCCAATTAAAAAATATGTAAAAAAAAAAGGGGGGGGAGGTGGGTGGGGAGATAGGGTAACAGTGATGGGCAGCGAGTGGTCACTTGATGGGATGAGCATTGGGGGTTATACTATGTGTTGGAAAATCTAACTTAAAAACAAATGTAAAAAAATCATAGTGGGTTTTGAGGATATTTCCATCAACAGAATAAAGGCCGTGCAGTTAGGCCCCTAGCTGACATCATACTTATGATGAAGACCTGAAATCGTCTCCCCTAAGAGCAGGAACAAGACAAGGAAGTCCCCTCTTAGCCCTGGCAGTCCTACCATAGGAAAGACACACGGAGAAGAAAAGTCATCCACACCTATAAGGGGAAGTCAAACTTCCCTATTGACAGAAGACATGGTACTAGAATCAGGAAACCCTAGAAGCTCCACCAGAACTGTTAGTCCTAATGAGTGATTTCACTTGGGAGACACAAAATGAACATAGAAAAGTTGGTAGCCTTTCTGTACCAACAATGAACACTCAGAAAGGAAATTAAGAAAAGGACTCCATTCTCAGTTGCAACAAAAAGAACAAAATATTAGATTGAACCAAGGAAGTGAAAGACTTCTACACTGAAACCTGGAAGGATTTGGGAAGACATCCTGGGCTCATGGGTGGGAGCCTTCAACCTGTTAAAATGTCGATAGTACCTGGAGCGACCCTCACTTTCAATAGAATTCCTATCAAAATCATGGTGACAGATTATAGAAATAGGAAAAAGAACCCTAACTTTCGTCTACCCCTGCAAATGACTCAGGACAGCAAAAACAGTACTGAGAAGCAAAACAGAGCTGGATGCAGCACTTTCCTATTTCAAACTATGTCACAGAGCCACAGAATTAAAACAGTGTGGCTCTAGGGCACCTGTCTGGCTCAGTCGGTAAAGCATAGGACTCTCGGTCTCACCTGAGGTATTAATCTCAGGGTCATGATTTCAAGCCCTTATCTGGGCTATGAATGAGGCATGGAGCCTACTTAAAAGCAATCACACCCACAATGGTGTGGTCCTGGCATAAGCTGATAAAGCAGAATAGAGAACCAAGAAGGAAAAGCACTCTGATACGGTCACTCATGTTTGTTTGTTTGTTTGTTTGTTTGTTTTCGGGTTTTATTTTTTTTATTTTTTATTTATTTTTTTAATAAATTTATTTTTCATTGGTGTTCAATTTACCAACATACAGAATAACACCCAGTGCTCATCCCGTCAAGTGCCCCCCTCAGTGCCCGTCACCCATTCACCCCCACCCCCCGCCCTCCTCCCCTTCCACCACCCCTAGTTCGTTTCCCAGAGTTAGGAGTCTTCATGTTCTGTCTCCCTTTCTGATATTTCCCACACATTTCTTCTCCCTTCCCTTATATTCCCTTTCACTATTATTTATATTCCCCAAATGAATGAGAACATACAATGTTTGTCCTTCTCCAATTGACTTACTTCACTCAGCATAATACCTTCCAGTTCCATCCACGTTGAAGCAAATGATGGGTATTTGTTGTTTCTAATGGCTGAGTAATATTCCATTGTATACATAGACCACATCTTCTTTATCCATTCATCTTTCGATGGACACCGAGGCTCCTTCCACAGTTTGGCTATTGTGGACATTGCTGCTAGAAACTTCGGGGTGCAGGTGTCCCAGCGTTTCATTGCATCTGCATTTTTGGGGTAAATCCCCAGCAGTGCAATTGCTGGGTCATAGGGCAGGTCTATTTTTAACCCTTTGAGGAACCTCCACACAGTTTTCCAGAGTGGCTGCACCAGTTCACATTCCCACCAACAGTGTAAGAGGGTTCCCTTTTCTCCTGCATCCTCTCCAACATTTGTGGTTTCCTGCCTTGTTAATTTTCTCCATTCTCACTGGTGTGAGGTGATATCTTATTGTGGTTGTGATTTGTATTTCCCTGATGGCAAGTGATGCAGAGCATTTTCTCATGTGCGTGTTGGCCATGTCTATGTCTTCCTCTGTGAGATTTTTGTTCATGTTTTTTGCCCATTTCATGATTGGATTGTTTGTTTCTTTGCTGTTGAGTTTAATTAGTTCTTTATAGATCTTGGAAACTAGCCCTTTATCTGATACGTCATTTGCAAATATCTTCTCCCATTCTGTAGTTTGTCTTTTAGTTTTGTTATTTCATTGAGTTTTACTCAAATCTTTATTATCTCTCTTCTGCTTGGTATAGGTTTGTAGGTTTTACTTGCTGTTCTTTCTCCAATTCCTTTAGGTGAGAGGTTAGCTATGTGTATTTGAGATTTTTCCCATTTTTTGAGGGAGGCTTGTATTGCGATGTTTTTTCCTCTTATGACCACTTTTGCTGTATCCCAAAGATTTTGAATGATTCTATCTTCATTTTCATTAGTTTCCATGAATCTTTTTAATTTTTCTCTAGTTTCCAGGTTGACTTATTCATCTTTTAGTAGGATGCTCTTTAACCTCCAAGTGTCTCAGTTTCTTCCAAATTTCTTCTTGGGATTGAGTTCTACCTTGAAAGCATTGTGGTCTGAAAATATGCAGGGGACAATCCTAATCTTTTGGCATTGGTTGAGACCTGATTTTTGACCAAGAATGTGGTCTATTCTGGAGAAAGTTCCATGTGCCCTTGTGAAGAATGTGTATTCAGTTGTGTTCAGACGGAAAGTTCTGTATATGTATCTGTGAAATCTACTTGGTCCAGTGTATCATTTAAGGCCCTTGTTTCTTTACTGATGTTCTGTTTAGAATATCTGTCCTTTGCTGAGAGTGCTGTGTTGAAGTCTCCTACTAATAGTGTATTGGATAGCCCCTTTAAGTATGATATAGTGCCTATTTATCTCTTACTACAGTCTTTGGTATAAACTCTAATTTATCTGATATGAGGATTGCTACCCCAGCTTTGTTTTGAGGATCATTTGAATCATAAATGTTTCTCTACCCTTTCATTTTGAGGCTGGAGGCGTCCTTAGGTCTAAAATGAGTCTCTTGTATGGGATGCCTGGGTGGCTCAGTGGTTGAGTGTCTGCCTTCAGCTCAGGGCATGATTCTGGAATCCAGATCAAGTCCCACATCGGGCACCTTGCAGAGAGCCTGCTTCTCCCTCTGCCTGTGTCTCTCATAAATAAATAAATATTTTTTAAATTTAAAAAATAAAATGAATCTCTTGTAGAGAGCATATACGTGGGTTTGCTTTTTCATCTAGTTCAATACCCTGTGTCTTTTGACGGGATCATTTAGCCCATTCACATTCAGAGTAACTATTGAATGATAGGAATTTAGTGTCATCCTATTACCTACTCAGTCCCTGTTCTTATGGATTGTTTTTCTGGGCATCCTCTTTCTTTACAAGGTCCCCCCTTAATATTTCTTGCAGAGCTGGTTTGCTGGCCACATATTCCTTCAGTTTCTACCTATCCTGGAAGCTCTTTATCTCTCCTATTCTGAATGAAAGCCTTGCTGGATAAAGTATTCTTGGCTGCATGTTCTTCTCATTTAGTACCCTGGATATATCATGCCAGCTTTTTCTGGCCTGCCTGGTCTCTGTGGAAAGGTCTGCTGTTAATCTGATATTTCTCCCCAAATAAGTTAAGAATCTTTTGTCTCTTGCTGCTTTAAGGATTTTCTCTTTATCTTTAAAATTTGCAAGTTTTGGGATCCCTGGCTGGCTTAGCGGTTTAGTGCCTGCCTTCAACCCAGTGTGTGATCCCAGAGTCCCGGAATCGAGTCCCATGTCAGGCTCCTTGCATGGGGTCTGCTTCTCACTCTGCCTGTGTCTCTGCATCTCTTTCTGTGTCTCTCATTAATAAGTAAAATCTTAAAAAAAAAAAAAAAGAATTTGCAAATTTCACTATTAAATGTCAAGATGTTGAACAGTTTTTATTGATTTTTGGGGTGTCCTCTCTATCTCTTGGATCTGAATGCCTGTTTCTTTCCCCAGATTAGGGAAGTTCTCACCTATGATCAAATATACTTTGTGGTCCCCTTTCTCACTCAGCCTCTTCTGGAATCCCAATTATATATAAATTCTTCCTCCTAAGGTTCTCATTTATTTCTCTAAGCCTTTCCTCATGGTCTCTTAATTGTTTTTCTCCTTTTTTCTCAGATTTCCTCCTTACCATCAACTTGTCTTCTATGTTACTCACTCTCTCTTCCACCTCATTAACCCTAGCAGTTAGAACATCCAGTTTGGATTGCATCTCATTTAATCTATTTTTAATTTTGTCCTGATTAGATCTCATTCTGTAGTAACGAAGCCTCTAGAGTCCTTTATGTTTTTTTTCAGAGCTGCCAGTAGCTTTATAATTTGCTTCTGAATTGACTTTCTGACATCATATTGAAATCCATATTCTCTAACTCTATGGCAGAAAATTCTGTTTCCAGTTCTTTCTTTGGGGTGAATTCTTCCTTTTAGTCATTTTTTCTGGTGCAGAGTGGCTGTATGACCAGGCTGAGTCAAAAATATCAACCATGACCTAAGTAAAATACACCCTAGATGATTCCAAAGAGGTCAGAGACCAGAAAATTGAGAAGAACAGAACAAAATAAAGCAAAAGGACCACTAAAGTGAAAAACACGTTTTAAAACAGTGTAGTAAAATTAAAAGGCCAAAAACCACAAAGAAGAAGAAAAAAGAAAAAGAAAAAAGAAAAAAGTAAAGAAAAGAGGAAGAAGAAACAGAAAAAAGGAGGGGTCCTGGGGGATGGCGGTGGTGAAGTTGTAGTGGAGAGAGAATGTAGTCTACCTGAGGGATCCTAGAGTGTGATTCTCTTGGTTCAGAATGTATTTTGTTCTGTATGTTAGAAGATGCTCAATCCCAAATTTATATAAACCAGCAATACTTAATAGAAATGCCCATAACTGACCACCAAAACATAAATGAGATAAAAGAGGGGGGCAGAATGGGAAGGAAGAGAGAATATAATATCACAGAATGAACCAGCACAGTATTCCACTTGGTTCTGGGTGTATATTGCTCATGTTTTAGAAGGTATTAACTTCCATCATTGTAAAACAAAACGAGGCAAAAAGAAAAAAAGAAAAAAGAAAACACACACACATATACACACACACACACAAACCCATACCTCATCTATCTACCAAAATTAAATTGAATACTTTGAAGGGAATCCAGAAGTGAAAAATATATCTAAGACATGTAATTGTAGAAATATGAACGTCAAAAAGGAAAAAAATTTTAAATGAAGAGCTGGTAAAATATGGCAGTTAAGGTGGGAAAGGAGAAAAAATATTGGAAATTTTTATCTGATATAAAAATGAGTTGTAATGGAAAAGGGAAGAAAAGGGACCCTCTAGTTCTATATACTATTTTCCCTTGGTCCTGGAGCTTTCCAGCGCTGCTCGTTCAGTAAACTTGCTCTTCTCTTGTTCTCCCAAGTGGTCTTCTGGGGGAGGAGCCTGCTGCCTTGATTCTCAGGTGTGTGTGCCTGGGCAGAGATGTCCTGCCCCCTGCCAAGTGCTGGGCTCAGTGTGTGCTGTCAATCCTGGGAGGCCTTTGTTCCCTAGAGGCCCTGCCTTAGCCAGGCACAAGTGAAACAAGGAGGAAATACAATGGTGGCGGCCAGATTTCAGTTCTGGGGTCCAGCTCCCTGTGAGTAACTAACCATAGGTCCCAGTCCACACTGGCCTAGATGCTCCTGGGGCTGGCGCGGGTGCACTGATCTGCACAGCTTGTGGGGCGCCCAGTGGCAGGAGAGTTCTCGCTGTCCTGTGCCCTCCCCGCTTCCACCTGTCTCAGGGAGAATGCAGGGTTGCTGGCTTTGTCCACTTAGGCACCCTGGGATCCAGGGACATGTGCCAGTGGACCCCGCTCCCGGGGGCCGCCTCTCCTGAAGGGAATGGGGCAGAGCCACCTCCATCCGGAGCAACCTGCCTAACATACTGGCTTCTCCCAAATGCCCCAGAGAGCTGCAGTGTTCTAGCCCTTTATTGAGATAGGACCTCGGTTTGTGGTGAGGTTTCCCTCCGGTCACCCTTTCTCTTACAGTGACACAGGGAATCTTGAGGCTTCACTGACCCTCCTGTGATTCTGCTCAATTTCCCTGCTAAGCATTTTTCCATTCAGGAAAACTCTGGTGAGGATTTTTAATGTTCCAGTTTCTCCCAGCTGGGCTTTCCTGTCCCATAGGCTTTCGCCACTCCACTTTAGCTGGATCCTCCCGGTTTCCCTCCCATACTTTATTTTATTTATTTATTTATTTATTTATTTATTTATTTATTTATTTATTTATTTATTTATTTAATGCCTTCCTACCTTGTTAGAAGTGAAAACTTTTCTCACTATAGCATTCCAGTTGTTCTCTCTTTAAATCTCAGGTCAAATTTGTAGGTGTTCAGGATGTTTTGAACATTATCTAGTTAAGTTTCAGTTATTGTTGTGTTTTTTGGTTTTTGTTTTTCCTTCTTTCTTTTCTGAAGAAAAATAATGACAGAGAAATTCACCTCCATAAAAGAACATGAGGTAATACTCACAGCTAGGAAGTTAATCAAAACAGATATAAGTAAGAAGTCTGAACTAGAATTTAAAACAATGATTATAAATATGGTAGCTGGGCTGGAAGAGAGCACAAAAGAAAACAGAAAATCCCTTTCTGTAGAGATAAAAGAACTAAAATCTAGTCAGGCCAACATTCAAAATACTTCAGCTGAGATGCAGTCCTAAGCAGAAGCCCTACAAACAAGAAAGGTAATGGACCACAGAGGCCAACTTAGGGAACTCAGTCACTTATTAAAACAATAATATTTATATCATAGGAGACTCAGAAGATAGAAAGAAAAAGAGGCACAAGTTTTATTTGAACAAATTATGTAAACTTCTCTAATGTGAGGAAGGACACAGACACTTAAACCAAGAGCACAGAGAACTCCCACTAAATTCAACAAAAGCTGACCATCGCCAAGGCACATCAGAGTCAAATTCACAAAATAGACAAGGAAAGAATCCTGAAAGTACCGGGGGGGAGGGGAAAGGGTTGAGTCCTTAAACTACAAGGGAAGACGAATCAAGTTCACAGCAGATCTGTCCACAAAAACTTGGAAGGCCAGAAAGCAGTGGAAGGAAATATTCAGTATACCGAATGGGAAAAGTATGCAGCCAAAAGTTCTTTATTCAGCAAGCCTGTCATTCAGGATAGAAGGAGAGATAAAGAGTTTCCCAGACAGATAAAAATAATGGGGTTCATAACCACTACACCAGTAAGAAAATTTAAGGGAGATTCTTCTAGTGGGGGAAAAAGAGACCAAAAGCAACAAAGATTGGAAAGGACCAGTGAACATCACCAGAAACACCACTCTACTGGTAACACCAAGGCACTCAATTCATATCTTTCAATAATCGCTCTGAATGTAGATGGACTAAATGCTCCAATCAAAAGCTTTAGGGTATCGGAATAGATTAAAACATGAGATCCATCTATATGCTGCCTATAAAATGCTCACTTTAGACCTATAGACACCAGCAGATTGAAAGTCAGGGGATGGAAAATCATCTATAATGCTAATGGACAGCAAAAGAAATCTGGAGGACCCATACTTCTATCAAACAAGCTACATATGTAACCAAACACTGGGGACACCTGGTGACTCAGTGGTTGAGCATCTGCCTTTGGGTGTGATCCTGAGGTCCTGATAGAGTTTCCACATCAGGAGTCCCCTGCTTCTCTGCTTCTCCCTCTACCTACGTTTCTGCCTCTGCTTCTCTCTGTGTATCTCTCATGAATAAATAAGCAAAATCTTTAAATGGAAGGAAGAAAGAAAGAACAAATACTGTAAGAAGAGATGTAGAAGGGCATTATTTCATAATTAAGAAGACTATCCATCAAGAAGATCAAACAATTGTAAATACTTATGCCCCCAATGTGGGCATAAGTAAATATATAAACCAATTAACAACAAACATACAGAAACTCACTGATACTAACACTGATACTAACACAATTACAGGGGATTTTAACACCCACTTATGGCAATGGACAGATCATCTAAGCAGAAAATCAACAGGGAACAATGGCTTTGATACACTGGACCAGAGGAACTCAACAGATACATTCAGAACATTTCATCCTACACCAGCAGAATACACATTCCTTTCAAATGCACATGGGGCATTCTCCAGAACAGATCACATCATGGGTCACAAATCAGCCCTCAACAGGTACAAGAAGATTGAGATCAAACCAATAACATTTTCACACCACGACACTATGAAACTTGAAGTCAACCGCAAGAAAAAATTTTGGAAAGACCACAAATATGTGGAGATTAAAGAACATCCTACAGCAAAGGCAGTCCTAAGAGAGAGGTAAATAGCAAAACAGGCTTACCTCAAGACACAAGTCTCAAATACACAGCCTAAGTTTACACCTAAAGGAGCTAGAAAAGGAACAATAAAACAAATGTAAATCCTGCAGAAGAAGGGAAATAATAATGATTAGAGCAGAAATAAATGATACAGAAACAACAACAACAAGAAAATAGTGGAATGGAATAATGAAACTAAGAGGTGGTTCTAAAAAATAATTAATAAAATTGATCAACTTCTATCCAGACTTATCAGAAAGAGAAAGGATGCAAATAAATAAAATCACAAAGGAAAGAGGAGAGATCACCTACAATGCTACAAAAACAAAACAAGTATAAGAGAATACTATGAAAAATTATATGCCGACAACCTGGGAGACCTGAAAGAAATGGAGAAACCTCAAGAAACGTACAAACTACCAAAACTGAAACAGGAAGAAATAGAAAATGTGAATGACCCATAACTAGCAAAGACATTGAATCAACAATCAAAATCCTCCCAAAAGGTATACCTGGGTGACTCAGTGGTTGAGCATCTGCCTTTGGCTAGGTTCACGGTCCTGGGGTCCTGGGATTGAGTCCCACATCAGGCTCCCTGAGGGAGCCTGCTTTTCCTTCTGCTTATGTCTCTGCCTGTCTCTGTGCCTCTCATGAATAAATAAATAAAATCTCTAAAAAACACAAAAACAAACAAAAAAAACTCTCCCAACAAATCTAAGTCCAGGGCTGGATGGCTTCCCAAGGCAATTCTCCCAAACATTTGAAGAAGAGTTAGTACCTATTCTACTCAAACTTTTCCAAAAAATGAAATGGAAGGAATACCAAACTAGCTCTATGAGGCCAGTTCTGTGGATCTTCCTTGATGCCAAAACTAGACAAAGATCCCACTAAAAAGGAGAATTACAGACCAATAACCCTAAATGAAACATGGATATGAAAATTCTCAGTAAAATACTAGCAAATCAAATTCAGCAGTACATTAAAATATTATTCACCACAATTAAGTGGGATTTATTCCTGAGCTGCAAGGGTGGTTCAACATTCACAAATCAATCAACATGATACAGCACATTAATAAAACAAAAAAACAGACCATATCATAAAACCATATGATCTGTCAATAGATGTAGAAAAAGCTTTTGACAAAATACAGCAACCTTTCTTTATTAAAAACAAAACAAAACAAAAAAGAAAAACCTCTCAGGAAGGTAGGGATAGAAGGAACATATCTCAGCATCATAAAGGCCATATTCCACAGACCCACAGCTAATGTCATGCTCAATGAGGAAAAATTGAGCGTGTTTCCCATATAATCAGGAACAAGACAAGGATGTCCACTCTCACCATTCCTGTTTAACATAGTACTGAAAGTCTCGGCCTCAGTAATCAGGCAACAAAAAGAAATAAAAGGCATCCAAATTGTCAAGAAAGACAGTGTCAAACTTTCATTATTTGAAAACATGATACTCTATGTAGAAAACCCAGAAGACTCTACCAAAAAATTGCTAGAAGTCAAATATGAATTTGGAAAAGTTGCAGGATATCAAATCAATGTGCAGAAATCTGTTGCATTTCTATACACCAATAACAAAGCACCAGAAAAAGAAATAAAGGAGTTGATCCCATTTGCAATCACATCAAAAACTGGAAGATACCTAGAAATAATCCTAATTATAGAGATAAAAGATCTGTACTCTGAAAACTACAGAACGCTTATGAAAGAATGTGAAGAGGACACAAGGAAATGGAAAAGAATTTAAAAAAAAAAAGAAAGAAATGGAAAAGAATTCCATGCTCATTGATTGGAAAAATAAACATTGTTAAAATATCTATACTATCTAAAACAATCTATACATTTAATAAAATACCTATCAAAATACCACTGGCATTTTTCAAAAAGCTGGAACAAATGATCCTAAAATTTATACAGAACAAAAAAGACCCTAAATAGTCAAAGGAATGTTGAAAAGGAAAACCAAAGCTGGAGGCATAACAATTCTGGACTTCAGGTTATAGTACAAAGGTGTAGTCATCAAGACAGTATGGTACTGGCACAAAAACAGACACATAGATCAATGGTACAGAATAGAGAACCCAGAACTCAACTTAACTCAACAATCAACTAATCTTCAACAGAGCAGAAAACACATGCAATGGAAAAAATAGTCTCTGCAACAAATGATGTTGGGAAAATTGAACAGCCACATGCAGAAAAATGAAACTTGACCAGTCTCTTACACCATACACACAAACAAATTTAAAATGGATGAAAGACCTAAATGTGATACAAGAGGAGAACACAGGCTGAAACCCCTTGACTTTGGCCACAGCAACTTCTTATTAGACATGTCACTAGAGGTATGAGAATCAAATGCAGAAATGAACTATTGGACTTCATCAAGGGAAAAATCTTCTGTATACTTTAGGAAACAATCACCAAAACTAAAAGGCAGCCTATGGAATCTGAGAAGATATTTGCAAATGAGTACCTGATAAAGGGTTAGTATCCAAAATCTATAAAGACCTTATCAAACCTAACACCCCCCAAAAAAACAAATAATCCAGTTAAGAAATGGGAAGAAGACATGAATAGACACTTTTCCAAAGAAGATAACCAGATGGCTAACTGACAAATAAATAGACCCATCATCAGGGAAATACAAATCAAAACCACAATGATATCCCACCTCACACCAGTCAGAATGGCTAAAATTAACAACATAAGAAACACTAGATGTTGGCGAGGATGTGGAGAAGGGGAAGCCCTCTTATACTGTGGGTAGGAATGCAAACTGATGCAGCCACTCTAGAAAACAGTTTGGAGGTTCCTCAAAAAGTCAAAAATAAAGCTACCCTAGGACACAGCAATTGCACAACTAGGTATTTAAAAGGATACAAAAATACAGATTCAAAGGGGTACATGCACCCCAATGCTTATAGCAGGATTATCAACAGTAGCCAAACTATGGGAGAGCCCAAATATCCATTGACTGATGAATGAATAAAGAAGATGCAGTGGTGTATTCAACAGAATATTACTCAGCCATCGAAAAGAATGAAATCTTGCCATTTGCAATGACATGGATGGAGCTAGAAGGTACTATGTAAAGTGAAATACATCAGTCAGAGAAAGACAAATACCATGTGATTTCACTCATATATGGAATTTAAGAAAGGAAACAGATGAACATATGGGTAAGGGGAAAAGAAAGAAAGGAGAGAGGGAAACTAGCCACAAGTGACTTAACAATAGAGAACAAACTGAGGGTTGATGAAGGGAGGTGGGTGAGGGATGGGTGAGATGGGTGACAAGTATTAAGGACACTCTTGTTATGATGAGCACTGGGTGTTGTATTTAAGTGATGAATCACTGAATTCTACTCCAGAAATCAATATTACACTGTATGTTAATTAACAAAATGTTTTTTTTTTTTTAAAGAATCAATTCAGGGAACAGAGGGACTCTTCAAACACAATAATTCTTATTATAGGAGTTCCAGGAGAAGAAGAGAGAGAAAAAGGGGCAGCAAATTTATTTGAAAAATAATAGCTGAAAACTTCCCTAATCTGGAGAAGGAAATGTATATCCAGATCTTGAAGGTACAGAGAACTCTCAACAAACCCAACAAAAATAGACCCAAAGCAAGACATATAGTATTTAATTTGGCAAAATACAGTGATTAAAAAGTTTTTTAAACCAGCAAGACAAAAAAAGAAGTTAGTAACATACAAGAGAAAAGCTGTAAGGCTAGCAGGAGATTTTTCAACAGATATTTGTAACACAAAAGGGAGCAGCATTTTTTTTTTCAAAGTACTGAATGGGAAAAATCTGCAGCCAAGAATATTCTATCTCCAGCAAGGGCATCATTCAGAATAGAAGGAAGATAGAGTTTCCCAGACAAACAAATCTAAAGCAGTTCACGACCACTAAACCAGGTGTAACTCACGTTACACTTAAAAAGATCTGTGGATGGAAAATGAGGGGATGGAGAAACAGTTATTACACAAAAGGATGTCGAAAGAAAGCCAGAGTGAGACACCTGGGGGGCTCAGTCAGTTAAGTGTCTGACTCTTGGTTTTGGCTCTGGTCATGACCTCATGGTTGTGGGATCAAGCCCTGCATCAGGCTCTGTGCTTAACAAGGAGTCTGCTTGAGATCCTCTCTCCTCTCCCTTTGCCCCTCCCACTTCTCTAAAGTAAATCTTAAAAAAAAAAAAGCTGGAATACCAACACTTATATCAGACAGACTAGACCTTAAAACAAAGACTTCACAAGAGATAGAGAAGGACACTATATAATTATTAAGGGTACAATCCAACAAGAAAATCTAACAATTGTAAATAGTTATACCCTCAAAATGGGAGCACACAAATATATAAAAAATAATTAATAACAAATATAACAGAATTCATTAATAATAATACAATAATACTAGGAGATTTTTAAAAGATTTTATTTATCTACTCATGAGAGACACACGGAGGCAGAGGGAGAAGCAGGCTTCCTGCAGGGAGCCTGATGCAGGACTCTACCCCAGGACTCCCAGGATCACGACCTGAGCCATATGTAGATTATCAACCACTGAGCCACCCAGGTGCCCAGCAAGGGACATTAACAGCCCACTTACAGTCAGATCATCTAAACAGAAAATCAAAAAGGAAACAGTGGCTTTGAATGACACACTGGACCAGATGGACATAACAGGTATATTCAGAACATTCCATCCTAAAGCAGCAGAATACATGTTTTCTGCTGGCACATGGACACATGGGACATTCTACAGAATTATTCACATATTAGGTCACAAAACAGGCCTAATCAAATACAAAAGATTGAAGTCGTACCATGCACCTTTTCTGACCACAATACTATGAAACTAGAAGTCAACAGCAAGAAAAAATTTAGGGCCACTAATACATGGAGGTTAAGCAACGTGCGACTAAAAAATGAGTGGTTAACCCAGTAAACAAAGAAGAATAAAAAAATAGATATATATGGAAACAAATGAAACTAAAAACAAAACTGAACCTTTGGGATGCAGCAAAAGTGGTTCTAGGAGAGAAGTACATAGCAGTAGAGGTCTACCTCAGGAAGCAAGAAAATTTTCAAATAAATATCCTAACCATACACCTAAAGGATCTAGAAAAAGAACAACAAAATGGAATCTAAAGCCAGCAGAAGGAAGGAAATATTAAAGACTAGAGCAGAAACAAATTATATAGAAACTAAAAAACAAAAACAAAGCAGTAGAACAAATCAATGAAACAAGGAGCTGGTTCTTTAAAAATTCATAAACCAAGAGAAGCACTGACAATATACAGCATCCAGTCAGGATGAAAATCCTCAACAAAGTAAGTTTAGAGGGAACGTAACTCAACGTAATAAAAGCCTTAGATGAAAAACTCAGAATATCATCCTCAATAGGGAAAAACCAAGAACTTTTCCTCTACAGTCAGGACCAAGACAGGGATGTCTGCACTCACCAGTCTTATTCAAAATAGTCTGGAAGTCCTAGCCACAGCAATCAGACAACAAAAAAGAAATAAAAGGCATCCAAATCAGCTAAGAAGATATCAAACCTTCACTATTTGATGATAACATGATTTTCTGCATAGAAAACCCAAAAAATCTCTGTCAAAAAACTACTAAAACCGATAAACAAATTCAGTAAAATCACAGGACACAAAATCAACTTGCAGAAATCTTTCAATTCCTGTGCAACAATGAGGTAGCAGAAAGAGAAATTGAGGACTCAATCCCATTTATACTAGCACCAAAACCAGTAAGATGTGTAGGATTAAACCTAACCAAAGAGGTGAATGCCCTGTACTGTAAATACTATAAAACGCTGATGAAAGAAATTGAAGATGACACAAAATAGAAAGGCATTTCATGCTCATGGATTGAAAGAATAAATATTGTTAATAAGGTTATACTACGCAAAGCAATCTGTACATTCAATGCAATCCCTATCAACATAGCAATAGCATTTTTCACAGAACTGGAACAAATAACCCTAAAATTTGTATGGAACCACAAAAGATTGAAAATATCAAAGCAGTGTTGAAAAAGAAAATCAAAGCTGGGGGCACCATAATTTCAGACTCCAAGTTATATTACAGATTTCTAGTGATCCAAAGAGTATAGTGTGGGCACAACAAGAAGACACATAGATCAATAGAACAGAATGGAAAACTGAAATAAGATACAAATCTCTAACTCTATGCTCAATTAATCTTCAACAAAGCAGGAAAAAATATTCAATGGTTAAAAGGACAGTCTTTTCAAGAGACTCTCAGCATGAAAGATGCCTGCCATGTCTATTCTCACCCCAGCAGAAGCCTGGAGTTTGATTCTCTGGGGAGGCCTCTGAATGGATGGATGCCAAGCACAGACCCTAACCCAAAACCTAAGTATAGCGCTTATAACGAACCCATTGAGGATACTGGGAATCCCAGATGCCGGGCACATCCCCAGGACCAAGCTTTACACAAACAATAACCCTAAACCTAATCTTAACCCTAATCTTAACCTAGCCTAACACTAGACCTAACCAAAAACCAAACACTAACCCATAAAACCTAAACCTAACCCAAACGCTAACCCTAAGGAGGCAGGGCTCCTGTCAGTGTGGACACGGGCTCACCTCCTCCACGACGGGTCCTGAGGAGGACAGGCTCCTGTCAGTGTGGATGCAGACCCTACATCTTCCAAAGCCTCCAAAGCCAGTGGCGACGAGGTCTTCTGTTAGAAGCGACGTGCATGCCCACCTTGGGCCCGGAGGCTGGGCTGGGGCACCCCCGTGCAGGATGAGGTGCGCTCGATTCAGCGGAGGCACCTGTCCCCTCCCCAGGTCTAGCTGAATCCATTACATTTTGAAAACTCAAACTGAAATGGAGCCCAGTATCCCCCGATATCTCCAGAAAAAGGAACAATTAACATGGAGTTAAACGAAATACAGATGGAGATGCAAACTTTACAACTTATAACAAAATTCATTAAAAATTGTGGATAAATTTAAAATGCAAAACTATCAAAATATCAAAAAGAAAATATAAAGAGAAACCTACATGGCCTTGGGTTGGTTTGGTGAGGAGTTTTAACACACAACACCAAAAGCCGATCCACAAAAGAAATAAAATGGTAACATGAACTTCCTATAATTAAAACTTGCACTTTGTGAAAGACCTTGCTCAGAAAACAAAAAGACAAGCCACACAGTGGGAGACAATACTTGCAAAACACATATCTGATAAAGGATTTGTATTCAAAACATACAGAAAACTCTCCACTCAAAAAAAGGAAATAACGTAATCGATAATGGGTAAATATCAGAATAGATGCCTGGACAAGGAAGATGTACAAATAATAAATAAGCACTCAAAATATGCTGAACACCCACTATTATTTGGAAATTACAAATTTAAACAACAGTGAGATAATGCTGCACTCCTATTAGAAATGCTAAACTACAAAAACAAAAGAATACCAATTGCTGGAAGGTGAGAAATGACAGCAACTGTCCTCCATGCTGGGGGAATGCATGTACTGCCACTTTGGAAGAAAATTTGGCAGGTTTTTGCATAGCTAATTATGTCTCACCTTAGGATCCAACAATAGTGCTTCTGGTATTTAGACAACTGCTTTGGAAAGCTATTTCCAAACAAAAACTCTCATGCTGTTATGCACAGCAGCTCTATATCTAGTGGTTAAATTCTTGTGGAAATCAGGATTATTTCAATAAATAAATCTCTAAGCAAACTGGGGTGCATCCATGTGAAGGAAAAACAATATGCTGCCCCAATTATCCCTCTTTGGTACAAGGATTATTTGGGACTGATTAATTTTAAGGAACAGCAGACACAGGAGAATCTCTGAAAACTGAGCAGAGGTCACCATTTGGTGAGTGAAATGTACACTTATAAAGGAAAGCTCCGTTTCTAAGCGTGTCTCCCTCTCTGTACCAGGAACAGAAGAATGAATCTCAGACACTCTTACCAAAAGAGAAGGCACAGACTTAAATCTACATAATAACCACACCCTCCTTTACTGTGCTTGGCCTGATAATGTCCTTCCTACCACTCCAAATCTTTTGGTCTTTAGCTGAAGATGGCATTTTATTAACCTTCTGTTTTTCTCTTATTTATTCAGCAATACAGAGGAATGAAGCACTGCTCTATATATGGATGAATCTTACATACATTTGGCTAAGTGAAAGCATCCAGACTGAAGAGGTTAAATACTTCATGACCCCATTTACAGGACATTTTAGAAAAGGCAAAACCACAGAGATGATAAAAGGATCAGGAGTTAGGTGTTTGAAGCATTCCACACGATACTTCAGTGCTGGGTACCTACCACTGGGCGTTTGTCAAAAATCCCAAACATTTTCACATTCCAAAGAGTAAATCATAATCTACTCAAGTTATTTAGAATGTGAGAGTGTCACAAGCAGGCTGCCCCAAATGTGCTACTTTGCCATACTGATCTTTTGGAATAAAAGTTACTTAAGAGAGTCTCTGCAATGAGGGCACTTAGACCCTCCTCGGTCCCCCTGCAAGGAGAAAAATCAATTCCCATGTGAAGATCTCTGTATCAGGAGGTAAAAAGAATTCATTATCACCACAAAAGAAAAATTTAGAGCAGAGCAGGCTGCATAAACAATCCTTCTTACTTCTTACTAATTTACCACCCCAGCCCAATTTCTGTTTAGAATTCCTTATAAACTGAAGCCCCAAGATTGTTTTCTTTCTCCTGTGAATTCCTCACAGGTTTATCTTCTCTTTGTCCACAAAATAGAAAAATTGCCTGTCTTGAGTCATTTCTTTGGGTCTCTATTTCACGGCTCCATGGGCACATGATTAGACTTTGGTTTTTCTTCTCCTTTTAATCTATCTCAGGTCTATCTAATTCTTAGTCCAGCTGTAAGAACCCTGGACTGAGGAAAATCTCTTTGTCCACTTCAGTGGAATACAGAGTGACCCATAATCTAACTGGATTTGAAATATTAAAAAAAAAAAACAACTCGCTGTAAGTTGTGTGGCAAAAGATGCTGACCCCAGTAAGTTTGGAAGTCAGTGGAATCTGTAGACTAAAGGAAAAATGTACTGTACATAAACAGTGGATTTTACAAAGTTCTTTCCCATCAGGGTGATAGCTAGCAGTTCTAAAAACACCACATCTGTAATCTAGTAAATTAAATCAATGACAGGTGGTGGGAACCAGATTTCTCACTGCTAGAGGGGGAGTTACAGATCAGCAAAGGGACAGGATCATAATATCCATGAGATGATGGGCCAGGTTAGAGACATCAGTGTACACTCATCTTTAGCTTAATATGGATACAGACAGTCCACATAGAAACCTTTACAATTAGGTGTGTTTACACAGGCTGGAATACATGCATGTATTTCCTTGTATTGTCTGCTGAGCACATTTACCTCCCCTGTAAGACTTTAATACTTTTCTCTAATAAAAGGAACCAGGGCTCTTTGAAGAAATTGCTGACACCAGGACTGAGACAGGAAATATAGAAGCCAGAACAATCTTGAAGTAACAGAAAGTAAGGAAGTTCCAAGAAAAAAACCCACAAAGATGGAATGATATCAAAGGGAAATGGGGGCCAATGGGAAGCAGGAACGAACCAGTAACCAAACACAGTAGAGCTGGAGTCTAACCAACAGCCTAAAGTGACCAACCTGGTGTCCACACTAGTCAAAGTATATGATTAGTTAAAAAGGAAATCACAGGCTCCAAAGTAGAGTCCCTTATGTTATGAGACCCAGGTCAGCAAACCAGGACTTAATACCTAACTTAACTGCAGTTTCACACACACACATACTCCATGTAACCTTATAACCACTCAACCTGGAAAATGCTTCCTCCTCATCCCCTCAGGATGGTGACCGTGCCTAAAACCATGCATCCTTAGCTAATAATATCCTTTTTTTTTTTTTTTAATTCCCTCTCTGCCTTTAAAAATCTTTGCTTCCCAGGGTGCCTGGGTGGCTCAGTCAGTTAAGCATCCTGGTTTTGACTCAGGTCATGGTCTCAAGGTCATGAGATTGAGCTCCACGGTCAGTACAGAGTCTGCTTGAGATTCTGTCTCTCCCTCTTCCTCTGTACCTCCCCGCTCTCACGGGCACGCTCTCTCTCTAAAGATAAACAAATATTTAAAAACCTTCCCTTCCCTGTAGCTCAAAGTAGATCCTTTCTGTTTGCTAGATGGGATACTGTCTGATTCATCAATTGTTCAATGAGGCCAGTGGAATTAGGATCTTTTAAATTAATTCAGTTATTAACAGATTACATAGGTTTTAAAAAATTTTTATTTGTTTATTCATGAGAGTCACAGAGAGGCAGAGGGAGAAGCAGGCTCCCTGTGGGGACCCCATCGCAGGACTCGAACCCAGGACCCCATGGTCATGCCCTGAGCCAAAGGCAGACACTCAACCACTGAGCCACCCAGGTGCCCCATTACATAGGTTTTTTACAAATGGGTTGAAAAGACCTTGCCTAATAGAATTCCAAATAACAGATGTAGATACTCAGCCATCTATCAAGGGGGAGGAGCTAACTCCCTCTCCTACAACGTGAGCTTCACATGGCATGTTGCTGCTCAAGACGACACACTGTTCGCCCATCGGAAAGAGTAAGTCACGGTGGGGACACCTGACTAACACTACCTTAGCCAGGTGATCAGCGTTAACATGGATGGTAACAAGCAGCCTCCAGAGCATTTTCCCTTGGTATCAAGTGATGACAGAGGACTTTACCTCTGTGATCTACTTCTTCAAAATCCACAACCACAGTCTAATAATGATGAGGAAAACACCATAAATCCCAATGCAGACCTCTCTATCAAATACCTGATCAGGTCTCCTAAACACTGACAAGGCCATCAAAACAAGACCAGTCTGAGGGACTATCCCAGCCAGGAAGAGCCTAAAGAGACACCATGACCACATGTCATGTGGTGCCCTACATGTGACACTAGAGCAGTGGGAACCTGAATAAAGTATGGACTTTAGTAAATAATAACATATCCATATTTGTTCATTGATTGTGACAATTCTGTAGAAAAACGGAGTAGAAATTAAAGGTCAAATAAGAGAAATCTATTGCATCAGACTGGAAACCTAGAGGAGATGAGTGGTTTCCTAGTAAAAATACACTTTAACAAAATGGATCCTGAAATAAGGAAAATACAAACAGACCAATTAACCATCCAGGGACCTCCTCCTCCTGCCAGTTCTCCTCTCACTGTTCTGGTTTTCCTCTCCAAGGACAGAGAAAGAACAGGTCCTCTGAGACCTGACCACCAGCCCCCCTACCCATTCTGTCTCCACCTGTGCTCCCCCCACCCCCAGCCACGGCCCACCCAGTGAGGACACCATGCACCAGGAGCCTCAGAGAAAGTTGATCCTGATGTGTGTGCTGGCACGTTCTAGATAGCAAAGGACTAGGCACACTCACAGAAGTAAAGTAAATTAATACTTTTTAAATGGTAAAAATACATTAATACTTGCAAGAGGCAAATTAAGAGTAGTTTTGGACCTGGCAGGTCCAGGGGCTCACATTTTCACAATGTGACCTGGATGTCTCCAACCCTCCATCCTGCTAAGTGCTCTGGGGTGGCCCCATTCACAGGTACAGTCTTTCTCACTGCATCTGGGGCCTCCCACAACTCCAGGCTGACGTTGACTCATCATCCATTCTACTGGGAAGGGTTTCTCTTTTCCTTGGGTTCCATGGAAAGTCATGGCTTTCAGTGTCTTTGGCCTGACTTGGGTCACATTCTCATCCTTGAAGCCATCAGAGCACCCAGAGGATGGAGCCTGGAGTTGGGTGCACTTGGATCATATGCACATCTTTGAGGTGGGTGGTCTGCCCTCTGGAACTGTTTGGATGGGAGGCAGGTGAGATGTGGTTCCCCAAGGCAAGCTGAGGTGCTGGATGTGGACATGAGAACAGATGCCGGGCTGAGAAAGCAACAGATTCCACATCACTGGTGCTTGACTGCACAGCTGTGGAAGCTGAAGTTCAAGGAAGGAAGAAAGGAGTTCCCTCAGGGTCCAGGGCTGCAGCACCCTAGCTAGTGTTCTTGCTGTTCTCCCATGATGGCAAGATGCTCTTCCACTTGCTAAAAAACAACTTTGCTGTGGATGGGAAACTCAAGGCTCCTGCCTCGGGTTTTGGGGTCTTGTGTCTCAGAGACTAAGAGCCACACAGACCTCACTTGTGTCCCTGGGAGGAGGGAGCCCAGGAGTCACACCTGCACTCTTAATTAATCACCAATCACCAAAGAACAAACTGGCTCCTTTCCCAGTCTCTCCTCTCTGCTTCACAAAGAGCAGACACAAAATGCAAGGATGATTAGGAAATCATTGCTGACTAATGTGACAGTCCAGGTCACATTGTGAGAGCGTGAGCCCTTGGGCCTGCCAGCCTCTTGCAAGTGTTAATTTATTTCTACCATTTAAAAAATCTTAATTATATTTTACTTCAGGGAAACAGTGGGAAGCTCAAGGATTGTTCCATGGCACAGAATCCACACTTGGCAGGCCACAGGCCCTGGGTCATCTTGGGGCTCTCTGCAACCATACAACCTCAGCGAGGAGCTGCCTGCTGGGAGACACACTTGCTACCACATCCTGCTTATTTATTTATTTATTTATTTATTTATTTATTTATTTATTTATTTATAATTTAAATTCAATTTGCCAACATATTGTATAACACCCAGTGCTCAGTCCATCAAGTGTCCTCCTCGGTGCCTATCACCCAGTTACCCCATCCCCCCACTGCTTCTTTTTTCTTTTAATAATAAATTTATTTTTTATTGGTGTTCAATTTGTCAACATACAGAGTAACACCCAGTGCTCATCCAGTCAAGTGCCCCCCTCGGTGCCCATCACCCATTCACCCCCACCCCCCGCCCTCCTCCCCTTCCACCACCCTAGTTCGTTTCCCAGAGTTAGGAGTCTTCATGTTCTGTCTCCCTTTCTGATATTTCCTACCCATTTCTTCTCCCTTCTCTTCTATTCCCTTTCACTATTATTTATATACCCCAAGTGAATGAGACCATATAATGTTTGTCCTCTGATTGACTTACTTCACTAAGCATAATACCCTCCAGTTCCATCCACGTTGAAGCAAATGGTGGGTATTTGTCATTTCTAACGGCTGAGTAATATTCCATTGTATACATAGACCACATCTTCTTTATCCATTGATCTTTCGATGGACACCGAGGCTCCTTCCACAGTTTGGCTATTGTGGACATTGCTGCTATAAACATCGGGGTGCAGGTGTCCCTGGCGTTTCATTGCATCTGAATCTCTGGGGTAAATCCCCAACAGTGCAATTGCTGGGTCATAGGGCAGGTCTACTTTTAACTCTTTGAGGAACCTCCACACAGTTTTCCAGAGTGGCTGCACCAGTTCACATTCCCACCAAAAGTGTAAGAGGGTTCCCTTTTCTCCGCATCCTCTCCAACATTTGTGGTTTCCTGCCTTGTTAATTTTCCCCATTCTCACTGCTGTGAGGTGGTATCTCATTGTGGTACTAGCACAAAAACAGACACATAGATCAATGGAACAGAATAGAGAATCCAGAAGTGGACCCTCAACTTTATGGTCAACTAATATTCGATAAAGGAGGAAAGACTATCCATTGGAAGAAAGACAGTCTCTTCAATAAATGGTGCTGGGAAAATTGGACATCCACATGCAGAAGAATGAAACTAGACCACTCTCTTTCACCATACACAAAGATAAACTCAAAATGGATGAAAGATCTAAATGTGAGACAAGATTCCATCAAATTCCTAGAGGAGAACACAGGCAACACCCTTTTTGAACTCGGCCACAGGAACTTCTTGCAAGATACATCCACAAAGGCAAAAGAAACAAAGCAAAAGTGAGCTATTGGGACTTCATCAAGATAAGAAGCTTCTGCACAGCAAAGGATACAGTCAACAAAACTCAAAGACAACCTACAGAATGGGAGAAGATATTTGAAAATGACGTATCAGATAAAGGGCTGGTTTCCAAGATCTATAAAGAACTTATTAAACTCAACAGCAAAGAACAAACAATCCAATCATGAAATGGGCAAAAGACATGAACAGAAATCTCACAGAGGAAGACATAGACATGGCCAACACGCACATGAGAAAATGCTCTGCATCACTTGCCATCAGGGAAATACAAATCAAAACCACAATGAGATACCACCTCACACCAGTGAGAATGGGGGAAATTAACAACAGCAGGAAACAACAAATGTTGGAGAGGATGTGGAGAAAGGGAACCCTCTTAGCACTGTTGGTGGGAATGTGAACTGGTGCAGCCACTCTGGAAAACTGTGTGGAGGTTCCTCAAACAGTTAAAAATAGACCTGCCCTACGACCCAGCAATTGCACTGTTGGGGATTTACCCCAAAGATGCAGATGCAATGAAACGCCGGGACACCTGCACCCCGATGTTTCTAGCAGCAATGTCCACAATAGCCAAACTGTGGAAGGAGCCTCGGTGTCCATCGAAAGATGAATGGATAAAGAAGATGTGGTTTATGTATACAATGGAATATTACTCAGCCATTAGAAATGACAAATACCCACCATTTGCTTCAACGTGGATGGAACTGGAGGGTATTATGCTGAGTGAAGTAAGTCAATCGGAGAAGGACAAACAGTGTATGTTCTCATTCATTTGGGGAATATAAATAATAGTGAAAGGGAATATAAGGGAAGAGAGAAGAAATGTGTGGGAAATATCAGAAAGGGAGACAGAACATAAAGACTTCCTAACTCTGGGAAACGAACTAGGGGTGGTGGAATGGGAGGAGGGCGGGGGGTGGGGGTGAGTGGGTGACGGGCACTGAAGGGGACACTTGACAGGATGAGCACTGGGTGTTATTCTGTATGTTGGTAAATTGAACACCAATAAAAAATTAATTTATTAAAAAAAAAAGGCCTATTAGACACTCGGTGCATTAACCTGAGTGAGGCCAACAGAGGAGCAATGCATTCATCTATATTTTCTTTGATGGTGTGACATGTCACAATAGAAGAGAAACAATAAGAGGAGCCAGAAGGGGGCCCTCCACATGGACCCAGGGAGCTGAGCCTGCAGAGCTGGGACCTGAGCTCTCGCTGTGTTTCTGCCCCATAGGATCCACTCTCTCTGATGCAGAGGCCTCCTGTCCCCTGGTCCTGCTTCTGGAGAAGGCAAAGTCTGCGGTCAGAGATGAGGCCCAGGGAACATGAAGGGTTGTGGCTCCTGTTGGGGCCAGGCGGGAAGGGAAACTCCTCAAGATGGCGGATACGCCAAAATGGCTGAAGTTCCTGTCACCACCTCCACTTGGGATGACAGCTTGAGCAGACCCTTACACCTCTCCTTTGGACTTCCTCAACCGAACCCAATGCCCTTCAAACCCCAGAGGAGGAAGTCACCTTTGACTGGTCGAATTGCAATCCTTCCTATGCATAGTGAGGGTCACTCTGACTGGTTGGATTGCAATCCTTCCTTTGCATATGAGCCAACCAATAGGAAACCGTTCTGCCTTACAACGTTATGTAAACCCCCTACCACCTTGTCTTGGGGCGACTTCCTGGACTCACTCTCTTTCCCCCGTGAGTCGTGGAACCTCGCCCGAGGGTGCCTGCAATAAAATCTGTTCTTGGACCCTCGCTTGCCTTGGCGGTCTCATTTCCGTCTAGTTACTAAAAAAACTTAACAGCTCCTACCCAGTACAGGGCCCAATCTGGGAGGCAGCTACCTGGACCTTGTTTCACCTGGTCAGGTCCCTCTGTCAGAGATGGTGTCCACTGACCTCCTTCCAAGCTGGGCTCAGCAGACCCTGTATATTGGTCACACTTAACTGAGGGAATGCCTGAATGCACGGCAAAGATTCCATTTCTGCCACACCTCCCTCACTGGGGGTGCCTGTAGGAGACAGAGAGTGGGGTGCAGTCCTCCTGGAGCCAGAGCCTCAGTAGGGAAGACAGACGTTGTTGTGACAGCCGCAGAAACAACATGCCCCATCGCACCAGACAAAGGCTGACCGAGGCTGCAGGGAGAGCCTTTGCAAGGGCCCCAGACTGCCTAGAGACGTGGGTGTGGGCGCCTGGCCAAGCGGGTCTCAGCAGGGATCAGCAGAGGAGCAGGAGTGGGTGAGGGCCGGGCAGAAACAGTGGGAAGTATCTGCGGACACAGAGTAGGACTGATCTGTGGCTCTAGGAGTCTTCCCGTATGATTCCTGCCCCCATAGCCCCCTCAAGGCAGCCAAACCTGGCTCAGACCTGACTTAAGGGTAAACAACTTCTATAGGAGGGGAAGACTGGTCATCCACAGTCCCTCCTGCTCTTCAGAGCCCTGACATAGTTCTTGAAGCCCAGACCTGGCTGACCTCTGGTCCCAAGGCCTAGGACTGTGGTTTGTCAGCTCACCCCAGGCTTTCTTTTACCAGGGCTCTGTATCCTCAGGGGAGCACCCCCCCCAACCCCCCAGGGTGCTGCAACACACAGGAGGCCCTGCTCTGAAATAACTCACATTCCAAGGCTGGTTGGATGTTTGCCTCTGTGGGAAGGGAGGGCCTGAGTCTCTTTGTCAGAGTAAAATCCTGAGTACAATGGAAGGAGTGTGAGCTCCCTGGAGGGAGCAAAGGGTTTGCAGGCTTAGAACAGGTGGATTCTCAATCCTCTCATTTTTCATGATTTCTGAACTGAAAACAATATTAATTCATGTGCCCCCATGATTGTCCTGCTGAGATAGGGAGGTAGAGGCCCTTTGTTTCTCAGAAGACCTAGCAAATTAACATAGTAGAAACTTTCTACATGTTAAAGATTTTTATCTTGATGGCATTTATGTAAATATGAAATGCTGATTGAGAAAAAAACATTTCAATATTACAAGCAAAACCTTCAACAGAAGTGGGCTCTTTAGTAAAACTTTACTTGCTTCAAACAGATATTTGCTGGTCATCTTTGTTTTCCTATTTTGTCCTCAATGAGCGAGCAAATGTTTGAGTTATTCTAAAAGCGTACTGCAGGGCAGCCCGGGTGGCTCAGCGGTTTAGTGCCGCCTTCGGCCCAGGGCCTGATCCTGGAGACCCGGGATCAAGTCCCGCTTTGGGCTCCCTCCATGGAGCCTGCTTCTCCCTCTGCCTGCGTCTCTGCCTCTCTCTCTGTGTGTCTCTCATTACTAAATAAATAAAATCTTAAAATAAAATAAAATAAATAAAAGCGTACTGCGGAGGCCCAGGACAGAGGCTTCATGCTCTGGGTTCTGTGGGACTGGTGACAGGGGCTGTCTGGGACACCAGCCCTCTCACCTAACAGCCAGCACCCAGAGTGCCCCGTGACCTGTGATTGGGCTCGGCCAGCCAGCACCTGGAGAATGAGCACAAACTCAAAGCAGATGTCCTGCTTGGGGGGCGGGACACAACGCCAGCAGCTCACAACCATTCGGTCTGATGTTTCCCAACAATGGAAACATTCGCTTGGAAAGTTAGTATTTTCCATTACTATAGTCCTTTACTACAACTTATCAGACTAACGAGCAGTTGAAATAAAATGAAATGAACTAGCCAAATGTTGAATTTAAGCAGTGTCTATGAAATCTAAAATATGAAAAGTTAAAACATTCTATAAACAAGTAAATAAGGGGCAGAATTCATAAACAATCTTGGTCTTAGAGTGTGCTCAAAATATCTCTTTATTTAAGGCTTCTAAATCTTCAAACAACAGAACCTAAATCCTCAAAAAGTAAAGGCAAGGGACGCCTTGGTGGCTCAGTCAGTTAAGTGCCTGCCTTTGGCTCAGGTCATGGTGCCAGGATACTGGGATCCAGCCCAGCATCGGTCTCCCCGCTCCTCAGGAAGCCTGCTTCTCCCTCTCCCTCTGCCTGCTCCTGCTGCTCCCCCTGTCCCGCTCTCTCTGTCAAATAAATAAGTAAAATGTTTAAAAAAAAAAAAAAAAAAAAGGTAAAGGCCTCACTGCAGCTGTGTCCCAGAGCCCACCAAGGCCCTGACCTCAGTGGTGGAGTCTCATGGGCCCATCAGCAGGGGAGCCCCAGCCCACTCACCAGACATTTCCTGTTCCTGACACAGAAAGCTAATGCATGGGTCATCTCCTCGAGGACACCCGAAAACTGCACGGGCAATGTCCCCAGCCCTCGCACTACCCCTTTGCAGTTCCAGAATGCACTATGCTCATCTTCCCTCTGGGCTGCTGTGCCTGCCAGTTCCCTCTATGGGGTGGGCCTGACCACTAACCTCTGGGCAATGAGCCCCTCTCTTCCTTTAGCCTGACATGTCTGCAGCTCTGTCTTCTGTCTGGTTAGGGCCATCTCTGTCACGGGGACGGGAGGCCTCTGAGAGCAAGGCCCTCATCTGTGCATATCCAGCTTAGTGTCCAAAGCACAGCAGGTGCACAGAACAGGGTGCTTCTCTCATCTCTCTGCTGCTTCCCTTAGAGGCAGACCTTATGGCTACCTTGTTGGGGGTTAATGAATGAGCAGCATCCATACCCCCTCCCAAACACATCTCCCTCTACTTGCTGCTGTCTGCATTTCCTTTATCTTGGGAGATAAAGGTTAAAAATTCAAAGCACAGATGGGGCAAGCTGGCCCAGTGCACAGGATGTCTATGTTCAGGAAGGAAGGGAAGGCAGGAGGAAGGCCGGCAGTGTGAGAGAGCCTGCAGGAGAGGGGAGACCACAGGGAAGGAACGAAGGGCTGAGCCAGGGTGAGACTGGCCCGTTGGAGCTGTGCCCAGCACCCTCCCAGAGCCTGGCCCGGCCCCAGTGCACACAGAAGCCCCAGAAAGGGGCCTCAAGCTGGCCCCTGCACAGGATTCCCTTGGGCTCATACATGGAACTCCCATTGCAGAGAATTTCCACCATACCCTGTAGGTGTGCAGTGTTGTGCTGCGAGGGGCTCCCTGAGCCCGGTGCCTGCGTGGATGCAGGCCAGGGTGGGCTGCTACTTTATGGAATTCTCACTGGATACAGGCTCCATCCACCCTGCCTCACCAGAACGCCCACTCAGTGATTTCACATGCAGTTGTTGTCTGTGGCCAGCACATTTCCCAAGATAATCTCCCATTGAAACTTAAACTGAAAGCATGACAGGGGTTACGCACTCACAGGGAGATCTGACCAGACGTTAAACTGTGCATGACATCTCATGCACGATTTTAAACTTTAATGGGCATGTGCTGATAAACAATCCAGGGCATCTGGGATTTACCTAAATGACACTACACCGTTCTGACCAATTTGTAACCTGCTGTACTTTTTATTCAACATGGTCTTTGAAGCTTGTCTGTGCTCATTCATTTTATCTGCTCTGTTCCTTTGATTCAGTGCACAACACACTTCCTGGTCCCCCATTGTTGCACATTTAGGGTGCCTCTGACACTGGTGTAATCTGACACTGCTGTTACAGTGCTGTGGTGAGGGCTTGGTGAACCCCTTGAACATTGCAGGTTTTGCTCTCAGGGCCACCTTCTGGGGATTTGCTGAACGTCAAGTTTCTTTGTCATGTCCACTGACATCACCAACACTCTCAGCAAACACCACACACTGGAGGTTTTTAGCTCTCAATATTTAAAATATTAAATATTTTAGATTGATATTATGTTTTGTCAAAAATATTCTTAACTTTAAGTATTTCTAGGCCTTAACTACTTTAATGACAGGAGAGTTTGTCTACACTTACATTTTCCTACTTCCTGAAAAGAGTGAACATTTTTTTATTGATTGATCATTAGAGTTTAGTCTTTTGAAATGCCGGTTCTTAACCTTTGCCTAATTTCCTATTAGACTTTCTCTGTCTCACTTTTTTTGTTTTTTTTTTTTTTAGATTTTAGGAACTCTTTCTGTGTTCTGGATGCTGATCGCTGGTTGACTACAATAGATTCAAACATCCCCCATTTTGTGGTTTATCTTTTAAATTCATCACCCAGCAATATGAAATTTAAATTTAATTTTAATGTTGTCAAATATATCAATCATTCTATTCATAGTTCATGCTTTGTGCATTGCATTTATCGAATACTCCCCTATTCCAATTTCACCACAATCTGCTCTTTTTTTTTAAGCTTTAAGATTTTGTTTTTCATATTCTATTTTTCTATTTGCAAATTATTTTCGGTGAACATAATAACATAGAATTCACCATTTCAGGCATTTTAAAGTGTACATTCAGTGGTCTTTAGTAAATTTACATGTTATGCAACCATCAACCACTATCTGGCTCCAGAACACTGCCCTTCCCCCCAAAGGAAACTTTGTATCCCTGGAACCGTCACCACCCCCCAGCCCCTCTCCCTAGCAGGCCCCCACCTGCCTCTATGGATTTATCTACTCCAGTATCTCATACATAGAATCACACAGTGTGTGGCCTTTGTGTCTGGCTTCTTTCAGTTAGCAAAGTGTTTTTAACACTCATCCATGTTGTAGCATGAGTCAAAATTTCCTTTCTATGATTGAAGAATATTCCATTGTATGGATACACCATGGTTTCTTTATCATTCACAATGGTTTTTGCAGAAAGAGAAAAATATATCCCAAAATTTCCTATGGAGAAATCTCAAAAGAGTCCAAGTGGCAGATTGTTTGTCTCTGTTGCTGAGTTTTAGGAATTCTTTATATACTCTGGATAGTAATCCCCTATTGAATATATGAATCCCAAATATCTTCTCCCATTCTGTGTGTTGTCTTCACTTTCTTGATAGTGTGTGATTTGATGTACAAAAGTTTCAAAGTTTGATGAAGTCCTAATTTCTGTATTTTTTTCTTATGTAGCTTGTGTTTTTTGGTGTCATATCTAAGATACCACTGCCAACTCCAGGTCATGACGATGTACCCCATTTTCTTCTAAAAACTTCATAGCTGTAGCTCTTATATTCAGATCTTTGATCCATTTGTTAGTTTTTATATGGTGTGAGGTAAGGGTCTAACTTCATTCTTCTGTAAGTGAATGTCCAGTTTCTCAGCATCATTTGTTGAAAACACTGTCCTTTCCCATTGAACTCTTGTCACTCTTGTTGAAAATCATTTAATCATATATGCAAGTGTTTATTTCTGGGCTTTCTATTCTGTTCCATTCTTCCACATGTCTTTATGTCAGGACCATACTACAGTTTTATTGACTGTAGCTTTGCAGGTAATGTGAGTCCTCTAACTTTGTTTTTTTTTTCAAGATTGTTTTGCTGTTAGGGAACACTTGCAATTTCATATGAATTTAAGGATCAGCTTTTCCATTTTTGAAAAAAAGAGGCTGCTGATATTTTTATAGGAATTATGTTGAATCTATATATAGATCACTTTGGGTAGCATTGATATCTTGACATAGTTCCTATCCATGAACAGGCAATGTTCTTTCATTGGTTAAGTCATCTCTAATTTCTTTCAGCAATGTATTGTAGTTTTCAGCATACAAGTCTTTCACTTCCTTGATTAGATTTAGTCCTAAGTAATTCTTTTTTTTTTTTAATTTATTTATGATAGTCACACACACAGAGAGAGAGAGAGAGAGAGAGAGGCAGAGACACAGGCAGAGGGAGAAGCAGGCTCCATGCACCGGGAGCCCGACATGGGATTCGATCCCAGGTCTCCAGGATTGTGCCCTGGGCCAAAGGCAGGCGCCAAACCGCTGCACCACCCAGGGATCCCTAGTCCTAAGTAATTCTTTTAGATGTTATCATAAATGGAATTATTGTCTTAAATGACTCATCGCTGGTGTATAGAAACAGAACTGATTTGTGTGTATTGGTCTTGTACTCTGCAACTTTGCTGAATTCATTAGTTCTAGTAACTTTTTGGTGGATTCATTGGCATGTTCACTATATGTAGGATCGTGTCACTGTGAATAGAGATAGTTTTACATCTTCTTTCCAATGTGAATGTCTTTTATTTCCTTTTGTTGTCTCTAACATCTCTGACTAGAACTTCCAGTGCAGTGTTGAATAGAAGTAACATAAGCATGCACTCTTGTCTTGTTCCTGATCTTTCACCATATTGAATGATGTCAACAGGTTTTCCATGAATAACAGTTTTTCATGTTGAGGAGTTTTCTCTCTATTGTAGTTTTCTGAGAGCTTTTATCATGAAATGGTGTTGGATTTTTTGAAATACCTTTTGATCAAGATAAGCTTTCCCCCATTTTTCTGTGAAAGTGATGATATTTGTGGATTTTCTCATGTGGAGTCACCTTTGCATTCCCTGAATCAATCTCACTTATTTATGGTGGGTAACCCTTCTAATATGCTATTGGATTCTATTGGTTAAAATGCTGTTGAAATTGTCGTGTCTTCGGATATTCATCAGAGATACTGGCCCGTAGTTTTCTTTCTTTTTTTTTTTTTTTAATGTCATTTATTTATTTATTTATTTATTCATGAGAGACACAGACAGAGAGAGGCAGAGACACAGACAGAGAGAGAAGCAGGCTCCATGCAGGGAGCCTGACGTGTGACTCGATCCAGGGACTCCGGGATCACACCCTGGGCCCAAGGCAGGCGCTAAACCGCTGAGCCTGTAGTTTTCTTGTGATATTTTTACCTGACTTTGGGATCAGGGTAATGCTGACCTCATAGAATGAGTTAGAACATATTCCCTCCTCTTCAATTTTTTGTAAGTATTTGAGAAGGAGGCACATCTACCCTTGTAACCTCTAAATATGGGCACATTCCCCAGTTCAATCATGGCAACCTCTTCCCTTTTGTCTGCACATTCAGTCACACATCTCTAAACACCTGTGTGTGGGTATTTCCAGCTCTGTGTTCCCAGCCTGACCTGTGCTCTCAGCCCAAGTTCCGGCACCAGTCAGCCCATCCAACACGTCTAACAAATGTCTCGATGTCAACATGCTCTCCTCCCCAGCCTGCTTCTCCCTGAGTCTCTCCCACTTCAGCACGTGGGGCCAGCCTCCCCACCTGCTGATCAGGCCCCCAAACATTGAATTGCTGTTTTGGTGCTGATTCTCAACTGCAGACACCAGAATCTACTGTAGCTTAGTTAAGCAGTAAGGGATGAACTAGAAGATATTAGGGAGGTTATAGCATCTGTGTGAGGGTCAGGTAAACAGGAACATGCAGGAATGTTGGATAAACACCCAATTGTACTGGAGAATTGTTTTAGGGAACCTCCCCACACACCTGTTTCCTTCTGCTCAGCACCACAGCTGCCAGGGATGAGACCAAACTGCCTCAGATGAACCAAACACCTCCAATGCCAGTCTGCTGGGAGAGTCCCTACTCCCTGTGGTTCCTTCCACATTTTATGTGGTGCATGTATTAGCAAAACCAGGCACATCTCCCCTCAGATGCAAGGGATCTGAGACACATAGTTTCGCAGTTTCCGGCTTTTACATGCGGGAGAGTATGCTAGCGGGGGCCGTGGTCCTCCCCGCTGTTCTTTCCCTGATTCTCCAGGGATCCAGCACAGTGGGTTCTCTCAGCTTTCTCTACTATCACTGTGGACACTTCTCACAATCTCAGTGGCTCCCACCTCAACCCAGCCATCACTCTCAATGAGACTGTGGCAGTTGTTTCCTGATAGGTCTCCCTTCCAGCTGTGGTCTCCACACTGTAGCCAGGGTGACATGTTTGGAATGTAAATCAGATAACCTCATTTCCTTCCCAAACTCTCTCCACAGTGGTTTCTCACAACACTCAGAGTAAAACAAAGCTCATCACCATGACCTATTTATTCCTGCAGCGTTTCCAATCTCAGTTGCTTTGCATCTGCTCTCCTTCACCATGCTCCCAGGTATAAAGCCTTCTCCAAGCACACCAGAACCATTCCCACCCTAGGGCCTTTGCACACATGGAAGTAACAAGCAGATCCCACAGAACAGTCTTCTGTTCCTTGTATAGTCTTCTTTGCCTGAACCATCTGCTTTATTGAGTTCTATTCTCTGTTCATTGGTTTATTGTTTGGCTCCCTCCATTGGAATGTCAGCCCCCCAGGGGCCTGACTGGGCCATGCAGTGACAGGCCAAAAGTCAGTGATTCATGAGTACTTTTGGAATAAATCAAGCCATCTCAATAGTCCAAATTTTGGGGAAAACTTAGAAAACACATTTGACTCTATGGATACACAACAAAGAAGGACCCAGATTCTTAAAAACTGGCTGTTCCTGTGCAGGTACAAGAGGTGTGGCACACCTGCAGGCTCCAAAGTCTCCAATGAGAGTGAGATTCCAGGGCTGCACCCTGACCAGGTATCCAGGACACTGCTGACTCCCTTCTGAGGTCAGCCTCTGGATCCTGGAGGAGCTGATCAGGAACAAAGCTTCCTGCTCTGGAGGCATGCCAACATTTCCAAGTTCTGTCCTGGCAGGTGCTTTGGGACCACGTGGGTTTATAAAGAAGGGCTCCTATTCCTGCAGCAGCATGGGCAGGACTCCTGCAGGGAGAGGAAGTGAGAGGAGGATGAGGCAGGGATGGTGGGGGGGGGGGGGGGGGGCGGGGAGGGCTTCAGGGACTGAAGAACACCCAGGTGCCCAAGCACTGAAACAGGGCTGGAGGTTTCAGGAAGCAGAGTGGATGAGTGAGTCAAGGGATAATCAGAACAACTCAAAGAAGTCAGTGTGATGGTTAAGGGAGGGCAACCCATCCCAGCCTCCTTCAACTTGATTCATTCTGTGACCTGTGGCCAGGAGACTTTGTGCTCCAGAGCTGGTTATTTATCTGTGCACCTCAACTTTATCCCTAAATGAGCACATTTGATCTGCACTGGGTGGTATGGCAAAGTGCCCATATTTCTAGTCAGGACACAGTGCAAGGTGAGAGACCCTTGGGCGGGTCTCTCTGTTAGACATCCCCCGCCCCCCAGCGAGATTCTCCTGGTATCCCATCAGCCAATATGCTCACTTGGACGGGAAGAGAGAGCTAGTCCACTCACGCCAGTGTAAATCAGGTACAAATCTCTTTACACTGGGGAACTCAATATCGGAAGGTCTTCCCGAGCAGAAATCAGGGTCCAGAAATTGGAATCAAAATCAGCTCCCCAGCCACTGGTCTGAGAATGCAATCCCAGGTCCCGAGGCTTCTTCGAGGCTTCCTGAGAACAAAAGTAAAAGCAAACGCCCCACTACCACGCCCCCCCTGCCTCGCGGGGAGGAGCCCAGCGCTCCCGGCCCCCACTACCGCCCAGGTGAGGGCACCTGCGCGCTGGTGCGCCTGCGGGAGGTGAGAGCTGCGCCTCCGCCCCGCAGTCTTCCCAGCTCGTCTGCCCCACAATGAGGGTGGAGGGGGTCTGCCCCGCCGGGAGGGGTCTGCAGGGGGAGGGGGTCCGCCCCGCGGGGAGGAGGTCTGCAGTGGGAGGGGGTCCGCCCCGCGGGGAGGAGGTCTGCAGGGGGAGGGGGTCCGCCCCGCGGGGAGGAGGTCTGCAGGGGGAGGGGGTCCGCCCCGCGGGGAGGAGGTCTGCAGGGGGAGGGGGTCCGCCCCGCGGGGAGGGGGTCTGCAGGGGGAGGGGGTCCGCCCCGCGGGGAGGAGGTCTGCAGGGGAGGGGCTCCCCCGGGGCAGGGGGTCTGAAGGGGGAGGGGTCCGCCCCGCGGGGAGGAGGTCTGCAGGGGGAGGGGCTCCCCCGGGGCGGGGGGTCTGCAGGGGGAGGCGCTCCCCCGGGGCAGGGGATCTGCAGGGGGAGGAGGTCCGCCCGGCGGGGAGGGGTCTGTCCCCCGCAGAGGAGGGGCGCTCTCCGGGGCAGGGGTCCGCCCCGCGGGGGAGGCTCCGGCGGGCGGGCGGGGCGCCGGGAGGGAGGCGCCGGGCAGTGTCCTTCACGGGAACGTTCCCTCCGAGGTGGGACAAAGGCGGCGCCAGCATGGCTCTCAGCGCGGCGCACAAAGGCTCCGGCGGCGGCAAGGTAGGGGCGGCGGGGAGGGCTCCCGAGGGCCGGCGCTGCGGGAGGGGAGTCGCTTAGAGACCAGTTTAGCGCCCCTGGGCCTCAGGCGGAGGAGCCGGGTGAGCCGGCTCTGCGTTCGCGCGGCCGAGGGGTGCAGGGGCGGGTGTGGAGGGAGCGCACCTGTAGGGGGGCTGCTGCGCCCCCGGCTTCCTCACCCGCCGCGGCCGCGGGCACCGGCCCAGGGGGCGCCGCTCACTCGGGCGGCTGGGACGCGAGCGCACGGCCGGGTTGACTTTTACGTCGGAGCTGGGTCGGCGGCGGGGAGGACGGGGCCTGGGGGACAGCAGCGTCCTTTCAGGGCGGGGAGGTGGCTAGACGCGGCTCTGGTCTCCTCGTGGGAAAGGCAGGAGAGTGTTGTCTGTCTCCTCTTCCTCCTGCGAAGCTGGATTACAGAGCTTTGGGTGTAATAACTACGCTCTGCTCCTGTTACCAGCAGCACTTTAACTTCAAGAGTTCAGTTGGTACTTTCAGGTGTCTAATTAAGAATGAAAACCTATAATTAAAAAATTAAGTTAAATGTAGTTGAAACTGTGCATAATGAATAGCTTACGACTCTGCTGCTCACCCTAACCCGAGCTGAGCTCTGGGCAGGGCTGGGAGCCCCTGGAGGAGGTTCTCCGCGTCAGGTGCAGATTTCAGAGTGCTCCTACTGAGGTCTGGCTTCCTGGAACCCGCTTGGGAGGCCCCGGGATCTCTGGGGGCGGAAGGACCTCGAGATGTCACTCTTTGGTCTCCGTGAAAATACACTCAGACTCTGAGATCCTGTACAGCAACAGGTTTCCATCCACGGTGGGATGGTATCTGTGTTGGCTGCGCTGGGCGTCTGACACTGAGGTAATAAACCCACTTCTGATTCTGAGGCAGCACTACATTTTAACCTCACTGTGCTTTAGGGGACAAGTGGGTGGCCAGGTGGGCCCTGAGCTTTCTAGTGGGCGGCTGGCCCTGGGTACCAGCCAACCTGTGATTGTCAGGACAGCCTTCATCATTCTATGCCATTTGTGTGGGCCTGGTCTGAAATGGCCTTTGTGAACCATGGGCCTTTGTGTCTGTGGCAATCCTGGGTGGTCTCCAGTGAATGCTATATTACTTGTGAAGCATCCCAAAAATGCCTGTCTAAGGAAATAAAATCGGCCCTGAATTTGCCCCGAGGCTCTCTGAGGTGTGTATTCACTGGTTGTATCATCCAACCAAACACAGGAAACCCCAGATTCCCAGATCTCAGCGTTTTTGGTGAGAATAATTCAAGCCCAGTTCACATGCCACCACTTCCCTCCTTCCTCAGAACCTGCTGGTTACCCATTTCACAGCCAAGAAGCAGCCCTGAAGCAGTGGTTTGTCTGTCCACGCAGCTGTGCCCTGCAGCAGTGAAGCCCTACTCAGGATCAGTCAGTTCTGGCAGCCTCCTCTCCTCTATCCCTCCATCCGTCTATCCCAGGTGCTCACTGATCCAGCAGATAAGAGTGAGCCCAGGTGGGTCTGACCTAAGGGCCCAACTGACACTCCTGAGAAGGTGGGGGGCAGAGGCGTGGGCGGAGAGGTGGCATATCCTGTCCTGTATGTGTTGATCCTAAGGCACCTTGAGAATCTGCAGTCCTATGATAAGAAGGCATCCTGCCACAGCCATCTACCCTACAAGGGCTGTGGACGGTAGGTGCCCTGTGGCATGAGAAAGAGGCTCTGGACCCTGACGTGGAGCCTGGGGGACAGACCTGGGATCTTGGAAATTTGATGTGCACCCACATCTACCCTCTATTAGCTGTGGCCCTTTGGCTTTATAGTTCAGCCTCTCTGAGCTTCAGTCTGTTCATTTATGGGAATAAGACATGGCCTTCCTACCTCAGAGTACCATATGGGTTCACTTTAAAGACGGATGTGTAGACGCTTCCTGGAAGGTAACCTGGCTCATCATTCAGTGCCCCTAAATTGAAGACTTCTGTACTGAGAGCTAGAATGCCTTGCCAGGTGTTTCTAGGCTCCTCAGTTCACAGCTAGGCAGAAATTCTTAGAGAGCTTTCAGATACTGTCAGACGAGTGTCTGACCTTACAGAATTTTCCCCAACATTGAGAAAATCATACCGTGCAAAAGATACTTTGTGGTAAATTTCTTTTACATGACTTTAAGACATCTTATGTTTCTACGACCTGAAAACAGGGATTAAATCTAATGCCTACAGCAATCTGGGACATGAATTAATTTGAAGTTCTGCACCAGAGTTGTTCAGGTCACTGAGGTAGGAAGTATGTGCACTTCCCCCAAAGAAATACCACCTGTCTGCAGCTCCCCAACCGAGAGACCCCCAACCCTGCTACGCATCATCCTCAGAAAGCTCCCCTGGTCATCCTGCCTGGACCTCCTCTACAACCACACACCCGCAACCCATTTCCTGCTTGGCTTTGCCATGAGAGGGCTTCCATGGGAGAGTCTGAGCCAGTATCACCTCGTGCTTGATCTTTGCCGAATGCCTGTCTTCTCTAGTGCTTATAACTTAGTACATGGCATAACTCGGCAAATACTTGTCACATGATGGTTACCCTCCCCCTCTTTCAAAACTCCTTTTCATTCCCCTGCCCAGCCCTGACCTTCTGTGGGCCTCACAGATGCAGTGCCTGCCCTGTGGGATGCCGGTCTACTGCTTCCCACCTGATCCAAGCTGACATCACTGCCTGTGACTTTCAAGAACAAAAACAACATCCTCAGATGGGAGCAGTTGGATTACAGTTGCATCTGGGAAACCTTGTTCATCTACGTGTGATATAGTTAAAGCAGGTCCAAGACAGTTATAGGGAAAGGCTTGACCAGATCCCGTGTGAGGTAGTGAAGGTGCTGTGTGTGTGTGTGTCTTGGGGTGGGGACAGTGGTGCACAGAGCAGAAGAGATGCCTGAATTAACTTTAAATGAATGGAAAGGACAGGCTGGAGAAGGTTGACCCATCCCTTCACTGCCCAGTTGGGGAATCATAAGGTGCTTTTGCCTGCAGAGTGAAGAATGCGGAGGGACTCTGGGATCTCTTTGGCTCTGTCTCTTGCTAGGATGAGACATAGGCACCATGGCTGAGGGTTCATTGGTTGGGGATGCATGCTCTGCAGCCAGAGTTCCAATCCTGGTTTCCCCACTGAGTGAGTGGGCAGACAAGCCCACAGAATAGGGATGATAATGCTATAATAATGTGCTTAAAACAGTGTCTGGTTAGGGGCGCCTGGGTGGCTCAGTCAGTGAAGCGTCTGCCTTCAACTCAGGTCATGATCCAGGTTCTGGGATCCAGCCCCGAGTCAGGCTCCCCTCTCAGCAAGAAGCCTGCTTGTCCCTCTCCCTCTGTTCCTCCCTCACCCCTCACCCGCACTTGTGCTCGCTCATGCTCTCTCTCTTTCCCTCAAATAAAAAAGTCTTTTAAAAGGAAGCATCTGGGATATAGTAAGTGCTCAATAAATGTTAGCTATTACTTTGTGATTCTATGACAGAGAGGGAGAAAGGTTTTCCTGCAAGTAAGAGATAAAAAGGATTGAGGTTTTTTGTTTTGTTTTGTTGGCTTTTTTCCCCAAATCACTTAAGGAAAAATATCCAGTGAAGTTATCTTCAGGGTATTTTGGCGCCAGGAAGAGGAGTTACAATTATAATTATATACAAATCACTTAAGGAAAAATATCCAGTGAAGTTATCTTCAGGGTATTTTGGCACCAGGAAGAGGAATTACAATTATAATTATATACTGTTTTAACAATATAATTGGGTATTTTTTAAAGAAATTTTTGTAGAAGTGCCAAATCAATAGGCCACGGACTCCACTTGAGTTCAAGGGTTCCATAGCTTTCCTTATGGATTATTCAGAGAGACTAAAGAACACATCATTGGGATTCAGTCAGCCTAGAGCACCGCACTAGGTAACAGAGTGAGCATTTAGTTCTCAAACTGATATTTGTGTGTTCAGAGACTGTGACCTTCAGAGACCCAACCCAGCGATGGGGTCAGAATATAACCTCTCCTGAAACCACATGGGAGAGCTGGGAGGGTAGGGCAAGAGTAGCAAATGAGGGAAACAGATACTAGCACAGTTTCTGAAAAGTTCTGGAACCTTTTTTTTTTTTTTTAAGATTTATTCCTTTTTTTGAGAGAGCGAGAAAGAGCATGAGAGCACAAGCAGAAGTGGAGAATCTCCAGCAGACTACTCGTGGGGCACAGAGCCTGAGGTGGGGCTCAATCCCACAACCTTGAGACCATGACCCAAGCTGAGACCATGACCCAAACCAAAACCAAGAGTCAGATACTTAGACTGAGCCACCCAGGCACCCCTGGAACTAATTTTTTAAATAGTATTTTTAGATGAAATTCACATAGCATAAACAGTTTCTTTTTTTTCTTTTTTTTTTTAAGTTTCTTTTAAAAAAAAAGATTTTATTTATATATTCATGAGAGACACAGAGAGAAGGTAGATAAGAAGCAGACTCCCCGTGGGGAGCCTGATGCAGGACTCGATCCGAGGACCCCAGGATCACGGCCACAGCCGAAGGCAGATGCTCAACCACCGAGCCACCCAGGCACCCCTACAATAAACGGTTTCAAAGCAAACATTTCAGTGGCATTTAATACATTCCCAGTGTTGTGCAGCCACTACCTCTGCCTAGTTCCAAACATCTCTTTTACCCTGAAATAAAGCCCCACATTCATGTAACAGTTCCTCCCCATTCCACCCTCTGCCAGCCCCTGGAACCACTAGTGTGCCCTCTGTCTCAATGGATTTACGGACTCTGAATATTCCACATAAATGGAACCATACTGTGTGTGACTTCCTTGTTGTATTGAAATATATATAACATACACTTTATACATACAAACCAAACATCATCACAACCCCTTCTGTCCTGTGACTCTGAAACTCTGTCACTATTAAACAGTGACTCCTATTCTCCCCCCAACCCCCAGCCCCTAGCTGCCAACATTTTACATTCTGTCCTCATGGTTGTGACTGTGCTAAGGACCTCATATAGTTAGAATTGTGTAGTATTTGTCCTTTTGTGATTGGCTTATTTAACTTAACATAAAGTCCTTAAGACTTTATCCGTGTTGTAGCATATGTCAGAAATTTCTTCCTTTTTAAGGCCGAATATTATTCCATTGTATGGATATAGTACAATTTGTGTTTCCATTTATCTGTTGATGGACATTTATACTGTTTCTGTCTTTTGGCTTTTGCAAATAGTGCTGCTGTGAGCATGTGTTTACAAGTTTTAATGTGTACAATATTTTCATTTCTTTGAGTACATACCTAGGGGAAGAATTTCATGTTCATGTGGTAAATCTATGTTTAACTCTTTGAAAAACCACCAAATTGTTTTGTTCCATCTGTTGGTTGTCCTTTTACTTTCTTGATAGTGTATAGTGCACAAGATTTTTATTTATTTATTTATTTATTTATTTATTTTAAGATTTTTATTTTTAATAAAGTTCAATTTATATATTTTTTCTTTTGTTCATGCTTTTGCTATCATATCTGAGAAACCATTGCCATCTGCAAGATCATGAAGATTTCCCTTTATGTTTTCTTCTAAGAGTTTTATTATATTAGTTCTTTATTATATTATTCAGTTCGTTGATCCAATTTAGTTAATTTTTGTGTATGGTGTGAGACAGGGAGCCAATTTTATTTTTTGTATAGGGATATCCACTTTTTCCAGCACCATTGTTGAAGAAATTATTTTTCTTTATTGAATAGTCTTGGAACCCGAGTTGAAAGCCAATTGACTGTAGTTGTTTAGGTTTATTTCTGGATCTTTAATCCTTTCTTGTTGGTCTGTGTATCTGTCTTTATGACAGAATCACACTGCTTTGACTACTGCAGCTTGGTAGTGGGTTTTGAAATCAGGAACTTTGAGTCCTCCAATTTTGTTCTGTTCATTCAGGATTGTTTTGGCTGTTCAGGGCCCATCGCAATTCCATATGAATTTGAGGATTGTCTTTTCCATTTCTGGAAAAAAAAAGCCATTGCAATTTTGAGAGAGCTTGCATTGAGTTTGTAGATTACTTTAGAATAATATTGACATCTTAATGTTAAGTTTTCCAAACTGTAAACCTAGGATGTTTTTTTCATTTATTTAGGTGTCTGTAATTTCTCCCAGCAGTGTTTTGTAGTTTTCTGTGTTCATCTTTCATTTCCTTTGTTATATGTATCCTAGGTAACACTCACCACTGTTATTCAACATAGTACTTGAAGTTCTAGCCACAGCAGTCAGAGAACATAAAGAAATAAAAGGCATCCAAACTGGTAAGGACTATGTAAAACTCTCATTATTTGCAGAAGACCTGATACTATATATAGTAACCATAAAGACTCCACCAAAAAATGACTACTACTGATAAATGAATTCAGTAAGGTCGCAGGATACAAAATCAATGTATAGAAATGTGTTGCACTTTTATACACTAATAATGAAGCAGCAGAAAGGGTGGCTCAGCGGTTGAGCGTTCTGCCTTCAGCTCAGGTCATGATCCTAGAGTCCTGGGATTGAGTCCTGCATCAGGCTCCCTGCATGGAGCCTGCTTCTCCCTCTGCCTGTCTCTGCTTCTCTCTCTCTCTCTCTCTCTCTCTCTGTGTGTCTCATAAATTAAAAAAAAAAAAATCTTTAAAAAAGGTGAAATTAAGAAAATAATCCCATTTGCAATTGCACCAAAAATAAAATACCTAGGAATTCACTTAATCAAAGAGGTGAAAGACCTGTATTCTGAAAACTATCAAACACTGATGAAAGAAATTGAAGGTGACACAAAGAAATGGAAAGACATCCTTTGCTCATGGATTGGAAGAATAAATATTGTAAAATGTCTATACTACCCAAAGCGATCTACAGATTTAATGCAATCCTTATCAGAATACCAACAGCATTTTTCACAGAATTAGAATAAACAATCCTAAAATTTGAATGGAACCACAAAGAACTGAGTAGCCAAAGCAATGTTGAAAAAAAAAATTCAGGGAAATCATAATTCTAGATTTCAAGTTATATTACAAAGCAGTAGTAACTATGGTACTGGCGTAAAAATGGATACATAGGTCAGTGGAATGGAACAGAAAACCCAGAAATAAGCCCACAATAATATGGTCAATTAATCTTCAACAAAGAAGGAATGAATATCCAATGGGAAAAAGACCATCTCTTCAACAACTGGTGTTGAGAAAACTGGAGAGCAACATGCAAAAGAATGAAACTGGACCACTTTCTTACACCATACACAAAAATAAACTCAGAATGGATGAGAGACCTAGATGTGAGACCTGAAACCATAAAAATTCTAGAAAAGAGCACAGTCTGTAATTTCTCTGTTCTACCATAACAACCTGTTTCTAGATGTGTCTGCTGAGGCAAGGGAAATAAAACCAAAAATAAACTATTGGGACTCCATCAAAATAAGAAGTTTCTGTGTAGCAAAGGAAACAATCCGCAAAACTGAAAGGTAACCTGCAGAATGGGAGAAAATACTTGCAAATGTCATATGCAACAAAGGGCTAGTACTCAAAATACATAAGGAAGTTATACAGCTCAACACCCAAAAAACAAATAATCTGATTACAATGGGCAGAAGACACGAACAGACGTGTCTACAAAGAAGATATCCAGATGGCCAACAGACACGTGAAAAGATGCTCAACATCATTCATCATCAGAGAAATGCAGACCAGAACCACAATGAGATCCCACCTCACACTTGCCAGGAGGGCTGAGATCAATAACATAAGAAACAACAAGTATTGGCAAGGATGTGAGAAAGGGAAGCCTTTATGCATTGATGGTGGGAGTGCAAACTGGTGCAGCTACTCTGAAAAACACTATGGAGGTTCCTCAAAAAACTAAAAATAGAACTACCCTACAATCCAGTAATTGCAATACTGGATATTTACCCACCAAAGTGAGAATGTTAATTCAAAGGGAGACAAGCACCGCTCTGTTTATTGCAGTATCATTTACAATAACCAAACTATGGAAGCAGCCCAAATGTCCATCATTTGAGGAATAGATAAAGTAGAGGTGACATATATATATATATATATATACAATGGAATATTATTCAGCCATAGAAGAAAATGAAATCTTGCCATTTGCAGTGACAAGGAGCCATGGAATGAGCAATGCAGTGGAAGGAGCTAGAGAGAATAACACTAGGCAAAATAAATCAGTTAGAGAAACACAAATACCATGTGATTTCACTCATATATGGAACTTAAGAAACAACAAATGAGCAAAGGGAAAAAAAAAAGAGAGCAAGACAAACCATCAACAAATTGATGGCTGCCAGAGAGGAAGTGGATGGGGAGTGCATGGGGAGATGGAGGAGGTAGAGAATAGGGATTAAAGACTTTTCATTAAAAAAAAAAAAAAAAGACTTTTCATGATGAAAAATAAATAATAAAAAGAATGAATCTTAGGTATTTTATTCCTTCTGGATGCTGTTATATAATAGAATTATTAATTTCCTTTTTGGATTGTTCATTACTAATATATAGAAACACAACTGATTTTGCCTGTTACTCTTGTACCCTGAAGTTTTGCTGAACTCATCTATTAGCCCTAGGTAGCTTTTTCTGGATTTGCTACATATAAGATCATGTCATTGACAAATAGAGATCATTTTACTTCTTTATTTCTAATTTGCATTCCTTTAATTTCTTTTTCTTGACTAACTGCTCTGGCTAGAACTTCTAGGGCAGAATTGTATAGCAGTGGAGAAAGGGGGCAGCCTTGCCTTGATTTTGATCTTAAGGGAAAAGCTTTTAGTCTTTCACCATTAAGTATGAAGTTAGCTGTAGATTTTTATAAGTGCCATTTATCATGTTGAGAAAAGTCTTCTCTATTCCTAGTTTTCTAGATGCTTTGATCATGAAAGGATATTGGATGTTGTCATATGCTTTTTCTGTATTATTTGAGATGATCATGGGCTTTTTCCTTTGCTTTATTAATGTCATGTTTTACACTGATTAACTGTTGCATTCCTGGGATAAATTCCACTTGGTCATGGTGAATAATCCTTTAAATAATGCTGTTAAATTTAGTTTTCTAGTATTTGTTTTGAGGATTTGGAATGAGTTTTATAACTCTGCTTTTATTTATTTTTTTAAAAGATTTATTTATTTATTTATTCATTCATTCATTCATTCATTCATGAGAAACACAGAGAGAGAGAGGCAGAGACACAGGCAGAGGGAGAAGCAGGCTCCATGCAGAGAGTCTGATATGGGACTTGATCCCGGGTCTCCAGGATCAGGCCCTGGGCCGAAGGCAGCACTAAACTGCTGAGCCACCTGGGCTACCCTATAACTCTGCTTTTAAATGTCATTATATTGTACAAGAATGTAACTTTTAAAAATGTAACTTAAGAATCTTAAGACTGTAACTTTTACAATTAGAAATGACCTTTTTAAGAAAAAAGTTTGTATTTAAGGTAAAAATACAAAATTGGTAGGAAATCGGCAGAAATTTAAATCTAATTTTTAAGACTTCAAAATGTAGCTAACTAGCTGACTAGAGAAAAATAGTCAATAGAAGGTCTGTGTGAGGTTAGTTCATATAAAACGTTTCAGTAGTGCCTGACACTAGAACCCATGTGTCAGTGTCCCTCATGTTGTCATTGTAGGATGTATAATTAAGCATACAAAAGGTGCTCTTTTCCCCTCCTGTAATATTATTCCCCCCACCAACCATTACCGTTTTCTTGTCTAACAGCCCCTGCTAGGCTATGAACCCAAGACATTAATCTTCATATCCTTCATGGTGCTTAGCGCACAGTAGGTATTCAGTGAATGCACTTTGGTGTTTAGTGTGTAGAGAACAGTGGATGCCTCTGTGAGCAGCTTCTAATAAGAAAGAGCGCAGACAAGGAGGGAGGAGACAGGAGAAACAAAGGATTGATTCATTAGGACCAATGGCTGGCCATATCACTTATTGTCCAAATTGGAACACTTTGAGGGAGAAAAGAGAGGTAATGCCAGGACCACAGGTGAAAACTCCCATTGTCTGGGAAGCCCCTGATGGGGTCACCAGCCTGACTTAGGTGTCACTGACTCCTGGAGACAGTGGTCTAAACAACAGGGGTAGGTCCCTGCTGTGGATGGAGGATGCTCGTAGACTGGGGGTGGGGGTGGGGTGCTGTAAGTCCCACTGAGTACTTCCAAGCCAGACTGTGCAGACGTGCAGACTACACAGCCCCCAGTGAGCCACTAGCATTGTCGTGTGGAACCCACTGGTGCCTACAGAGCAGGCATGGATACACCCTGTCCTCATGCACTGGCCCCCTGGTGAGGGCTTTGCCAGCTCCAGGCTCCTGTGCACTGAGCCAGGCCACTGCCAACAGTCATGCCTCTTGTCAGTGTATTCCCGGAGCGCACCTCTGCCTCCTTCCCTCTGTCCTGTGTTTGTCCTTTGTGCTCCAAGGTCTCCCTCCATTCTGGATTCCTGAGAGTCAGTAAGCCACCCACTGGACCCATTCTAGGTGTGGTTGGGCTCCAGGCTCCAGCCTCATCCTTAGACCCAAGATCCACAACTGTCCCGTCCAGTGTGCCTTCCTCTGATGCTCTCTTGAGCCCACGTTTGAACCTCAGGGACCTGTTCACGTTGCATACAACCAGCTCAGCCGTGACTTTCTGAGGCAGGGCGACTGTGAAAAGCATGATTTAGCACTCCAAGCACATTTGTCATGAGTTTCTCATTAGAATAACATTTTGTTGTTCTCATGATGTACACAGAGTTTGCATTTTTCCCCAAAATACCTTAAATTGTGCTTAATGAAACTGCCGCGTGCATCTGCCTTCCTGCATTCCAGCACAGCCTCATCAGATGTCCCTTGGAGCCTTCCTAGCCAGAACTTCTGCAAACTTGAAGGCTTCACCCCAGCCTCTTCTGGGAGAGACAAAGGTGCTTCCACCTAGACCCAGCACCTATTCCCAAACAATCTAAAGCAGTGTCGGCCATCAGCCCCTGTCCCGCTCAGTCTAAGATTGTCTAAATCACCAAGTCCTTTAGGAAAAGTACAGGAATCGTTTGTCACTTAAAAGTGTATGTGTGGTTTTCCATTAACACCACATTGGAGCCCTCTCACCTTAATGGCTAAAATGAGATGAAGATCTGGGCACCAGCGAGCTTCAAGCCACCTTCAGCCTGAGAAACACTGACGTCTGAGGGGGACTTTTCTAGCATGTCTGTGCCTCACTCAGGCTGATTCCTGACTCTGGTCACAGCTGAGGCTGAGCCCTCTCACAGGATGCTCCAGAGAGATGTTAGGGTAGCGTCTCTCACCTACTGGTGCAGGTGCACAGCCTATCACTCCCACCTACCCGGTTTGCGCCTCTCCTCTGTTATCTGTGGTGGGATGTATCTGAAAGTATAGAGGACATGTGTCGTCGGTGACACAGGTGGAGGCTGCTGTCAGGTGTACAACTCAGAAAACTAGTTTCAGCCCTCCCTCAAGAATAGTAGTTGTTTCTCTGCTGGACCTGTGTGGTAAAAAGTGGGGGAGGTCAGACAAAGGCTGGCAAAGCGGCTGGACTCAGACAACAGGGAACTCACCGTGCTCTTCTGAATGGCTTGTTTGACTCAATTTCACAGTGAATAACATTAGACAACACAAACCTTAGAGGGAATAGATGAGGTTTCCTCTCTATACGTGAAGAGCCACGCATCTGGTTGAGCAGACACATTTCAAGAGCACTTTTTTTTCCTACCGAAGGATTTTCCAGGTACATTAGGTGGGGAGAAATGCCTATTGTCACTCATTCCCCTAAAGAACTACAAGTAGGAGTTAGGGTTGTGTGCCTGTGCCTCGTGGCTCACTTGTGCTCTGCAGCAGACCGGGGCTCCACGCAGGACCCGGTGGGACAGTTAGGTTTGGTGGCATTAGGACTTGGGCTGGACATTTTCAGGTTGGCACAACCTTTTCTGGTCTTGCCACACTGTGTGTGAGGAGTGAACAACACGCTTTTCCACCTGAAAGCACGTTTCAGCATGAAGAAACCAATCTGCGCTGATTGGTCAACGTCCCTCTTGCACATTGGTTATTAATCACCTTCAGAGAACTAAATTCAGCCAAAATGTCTCAAAAGCCAACATTTCACTGTCAGTTTCTATTAAAAAAATGAGCTTTGAAGTTTTTCTAAGAACTTGTGGAATGGTGTTACCTTTATGGAATAATTGATGAATTACATTTCTGTTTTACAAATGAAGAAACCGGATGTACAGAAATATGGGTGCCCTTGGGCGGTGGTGCCACAGCCAGCGTAGACCCCTGGGTGACATTTACAGAACCCCCCTGACCCTGTTCTCACGTTGGGCCCCGGGACGCAGCTCACCGCCTCTTCGCTGGCCCCTGCACATAGGCCCCTCCAGCCCCTCCTGGGGGCTGTCTCATCCTGCCAGCCCTGCCTCCCTCCTGCCTGACCTCCCTTCTGCTGCTCTGGGAGGGTCTCTTCCCCTCTCTGCTGAGGGCAGGACTGCATCGCAGGGGAGCAGCAGAGTGGAGTCACTCCCTGGCCGCTGCTGGCATGAGGGGCTCCGAGCCAGGGCGAGCCTTGGTGTGCGACCTTGTGTCTGCAGCTGCTTCTGCCCTGGTAACAGCCAAGTGAGCATGTGACCCCCAGCCTGTGCTGTGCTTGAGCTTCCCGGGTACATAACCACCTGACACGTGCTGGCACAAAAGGTGCATTCCAAGACCTCCAAAGCTCCCAAGGGAAGGAGTTCCCTCATTGTATGTGAGGCTATTAAATGCAAAAAAGGATAATGAGAACTTAAAATGATGGCTTTTAGACATTTTTCAAGCACTTGACCATGAGTAGAAGTTAGTAACACTGGCTGCCCCCTCAGCTGCAGGCTGAGATCTTTGCCCACCTCAATGCACATGTAGAATAAAGCTGCACCTGAACAATTAGTGGGAACTTGAGTGTTGAATCCAAAAATGGTGCTGTCACAAAAGCCCTCAGTCCTGTGGCACCTTCATCCAGAAATGTCCCTGTGCTGGAGCCGAGATCCATCCCCAGCACACAGCAAAGGAGAGTGGAGGCTTCCCTTTGTCCACCCACTCATGTCCCTTGGCTTGCAGGACTTCCTTCCTTGAGGTAGGGTCAACAGAGTTTCTTGAAGGGCCAGATGGTACGCCCAGAGGCTTCAAATGACTGTCTGGTCTCAGTCCCATGCTCAGCCCTGCGTTTGTGGCACAGAAGCAGCCACAAGCAGTATGTAGAACAGGGCTGGCCGAGTTCCAATGCGACTTTATTTGTGGGCACCCAAAATGTGAGTGTCATATAATTTCCACAGTCTGAACTTGTATTCTTCTTTCGTTTTTTTTCCAACCACTGGAGTCGTGCTTTGCTGACCCCTGAGTGTTACATAGAGACCAGAAGGTAGACAGAGGAGCTGGGCTGACCCCAGGATGCCCCCACACCTCCAGGTGAAATCCTGGGTGCTCCTACTGGTGCTTAGAGGCTAAAGAGGTAGCTTTTCCTAAGAAAGCCGGGTGGAAGATTCTGAGTGTGTCTGGTAGACAGAGCATCTACCAGAAGACAAAACCTCTTCGGGTTGCCCGGGTGGTGGCTCAGCCCTCAGTCCTCACAGCCACCTGATAGCTCTTGCCCCACGTCGGGCGAGGAATGTGTGGCCCCAAGTAGAGTGAGCGGGGAGCACGGGCTGGCACCCCTGTGTCCCAGGCAGGGACCTGGAGGCCCACCCAGTGGCCCCCACTGATGACTCAAAGGGCAGGGGAGGGAGCTCTGGATTCTTCCTTCAGAACAGCCTTTCAGCAGCCGCACTGTTCAGCCCTGTGTCCCAAGCTCTTACACGGCTTGTCTGGGAAGCTGGGACGAGCGGGAGAACATACAACAAGTTTTTTTTTTTTTTTTCTAATTTGAATTTTTTTTTTAATTTATTTTTTATTGGTGTTCAATTTACTAACATACAGAATAACCCCCAGAGCCCGTCACCCATTCACTCCCACCCCCCGCCCTCCTCCCCTTCTACCACCCCTAGTTCGTTTCCCAGAGTTAGCAGTCTTTACGTTCTGTCTCCCTTTCTGATATTTCCCACACATTTCTTCTCCCTTCCCTTATATTCCCTTTCACTATTATTTATATTCCCCAAATGAATGAGAACATACAATGTTTGTCCTTCTCCAATTGACTTACTTCACTCAGCATAATACCCTCCAGTTCCATCCACGTTGAAGCAAATGGTGGGTATTTGTCATTTCTAATGGCTGAGGAATATTCCATTGTATACATAAACCACATCTTCTTTATCCATTCATCTTTCGATGGACACCGAGGCTCCTTCCACAGTTTGGCTATTGTGGACATTGCTGCTATAAACATCGGGGTGCAGGTGTCCCGGCGTTTCATTGCATCTGTAACTTTGGGGTAAATCCCCAACAGTGCAATTGCTGGGTCGTAGGGCAGGTCTATTTTTAACTCTTTGAGGAACCTCCACACAGTTTTCCAGAGTGGCTGCACCAGGTCACATTCCCACCAACAAGTTTTAAAAAGAACGTGGTGGAGCACAAGCTGCCTGGCAAGTCCTTGCCCCAGTGGATCGGACATCTGAGGGGGAGGAAAGGCAGGAGGTGGCACCACAGCCACAACCCACACAGAGGCTTGGGGGAGGCTGTGCTGGCAGGACCCCTGCACGCTTCTGAGCGCAGAATGACAAACGGGTGCTGTCCGGACACTCCGCAGCAGAGACTTATCTTAAGGGTTTTCACTGGTCGGGACCCCTCGGCCCCCATTGTCCCCGGAACGTGAACACCCCTTTAGAACTTCTGAAGTCAAGTGACCGTGTGTTTTGCGTTGGGTCAGTCGTGTGTACATTCAGAGAAGACATTTTCCAGGCTGTGTTGGAACAGCTGTGTTCTGGGTGTCCCTCTTCGGCCGGGTGTGTGGGTGCAGCACCAAAGCCTGAGCCCTCAAATAGCTACTTTGCTTGGCATTCTCTGGATTTTCATTTCTCCCTGAAAACTGGAGAATGTTGGCACCCAGGCAAAGCAAAGGCTATGGATGATGAAGCTCAGAGCTGAGATGCTTCTGGAACACTCTCAGCCTGGAACATTCCCGGAGATGCAGTGGAGACTGAGATAGGCCGAATGCACCACCCATCCCGGGGCCACCAAGCCGGCAGAGTGGAGATGTTTCTGCTCCATCCCCATCCCTTGGGGCCTGGTGTCCCCAGGAGGCCGCTGAGGACCAGCTCCAGCTCAGGATGCACTACAGCTAAGTCCCTCCAGGTGTGTCACCAGACACTTGTCCAGGAGGGCCCCTGGATAGAGGCGGCCACCCCCACCAAAGTGTGCGCGGGGGCTGCCTGGAGAGGGGCAGGGCCGGTCAGGGTGTGCAGGTTATGCTGCGTAACCAACGACCCCCACGTCTCAGTGGTCAGCACGGTGATGATCTGCTCATGCTACACGCCTACCATGGTCACCACGTCAGTTTTACCCTGTGGTCCAGCCTCATGGAACAGCGACTCTGGGATGGTCCCCAACTTGTGGGAGAGGGAAAGGTACCGTGTTGGAGCACGAGCTGGCTCGCAGAGCCTCTGTCAGAACCCGTACGTATCTGCCACTGTCGCCATCTTGTTGTCACATGGCCGTGCCTGCCGCCAATGGACTGGGACTTGCCATCCCCCAGGGAGGCCGGGATTCCGTGAACGGCAGCCCACCACAGAAGGGTAGCTCTGTTTTATGTCAACTCGGTACTTTGCTGGGATGCAGACAGGTGTTTCCTCTGTCCAGCATCATGAAGAACAAGTGTCCCTCACAGGGATCTTTCCCCATAAACGAAGTGTGGTTTTAGAGCCCAAACGATTTGTGCCAAACATTCCCCATCTGTCTCCTCTAAAGATCCTGCAGACACATTTCGTGATGTAGCACAGCTCCATGAATGCAGCGGGGCAGGCCACCTGACGTACAGGCCAGAAGCAGACTCCAGTTTTGGAGACACAGAATCAGAGGACAGCCAAGTGCTGAGTGAGCGGTTCCAAGCTTCAAAAAAGGCTCACCAGGGTTAGGAAGGCCAAGGAGTGTCTGTAGAAGGGTGAGGTGAGCTGCAGTGGCCCAGGGGTCAGAGCCTGGGGAGCACTGGTCCAGGAGAGAAGCCCCAGCCCTCGGGTGGCAGACAGCTGCCTGGGCTCAGGAAGGGCCCAGAAGTGAGTGGAGAGTCAGCCACATGGAAATGCTGACCCACATGGAGGTATACACAGACCAGGTGTAGACGGGCTAGATGCAGACCGGCTGGCACATCAGCAGAGCAGAGGAGGCGAGGCTTTCTAGACAGGATTTCTTTGATTCAAAGGTGGTTCCTGGGTCTGTGTGCACAGGAAACCAGAGATAGCCATCAGCACCCTTCAGGAAGGAGGGCCCTTATTAACAGGGCCTGAGTGGCTGTAAGCAGGTCGGCTGCTGAGAGCTAGCCTCCTGGGGAGTGTGGGTTTCACACCGGCCCACACAGGGCTGAGAAAGTGGCTATTGATGGAAAGTGGGACAGGGATAGGCCTGACGTGGGCCTCCAGCCCCGGGGCCCCTGTTTGGAGGGGCTGTAGGAACAACTCTGGAGTCCCGCAGGGGGTGCCTGCTGCCACTTGTACCTCCTGACTTAGTTTATGAAAGCTAGCCAGAGGCAACGCCACAGTGGTAGGTTTAAAGGCCACCCTGACTTTCTGGGTAGAAGTGCCTGGGTGAGGGGCACCCCTGTGTCCCCCTCTGCAGAGTCCCGTCCCAGGCTGCAGTATCTGGGGTATCCCCGGGACCTGGTCATGGGGCTTCAGGACAAGATGAGCTCTCAGACCAGATGAGGGGCCTGAGCGACCACCACCCCACCCCAGCCACCCACCCCAGCCTTGCCAAAGGTGGACAGGGAGGATGGTGCTGCCTTAGCACAGCTGCTCAGTCATTTCCTGACCCCACCTGAGACCTCATGCCGAGTATCTTGTGTTCCTGTCCTCTTGCACCTGCCCCACTGTCCTCAGGGTGTAGGGGCCCAAACGTAGAGGGATCACCCACAAGGTTGGGCAGTGGGCCCCTGTATCATTGGGAGTGGCTCCAGGGAAGTTGTCTCTGCAGGGGCTGTGCTGGAGCCTTTGATGTTCTAGCACCTTCTATCCCATGAGGGGGTTGACCACCAGCTCATGACTACGCCGGGAGAGCAGGGTGAGAGTCTCGGAGCCCCATTTGTGCGCTGCCTGCTTGGGGATCTGGCTACCTAGCAGGCTCTCGTCTTGGGGCGCCCTTCTCTAGGAGACAGGAGTGGTACCTGCAGGGTGCCTCTGCAGACGCTCCGGTCTTCCTGATATCCAGGTCCACCCAGCCTGCCGACAGCCCCTCCCACAACTCTGTGGCTCTGCCTTCAACCCTCTTTAGGGATGTTGTACTTGAGTGAAAGTGTAAGCCTCCATGATCAGTCTTTGCCAGGCCAGCCTTGGCCCAGTGCCTCCAGCCTGCTGGGCCCTGGACGGGGCGCCCCTGCTGTGTCCTTGCCCTGTTCATCAGCTGGCCTTGTCCTTCAGCTCAGCACCAGGTGAGAAGAAATCACCCTTGTTTTGACATTTAGCATGTGACCTGTCCCCTGGGAGGAAGAAGCAGGCCGTTTGCAGCTGATGCACAGTTTAGAACCAAACATCCAAGCATTTTTCTGACGTCCCTGAGACTGGCCCCCCCAGGATGGGCACCGAAAGGCCTGTGAACCCCTAGCCTCTGTCTTCTCATCTGCAGTACATGTGAGGCCTGGAGGGCTGCAGGGAGAGCCCGTGCGCTGCGGCTGGGTCATCTCCTGTGGGCTGGGTGCCAGGAGGGACATGCTTACTCATGGGGGTTGCTGGCAGTGTGAGAGACAAGGGTCTAGACTTTAAAATTCCCCCAACACTCATAAAGTTTTACCTAAAGTTAATTGGAAAAATAAATCCTTTGAAGAGTAGAGCCCTGAAGTGTTTCTCCAGACGTAAACATTTTCCGTTGTTAAAATGCAAAGGCAGTCCTGCGATCGGCCCAGTAACAACACACTGATTCACAGTGCAGCAAAATGGTGATTAAGTGCTTTGTACGGGTTCTGCGTGCTCAGTCCGCTATTGTACGTCGGCAAAGAATTGCACTTTAAGCCACAGTAAGACTCAGGATCAAGTAAACAGGCGAAGGTCCTGGTTTTGAAGTCCGCCCAAATCTGTGTGTGTTCCTCTGGTCGAAGTGGGAATCCGGTCGTGAGCGAAGAAACCAGTCCTTTACCGTCAACAACGTGATGGCACTTGCCTTGTCTGCTTTCTTCCCTCCTACTTCTGCACACCCGATGGCGTGCCAGATTCGGTGAACGGGTCAGTTGCGCCCTACAGAGAACAGGCCCAGGCGGAATTGGCCAGAGGTGCCTACGCAGACATTCTCCCCGACCCTGTGGCTACTCCCTTCTCTTCCTGGGCAACCAAAGGCCCAGGAACTGTTTTAAGGATTTGCCCCTAATTTTCTCATGACTCACCACCAATCTACCCCCAACACACACCTTCAGATGCCGTCACACACTGGCATTAACATATTTTCCCTCACAGGCACTTACCCTCACACACACTTTCTCTCTCCCAGTTTCCCTCCAACACACTTTCCCCTCTCATACGCTTTCCCTCACACACTTCCTCACTCACACACACACTTTCCCTCACACGCATTTTCTCACTCACTTACCCTTTCCCTCACACACACATTTTCCTTCACACACATTCTCTCTCTACACACTTTCCTTCACACATACTTTCTCACTCACACACTTTCCCTCTCACACACTTTCCCTGACACTTTCCCACAAACACACACTTTCTCTCACACACACTTTCCCTCTGACACACTTTCTCACTCACACACATTTTCCCTCACACACATTTTCTCACACTTTCCCTCATACACACATTTTCCTTTGTACACATTTTTCTCTCACACACACTTTTCCTCACACACACTTTCTCACACACACTTTCCCTGATGCACATTTTTCCTCTCACACTTTCACACACATTCTCACACACTTTCACACATAATTTTCCTCAACACATTTTCTTTCTCACACTTTCCTCATGCACACTTTCCCTCTCACACTTTCTCTCACACACACTGTCACTCACACACACTTTCCCTCACACACACCTTTTCCCTGACACCCACTTTCTCTCCCATACACTTTCCCTCACACACATTCTCTCTCACACACACTTTCCCTCACACAGACTTTTCTTTACACACACTTTCTCTCTTACACACACCCAGCTCTGTAAACACTTTTTCCTTCATTCACACACTCAGCTCTAACACATACACACTTATCCCAGCAAACATTAACAAAGAAAATATTACACATTTTCTTAAACATTAAGGATGTTAAACATTCAGGATGATTGAACTTTACCCTTTTTAGTATATGTGCTGCCGAAGCGAGCACTGAACTTTACCCTTTAAGAGACTGAGATAATTTTCTCTTTTTAAGCATTTCTTGTGGAAATCTTCCTAAAATATACTATATTCTTACCTGTTTTCTTAAGCTGAATTGAATGTATCAGGTGATTTGGTTTCATGGTAATGTGATCATTTTGCCCCTCTGCTCTCAGGATCATGTATATCTGCCTCCTCCCTCTTATAATTTGTGTCTCTTGAAAGAACTAAATTGTTAGAGTTTTGTGAAGGTGGGAATGGCTGGCCTGTACTGTGCACATGCCACCATGCTGATGAGCCTGGGATGGCCCTCAGGCTGCGCCACCCTAGTCATGCGGTCTGTTTATTTGTCAGACCCTCTCTTCCCATGACCAAGAATGGGCACCATGTGCACAATGATCGGGGAGCTCGTGAGGCTGTGACCCTGAATGCAGCAGCACATGCTCTGCTGTTCCGGCTCACAAAGTGCACAGAGAGGCAGGTGACAGCCAGGAAGGGGCTGTGCTGACAGTTACTTCGGGCACATTAGCATAGGCTAGAGAAATGTTTCCTCTGGCTTGCCCGAGGCTTCCTCAACTTGACCCGGGAAGTGGCCTCTGGGCACACAGACAGCTTCCCTTGGGCAGCTTTTGCCTGGACCAGGACCTGGGCGGGGATGGTGCCCAGAGAGTGAGAGCTGGTGGAGGAGTGCCCCCAGGCCATGTGTTGGAGCCTCACTCAGTCACGGTAGGAATCACTGGGCAGAGAAGGGGCCAGGGAAGCTGTGGGATCCCAGAGATCTCAGCAAGTATTGCCCATCTCTTCCTCAAACGGGGCAGTTTTCAGAAAGTGAACGGGTGAGGTGGAGGACTGGGAGACCCACTGAGGGGCTGCTGATGACAGCTGGACATGAGAACGAGGGCCCACCTACGAGTCTGGAGGAGGAGGCCGGTCTGGACTTGGGTATCCGCACGGCAGGAGTCCCTCTCTTCCTGGGAGGATCCACAGTTTGCCTTTCACTTCCTCCGACATAGGTCATTAAGGACCTGCCCTTCCACTTCGCCAGTTTCTTTTATCACAGTTAAGTGTTTGCTTCAGATCTCTGTGAGGAACATCCTATTTGGGGCATGGTTCTTGCTCCTGGCTCAAGACCACCTCCATCCTTCCCATGGGTTGGATGGTCACCGGTGGCTAAGGTGTGACTTGAGTTTTTAGACATCCGACCATCTTGGCATTTTCTGGACAAAATGAGTAGTTAGACAATTCCTAATGAGTGAATGGCCCTGTCTGGTGGGGAAAGCCAAGCATGTGCAGGGAGCGGAGCAGACAGAGACAGACACAGGGAAGCCTGTGTGGGTGCCTCAGCCACCCCAGTGCCCCGCTGTGCTGCACAGTGGTGGAAGCTTCCAAAGGTGAGCTCACTGCAGCGCACACCTCCCTGGTTGCTGTGCATCCTGGCCCCTCAGCGGGACAGATGGTCTGAGTCCTTACCCACTTCAGATCCAGGGAATTCGATGTTTTGTTTTCAATTTCTTTAGGAAATTATCTGTATCGTGAGCTGTTCAGAGGAATCTCGGATGGAACCATTGTCCCTTTAAAAATCGGTTTCAAAATAAATAAATAAATACATACATACATACATACATACATACATACATACATAAATAAAAATCGGTTTCACAATTTTAACCACTTTGACTTTTAACTCTTACTTGTAGCCTTGCTTTTTTTTTTTTTTTTTCCAAATAAATGAACCCTGTGGTATTTCCTCAGGAAATGTTACATCTAAAAATAGCATTAAACATCTTTTGAACTAAAAGCATTCTATCTTTACATAAAATTCCATTGCATTGAAACATAAGGAGGAAATCAGGTATCAAGGATACTGTTTTCAGAATGACCGAATGGGTACAATTCTGTTTTTTTGATAAAGGGTGCCCTATTGGTTGTTGTTTAAATATTTTAAGAATTATCAGTACAATTAAAATGTATTTACTATGGGTGAAGTTTTCTGAGTATTAAATTACATGTGGACCAGCTCTGTCCTCGGCACAGGAGCCTCCCTCTTTCCCTGCAGACCCAGGAGTGCCCAGGGTGCGAGGACCAGGGGAGGAGAAGGCCCTGAGAACCTACACATGCTCTACAAATAATCCTAAATACAGCATTTCAGGTGCACATTTCAGAATTCGATGGGGTCGAACTTGAGCGTGTTTTGTGTGACAGCAGCAAGAACCTCACTTAAAAAGTATTATTTGGGGGATCGCTGAGTGGCTCAGAGGTTTAGTGCCCACCTTCGGCCCAGGGCGTGATCCTGGAGTCCCGGGATCGAGTCCCACATCGGGGTCCTTGCATGGAGCCTGCTTCTCCCTCTGCCTGTGTCTCTGCTTCTCTTTCTCTCTGTGTCTCTCATGAATAAATAAATAAAATCTTTTTTTAAAAAAGTATTATTTGGAGTGCCCCTCATGGGCACAGGGGTCTGCCCTACCTGATGCAGCAGGGGCACTTCCTCGGTATGCCTCTGCTGTGTGACAATGTGAAGGCCCAGGAGATGGCTCCGAGGGGAGTCCCCCACTGTGCTGAGGACTTGCCTGTACCTTCCTATGCCACAAAGACAACTCACATGCCCAGACATAAGGCAGAGCCCGAAAAGCCGACTGTTAGTCAAAGTGTCCTCAGTGCCTGTCTTCCTCGTGTCTTAAACCACCTGGTCCTCTCTTGCATTTCAGGATCTGGAATCCCTTGACACCTGTATCCAGAACACACTGTCTGCCCTTTATCCACCTTTTGAGGCCACGTCAGCCACGGTGCTCTGGCAGCTGTTCAGCGTGGCCGAGAGACTCCACGGTGGGGACGGGCTGCGCTGCCTCACTGACTTCCTCATCCCAGCCAAGAGGGCCCTACAGCACCTGCAGCAGGAAGCCTGTGTGAGTACCTGCCCTGCAGGACCCAGACCTGTATGGGACCCTCCTCTCAGGGGACAGAGCCTGTGGGATGCTTTTTCTTGCAGGAGGAAACCTGTGAGACCCTCCCCTGCAGGTAATGCCTTCCTGTGTTGACTGTAGAGAAGAAATAGGCAGGGTTTTACTGGGTCCCTGGAGAATATTGAAGCTGAGCACATGGAATACCCTCATTGGGGATGGAGACGAAGGGGAACATGACATTAAACCAGTAATTAAAGCAGACATAATTCAAGTGAGCACTTGTTTTCTCTCTGAAAAGAAGCTGTGAGATTATCCTCAGCTATTTCATCAAGTTTAATCACATGAATGGAGAGATCTAGTCCACTCCACTTTTGGGGTCCATAAGCATACCAACTTAGCAGTTTTCCTCTGGCTTCTGGCTCCTCTGCCCTAGTCCTAAGTGACGGGCGAAATAAGGTTCTGTGTTCCAGAAACAGGCTTCTCAGGCCTCCCAGGTGTGCAACCCATAACATCCAGAGGTATCCATCCTGGTTCCCCAGTAAACTTCAGCAGAGTCTTTAAACCTAGCCTAATAGATTTCTCAGGTGTTTAGTTTATTTCTGGGGATTTTTTTTTCCTGAGTGGTATTCCATTATATGGAATATACCACAGTTTGTTTACTCGTTCATGGGTTGATAGATACTTAGGTTGCTTCTAGTTTTAGAATATCATATATAAAATTGCTGTGAACATTTGCAGGCAAGAATGTGTGAGGGCTTGCTTTCTTGGGTAAAGAGCTAGAAGACCTAGAACTGTGATTGCTGGGCCACTTCCAAATTCTTCCGTGAGCGGCCGCACCATTGTGCATTCCCATCAGCTGCTTTGGAGAGCTCCAGTGGCTTGGCATCCTCACCAAAACCTCCTATTCTCAGCCTATTTCATTCTAGCCATTCAAGAACAGGTGCGTGGTGTCACATGCAATGTCATGGCATTAGTGCGCACCGCCCTAATAACTATAGATGTTAAGTGTCTTTTCCTGGACTTATTTGCCTTCCATGTGCCCTCTTTGTGATGTGTCAATTCTAACCTTTTATCCATTCTTAAAAGTTGGATTGTCGTCTTCTCTTTTTTTTTCATTAAAGTAACTCTATTTTTTAACTGTCCAGTCAGGTAATTCCAAATATATACAGTTACAAAAGCAGATTTTCGTCTGTAAGGACCAGGACTAGAGTAAGACAAGGCAAGTAAGGCACACGGCATAAAATTTAGAGGATGCACCCACTGACACATTTCTGCAATGTCTTCTTCTTGAGTTCTAAGAGTTCTTTATATATTTTGGATACAGGTTCTTTATTACATATATGGTTTGCAAATATTTTCTCCCAATCTGTGGCTTACCTTTTCATTTCAGTAATATTGGTTTAGGAAGAGTCAAAGTGTTTAATTTTGATGAACTTTCCCTATTTTTTTATTTTGTTTTCTGTGTCCTAAGGACTGTACTTTTAGGCCTAAGATCCATTTTGAGTTAATTGTTGTATATGGTGTGAGGTAAGCATCAAATTTGTTTGTCTTTGCATATGTCTATCCACCTGTTCCAGCACCATTTGTTGAAAACACCTTCTTTTCTCCACTGATTCACTCTGGCAACTTTGTTGAAAATGAATTGTCAGTACAACTGGGAATTTGTTCCTAGACTCTGTTCTGTTCCATTGATCTCTCTTTCCTCCAGTACCATGGTTCTGATTAGTGAACTTTCATAGTGAGTCCTGAAGTCAGCCGGTATAAGGCCTCCAACTTTCTTCTTTTTCAAAATTGTTTAGCTATTCTAATGTCTTTGCATATCTACATATCTACATAAAATTGAGAATCAGTTTATTTATACAAAGCATCTTAAGAGTTTTGATTAAAATTGCTTTAAAGTCATAGATCAATTTGAAAGAAAAATGTCTTGGGATATTTTTATTATAGGTTATTTTCAAGGAAATCTTAAAACTAATGACAGCCAAGTCATAGGTATGTTGCAGTGAGCTGCTGGAAAGATTCATGGCTCAATCTTAAAAAGTAAGCTCTTGAGCTGCACACCAGAGTGTGCAGTGCCAGCAGCTGCCTTAGCACACTGGGCACCCCACCAGCACCACCCTGCAGATGAGCACTGCCTTATAGTGCTCGTGGGAGCTTCTGGCATTGCAGTAAATGCACTGAGAAGACAATCTATGGAACTTAATCTTAACCATTTCCAAAGTGCTATGCCTCATATTACTTGTTCCAAAAAAGAGCTATGAAATGGATGGACATGAGTATCACTGTGTATCAAAGGAAATATTTGAAATCCTCATGTAAGGTCACAGGATGCTCGATATGATGAGTACACAGCCACATGTGTGACACCTGTATGGATGCTGTTCAAACAGTCCTTAAAGAAGGGAAGATATGTCTCATGGACTCTGAGCCTTAGGGTGTTCAAGTAGCTTGAAGCCACCAACTGAAGCCCCATGTCATATTTATAAAGCCATCCAATATGATTGTATGAAGCATTCTGAGAAGAATGCCAAGATCATCACAGGCTACTTGGTGGACCTGAAGTTCAACGATGAAGATCTACAAGATGGAAGATTGAGCTCAAAATATGGAGACAGGGGTAGCCCTGGTGGCTTAGCGGTTTAGCACTGCCTTCAGCCGGGGTGGGATCCTGGAGACCTGGGATCGAGTCCCATGTCAGGCTCCCTGCGTGGAGCCTGCCTTCTCCCTCTGCCTGTGTCTTTGCCTCTCTCTTCTCTCTCTCTCTCTGTTTCTGTCTCTGTCTCTGTCTCTCTCTCTCTCTCTATGTCTCTCATGAATAAATAAATAAAATCTTTAAAAAAATATGGAGACAGTTTGGCTAATTTTTTGATCATGTGATTGTGAATGACAGCTTGCAAGGTACATGTGCCCAGCTGTGTACAGTCAGCACGCTCAGGAGGAGCCTCAGTGGGTACTGGGACATGGGCTTCCTTGGGTATTGAGTCTTCAGGAGGCCTCCTGCTTACTGCTAGAGCTTTCATACATTCATCTGTTACAGAATTCTGCAACAACAGCAGCAATCCAGAACAGTAGTATTTGCCCTATTATACCATGTGCAACTTTAAAAGTGGTGCAGTTTATTAACTAATCTTATTTGAAAAAATATTTGCTTCATACATATGTAGTTACCTCCTTGGCTTTCAGGGAAAAATGTTTTCCTTTACCTCATATTACCAATGGTAAGAATACAATGTGAAGCCACTGAGTATGAGAACCTAACATAGATTTTGTATGGTCTTTGTACAATTCAGATAAAAGAGCTTCCCTAAATAAAATAAGTAGCATTTAATTTAAAAAGTAAGACCTACATGAACTCAGGGTCATGGGATCAAGCCCCTTTCAGGAGTCTGCTTCTCCCTCTCCCCTCTCACTGCTTGTGCTTATGCTCTCTCTCTAAATAAATCAATCTCTAAAAAAAATAAAGGATGAAAATAAATGAGTTTTTAAAGAAAAAATAAAAAGTAAGACCTATATTAATCAGTGCCTTTTATTATTCCATTGATATTGAAGTAGGGCTTTAAAAAAAAAACTACCACTGGACTACTTTGATTTATTAAATTCTTTGCATGTTTTATAGCTAGAATGACCATGGTAGAGAAATGACCAAGGGTATCCTAGGATTGATTCTTTGTATGAAGTAGTCTACAGAGAGGATATTTTCCTTTATGATTATGTACCTTTTGCACATTTAAAGGGTGTTGGTTGATAAGAAACTGAGATAAACCACAGCACAGGGAACAAAAATGCCTGTCCCCATTCTTTTTTTTTCCAAAGATTTTATTTATTTATTCATAAGAGACACAGAGAGAGGCAGAGACACAGGCAGAGGGAGAAGTAGGCTCCATGTGGGGAGGCTGATGTGGGACTTGATCCCCAGACTCCAAGATCACGCCCTGAGCCAAAGGCAGATGTTCAACTGCTGAGCCACTCAGGGGCTCCCTGCCTGTCTCCATTCAAAGGTGTGTTTTGAAAAACTATTTTGACCTAATGTTTTGTCTTCTTTCTTCTGTTAAGTTTCTTTCTCCTTTCATTTTAATCATAAGTTGTCCCCCTTTCCTACTTACAGAATTGCTTTATTTTCTGAAAAATCTATATGAATGATACTACTCTTTAATATCAATGCATATTTATAAGTACATAATTTAATAAGTACAAAGTGAAATTTAGGGATATCCTTATTATCTCATTTATATTGCTTTTTTACTGTTTAATAAAGAAAATAAAATTTGATCATCCTTATCACATAGGGGAAAATGAACTCATCTCAACAACTATGAATATAAACATATTTTCATTGATATAAATCAAGGCAGTTTTTATTTATTTACCTGCTGTTGTCAAAGCATGTGGCTTGAAGAACATCACTAATCATCATGTTAACCTAAGATTTCAACAACCACCATTCTTCCATCTCTTTGTAGATACAAGAAATGCTTAGAGTCACTCATCAGCTTATTTGTAATTTTCTTTCATCACAAGTTTGGTTCAAAAACTGTCTGGAGAGGTTAAAAGTAATCAGAAAGATATAGAAATAGAGTGTTTGCATGATGGGAGAAGCAGGGGCAGGAGATTACAATAAAGAAAATAAAATCAAATGGAAGCCGGAAGAGGGGGAACAAACAAAGGCATGAGAAGTAAAAAGCACAGCATATATAATAACAGGAGGAAAGCAAAGTTAACTGGTAGCCCAGCAAAATTTTAACCAAAGATAACTGGTATAGCTATATTCAGAACAAGCTAAATATAGCAAAAGGGAAAATGCATCCTCAAGGCTAAGGTGGATCATTGAGTAATAATGCTGGTAACAACTAGGACTACATAACAATCTGTAAACACCTAACAACATAACCTGAAATGTTTGGAACACAATCTGAGGGAATTACAAGGGGTAAACGTAATCATAGTGGGAGATCTCACCTCTTCCAGAGCAAACAGATAAGCAGACCACACATTACATGTCTGAATTCCTGATTTTTCTCTTCTACCCAGGGGCATGCATAGAATACTGAAGCCACTAATCTTAGAATACACATCCTTCCCAAGCACACATGGAATATTTTCCAAATTTTGATAAAATTCTGATCAAATTTTATCATTAGAGTGTATACATTTATTTCAAGAGTGTATACAACTTAGAAAATATTAGAGAACATACAATGTTCTTTAGTGTACTTGTACATTTACCAGAATTGACCATTAGTCATAAGGTGGCAATAAATACAGAGAATTGACATATAAAGACTGCAATACAATAAATACAAATCAATAACAACAACACCACCCTTACATTTGGAAAATTGTATGTGTACTCCTAAATAGACAAAGGGTCAGAGAATAACAAAGGAAATTGGCCAATGAACAGGTCAGCCCTATTTCTGGCTAGGGTGTAAAGTGTGTGAGAGAAGCCTGGCCAAATAACCAGAAAACCCCACATAAATGAAAACAATTATATTTTCCTTTAAGGCCGTCCAACAGCTGTGGGTACACAAAGATCTAGGAACTAAATTATGAGGAGACAATGACTTCTTAAGTGAGTGAGGACACCTGGGGTCAGTTGCCGAGGCCACAGGGAGGGCGGACAGAAAAGCAACCTGACGGGGAAGGACCATCTGTGCTCAGATGAGAAGTCGAAAGAAGAAACCTCAGGGCTGGTCTTACATTTAGGTCCTTAATCCATTTTGAGGTTTTTTTTATGTGTATGGTGAACAAAAGTGATCCAGTTTTCTATTCTGTTCCATTGAACAGAATATGTGTCTGTTTTTGTGCCAGTCCCATGCTGTTTTGATTATTACAACTTTGTAATATCACCTGAAATCTGGAATTACATTACCTGCAGTTTTGTTTTTCTTTTTCAAGATTGCTTTGATATTCAGGGTCTTTCGTGATTCCATACAAATTTTAGGGTTGTTTGTTCTAGTTCTGTGAAAAATGCTGAGGGTATTTTGATAGGGATTGCATTGACTGTGTAGATTGCTTTGGGTAGTATGCACATTTTACAATATATGTTCTTCCAAACCATGAACATAGAATATCATTCCATTTCTTTGTGTCCTTTAATCAGTATTTTATAGTTTTCAGAGTATAGGTCTTTAATCTCTTTGGTTAAGTCTATTCCTAGATATTTTATTATTTTTGGTTCAATTGTAAATGGGGTTGTTTTCTTAATTTCACTTTCTGCTACTTCATTATTAATGCATATAAATGCAACAGATTTCTGTACATTGATTTCATATCCTGCAACTTACTGAATTTATTTATCACTTCTAGTTGTTTTGGTGGAGTCTTTAGGGTTTTCTATATATAGTGTCATATTGTCTGCAAATAGTGGAAGTTTTACTACTTCCTCATGGATTTGAATGCCTTTTATTAGTTTTTGTAGTCTGACTACCGTGGCTAGGATGTCCAGTACTATGTTGAATAAAAGTGGTGAGAGTGGGCATCCCTATCGTGTTCCTGACCGTAGGGGTAAAGCTCTCAATTTGTCACCATTGATGTTAGCTGTGGGGTTTTTATATATGGTCTTTATTATGTTGAGCTATGTTCCCTCTAAACCTACTTTGTTAATAGTTTTTTTTTTATCATAAAGATGTTTTTCTTTGTCAAATATCTTCTCAGCATCTACTGAAATGATCATATGGTTCTTTTTTTAAATATTTTATTTTATTTTTTTAAAAGATTTTTATTTATTTATTTGTGAGAGAGAGAGGGAGAGAGGCAGAGACACAGGCGGAGGGAGAAGCAGGCTCCATGCAGGGAGCCCGACGTGGGACTTGATCCCGGGTCTCCAGGACCATGCCCTTGGCTGAAGGCGGCACTAAACCGCTGAGCCACCCGGGCTGCCCTGATCATATGGTTCTTATCCTTTATCTTACTGATATGATATATCATATTGATTTATTTGCAAATATTGAACCACCCTTACAACCCAGGAATAGATCCCACTAGATCATGGTGAAAGATTTTTTTTTAATGGATTGTCGTATTCAGTTTGCTAGTATTTTGTTGAGGATTTTTGCATCTATGTTCATCAAAGATACTGGTCTGTCGTTCTCTTTTTTGTTGTTGTGCCTTTATCTGGTTTTGGAATCAGGGTAATACAAGCCTCATAGAATGAATTTGGAAATTTTCTCTCTTCTAATTTTGGGACTAATTGGAGAAGAGTAGATATTAACTCTTCTTTAAACATTTGGTAGAATTTGCCTGTGAAGTTATCTGATCCCAACCCTAAATGTGAGACCTGAAACCATAAAAATCCTAGAAGACAGCTCAGGCAGTAATCTCTCTGACATCATCTATAGCAACATTTTTCTAGATATGTCTCCTGAGGCAAGAGAAATAAAGGCAAAAATAAACTATTGAAATCACATCAAAATAAAAAGCATCTGCACAGCAAAGGAAACAATAAACAAAACTAAAAGACAACCTACTGAATGGGAGAAGATATTTAGAAATTACATATCCAACAAACGTTTAATATTCAATATAAATATATAGAACTTATATAACTCAACACCCCCAAAACTCAAATAATCCAATTAAAAATGGCAGAATTCATAAACAGACATTTCTCAGAAGAAGACATCCAGATGGCCAACAGACACATGAGAAGATACTCAGCATCAGTCATCATCAAGGAAATGCAAATCAAAACCACAATGAAGATATCACCTCACACCTGTCAGAATGGCTAAAATCAACAAAACAAAGACATGTGTTGGCAAGGATGTGGAAAAAGGAGAACTCTTTGCACTGTGGTGAGAATGCAGACTGGCAGAGCCACTGTGGAAAACAGTATAGAGGTTCCTCAAAAACTTAAAAATGGAACTACTCTATGTTCTAGTAATCACACTACCCAGTGTTTATCAAAAAAATATGAAAACATTAATTCAGAGGCATAGTGCTCCCCTATATTTCTTGCAGCATTATTTACAATAGCCAAACTATGGAAGTAGCCCAAGTGTCTGTTGATAGATGAATGGATAAAGAAGATGTGGGATACACACACACACACACACACACACACACACACACACACATACACACTGGAATATTACTCAACCATTAAAAGAATGAAATCTTGCCATTTGCAATAACCTAGATGGAGCTAGAGAGTATTATGCTAAGCAAAGTAAGTCAGAGAAAGACAAATACCATATGATCTCACACATATGTGGAATTTAAGAAGCAAAACAAATGAGCAAAGGAAAAAAAAAGACCCATCTAGAAACCGATTCTTAACTAGAGAACATACTGATGGTCACCAGAGGGGAGGTGGGTTGGAGATGGGTGAGATAGGTGATGGGGATGAATGAAGGCAGTTGTGATGAGCACTGGGTGTTGTATATACTAAATTGTACACCTGAAAATAATATTATACTGTATGTTAACTGGAATTAAAATAAAATTTTAAAAAATATGACAACAAAAGCATAAAACGTGGAAGGGAGTAAGTTGAATTATACTACTATAAGTTCTCACATTGTGTTTAAGTGACAAAATGTCACTTGAATAGTAGACCATGATGAGTTAGAGATGTATGTTGTGATCTTGACAGCATCTACTGAACACAACACAAGGATGTGTAGCTAAATAATCAGTAGAGGAGATAAATGAGATCTAAATAATCAGTAGAGGAGATAAATGAGATCCAAAACACAGAAGAGGGAATAAAAGAAAGAGCAAAACACAGAAGAGGGAATAAAAGAAAAAGTGACTATCCTCTAGTGTCATAAATGGGCAATAGGCAAACAGATTTCATGCAAAGATGACAGATTTAATCTATCCATATTTGTAATTATGGTAAAGGTAGTTAAGTGAAATAAAAATTCCAACTAAAAGGCAGATATTGTCAGACTGGGAAAGCGGCAAGACCCCCTAACTGCTGGTTATAAGGAATACCCTTTATTTTTTTTAATAATAAATTTATTTTTTATTGGTGTTCAATTTGCCAACATACAGAATAACACCCAGTGCTCATCCCGTCAAGTGCCCCCCGCCAGCGCCCACCACCCACTCACCCCCACCCCCCGCCCTCCTCCCCTTCCACCACCCCTAGTTCGTTTCTCAGAGTTAGGAGTCTTTATGTTCTGTCCCCCTTTCTGATATTTCCTACCCATTTCTTCTCCCTTCCCTTCTATTCCCTTAGACATGCAAAAGGTGAAAGGAAAAGAACAAGATATTCCAGTACATATGAGGAAGTTTGGTGGTGATCTTACTGCCAGGTGAGGCAGACCTCCGACCATGAGAGCCACCAGACACGCATGGGGACAGACAGGGTAATAAAAGGCTCCATGTGGGGATCCCTGGGTGGCGCAGCGGTTTGGCGCCTGCCTTTGGCCCAGGGCGCGATCCTGGAGACCCGGGATCGAATCCCACGTCGGGCTCCCGGTGCATGGAGCCTGCTTCTCCCTCTGCCTGTGTCTCTGCCTTTCTCTCTTTCTCTCTCTGTGACTATCATAAATTTAAAAAAAAAAAAAAAAAAAAAAAAAAAAAAGGCTCCATGTGTCAACAGGTCATAACAGAACTTCCAAGTACATTAAGCCAAACAAATGACACTAAATGGAGATTTTCAGGCTCTTCTGTCAGCAATTGATAAACCAATTAGTAAAAAATTTCACTAAGGATACGAAAGATCTGAACAACACCTGACCTATTTGACGTTTACAGAACATTACATCCAACAAATGCAGAATACACATCCTTTCCAAGTGCACACAAAATGCTGTTCAAGGTGAACAATATGCTGTGTAGGTCATTTAAAATAAAGTTTTAAAATTTCAAAAAGCAGAAGTATAGTAATTTTTTTTCTAGCCACAACATTATCATCAGAATACCAACAACTAACTAGGAACTCCTAAAATATTTGGAAATTCAGTAACACATTCCTGAAGAACCTGGGACTAAACAGTAATGAAAACACAACAAGTAGAGGGATCCCTGGGTGGCGCAGCGGTTTGGCGCCTGCCTTTGGCCCGGGGCGCGATCCTGGAGACTCGGGATCGAATCCCACGTCGGGCTCCCGGTGCATGGAGCCTGCTTCTCCCTCTGCCTGTGTCTCTGCCTCTCTCTCTCTCTCTGTGTGACTATCATGAATAAATGAATAAAATCTTAAAAAAAAAAAAAAAAAGAAAACACAACAAGTAGAAATGTTTACACACAGCTGAAGCAATCCTTAATGTATAATACAGTTTAAAGTGATACATAGCTTTGGGGAGGAAAGTCTAGCGTTAATTATCTAAATTTCCACCTTAAGTTAGGAAAAGAACTAATTAAATCCAGTTTTACTGAAACCTAAATGGATTAGTTATGCGTGCAGAAATAAAAGAGGGCAGCTTCCTCTGTAAAAAGAAGAATCCTTGGGGGGTGGGGGTGAGTGGGTGACGGGCACTGAGGGGGACACTTGACGGGATGAGCACTGGGTGTTATTCTGTATGTTGGTAAATTGAACACCAATAAAAATTATTTCATTAAAAAAAAAAAGAAGAATGCTCAACAGAGACTCACTAATGTCACTTATGAAAAAGTGCTGTCCTGTTAGATATGAGCAAGACAAATGATAGACTGGGATAGTTGAGGGAAAATCCACAAGAATCCTACATGCATATTCTTTCCCTCCTGTCTTGATGTTCTTGCTCCCCTGCAGAACTGCTGGGAGACACATTGGCATGGCTGTGGCCAAGCCAGGGGAGAAAGGCCAACCCCTGGGTCAACGAAGACGTACTCATCTGAGCCCTGTGAAGACACCAACACACACACACCTAATCAGGGAGCTGAATGTCAAGAACTATCCTCTAGTGTCATAAAGGGGCAACAAGGCAGAGCAGCAGAAGGAAGCAAACCTCCAAGGGGTCCCTTCCCCACCAAGGTACTAGCACAGAAGTGTACATTTTTGTATTTAAAGCAAAGATAAAGTGGTTTGGGTGTGTATGGTCATTCTTTCATAGTGATGACCTGCTTTAACACCCAGAGCTGGAGGGACCTTAGAACAGTGCAGTCAGCACGGGAAATCGCAGGGAGAGGGGGTGGGTCTCAGAAATGTGGAGAGCAGCCACCCCGCATTCTTCAGCCACTCAGTCTATGAGTTAGGGTTGAACACAGAGTGGAGGGGACCAACTTCTCAGGCTTGAGCAGAGAAAGCCGTCACAAGAAGCAAATCGAAAGACCGATGGCAGAAACATCTAGAAAATCTGTGCTTCAGAAGCATCAGAAGCAGAATTAAAAGCCAAACAAAAGCTGTTTCTTAGGATCATGTTTGCAGAGAACTCACAGACATAAGTAAAACACTAAGTCCAATATAAACATTGGCACAGCCTTGAAGAGAAAATGTGCAGAAGAGGCACCACTATCCCTAGAAGACTGGGAAAGGCTGGGCTTTTGGTGGTCAGAGAGGCGCAAAGTAAGTGACAAGACACAAGCTTTTATTCATTAACGAACAGGAAAGTGTAAAGATTAATACCCAGAGCAGGGAGATAATGAGGCTGACACGTCTCCTATTTGTGGAAATTGGGATGACCTCTTGGGAAAGCAGTGGTTTACTATGAATGGAGACTCTTTATAGCGTCATGCGGTTTTAATCAGAAATCTTAAACCACAGCATATGACCTAAAATACAGGACCAGAGATGCCTGGCTGGCTCAGTCAATAGAGCATGGGGCTCCTGATCTCAGGTCATGAGTTCAAACCCCCATCTTGGTTGGGTGTGGAGTCTACTTATAAATAAAAAAATAACATGATTAATTAATTAAAGTAAAATACAGAGCTAGAATTATTCCTAAGAGTATGTATTGCAATAATATGTATAACAGTAAAAAATGGAAATAAATATTAGGGCAATGGTTAAATTAGTAATGTATAAATATGATAGATTATTATATGCAGATTAAAATTGTTTTAAGAGGGGGATCCCTGGGTGGCTCAGCAGTTTAGCACTTGCCTTCGGCCCAGGGCACGATCCTGGAGTCCCGGAATCAAGTCCCGCGTCGGGCTCCTGCATGGAGCCTGCTTCTCTCTCCTCCTGTGTCTCTGCCTCTCTCTCTCTCTCTGTCTATCATGAATAAATAAATAAATCTTTTAAAAATTGTTTTAAGAGAAGTATTTTAAAAATACTGAGGAAATTATTATGAGATAATATTAGGCCAAAAAGTGGTATAAGTTTGTCTCATACCAGTTGCTTGACAGGCACTTTTAAAACCATCACAAGAAGACATACAGTGATGTTAGTGTGCTTGTGCTATGGTAGGCCTGGGAGTATGGAAAAGGAGTGACTCTGCTTTTCCTACATTAACTCTAAAAATATCCCCTACTTACTAAAATCAGAAATGAAACCTTAAAAACTGAGAGGGAAAAGAAAATGGATGGTCCAGTCTATGGCGGCTTTCACAGTGCTAGGGTTCCTGAGGTTCAATGCCTAACCTCAGCTGAAATAAATATTAACAAGGCCTAGGTGCTGGGGTGCACATAACAGCCAAACTGCATACAGAACTGGGGCTGAGGGTACCCTGAAGACCATCAAGTGGCCTGACCACTGCACATTCACCATTCAGGAAGCTGGTTGATCTGCAAATACGTTCAGCTGTCCCTGGTGCCTGGCGGTAGGTTGCTGGGTGGACACCCTGGGGTCAGCCCCAGGACCAGGGGTGTAGGACCTTGACAGTGAACAGTGAGGTGGGGTTCCATGGACACATGGTGGGGATGTGCATGGCAGCCGGCTGCAGGTTTTGTTGCCTAACAAGGATGGACAGGTATTTACATGGCCTTGTGCAGGGTGTCAGAGCCCAAAGACGGAGAGAAGGGCCCCCATGGTGACAGTGGTCCAAGAAGAGCAGACACGGAAGCTTATCCCTCTGTGCCTAGTCAGGCCCAGGAAGGCTGTCTGTCCCCTTGCCCAGGACAAGTGGACAAGTTCTCCCTCTGACTTTTCCAAAGGACCATAAAATTTTGTCTTGTTTTCAGTTTTCCAAGTAGGGGAGTGAAGCTGAGCTTTTCGGAGTATTACAATACTGCTGTGATACATCTATTATGATTGAAAGCCTGCTGCTGATCTTGAGAAATTCAGGTTCCTGGACTGCTGTGTGGAAGCCCACGTAAGGAAGGGCACTGCACTTGTTTCTGGCAGCTCAACTGCAGCTCCTAAACAGTGAAGCCCGCCAACCTCTTCTTGAATAAACAAAACTTTGGCTCTGTCACTTCTTCCTTGAAACACTATAAATGTCTTGAGCACACTATTTAGGGAAGATGTTGAAATGAGATAAAGAATTACTCCTTGCAGGGGCGACCAAGTGGCTCAGTCAGTTAAATGTGTGACATTTCAGCTCAGGTCATGATCTCAGGGTCATGAGATAGAGCTCCTGCGTCAGCTCCACACTCAGCGTGGAAACTGCTGGAGATTCTCTCTCTCTCTCTCTCTCTCCACCCCCCCTCCTGCTCATGCATGTACACTCTATAAATAAATAAATAAATAAATAAATAAATAAATAAATAAATATCTTTAAAAAAATATAGGGTACCTAGGTGGCTCGGTTGGTTAAGCTTTGGTTTCAGCTCAGGTTGTGATCTCAAGGTCAGAAGGTCAGTCTGTGCTCAGCGGAGTCTGCTTGTCCTTGTACCTCCCTGTGTGTACTCACACTCTCATGAACAAAATCTTTTAAAAATTTCACAGTAGCTTCCAAAGGAATAAAATATCTAGGTATAAATTTAAACAAAGAAGTGAACGGCTTGCATACTGAAAACTACAAAACATTGCTGAAAGAAAGAAAAGAAGAACTAAGACCTGGAAAGACACTTGTGTTCATGGACTGGAAGATGTAATACTGTTAAGAAGGCAGTACTATCTAAAGTGATCTGAAGATTCAATGCAATCTCTATCAAAATCACAGCAATGTTTTTTGCAGAAAGAAAAACCTATCCTAAAATTCCTATGGAATCTCAAGAGAGTCCAAGTAGCCAAAAGAATCTTGAAGAACAAAGTTGGAAGACTCACATTTCCTGATTTCAAAACTCATTACAAAGCTATAGTAATGAAAACATTGTGGCACTGCCATAGGATAAACATATAGGCCAATGAAATGGAATAGAGAGCCCAGAAATAAACCCTTACATATATGGCCAAATGATGTCTGACAGGAGTGCCAAGACCATTCAGTGGGTATGGATCATCATTTCAACAAATGGTGGTGGAAAACTCCACATGCAAAGGAATGAGGTTGGATCTTACCTCACACCATACACAAAAATTCACTCAAAATGGATCAAAGACCTATGAGAAAGCACTAAAACTATAAAACTCTTAGAAGAAAACATAAGAAAAGCTTCATGACATTGGATTTGGCAGTGATTTCTTAGAAATGACTCAAAAGCACAGGCAGCAAAAATAACAAGAGTAAGTTGGATTTCATCAGAATTTAAAACTATGTTCTTAAAAGGCACCATCAACAGGTAAAAAGAACCCTCTGTCAATGGACAGAGATTCTGCTCAGACCTGGTCGGGGGTGGGATGGGGGGAACTAGAGGAGAGCTGTGGTCATCGGGTCTTTGAAAGGGAAATGGCACGAAGAGGGTGAGCCCCGGGATGAATGAAAGTAGACGATGGGACAGTGCATGCTGGGTGGATTAATCAAGGCTCTTTGGGCTGTAAGATGAATTTGCCTTGTGTCACTGGGAAGCCTAGAGGAGAAGAGCTTCAGACCCACCCCCAATAGGGGCTCAAACGTGTCCCTGGGGCTCTGTGTCTCCCCCTTGCTCTACTTGGCTCCACTGTGCAGACAGGCTGGGTGAAGGTGCAAATCCTCCCAATACATAAAGCCAGTGGAGAGAGGATTTCCTGTCTTCAACATCTTTATACAAGCCCAGGAAAGACCCTGATTGGGTGCCTCCATCCATTCAATCTGCTACAACAAAAACACCATACATTGGGTAGCTTATAAACATAGGAAGTTATTTCTCATTCTCCTGGAACCTGAGGAGTCCAGGGTCAAGGTGTCAGCAGGTTTTTTGTCCAGGACCAGCATCCTGGTTCAGAGATGACCAGCTGCTTTTGTTGTTATGGGCAAATTTCACATAATATGCATTTCCCTAATGATTGGTGAAGTTGAACATCTTTTCATTTGCTTACTGGCCATTTGTATATCTGTGAGGAAGGCCATGGAAAAGATACAATGACCCATTGACCTGTGAGCTGGATCCAGGCTCTTGGAAGCTCCTCACCCCTGTCCCCCATCCTTGGACATGGGTTCTGCTTGCCCTTCCCACTCCCAAGGACACAGCCTTGGGACACGGTATTGAAACTGCTGAATGGTATATGTGACTGAGCCTAGTTGAGGCCTTCAGGTAAACTTTCACAATTTCCAACTCAGATGTATGAAAACATTAAGTATTTTCTAGACCTTAGCTCTGAAGGAAACTAACATAAAATCTATGTGAAAGGCAACCTTCTGTAAGACCTCAAACTCTTAAGTTTCAAGGCAAGAAAATATACCACAAAAAAGTCAAGAAATTCAACTTGTATAAAATTTAAGCTTCCATAGAAAGGAAAGGAACATAACTAAGCTATACAGCAAGGAAACGAGGTCACATATAAGCAGCTGGTGGAAACAAAACACAGACAAACATTTGCTAATGGTGATCAAAAAAAAAAAAAAAGATTGTCAGATTTTTTAAAGACCTCACAGCCCTAAGAAGGCAGAAACAAGGCCACCATTCATAAAAAGAATAAAAATAGAGAAATTGTACAGAAAAGAGACAAATGTCAAAAAGGGGGTTGGCTTGGCTATCACAGAAGCGTGACATAGAACAACACTCTTCCACAGTTTATGTGTTAGCTTAGAAAAACATTCCCCTAGTGTAAAGCTTCTGGCTACTGAATCCTGGCCGAACTGTCACAGCGATGCATCGCTGCTGACATGCCCTCTGAGGCAGATCAGTCGTATTGCCAGGAATCAGGAAAGACAGTCTATGACCTTTTATCCTTAACCCTAATCCCTGAATGTTTCCTTAAACAATAATTTAAAGGAGAAATTTACTGTGTGTGATAGAAACAGACAGAAGCACTATAGATTCTGACCACAGGGGACAGGCAGGTCACCCCCGGACAGCAGCCAGGAGAGAGGAATAGGAAAGTGCCGACCCAACACCCAAGCTGTGTGGACATCGTTACTGCGGGTTCGAGAAGTTGCATCTTGCAGGGCTCAGGGAAGGAAAAGCCCCCAATCTACAAATGTATCAGAAGGAGGTTCTTTCTTTTTTCATTTCCTCTGTCATTATAATAACATTTGTGCCATAAGTCATTGCTGGAGTGGGGAGAAGCAATGTGTGTGGTAACTGAAGCGCGACGGTAGGACGTGGTTCCGTATGAGGACCTGCAGCTGGGGCTTCGGAGGTGTCGGGGGCCCAGCACTTGTTCCCCAAACTGCTAGATACTCTGGAGCCTGTGGCCGACACTGCCTGTGTGGTAGCTGTCCTGTGGTCTAACCCAGGTTCTTCTCAAAGATGCGGGGGCAGCTCACCCACATGATCACAGCCGAGTTACAAACTTCAAATAAGCAGAAGGACCCCATGACATTGGGTGGGAGCCTGCAGCCGGCATCGTGCGTGTGCTGGCGGGTCCCAGCGTCCCCTTGGGGGACGGCCTGTGGGCACCTGGTGAAGCCGGAAGTGCCATGGAGCTTCGACTGAGGGCTGGCGTGCAAGTGCAAGGTGGGACAGCCCCCGGGAGACGTGCCGCCCGAGCTGGGACTGTCTGGGCAGCCCCCGCGTGGCTTCCTCCGCCCTGTCCCGTCGCTAGCGCCCAGCACCCCGCACTTTCCCCAAGGAGCTGCCGCAGACATCTAACCCTCTTCCCTCCCTCTCTCGTCCCAGGCCAGGTACACAGGCCTCATCTTCGTGCACGAAGGCTGGCCGCTATGCGTCCACGAGAAGGTGGTGGTACAGCTGGCGTCCCTGCGCGGAGTCAGGCTCAGGCCCGGCGACTTCTACCTGCAGGTCACGTCGGTGGGGAAGCAGTCGGCCAGACTGGTTTTAAAATGTCTCTCCCAGCTTGGACGTGGCTCAGAAGAGGTCGCTGTCCCTGAGGCCATGTACAGCTGCGTCTTCACAGGGCAGTTCCTGGAATGGCTGAACGGGGAGCGGAACAGCGTCCCCTTGCAGAACTGCTTACTGACCTCAGGCTCTGCCGTCTTCCGCACCCCGTGGAGCAGTGTCACAGACCCCGTCTTTGTACCCACATTCACAACGGTCCTGCCCCACTGCCCCTATCCCAGGCCTGAGCAGTCATCGCTCAGAAGAGCCTCCAAAGCTCTGACTCCGGCAGCAGCTGTGGCCAACAACCGTCCCCGGGAGACCACCCCTCCCAGCCACACCCCGCCCCTGTCCCACTGCCGCAGGCATCCAGGGGGTGGCCAGCCCAGTCACCAACCTGCCCCAGGCGGCACTGGCTGGGGAAGCCCTAGGAGCACGTTTAGGAGCTCTGACGGAGGCCATGTCAGGGTGGGGCCCTCAGAGCCGGTCCCATGGGAAGGACCAAGAGGGATCCTGGACCCCACAAACAAAAGGGACGGCCCCCAGGCCCTCACTGTCTGTGAGGACACGGGCAGCCCAAGCTCCAGAAGGCAGTTGCCCAGGGACCCGGCCAGCACGGAGGTCAGACGTGGGTTCAGGAAGTCCTACATGGAGGCCCTGCGGAACCCCATGCCCCTGGGCTCCAGTTCTGAAGAGTCCCTTGGGGATGAGGCCTGCAGCACCCAGACCACGGGGTCCAGGGTAGTGTCCGGCCCAGCCCAGAAGGCAACGCCCAGTCCCTGGGGAGACTCCGTGGAGCTCCCAAGTCAGGAAAGACGTTCAGGAACCACAAGAAGCACCCTTCCCAGGAGGTCTCGGTCCTGGGACAGGTCCGTCAGGAGCTCACGAGGTGCCACTCGGCAGGCCTCCCGCCACTCAGTCAGCGCCAGGCTGGGAGGTCTCCTAGGAGGACGAGTTGAGGGCACCAGCAGTGCAGGCTCCAGCTGTCCGCCTTGCAGCACAGCCGAGAGTCCAGGTAACGCCCACCCCTGCCCCTTCCTGCCTCTTCCCCATCCTTCCCCTCAGTCTGTCTTCCTCGCTGCACTGTACCTTTCATCTGGTCGGTTGACCCAGGAGAAGCCTGTGTCCACATCCACATGGACAGGGCAGCTTGTCCCCTCCTGCTGACCATCCACAGCTGTGGAAATAATGTTCACATGTGCTCTATTCTTGCGGCTGCCACAACCAAGTACTGCAGATGGGGTGGGTTAGGACATTTACCTGTTGGTTCTGGGCTGGAAGTATGATAGCAAGGCATTGGCAGGGCTGTGCTCCCTTCAGAGGCCCTAGGGGAGGGTCCTTCCAATTGCAGGGCTCTCCCCACCCGCATCCAAACATCTTCTCCCCATATCTCTCTGTACCTCAACCCTTCCCCTCCTTTCTCTTACAAGGACAGCAGTCTTTGAATTCAGGGCCCATCACACACAGTTCATCATTCACATCTGCAAAGGCCCTTCCGAGTAAGGCGATGCTCACAGGTTCTGGGAGGAGACACATCCTTTTGGGGTCAGCACTCACAGCCCATGTAGTAGTCATACTCCTTTCCTGTGTATAAGTTAGATGCTATGTTCATGATCAATGACACTGGCTCCTGAGTCACACACCTCAAAGGCCTACAGAACGTGCTCAGCTGTCCCCGAACTATGAGATTCTCCCTATGTTGCTCTCAATGGACAACATGACTTGCAAGGAGAGTTTGCAGGGCATCAAGAATGAAAAGGAAGGAATGACAACCTACTCCTTAGGTCCAATATTCTCCTTGTTTGAATAAAGAAATGTTCTGTGATGAAGAAAAGCAGTGACTTTGGAGGAAGTAAAGAACAGGAGCCTTCGGAAGGAAGGGTTACCCCAGGCATCTGGGTGCAGAGAACAAGCCGTGGCTTCTTTGCAGAGGCACACCTGGCCCACCCACCGGCCCACTGATGGACTCGCTCACACTCCTGGATGGGCCTGCTGCTTGCAAAATGAGGGTGTCTGCTCCTGTCTGAAATTCTAATGGGATTTATACAGCATGGTGCACACGTGGATAGTCCTGCATAAAGTTTCCCGATAAAATTATTGGCTTAAGGTCAGCACTTTGTTAAGAACACTGTACTGGCCCCTGTAATTCAGTTAAAATTAAAACAAAGCAATAACTCCCTGAACATTGTTTCCAGGACCTAAACTTTCCTGTTTGTATTGGGCAGAAAACACGGTCCCATGCACCCTGGATAATGCAGTGAAAACTCATGTCTGCAGCTCGTCTTGGCGAGGAGATGGCCTGTGTCTTCCAGCAAAACTCACTCTGAAGTGTAACCAAGTCCATGTCTCTCCGCAGAGAAATGCCAGCTGCACAGATGCCGTCTGTGCACACTTGGGTGGTGGCAGCACGGGACACAGACATTTGACCACAACCAGGACACCTGGAGGCAGTGGGTTTCGTTCATATAAACCAGGTTTGGCAGCTCTGTGCATGTCGATCTCACCATCAGAGACTCAGTGTTCTCCATTAGTCGTTCCATCGGGGCCCCGGTGGACTTTGCTGCCTCAGCTCCAGAGACTATACGTGAGTTAGCACTGTGGGCTGGTGCGGAGAAAAGTCTCGTCAACCCTCTCTGAAGTTGGGAGTTCCCTTCCTGAGAGTGCTCTTCCCTGTTCCCTCCTGCTGACTGTCCAGAGCCGTGGAAGAAGGAGGATCCTGTGGAGAAGAGGGTCGTGCTTACACCCACAAGAAGTTGGATGGGGCCCCAGAGGTCTGAGCAGAAGGGCCTCAATGACTGTTCACCCAGTGAGTGGCCAGTGGCTTGGTGATACTGGCATTCCCCTCTATCCTTGCTGCCTGGACACACACAGGCTCCTGGAGTGCAGTTTGTGCTGTGGCCCTAGGCCTCATGTCTTCATCAACACAGGAAAATGCCTCAGCTGGGATCCTGCTGAAACCTAAGTAGAAAAGTAACAATTAGTGTACTTGCTCTTCCACAGCACAGACATTGTTTCTCTGTTCCAGCTGCTGCTCCTCTGGTCCAGCTTCTCCTCATCTGTTCCAGCTATTCCTCCTGTTCCAGCTGCTGCTTCTGTTACATCTGGTTCTCTGTTCCAGCTACTCCTCGATATGCTTCTCTGTTCCAGCTTCTCTTCCTCTGTTTCAGCTACTCCTCCTCTGTTCCAGATACTCCTCCTCTGTTCTAGCTACTCCCCCTCTGTTCCATCTGCTGCTCCTCTGTTCTAGCTACTCTTCCTGTTCCAGCTGTTAGCAGCTTCTCTGTTCCAGCTGCTGCTTTTCTGTTCTACCTTGTTTTCCTCTGTTCCCATTTGCTCCAGGTCCTGAGACTTTGCTTTGTCTCTTATTTAAATATAAAATCAACCTAATTTCAAAACAGTAAATATAGCACTTCAGTTTATGTCAAGATATCATATTCAGTCAACCAGTAGCAACAGACCAACTGTTTCTTGATTAGCCGCGTGAGCGTACTGCTTTTATTCCTGGCCATTTTAATACTGTAGCCCCCAGGACTTTGGGCCTCTCCTTTCATTGCTCCACAGTCTGCAAGCTGAATTTAGGAAAAGCTTACATGAATGACCTCAACTAGGAAGACGTCTAATAAGAATAGTGCACATGCACAGGTTATCTGCTCCCCCATCCATGTGAAAAAGCTTGGGGTCAGGGTAGAATTAACACATTAGAATATGTGGGAACCCAAAGATTTTACCAATGATGGTGATACATTCTAGAAAATATGGGAACATACATGAAAAATTCACTCTCAAGGATAGCGTACAGTTGTAACCAATCAGCTAGTGGTGGGACAGACAAAAGATGGTCCAGCACACAGTGGGATGAGACCCAGGGGAGGAAGGACTCTCTGACCCAGGAAACGTCAGGGATGAACCTCAAAAGCAGTTGTGCTGTGTGAAAGTGGTTAGACACAGGAGACCCCATAATGACCCCATAATGTCTACTTGTATGAATGGTCCAGGACAGAAAGTACATGGGTGGTTGCCAGGGGTAGGAGTACGGATTCACAGTAAACGGGCATGAGATATCTTTCTGGAAGGATGGAAATGTTCTAAAACTGACCTATGGTGATGGTTGCAGCACTTGGTAAAGTTGCTAAAAGCCTCTTAATTATACACTTAAAATGAGTTTTATTATGCATAAAATATACCTAATAAAGTTGGGCTTTTTAAATTATTTTTTAAAGTAGGCTTCCACAAAGTGTGGAGCCCAGCTTAGGGCTTGAACTCATGACCTTGAGATCAAGACCTGAACTAAGATCAAGAGTCAGATGCTTAGCTGACTGAGCCAGCCGGGTGCCTCAAACTTTCATACAAATATATAAAGAGTGCTGTGGGCTTCTCCAGTCCAGCTAGAATGAGAAAGCTGTTAACAGAGTTATAAGACATTAGCCCTGAAAGAAGTTTGGGAAGAGGCCAAGGGACAGGAAACCTAAGCCCAGATTGGTTTAGGGTGCCCCTCAGGGTCTTAGGTTCCAACTAGCTCTGGCCAAGATCATCCCTTCCCTCCCTGGGGTGACACAGGGGAGCATGGTCCCCCCCTTTGTGGGGTGATCCAGGAGAGCCCGGTCCCTCCTCCCTGGGGTGACGCAGGAGGGGGAGGCACCCCAGCTACGATGCCGCCTGCCGTCAGGGTGCTCCCACCCCTTGTGGAAATATTTTTGTGACACTCTTTGGGAAATCTGTGTGAGAGAATAAATTAGGATGACGTTATTCAGTATAAAAGTCTCATCCCCGAAGTGTGTTTAAGTAGTGAGCACTCTTGCTGCAACTGTAATGTTCCAATTTTATGTTTATTCATGCCCTACTGCTCAGGAACACACCTGTCCTGTAAGGTGTGCCACGCTGCTGTTCGCCACCAGAAATGAGACAAGTTTTCATGGGACCCCATATTTTGACACGATATTCTGCTTGTGTTTATGGCAAGCTGAGTAGCTGCCTTCAAACCAGAGAAACCCTTCATCTTTGACCAGGGGTCTTTCTGTCATCCAGCTAGGGTTGACGCAGACAGCAGCACCTTCCTCAAGCGTGATCCCAGCCAGGTTTCAGATGTGCTTGTGGATCCTGTGTGCCGCGAAGGAGGAGGACAGCTGCCTAGTACAGGAGCCGTGCCCAGCCAGGTTCCCAGGCAGCTGCTGGAAGTCAGCCAGGATCTCCTGCAGTCCGGGGTCATCACTCTCCCAGGTGAGCATGGCTGTGTTACTCAGTGCAGGTACAGCAAAACACCAGGCACTGGACACCTCCAGGGTGTCAGCAGACATGTATCTGGGCAGACATGTATCTGTGTTCTGGAAGCTGTTATCCCAGACCAAGGCACCTGCACAGTCGGGTTTCCTTGGGGGCCCCTTCCTCGTTCATAGTTGAAACATCTTTACTGTGTCCTCACATGGTGGAAGGAGCAAGGGAGCTCTCTGGGGTCTTTTTTGCAAGAGGCATGAGTCCCATCCGTGGGGCTCCACTCCTGTAACGTAAGTGCCACCCAAAGGCCCACCTGCTAGTATCATCCCACTGGGACTTAAGCTTCAACATAAGGATTCAGGGGGAACATGAACCTTCAGCCCAGAGCAGTGCCCATCGCCCTTTTATGTGAGCATAGCTGTCGCCTGCTTAGGTGAGTGGCAGGCCCTCCTCTCTTGGGAAATCTCACATCTCAGCCATTTGCAGACCTGAGCTCAGTGTCTCAAGCTTGAAGCCAGGTATGTCCTCATTAAGGCTGCCCTCTCACAATGCCCTCTTTCTTCAGGGACGCGAGATCACCAGGGGAGAGCAGTGGTGCAAGTCTGCACGAGGGGCCCGCTCTGGTCCAGCGCACACCCCTCCAGCGTCGAGCTGACCCGCCTGTTGCAATACCTCCACGGCATCCCCAGGTGGGATGGAGCCAGGCCCCCACCTTTCAGAGCTTTGGGGGTAACCCTGCACAAGCTTGTGTCCTCATGCAAGGGTCTCTGTGGAGCCTTGGGGGCCCCCTGGGACAGGGGCACCAGGCTCCCACCTGCCCCTCAGGCTTCTGCTAGCTGGCCCCACGTCCCACCTCGCTACTCTTCTCCAGGTCCCCCACGAATTCCTCTCCTGTCACCCTGACCTCTCCCCTGAATCAGAGCTCTGACATACAGTCTAGCCCGAGTGTTGTGTTGCTCTGCATGGGTCAGTACTTGCTCCAAGCATTATATGTGCACATGTCTTATACGCCACCTCTTTCTGGATAAAGACCTAGCAGATATAAACAGAAAATTTAGAATAAATGGGTCAAGAAATCTTACAAATGAGTACTATGGTACCCAGAATCAGCAAAGACTGATTCATGCTAAGTGAGAGCCTCACGCTCAGCTAGGCAATGCCGTGTGGCAGGAGGAAAGCATGCCAGCTCCTCAAGAGAGACTTGTCCTCCCTGGCATGGAATTCTAGGGAGCCATACCACTTGGATCCTGCATGATGACAATGGGTGACTTTCTCTGGAGCATGGCTTCAGATCTCTTCATGGACCAAGGACAGGGACAGGACAGTGGGAGTTAAGGATGGTTATAGTGTGTTATTTCATAACTACTTGATCCCATCAGATCCAAGCTTGCTTTAGTCAGCCCTTATGGCCACCAGAACAAGAGTCCCTGAGGTGCTGGGTGGAGGCAGCCATAGGGGAGGGAGTGTTGCCCAGCTGGCGAGCTCAGTTCCAACATCAGACAGCCCGGCTGGAAATCCCAGCTGTGCTCCTACTGGCCGGGTAGATGGTGCACCTCCATAGGCCTGTTTCCTCCCCATTGACCTGGGATGGTAGCTGCTGTCTCAAGGCTGTGTCAGAGAGATTAGAAATAATCTGTGTAAAGTACGTGGACTGAAGCCCAGAGCATCATCTTCATGATACACCCCATGATGTGATCTGACTCCTTGACAGTGACAGGATGCGCATCGTGTGATGCGAGCCCGCGGGGGAACACAGTCCATGATGCCCATCACGTGACCTCAGGCTCGTTGTGGCGCATGAACTTTCTGCTGGAGTTTCTTCTGAAGTAGCAGAGGTAGATTCAGTGTGGGAACAACCCCTTTCCTAGAGGGAGGCTCCCAGTTATCTGAGGGCAGTGGTTTTACTGCCTTTGGTTGAGCCTGGGATTTCAAACTTATCTCCCAGCACAGATTTCAAAATAAAAAGAAATATTCTGAAGAAAATACAGATTCATCCTCGCATTAGCTTATACTTTATAAGCCTTAGGAAACACCAAAACGCTAAGATATTGGCTTTTTCTTTCTTTTATGGGAGCCTCCATAATTAACTCAGGGTGATAATGGAGAGCAATCCTGGTGGATGAGGACGATAGCCTACTCAGCCTGGTTTAGCCATCAGGCTGAATGCTGTTTTTCCATTCCGCAGCAGAACACCAACTGTAGGGGTTAGGGTACCCACGGGGCGGGGGAGGGGGGGAGGCAGGGCCATGATTTGACTCTGGATATGTAGCCCTCTGCCTTTTCCACAGAAAATTCAGACAGCCCCACTCCCCTCCCAGGGGAGGGGTCTTCACTAGCTCAGGAGGCTCCAGGGGGAAGCCTTTGGTGAGAACATCCCTAAAGCATTAGAGCAACTCATGGTGGAACCTCCTGATTTGGCTGATTATTTCCCCACAAGCATCGTAATTTTGTTAGTCTCCTGATTGACTGTTGCCCCTTAAGGACCTGAAATCCACCCCTACCTTGTGGGGTGTGCCACATGCCTTCAGCTGTGACAATGACATGCCCCAGGTGCCAGCATTCAGTACCAGGAATAGTGTCCAGCAGTGCCTGGTCGTTTTCTGAAGCTGTCTTACAGGGAGCCACGTGTTCCTTATAAATGGACTTCCATCAACTCTCAGACACACAGTCTTAAAATCAGAATGGATCTTGGCTGTCATCCACCCAGTCTCCTCTGTAATCCACCACATACACAGGAGAACAGGCTGTGGTTCCTCCCCTCAAAGGGACACACCTGTGAACACCAATTGTTGCATCTCCTGGCATTGGACAAACCCACAGTGCCGGGAGGGAGCCGCAGCCTTGGCCAGGGGTAGGGACTCCCAGATGTGCTCCGTGTCCTTGAGGACGGTGAGTGTTTGCAGGCAAGAAGGGAAGGACATTGTGAGCAGAAGGAAGAGCACATACAAAGGCGCAGAGCAGCCAGTCACTTTCTGAGTCAGGCGGCAGGTGTGAGGACTCCATGTGTACAGCGGGTGCCCGGGGCCTGAAGGCTACGCTGACTTCAGATGGAGAAGTCTGTGTGGTGCAGGAGGAATGCCATGTGAGGCTTTTGCAGAAATGCAGGCCCAGGGTGTCTGGGGCAGGTCTGCACAGGGCCAGGGGCCCCAGGGGAGCCCAACTAGGTGAGCCAGCCAGCTCCACCCACCACCAGAAGCAGGCAGAGAGAAGCAAGTTCGGTCTGGGTGGCCTGGGGGCATTACTTCCCATCTTCTCCTGTCTAATCCTGTTCTAGTGTGAACTCTGAGTCAGTGGATCCACCTCAGCCAGCCTAGGTGGAGGGTCCAGCAGGCCTCTGAGCCTGGGAAGCAGCTGTTTACTCTTCAGCCATCCCCTGCAGCAAAGCTGCCAAGTGGATGAGATTGGTGGAGGAGAACATGTGGGTCTTGAGCCCCAGGCGTTATTTCCCATGCTGCACAAGCCAGTGTGGCAATGAGACCTAGTCCTACCTCTGAGGCCAGAAGCAGACCTTGAGACACAAATTCAGGGCCACGGCAGAGGAGATTGGGGTGAGGAGACATCAGGAGCGGGAGTGTTAGGAGAGATGCAGGACCTTCCGAGAAAGTGGAGTGTTGAGCCCAGCTCCTGAAGCACCACCCGGGACCACTCCCAGAGATGTGGACTCTGGCGCTTCAAGCCACGTGTGTCGCAAAGCGGCTTCCGTGGCAGAGGAGGTCTGGGCACAGAGCTGGCCAGCTGATGGAGGAAGTAAGATTTTCCCAGCCTCACCCTTCCTGCGTCCGGCTTTGACACCAGGACACCACTCCACCTTCAGTACGCTAGCTTCTCCAAGACACACACCCCTCAGAAGCATTCCTTAGCAGTCACACCCAAAACTGAACTCACCCAACTGTGAAGCACACTTGCCCTGGGGCCAGGATATGGCTTTGACGCGACACGTGGTTCTACCTGCTTTGTGTGCACGGGCGGTCAGCATGCCGGTGTAAGGCCAGCACGCACAATGTGGCTGAGGTAGAGTGGTAGTTAACCCCAGGAGGTTGGGTCAGATACATCACCTGGCCCTAGCCTGTTATTCTGTCCTACTTAGGACTAAAGCTTACAGTCACGATCATAGGAAGGGACAGAGCTTTCCAGCTTCCGAGGATGCTCAGCTGTCCTGCTGTAGCTCCAGAAGTGTAGCTGAGCCAGATGATGGGTCCGGAGCTTGGGTCTCGAGAAGAGCCAACCGCGTTGTGTTCTCGTGTGCTCTGAGTCGAATTCCACATCAGATACAGCCCCAGCAAGCAGACTAGCACAAGGAGGCTCCGGGACCTCTGCCCAGTGACAGGGCCGTGGGTGAGAGAAAGCAGCCCCGGCCAGCGCAGACAGGCAGCCAGCTCTGCTTGCCTGGAGAGGCCGTCAGGCAGGACTGACCCACACAATGAGCCCAGCAGCCCTGTCTGCACCCAGTAGGCAGCTTGATTCCTCAGGAAGCAAAAGGTTGATGTGTGTCAGAAACTTGTAGACCCAAGGCCATCTGGGTGAGGATGTCTCACCAGAGATGAAAGAGATTGTGCCTGCAGTGTTTAACGCTGTGTGTCTCTCCCCAGGAAGGAGGTGCGGGAGCTGGGGCTGGTCATCCTGGTGGATGCTCGCAAGGGTCCGGCTACTCCTGCACTCTCCCAGGCTCTGGCAGTGCTGCAGGTGAGTCAGGGTGACTCCTATCACTGGGGCGCCAAGCATTCAGTTGGGGCCACGAGGGGCTCCCTCATGGGCCAGGAGCAGCTGAGGGCAGCCATGCCTGCACTTGCCCCCAGCAGGAATCTCAGGATGAGGTGAGGGTCCCAAGTGTGGACATGGAAAGTAGCAGAAGAGCCCTGCTCCTGCACCCCTCAACAATGTTCTCCCCCACAGTCAGCCACAGTGGCCTGGAAGGAGCTTCCTGCCCATCTCCTAGGTCACTACTGCAGACCTTCAAGGCAGGGCCAGCCAGGACCAGCCCATGTGGGCATGACTCCTGCCCCCCCAACAGCAGTCCCCATCTAGTGTCTGACCGAATCAGAGTGCAGGGTACACAGAGCACGTTCTCAGAACAGAGGCGTGCATGGTATGGAGAGGACGGCCCCGTACCTCTGGGCCAAGGTCAAGGGAGGTTGTTTGACAGGTGTGCGGTCACCCCAGGAAGACCTGATGGATTCTGGGTCATGAGTAACATCAAAAGGGAAATGGAGAGTCCTTGGAACAGGAGAAACGCCGCATCAGGATGTTCCAGGGACCCAGGGCCAGAGGGAGGCTGGAGAACACTGAGGCCTCCTCAGACGTGTGTCTGTGGGGGCCCGCATGTGCCAAGGGCTGTGATGGAGTCTGGGGTCCCACCTTGTCCCTCTGTTTGGTCTCTGCTGAAGGCACCAGGCACCATCACTCTTCTACCCAGATTCCTAGTTGAGGGATGCCAAATGGAAGTTCTTTGAAGGGAGGACTCAGAGGTGGAGGCTGGGGCACGTGGGGCTGCACTCAGTAACTGGACAGTAGAGTGTGAGGAAAGGACAGCGGAGCCCCCAGCAGGCCGGCTCTGCAAGGGGTGGCGGGGCTTGGGGAGGCCGAGGCAGCCAAGGTCAAGGAGCCTGGGGAGGGAGGGTGAGGCTCCTGTCAGGGGCATCAGGGCTGTAGAGGGCTCTCAGCAGAACTTGCTGGGACAAACAGGCCCTCAGCTGAAGGGATCCCAGTGCAGCAAGTTAGTGCCTCCAACAGGGACAGGCAGGTCTGACAGCCACAACTTGGTTTCCATGAAGCACTTCGGACACACACATGTCCCTTATTACATTTCCCCTGCTCTCGGCCACCAGCCGTTGAGCTCACAGGTCGGCAGCCAGGATGTCATCCAGTTCAATGCTCATATTCAGCTTCAGTTTTCAAATTCCTTTGAGATTCTGGTTTTTCTTAAGCATGTGCAGTTTTATCAACCAGCAAAGCCTGAGAAGTTGCTGGAAGTCTCCTGGGAAAGGAGGGGGATGGCTGTTTCTCAAACAGATTTGGAAGGAATTCTGTTCAAAGGAGGAACTGCAGGACGTCCTCTGAGTTCTGAGAATTTTCAGAAAGAAGATGTTCACTCTGAGGCCTGCTTGGAATGTGCACGTGGACAGGAGGATAAGGTGTGTCGGTGTTTCACACGCATGTTCCTCAGGAGCCAAGGTTTAACCTGCTCACCGCACACCAGTCAGCACAGCGCTGGAAACTGCAACTCAGGAGAACGTAGCACCTTCCTCAAGCGTGACAAAATTTAGAAACTCTATATTTAAAAGGGCAAATTTTATTATATGTAAATTATAACCAATAAACTTGATTACATTAAAATTTACAAGGGAAAATAATTTTCATTTAGAGCAAAGACAATTACATTTTATGCATTCTAGGTATTTGGGGAAAAAAGCAGAGCAGAAGTAGCACCTCAAAATTAGACAGTTCTATTAAGTCAATGAAGTTAAAAATTACAAAGCTAATCGGTATTTCTTTCTTATTTCAGAATACATCTCCTCCCATAATTCATAGTATTGTGCTGTTGGTGAATAAAGAATCAGCATTTAGGCCTGACAAGGATGGAACAATTGAGGTAATGGTGTTAGACCCTCAGCATTAGATATGATACTGAGTGATGCATAAAATTAAATATTAAGATACATATATAAGATAAAACATATAGAAAATTCTATGTGAACTCTGGCTGCATCCATATAAGATCCTGAAAACCCATCACCAAATCCTTAAATTTTTGCAGAAGCCCTATAGAGCATAATATCAGAAAACTTTTAAAAATCTGATTTTTCTTCTCCAGCTCGTTTGTTTTCTCTCTTCTTGCTTCTGTTTTATCTAAAAACTCTTTATTTTGCCTTAATTCTTTTTTTTTAAAATTTTTTATTGGTGTTCAATTTACTAACATACAGAATAACCCCCAGTGCCCGTCACCCATTCACTCCCACCCCCCGCCCTCCTCCCCTTCTACCACCCCTAGTTCGTTTCCCAGAGTTAGCAGTCTTTACGTTCTGTCTCCCTTTCTGATATTTCCCACACATTTCTTCTCCCTTCCCTTATATTCCCTTTCACTATTATTTATATTCCCCAAATGAATGAGAACATATAATGTTTGTCCTTCTCCGACTGACTTACTTCACTCAGCATAATACCCTCCAGTTCCATCCACGTTGAAGGAAATGGTGGGTATTTGTCATTTCTAATAGCTGAGTAATATTCCATTGTATACATAAACCACATCTTCTTTATCCATTCATCTTTCGATGGACACCGAGGCTCCTTCCACAGTTTGGCTATCATGGCCATTGCTGCTATAAACATCGGGGTGCAGGTGTCCCGGCGTTTCACCTGCATCTGTATCTTTGGGGTAAATCCCCAATAGTGCAATTGCTGGGTCGTAGGGCAGGTCTATTTTTAACTGTTTGAGGAACCTCCACACAGTTTTCCAGAGTGGCTGCACCAGTTCACATTCCCACCAACAGTGTAAGAGGGTTCCTCTTTCTCCGCATCCTCTCCAACATTTGTTGTTTCCTGCCTTGTTAATTTGCCCCATTCTCACCGGTGTGAGGTGGTATCTCACTGTGGTTTTGATTTGTATTTCCCTGATGGCAAGTGATGCAGAGCATTTTCTCATATGCATGTTGGCCATGTCTATGTCTTCCTTTGTGAGATTTCTCTTCATGTCTTAATTCTTGAAGGATATTTTGCTAGATACAGATTTCTGCCTTACAGTAGATTTTTGTTTGTTTGCCCGACACTTTAAAGGTGTTCTCTTGTCTTCTGGCTTCCATAGCTTCTAATGAAAAGTTGTTTTGTAATTTAAATAATTGTTCATCTGTGGAAAATATCATTTTCCTTTGGTTACTTCCAAGATTTTCTCTTCTTTTCAGCAAATTGTCTATAATGTGACTAGGCATGGCTTTCGACATCTTTATCCTCTTAGGTTGGGCTAAGCTTGAATTTTTACATTTACGTCTACCAGCAAATTCAGGAAATTTTCATTCGTCATTTTTTGAAATTTTTTTTCTGCCTCATTCTCTCTTCTCATTCTACAATTACAATTATACACACTGATATTGCTCCATAGGTCTTTTTTTTTTTGTTTTTCACTCTTTGTTGCATTTTTATTTTTTGCAATTTCAAGAAGTGACAGTCTAGAAGTTTTCTTTCTCTTTCTTTTCAAAAACAACTTTACTGACACATAATTCATATCCTATACAATTCATTTATCAAGCCAAATCAATGATTTTTAGTGTATGTGTGGAATTGTGCAACTGTCCCCACAGTCTAATTTTACTTATTTTTTTTTAAATTTCTGTTTAAATTCTAGTTAGTTAACATACAGTGCAATATTGGTTTCAGGAGTAGAATTTAGTGATTCATCACTTACACACAACACCCAGTGCTCATCATAACAAGTGCCCTCCTTCATGCCCTCCTTCATGCCCATCCCCCATCTGGCCGCTCCCCCACCTACCTGCCTCCATCAACCCTCAGTGTGTTCTCTGTTGTTAAGAGTCTCTTATGGGGACAACTGGGTGGCTCAGTGGTTGAGCGTGTGCCTTTGGTTCAGAGTGTGGTCCCAGGGTTCTGGGATCAAGTCCTGAATCGGGCTCTCTGCATGGAGCCTGCTTCTCCCTCTGCCTATGTCTCTGCCTTCTCTCTGTCTCTCTCATGAATAAATAAATTTTAAAAAACCTTTTAAAAAAAAAAGAGCCTCGGGATGCCTGGGTGGCTCAGCAGTTTAGCGCCTGCCTTCTGCCCAGGGTGTGATCCTGGGGTCCTGGGATCGAGTCCCACATCAGGCTCCCTGCATGGAGCCTGCTTCTCACTCTGCCTATGTCTCTGCCTTTCTCTCTCTCTCTCTGTGTCTCTCATGAATAAATAAATACAATCTTTAAAAAATAATAAAAAATAAAAAAATTTTAAAAAGAGCCTCTTCTGGTTTGGCTCTCTCTTCTCTCTTTTTCCCTCTTCTATGTTCATCTGTTTTGTTTCTTAAATTCCACATATAAGTGAAATCATGTGGTATTTGTCTTTCTCTGACTGATTTATTTTGCTGAGCATAATCCTCTTTAGCCCCATCGACATAATTGCAAATGACAAGGTTTTGTCCTGATGGCTAAGTAGTATTCTATTGTGCACATAGACCACATCTTCCTAATCCATTCATCAGTTCTTGGATATTTGGGCTCTCTCCATAGTTTGGCTACTGTAGATAATGCTGCTATAAACACCAGGGTGTAGGCATCCCTTTGAATTAGTATTTTTTTATCCTTCGGGTAAATACCCAATTGTGCAATTACTGGGTCATAGGGTAGCTCTATTTTTAACTTTTTGAGGAACCTCCATAGTATTTTCCAGAGTAGCTGCTCCAGCTTGCATTCCCACCCACAGTACACGAGGGCTCCCCTTTCTCATATCCTCACCAACACTTGTTTTTTCTTGTGTTACTGATCTTAGCCCTTCTAGCAGGTGTGAGGTGGGATCTCATTGTGGTTCTGGTCTGCATTTCCCTGATGATGAATGACGCTGAGCATCTTTTGTTCACGTGTCTGTTGGCCACCTGGATATCTTCTTTGTAGATATGTCTGTTCATGTCTTCTGCCCATTGTAATCAGATTATTTGTTTTTAGGGCATTGAGCTGTATAACTTCTTTATGTATTTTGAGTACTAGCCCTTTGTTGCATATGACATTTGCAAGTATCTTCTCCCATTCTGCAGGTTACCTTTCAGTTTTGCTGATTGTTTCCTTTGCTGCACAGAAACTTCTTATTTTGATGGAGTCCCAATAGTTTATTTTTGGTTTTATTTCCCTTGCCTCAGCAAACACATCTAGAAACAGGTTGTTATGGTAGATGTCAGAGAAATTATAGCCTGTGCTCTTTTCTAGAATTTTTATGGTTTCAGGTCTCACATCTAGGTCTCTCATCCATTCTGAGTTTATTTTTGTGTATGGTGTAAGAAAGTGGTCCAGTTTCATTCTTTTGCATGTTGCTGTCCAGTTTTCCCAACACCAGTTGTTGAAGAGATGGTCTTTTTTCCATTGGATATTCTCTCCCACTTTGTTGAAGATTAGTTGAACTGATAGTTGAGGGTCCATTTCTGGGTTCTCTATTCTGGGTTCTCTATTCGTGTGTCCATTTTTGTGCCGATACCTATTTTGATCACTACAGCTTTGTAATATAATTTTTTAAAAATTTATTTATTTATTTATTTATTTATTTATTTATTTATTTATGATAGTCACACAGAGAGAGAGAGAGAGGCAGAGACATAGGCAGAGGGAGAAGCAGGCTCCATGCACCAGGAGCCCGACGTGGGATTCGATCCCGGGTCTCCAGGATCACGCCCTGGGCCAAAGGCAGGCGCCAAACCGCTGTGCCACCCAGGGATCCCGCTTTGTAATATAATTGAAGTCCAGAATTATGATGCCTCTACCTTTGCTTTTCTTTTTCAAGGTTGCTTTGGCCATTTGGGGTCTTTTGTGGTTCCATACAAATTTTACCATTGTTTGTTACAGCTCTGTGAAGAATACTTATGGTATTTTGATAGGAATGCATTAAATCTGTAGATAGCTTTGGGCAGTATAGATGTTTTAAGGGTATTTGTTCTTCCAATCCATGAGCATGGAATGTCTTTCTATTTCTTTGGGTCCTCTTCAATTTTTTTCACCAGTGTTTTATAGTTTTCAGAGTATAGGTCTTTCACCTCTTTGGTTAAGTTTCTTTCTTTTTTAAAAAAAGATTATTTATTTATTCTTGAGAGGCACAGAGAGAGAGAGAGAGAAAGAAAGAGAGAGAGAGGCAGAGACACAGGCAGAGGGAGAAGCAGGCTCCACGCAGGGAGCCTGATGTGGGACTCCATTCTGGGTCTCTGGGATCATGCCCTGGACTGAAGGTGGTGCTAAATCACTGAGCCACCTGGGCTGCTCCCCGGTTAGGTTTATTTCTAAGTGTCTTATTATTTTCCTTAATTTTTCTTCTGCTGCTTCGTTATTGGTGTATAGAAATGCAACAGGATTTCCGTACATTGATTTTGTATGCTGTGACTTTACTGAGTTTCTGTATCAGTTCTAGCAGTTTTTTGGTGGAGTCTTTTGGGTTTTCTATATAGAGTATCATGTTGTTTGCAAATAGTGAGAGTTTGACTCCTTGCTTGCTGATTTAGATGCTTTTTATTACTTTTTGTTGTCTGACTGCTGTGGCTAGGACTTCCAGTGCTATGTTAAACAACAGTGGTGAGACTGGACATCCCGATCCTGACTGTAGAGGAAAAGAGCTATTTTTCCCCATTGAGGATGATGTTTGCTGTGGATTTTTCATAAATGGCCTTTATTATGTTGAGGTATGTTTTCTCTAAACCCACTTTGTTGAGGGCTTTATTATAAATGGATGTTACTTCATCAAATGCTTTTTCTGTGTCTATTGAAAGGATCACATGGTTCTTATTCTTTCTCTCATTGATGTGGTATCCCATGCTGATTGGTTTGCAAATATTGAGCCACCCTTTATACTGAATAAATAAATCCCACTTGATCATGGTAAATGATTTTTTAATGTATTGTTGGATTCAGTTTGCTAACATTTTGTTGAGAATTTTTGCATTCATGTTCATCAGGAATTTTGGCCTATAGTTCTCTTTCTTAGTGATGTCTTTGATTTTGGTAATACTGGCCTTATAAGATGGATTTGGAAGTTTTCCTTCCTTTTTCATTTTTCAAAATAGTTTGAAAATAATAGGTATTAACTCTTCTTGAAGTGTTTGGTAGAATTTGCCTGTGTAGCCATTTGGTCCTGAAATTTTGTTTGTTGGGAGATTTTTGTTACTGATTAAATTTCTTTGCTTGTTATGAGTCTGTTCAAATTTTCTGTTTCTTCCTGTTTCAGTTTTGATAGGTTTGATAGGTTTTTAGGAATTTATCCATTTCTTCCAGGTTGTTAATTTGTTGGCATATAGTTTTTCATAATATTCTCTTATAATTGTTTGTATTTCTATGAGGTTGTTATTATTTATCCTCTCTCATTTGTGCTTTTATTTTTGAGTTCTTTCTCTTGCTCTCTCTTTTCTTTTTTTTCTTTTTTTTGTGATAAGTCTGGCTAGGGATTTATCAATTTAATTGATTTTCTTGAAGAATCAGCTCCTGATTTCATTGACCTGTTTTACTGTTTGGTTTATTTCTATATCATTTATTTTTGCTCTAATATTATTTATTATTTCCCTTCTCTGCTGACTTCAGGCTTTAGTTGTCATTCCTTTTCTAGCTCCTTCAGGTGTAAGGTTAGATTGTGCATTTGAGATTTTTCTTGCTTCTTGAGGAAGACCCTGCATTGCTATGTACTTCATCCTTAGAAGTGCTTTGGCTGCATCCCAAAGGTTTTGGACCATCATGTTTTCATTCTCACTTGTTTCCATGTATGTTTTATTTCTTCTTTGATTTCCTGGTTTACTCATTCATTCTTTAGTAGCATGTTGTTTAACCTCCATGTATTTGTGGTCTTTCCAGATTTTTTCTTATGATTGACTTCAAGTTTCATAGTGCTGTGGTCTGAGAAAAACACATAATATGATCTTGATCTTTTTGTACCAGTTGATTCCTGATTTGTGACCCAGTATGTGATCTGTTCTGGAGAACGTTCCATGCACACTCTAGAAGAATGTGTATTCTGTTGCATTAGGATGGAATGTTCCTAATATATCCGTCAAGTCCATCTGGCTCAGTGTATCATTCAAAGCTCCTGTTTCCTTGTTGATCTTCTGCTGAGATGATCTGCCCATTGCTGTAGGTGGTTGGTAAAGTCCCCTACTGTTACTGGATTATTATCAATGAGTTCCTTTGTGTTTATTGTTAATTGTTGTACGTATTTGGGTGCTCCTAAGTTGGGAGTATAAATATTTACAATTGTAAATTGTAAATACAATATTTACAAGTATTCAACAATTCTTGTAAATTGTCCCCTTTATTATGATAGTACCCTTCTTCATCTCTTGTTACAGTTTTTGGTTTCAAATCTAGTTTTATATAAGTATGGCTCCTCTGGCTTTCTTTTGACATCCATCAGGTAAATGGTTCTCTCCCCCTCACTTTCAGTCTGCAGGTGTCTTTAGGTCTAAAATGAGTCTCTTGTGGGCAACATATAGATGGGTCTTGTTTTGTTGTTGTTGTTGTTGTTGTTTATCCATTCTAATACCCTACATCTTTTGATTGGAGCATTTAGTCCATTTACATTCAGAGTGATTATTGATAGATATGAATTTAGTGCCACTGTATTACTTATAAAATCATTGTTTCTGGAGATTTTTCTCTTTCCCTTCTAGTTTTTGGTCCTTTCCACTCAAAGAATCCCCTTTAATATTTCTTGCAGGGCTGGCTTAGTAGTCATTAGTTCCTTTAGTTTTTGTTTGTCTGGGAAACACTTTATCTCTCTTTCTGTTCTGAATGACAGCCTTGGTATATAGAGTCTTCTTGGCTGCAGATTTTTCCCCTTAAGCCTGTTGAATATATCATGCCACTTTCCTCTGGCCTGCCAGGTTTCTTTGGAGACATCTGATGCTAACCTGATTTGTCTTCCCTTATAGGTTAGAGATTTCTTTTTTCTTGTTGCTTTCAGGATTTTTTCTTTTTCTTATGTCTTTAAGTTGCAAATTTTACTACAATATCTCTTGGTGTTGGCCAGTTTTTGTTGATTTTGATGGGAGTTTTTGTACCTTCTGGATTTGGATGACTATTTCCTTCTCCAGATAAGGGAAATTTTCACTTATAATTTGTTCAGATAAACATTCTGCCCCCTTTTCCCTCCCTTCCTCTGGACTCCTATTATATGAATGTTATTATACTTTATGGAGTCCCTGACTTCCCTAAGTCCACATTTGTGATCCAGTATCTTTCTTTCCCTCTTCTTTTCAGCTTCATTATTTTCCATAGTTTTATCTTCTGTGTCATTTATTCATTCCTCTGTTCTTCCATTCTTGTGGTCATTACATTTGGTTGGTTTTGCATCTAAGTTATATAATTTTTTATTTTAGCTGGAGTCATTTTTAGGTCTTTATCTTTGCAGTCAGGATTTGTCTGCTATATTCTATGCTTTTCAAGCCCAGCTAGCATCCTTATGATTGTTGTTTTAAATTCTGGTTCAGGCATATTACTTGTATCTATTTGGATTAGTTCCCTAGTGGTGACCTCTTCTCATTCTCTCTTAGGGATGAATTCCTCCATCTTGGCATTTTATCTAGGTCTCTGACTTTTGTGAGCTAGGAAAGCCTGTGCCTAATCCTATTTCCACTAGAGCTGAAGCTTTGCAGCAGTCTATGATCAGTAGACCTAGTGCATGCAAAGGATTTGTGCTGGTCTTCTGGGGGAGGGGCCCGCTACTGCTCTGGCTCTCAATCACACTTGCTGTAGTTAAGAAGGCACCTGCAGAGCGCAGGGTGGGGCAGGGCTTAGTGTAAGCAGCTCAAGCCTTCATTATGTGTGCTGTGCAGCTTGCTGAAGTCTGTCCTTACTGATAGGAGAGGTGAAAAACAGTGTTGGCCTCCTTTCTTCCCCAGAGAGGAGAGTTCACATCCCTTGCTGTTCAGGAAGCCCTCTCAGAAGAGCAAACAATCCCCCTCCTGTGTCCCAGTCTTCCATCAGATCCCTGCTTTCACCCTGTCTGTATCAGAGCTGTCTGCCCACTCAGCAGTATGCTTCTCCTGTGTTTTATCTTAGATGTGCGGCTGTGCTTCAAAACCCTAAATTTTAGGGAGCTGGCACAGTGCAGACCCAAGCTGGTACTCTGTAGGAGGGTCTCATCACGGTGTGCCTGGTGTCTTTGGTCCTAGAAAAGCAATTGCACAACTGTGCAGGAGCTTGGATTTTATGGTGAAGTGTAGCAAAGAGCCGGCATCCAAGTTAGCTGCCCTCAGCAGGTGCTTCTGCTCTGTACTAATGACCGGGGCAGCTTTATGGCACCCACGGGCTTTTCTGTCCCTGGAGAGGTAAAGCACTCCCAACAAGCGGAACTATCTCTCCCAGCGCGACCCAGGAGCTCCTCAGAGCATGCTGTCTGCTCCTGGGCCTCTGCCTCTCTTCTCCACAGGAGCACCACTGTGTCCACCAGGCTTGACCCTGGCAAGTGCAGACTGCTACAACTTCAGACTCTCAGCGCTGCTGCTTATAAAAATATGCCCCTTTCATTTTCCCAGTCAGCACTTTTGGGCAAGTGTTTTTCTTATGCAATTCCCTGTGTGCTGCTTTCTCTCTCCCTGTCTCTGTCCTCTCTCCGTGATCAGGGCTCCCTTTCCTCTGCAGTGCTTACAGTTCTTTTCTCTCCCAAATCACATGTCTCTTTACCTCCTACCTTTCACAATGGCCTCTTCTGTCCCTCAAGTGATGCAGTCTGTTCTCTCAGGCCTCAGATCCATATCCTGGGAGCTCAGAATGATGTATAATGATCTAGCTGTGTTGGAGCGATGAGGCAAGCATTGGGTCATCCTACTACTCCGCCATCTTATCTCCTCCTCCTCAAGCGATCTTGCCCCAAAGGTCTTTAAGACTTATTTTTTTTTCTACTTTTTTCTCTCTCATCTAGCTTCAATGTCACTAACTCCATGCTTTATTCATCTCCATTCAGCTATTATGCCCATCTATTGACATTTTTTAGTTCAGTTATTGTGTTTTTCAGCTGTGAAATTTCCAGTGGTTTTAAAAACATATTTTCTCTGTCTCTGCTAAGATTTCCTATTCTCTCAGTAATTACAGGCATTTTTCCTTTACATCACTGAGCATAGTTATGACCACAGCTTTAAAGTCCTTATCTAATAATTCCAACATACAAGTCTTTTCTGGGTTGGCTTCTGTTGGTTGTCATTTCCCTTGAAAATGAGCCACATTTTCCTGATTCTTCATGTGTCAAGTAATTTTGAATTATATTCCAGACATATGAATGTTCTGCTGAATATTATTGAATATGCTAACTCTGGATTCTACTATAAACCTCCACAAAGGACTGTTTTGAAATGCATTTGACTTGGTTGGACTCAAACTGAAAAATGTCCCCCATGTAGGTCCAGTTCAGTTCTTTTTGCCTTTAGCTACCTAGTGTATTCCCTGCTGCATACATGGTTCAGGGTCAGCCAGAGTCCTGGGCACAGTTTACACAGTATGGGAGCTCCCGATCCCTGGCTTTCTCCCTTGTGGTATTCGACATCCACATTCCTCCCCAGCATTCTTTCCTGGCTCTTCAGGCCACAAAAATGCCTGTTTGCTATCAGAGCCTCAGCCAATCCAGTCTCACCATGTTTGCATCCTGCCTTCAGGCCAGAGCCCTGCAGATGGGGAGCTCACCCCCTGCTGATGCCTCATCCATGTTTCAATTGCTCTCCTCAAGAAATATGGTTTAGTTTGCCCTCCAGAGCTTTCACTTGGTTGTTGTTATACTTCCCCTTGGGTTGTCTGGGAAGGGCCAACTCTGTATCTCAGAATAGCACATCCCTGTTTCATTTGTTTCCTCCCCTTCCTCCCCTATCATCTTGTCATCTCTTCCTTTTCAATTTTTCCTTTTTTTTTTCTTAATTGGTACCTCTCTGTTCTTCCTCTTTGCTGCCTTTTCCTTTCATTTCTCCCCACCTTCATCCCTGTTCCCAAACACATTCAGCCCATTAATGCCACCAGCAAGGCAGTGCCACTGGACCTAAACCTGCCTCTCAACCCTCTCAGTGGTAGCTCTCCCAGGAGTGAACCATCACAGTGGTCTTTCTGATGGATGCATCTGTGGACGTAACCAGTGAATGCTTCTCCTTGGCAGTGTGAGGTGGTGGGCTCCCTGAAGGCCTTGCACAAGCTTGTCGACAGCTCACAGCTGACCGCAGACCTCGATGGCTCTTTTCCCTATAGCCATAGTGACTGGATCTGCTTCCGTAGGGTAAGGTATAACTCACAGCCACTGCACCTACCAGTCTCCTGGGACTTCTCCTTATGCAGATGTTTTTACTCACACCTGAACAGGCATCCCTACCCTGAGTGTCGTGCCCATCACAACTGCCATTCACAGGACTGCTGGAGAGCCACTGTGTGGCAGGCTTGGGAGTACCGCTAAAGTCCAGTTCTGGGCTGGGAGGGTGCTGCTCTCTGGCGCTCCTGTGGACACTAACGGTGTATCTGTCGTCTCATACCTCTCCCACCATGATAGAAGCTGGAGTCCTTCACCACAGATTGCGAGGATGCCATTGTATTCCTACAAAATTCAGTCCACTCCCTGAATATTCACAGAACTCTAAGCACAGCACAGGTAGGTTCTCATGTATTTTACTTTATTTCACAGGTAGGTAGATGGGAAGAGGTTTATCCAAATCCATCATCCATAGCAGAGATTTTCAAACCCATTTTGATTGAAATCCCTTTCAATTAGCAAAGGACTTCCAAAAGACCACTTCCTCCCCCTGTGACCAAAAAAGAAAAAAAACTTCCACCATGCCCAGAAGAGAAACAACACCACTGCAACCAATACATGTGTTGGTGTGCCACCAATGCCTGAGTAATTACTGTTGGGACACAGAGGTAGACTGGCTGGAGGAAAATCAGCAGCCTAGAGAGGCCTCAGAGACACCTCGGCGGAGTTTGCAGGGTGTGTGGGCAAGATCCTATACGTCCCTGTCCAAATGCCAAGCTCTCCTCCTGCTGCCAAGTTCCACATTTCCCCTCTTTTTCCTGTCCTTAGTTTCACCATCCCTTGGGCGAGAGCATCCGGGGCAGCATTACTTTCCTGCTTGGGCAGGTGTCAAGTGTTGGTTGAACCCTGCTTTCAGCTTGATTGATGAGCACAAGAATATAGGTCCACTCCCCATGGAAGAGAGGGTTCTATGTATGCTTCTCCCACCCCATGCAGGAGGTCACAGACTTAATCAACAAGCATAAGGCAATGATGAAGTGTGTGCTGGAAGATGCACTACTGGTTGCCCTCCGGCTAGAAGGTGGCACCATGCTGGCACGGCTGAAGAGGGAGCAGCTTGGCAGCAGCCAAGACTACCAGTGAGTGTCGTGCTAGGGCAGCCCATCCCCGGGGAAGATGTCCAATTCTGTCACATGCAACAGCTCCCAGGGGTCCAAACCTCCATTCTTTCCCATGGGCACACATTGGACCAAAGTCTATCTATGTTTTTATCCTCCAAAAAATGTAGTAGATTCCTTGGAATGCTCAAGTGGAAGGCAAACCCACCATAATGGATTCAGTAGAGGTCCTGACTGAATGCTTCTCTGTCTAATTCTGTCCTGGGGAGCCCTGTCCACCCACCACTTTTTCCTACCACCTCTGAGGCATGCACCCGTGGTTCCCAGGCATGTTCCTGTTCCTGCTCTGGCTGTGGACCTCCTTGGAGCATCCCCTTTTGTGTTAGATGTAAGGATGTAAAGAGTGCAGTTTTCCCTTTTTAACTAGGTTGTCACCAACAGCATATTCCTCGGGTGATTGCCATGAACAACTAGTGGTCAGGACTTGGTTTTCTGACACTTTCTCTTCCAGGGATGCCATCAAGGTCGCCTCCAGGTTGTACAACCAAGTGGACGAAGAGGTCCATGGGCTGGTCCTCACCTCCAACAGATGTCTGCAGGAGCTGGAGAGGCTACGGGAAATAAGGATGCTCCAGGAGGGACGAGGCCAGGTAAGTACTCCAGTCTGAGAAACCAAAAGAGAAAAACATTTTGCTCCTGGGCAGCCCTGGTGGCTCAGCGGTTTAGCACCGCCTACAGCCTACAGCGTGATCCTGGAGACCCAGGATCAAGTCCCACATCGCACTCCTTGCGTGGAGCCTGTTTCTCCCTCTGCCTGTGTCTCTGCCTGTCTCTCTGTGTGTGTCTCTCATGAATAAATAAAATCTTAAAAAAAAAAAAACTCTGCTCCTGAAATAACTAATGTTAACATGCAGTATATTATAAACCAGACTTTTCTCCATATACATATGCATATAGAAGCTTTCAAAAGTTTCCACATATTTTTATTTAAACCCTATGCTTTTATCAACCACTATTTCCATATAAGAGAATGTGAAGCAGGAGTGCATGCATGGCCAGCAGTCAGTGTAGGGCAAGGTCTAGAGGGGCTGGAGGCCTTCTCTGGAGGCCCGTGTGTCCCTTTGGGGCTGTCAGGGCAGGGGGATGGCCACTGTCAGGGCATCCTCAGGTTGGGTCCCCAGGATGGCCGGCATGCATGGTGGTGTGTGCAAGCCTCACCTTCCATGTTTATCTAGCTCTGGCCCAAGTCCTGGGCTCTCCTATTTCTCACTCTTGTGCACATCACTGCACCTGTCGTTCACACTTTGTGATTATTTACTTAGGATAGGTTCATAGGGACAGGGATGGTGGGGTTAGGGCTGCAATTTCTGAGGTTTTTACACATTTGCCAGGTGGCCTGGCAAGCAGCCTGCCCAGTTTAGATTCTCAGCAGCAGCCTGGAGAGCATCTCTTCCTACTGACATGAAAATAAGTACTTCTTCATCTGTCTGTGGGTTATTTGTATTTATTCTCTAAGAAATGGCTATTCCACACACTGGCAGGCTTGCACAGCTCGAATTTTCACTGTTATGCATGTAACTCACCTCTGGTCACATGGTGAACATCTTCCCTGGTTTGTGATTGTCCTTCAGCTTTGCCTAGGATTGAAATTTCTACCTTAAGGTCACAGAACGATTGATGCATTCCACCCTAAAACTTTTATGGTTTGAATTTTTCCATTTATATCTTCAAACCAACCAGAATTTCTTTTTGTGAGGCTAGAGGTGGGACTTCAGCCCTGAGGGGTCTCTGCTCCGTTGACCATTTCCTGCTCTTCTATCCAGAGGTTCTCAGGTCATGTTTGTAAAAACCCAGATTTGACATTTTTCTCTATTACTCTGTCTACGAAGCGTGTGTGCTCTGATGTCTCTCCTCTGCCTGTGCATCGGGTCACAGTAGAGTTCAGTGGCCGTAGATCCATCACCTCTTCTGTGGTCCCTAACAACCCCTGGCGTTGCTGTCCAAGGAGAAAATGCATAAAAATGAAGTCCTAACCCGGGACGTGTTCACTGTGAATGAACGATGTTGCTACGGGAAGCTGTGGGGTGGGCAGGGCTGCCATTGCCCCCCTCCACACCCCAGCTCTCCCAGACAGCCCCAGAGTGTCCTTGTGCCACCACCTAAAGAGTATCTCTGGGATATATTTTGCATAGCAACAAGTTGCAAGATGGAAAGTTCTGGATCCATATTTCAATTATCTTATTTCCATTTCCTGCAAACAGCCTGCCCAGTTACACCCTTGAGCCATGAAGACCTGTTGATTCCCATCCACAGACTGAAAGGGGCCCATAGGTAGAAACAGCGGTTACAAACTGAGAGGCAATGATGCTGTGCAGCCACTGATGATACATCCGAGTGCGCGGCTGGTTTGCATCAGGATGGGTGCACAGCCGTGCGAACCAGCTCCTGAGTGTGTCTGATGCTCCCTTCCCCCATGACCATGGAACCTTCACACATTTAAAAATACAAAATTCTTCTCCTGAATAGATCAAATTATGATTTGAAAGAGGAGAGGAATTCCTGGCCTCTTGGAGCTGCTCTGCCTGAAGAACAGGCAGCGGCGGCGCGGGTTCTAGACCTTCCAAAGCCAGCTGATGGAGTGTCCACACCAGAAGACACACATAGAAACAGAGTGAGCACCAGGCTGATGCTGGTAGTTTCTTCATGGGCTACAGCAGAGGAAGCGATCTGGGACTTCAGACAGTGCCTGAGCACCGGGCTAAGTGGATGCAGGGAGCACTGGCCTGAGGGGCCCATCTGTCTGACATCCGCCGTGGAATCACCTCCAAGGGATCTGCATGTGCTATGGACATGGAGGGCATGCTGTCCCTGCAGGCCAGAGTGAGCTGCACCCTGGGACAAGTGGCCAGCACCCCACCCCCGACAGCATGCCCTGGGATCTCAGCCACTGTATGAGGAACTTATTGTTCCAAAGGGACAAGCAAAATGAACACGTGAACTTTTCTGTGCTTCTCAGCTCAGCTGTAAAAGTATACTTCTTGCCAGAGACCCTAGAACAGTTGCTGCAGCACAGCACATGCCATGCAAACTCACCAGTACCCTGGAACTGCCTGGCTGTCACGCTGCTGGGGCCAGAATCCCCAGGAGCACAGCTCTTCCTGATGGGATCTAAGGCATCAGGGAAGGCCTGGGCAGGGCTAGGGACTCTGTCCCCGTCATGGCCTTCTACACCAGGCAGAGGTGTGGAATGACCGATTTCATAGTCTGTGTAGCCCTGGCATCCGACATCCCTGGAACAACTCCTCCTGCTATTCTTAGGTGCTGTAGAGGATTCAGACCCCATTGGGCTCAGATGCAAACTCATCTTGCCTGCCCTTGGGGCGAGTCTGGCTAGCAACTCCCTTGGTGGGCGGAAAGGTCTTCCTGTTGCTCTGGCCATCTGGTTACCACGGTCCTGGATTTGGGGCACCTGCAGAGCAAAAGGAGCATGAACTAGGATTACCTGAGTCGCTCATTAGCTGCATGAGATTGGGTGGGATTGGCAAGGCCATGGGGGCCATGACAGTCTTCCATTGTCCTGACCAGCATCCCCCTTTGCCATGCAGGTGGACAGGTGGATGCTGCAGTGTGGTGAGTGCCTGGGACACCTGGGCCCGCAGCCCGTCGCTGAGTATCTGAATTGCTGGCACCAGGAGGCCACAGAGCTGACTACACAGAGCTTCCCTGGGGCAAGCATGGCAGTGGCAGGCCTGGGCAGCCCGCAGGCCCTACATCGGTGGCACCCCTTATGGCTGCAGAGCCAGCACACCCAACTCTGCTTCCAAGAGGCCCTGTCTGGGGCTACCCCAGATCCTGGCACCCCGCCTCTGGGCCGCAGACCCCTGAAGCATGAGCTGGGCCAGGAGGCTGAGAGGAGGCCCCATGAGCCATCCTGGACGCCCTCCACTGACCTGGAGTGTCCCGCTGGGGAGCAGGCCCCGCTGCTGCCTGGCCTCCCTGGCCAAGCCTCTCTGCGCAGGCAGGAGGATGAGCACCTGGCCCCAGGTGTGCATTCCCCACACGACAGCCCCACTTGCTCCCCTGAGCCCATCCAGACACCTGCCTCCCACCCCAGGAAACATTCTCTGAAGAAAACTATGAGAAAAACACAAAGCTTTGAGATTCCACAGCTTGACAGTGGCCTCAGAGACTCCCACTGGCCAGGCCACACTGGGGTCTTCATCAGGGGCCTGGAGGTGACCAGCACCGTGGCCTCCGAGAAGAAACCCCCATCAAGGCCACATGCTGAGAGCCCCCTGGTCACTCGGAACCAGAGTCTGTCCTCTCCCTCCAGGACCCACCCTTCCAAGGAGGACGGGAACAAGCAAGCAGGAAGGTGAGGCGGACACCCCTCCAGCCTGTGGGTGTAGTGGTCAGTGCAATGCACAAACATCCCTCCAGGTCCACTGTGTCCTGTCCGGGTAGCACACTTGCATTTGATTTTAGATAAGATGTTATTTACCTCCCTGTGTTCAGAATAGTCATTGAAAACTACTTCCTTTTTTCATGGCTCACCCGCTCTGACAGTTACACAACCAGCTCACATCATTTGAGACCAATTTATAGAAAATCACACCTGAAGTATGAAGACTTTACCTTAAAAATTACTTTTTAGGAAAAGTCTTTCAGCATGGAGGTGAGAAGTACGTGTGTTTGCCCATTGCCCAAATGGAGATGTCCGTGAATCTGTTTAATCTTTAAGAAGATTTGTATTAAAAAATATATCTTTTATTGACCATAGGATGGAAACGTGGGCAGGAAGTGCACCCAGGCCTGATGACAGGTAGCGACACACCTGGTGCTACAGCCTGCCGCTTGCACTGCTAGCCTGTCAGTGTATGGGGTGGATGAAGTGGGGCATCTTCCTCGTGTCCTTTGCTTGTTTGCTTGATGGACATGCTTCCTCCTCAGGCAGAGAACATCTCTGAACTGAGTTGGCCACCAAATACTGTCCTTTATGTTTCAGGTTCCCGTGTACTCTATTTGGGGTGAAACTTGAGGTGGAACAGGAGGGTTTCGTTTGGGATCACCTGAGAGGTTTTTCCGGAGGTTAGAACCACCCTCCGGCTCCCCTGAGCACATCTTGAAAGTTCCAGAGGCACAGAGCGCAGGAATAGGGGCCCTCCAGTTGCCAAGAGCCCCCAGGCACCCACAGCGGACATCCTCAGTCTGGGGGGAGCAAGTTTGGGAAGCCATCCCCCTCTCACCTGTCACAGGCCCTGGGCCCACAGCACAGCGCACAAGGCATATCCTCCCGCACCAGCGCCCGTAGGACAAAGCGTTAAACTAACCCACTCTCGTGAAAACCCAGGCCTTGTGCCAGTTGCCCAGAGGGACTTCCTGTCACTAGGCCAGTAGTCAGTTCCCACCATTATGTCCTGATGTGTCAGTTTCCAAGTCATTTGTTCCAAATCCTCAGACCACACTAGTGTTGTTTCTGAATATTTAATGGTGCCTGTTTTCAGCAAATATGGACAGGAACTGTGCTGTGGGGCTGGGGCTGGGGCCTCAGGTGTCTTAGGGGCAGTGCCATGAGGGTCAGGGCTCCTGACTAGCCAGAAGGTATTTGGGAGGTGTGGGGAGTGTGGGACGGGAAGGGACAGGCTCTCCAGCTACAGATGGACACACCCAGCAGCCATTCTGACTGCAGGTGTATCTCCTATCATCGGTTGCTTTTAACGGCTTTCCAGTTTAAAAGAAAGCAAGCAAATCCACGTAGTAGAAAAAAAAAAAAAGACTATAAAGTTTCATGAGTATCTGGGAATTGAGTAATCGGGGAAAGCCGCTGGCAGCCGGGAAGAAACTCTCTGGTGCCTCTGAAGGGCCTCATGAAACAGGGACGCATCCCCAGCTTGGACACAGCATGGACGGGAGCTCAGGGAGCCCTCTGTCCACCTCCCACTGCCCACCTCGGCCCCATCCCAGGCCCCGAGGCTCTGTGCTTCCCCTCTGGCCTCTGGGTCCCCTGTCTCCACCACACAGAGCTGAATTTTCAGAAGTCCCTTCTGGTAGGTTAGCAGTGCATGGGAACCTGGCTCCCGGGGTCTTGGAGCTCCCACCACAGTCCTCTTTGCAGTGTTCAAATCCTCCTCCTGCCAGAACCGTCCTGGCAGAGGACTCCAGGTTGAAGTTAGGGGCCCTGGCAGTCTCTCCTGTCCATCTTCTAGAAGGATCTTTTATCCTAAAAGGCTGTGACCAACAGTATAGAGGCACTTCATGCGAGCAGCTTCTAATATGCACCTCCTGTATCTCCCATCTTACTTGTTTCCATCAAAGGTGCAGTGTCAGGTGACAGAGCACACGTGACAGGATTCATTGCTGCCCCGTATGATCGATCATGTTTATTCCTCTGGGCTTGCACAGCATTTTGTTTCTATGTGAAGCAGGAGGGACGCTGACCTAGGGTCTCCCGAGGCCTGGAGTGAGGCCGAGGCCTGCACCAGCCTGAGTGTCCACCGCCTCTGTCTTCCAGCAGCCGACTGCAGCACATCATGGCTGAGATGGTGTCCACGGAGAGAGAGTATGTTCGGTCCTTAGGGTATGTCATTGACCATTACTTTCCAGAAATGGAAAGAACGGACCTGCCCCAGGACCTCCGAGGGAAGCACAGCATCGTTTTTGGGAACCTGGAGAACCTCTATGATTTCCACCGCCAGCACTTCCTGGCGGAGCTGGAGCGCTGCCAGCACTGCCCCTTGGCGGCAGGCCGCGGGTTCCTGAGACACGTGAGTCCCTCCCTCCCAGGCACCGGGTCCACACGGCAGGCGCCCCTGTGGGAGGCGAAGGCGACATCAGCCCAGGGTGCCTTCTGAGAGGCTGGGTCTGGCAACGCCCACGTTTCGGGTGATTTGGATCCGTGCAGACCCAGCAATAAACAGACCCCAAAATAGACAAGAAGGCTGTGGCTCTGATCACATCGAGTGTTTTTGCTTGGTGCCACCTGAAGGCACCCTTGGCCCCCAGAGCCGCACGACGCTGGAGGCCTTGCCTGCATCGTCACCCACACACCCCTCTGCTCACCTCTCAAGGCTGTTGGCCCGAAGCAGTTCACGTCCTGTACACGGGAGCCCACCTGGTCCCATCCTCAGTCCTCCCGCTGCAGCCGGCCAGCTCCCTCCCAGGCGGGGCCCGGGCCAGCCCGCCATCTGAGCAAGCCAGGTCAGGCTTTCTGCGGAGGCTCCCGGACTGTGCACGTGCCCCACACGAGGGCTGCTCTCCCCGTGAGAGTCTTCCCAACTGTGTATATGAATATCTCCCTGTCTGGATCGTTAATGAAACTCTGAATTCAGTTTGAAAACAAATGCTTTCACCTAGCAGTCCCCTACGCAGTGATCCAGGCAGTGGGGACGCAGTGGCACCTGTGCCATGGGCAGGTGAGACGCGGCCTCCGCATTCCTAATGTAGACACCCACAACGGAAACGCCCGAGGGTGAAAGCAACTCCATGGTGCATCTTTTCAACTGTTTCTAAGAAGGTGCTTTTAGCCAGAAGATGAACTCTGTGTTGCTTTATGTTGACAACAACGGCAAGAATTTCAAATGTCAACATAGCTTTGGTTCTGGGCTCCCCGTGCCCCCTCCCAGGCCCGCCTCTGCCCTCTCCCCCACGCCCTGTAACGCCCAATTCTAGATCTCTGGCATCAATGTGCTGGTAAGCCCCCGTGATCCCAGGGCAGCGCTGAGCCTCCTTGTCTCCTGCCCGTGGGAGGCACAGCACACAGAGGGTGGGGGCAGAGGCAGAGACTGGACCTGGCCCCCCTCAGGTGCCCGGTGTCCTCCCTTCTTGCAGGAGGAACAGTTCGGCATGTACGCGCTCTACAGCAAGAACAAGCCCCAGTCGGATGCCCTACTCTGCAGCCATGGCAACGCCTTCTTCAAGGTCACCCCCCCACCCCACGAGCCGCGCTGTCCCCCACCTGGCCCCGGCTGACCCTCTCGCCCCGGCCCTTGCAGGACAAGCAGCGGCAGCTGGGTGACAAGATGGACCTGGCCTCCTACCTGCTGAAGCCGGTGCAGCGCATGGGCAAGTACGCACTGCTGCTGCAGGACCTGGTCAGGGAGGCTGGCCGCTGCCCCGTCCCAGAGCAGGAGCTGAGCGAGCTTCGGGCCGCCCAGGGTGTGGTCCGCTTCCAGCTGCGCCACGGCAACGACCTGCTGGCCATGGACGCTGTCCGAGGCTGTGACGTGAGTGCCCCGAGGCCCTGACGGGCTGTCCTGAGTTGAGGGAGGGTGTGGCCTGGGGCCAGAGTACATGAGCTTCCCTCTGGGGAAGTCCCCAGAAGCTTGAGACCTCTCTGGGGCCAGCGGGTCAGGGGAGCAGAGAGGGGCTTCATGTCCGGGCAGCCTGCGGGGCATTATAGGAGGCAGGCCCTCAGTGGCTAACCATCCACCTTGGGGCTACTTGGCTGTCAGGCTTGGAGCAGAGCAACACTGGGAGCCTGGGCCCGGCATCCACACGGCCCACATGGTGGCAGGATGGGACCAGCTTAGAAGAGGAGTCCTGTCCCCAGCAGAACGCCTGGTATCTGACAGCGGAGGGACAGTCACAGGGTTCCCAGGGAAAATGAAAATGTTCATGCCCTGCTAAAAACTGCATCAAGAGTCTCAAACCGCAATCTGAGCGTGGGCCCTTCTGGCCGCCACCCTGCATGCATTGTCCTCCCACTGAGCAGCCCTGGGTGCCTTGCAAGGTGAAATGGCCTGTGTGCGCACAGCCATGGATGTGCCAATGCCCTGCCCTGCCCTTTGACCCCACCTGGGCTTGAAGGTGGGACCTCTGGCGTCAGCTGGAAAAGGCAGATCTGAGGCTGTGGCCAGCAGCAGAGATGGAGTCCGGCATGGAGTATAGTTGTCCATGGAGAGCCATGGAGGACTCGGGGTACCCCGGCATAGTCACTCCAGAAGCCCCCATTCAGCAGACTTAGCCGAGTCATTTGGGATTGGACCAGCCATGCTCAGGAAGCCCCCAGGACAGGGCTATCCATGGGCTAGAAGGTTACAGGAGGGACTTAGCAGTGGTGTCCACAGTTTGGGATACACTCCACGCGGTCCCACTAGCCATCAGCCCAAACTGCAGCTTGGGGGGTACTTCTGGGGGTAGGGGTGGCTCAGGTACAGAATTCGTAACCTGACTCCCACATACGCTATATTGGGTATTTTTATGCAGAAACAGGTGAGAGTTTAGCACCATGTCCACAAGGGTACTTCTGCTGCGAGCTCCATGCAGACCAGAGGAGCCCTGCCTGGCCCCAAGGGTTTTCCCCATACATCTGAGCAATTCTCAGGCACCAGCCGGGTGTCCTGTAATTCAACTCAACCCTGACGCCATCTGCATGGATGTGGGGTGAGATCCCACAGGTGACGGGTTCCATCCTACAAGACTGCCCCACCCCCCACAGCACCCATTGGTCACAACGATCAGAACCCAGAGAGACCGTTCACTATGACATCACCAGTTTATTGTGAGGGGCATAAGTCAGGAACAGCCAGACAGAAGAGGCTCAGGGCCAGGTATGTGGACAAAAGAGGCACGGGCCGCCACACGTGCTCACCCACCCAGCCACCCTCCAGCCCCGTCCTTTGGGGTCTAGGAGGAAGCATCATCGAGTGAGCACTGACCATGGGTGATGATTCTACCTCCAGTCCCTCTCTCCCCAAGGATTGGGGCGGGATCAGGTCCCTGAGGGAGGCTTGCTCCATCTGCAGGTGAATCTGAAGGAGCAGGGGCAGTTGAGATGCCAGGATGAGTTTATCGTTTGCTGTGGAAGGAAAAAGTATCTGAGGCATGTGTTCCTCTTCGAAGACCTCATCCTGTTTAGCAAGACCAGAAAGGTGGACGGGGGTTATGACACCTACACGTACAAACAGTCCTTCAAGGTAACATGCCCGCCTCACACCTGACGCCCCTGGGTGGGAGCGGTGAAATAGGACATATGGGGCTGTGTCTGAAATCAGGAAGTCACACGGACACACTGGTCCTTTATGGTGCTGCAGGCTGGTTCAGCAGCTGGGAAACTTCTCAGTCGGTAACTTAATTTCCGATTGTGGTGAAGGTGAACCTGGGCCAGTCTCCAAGGGTGGCCCTCACCCCACAGGGTTCTGAGCTCCTAGACCTCCCGCAGGGAGCCTATAACCCTTACCTGCAGAGGAGCACATCAGAGGCGGTCCTGTGGCCCCGTCCAGCACAGCCACCGCGGGCCACTAGAGAGCCTTCCAGTCCAGCCTCCCTTTCTCTCCAGTGGGGAGACTGCGGCTCCAGGAGGGAGTCAGTGCACATGGGCGGGAATCTGGTTTGTCCTGGGGGCCCCCGTCCAGCCTCAGCCCCCCATTTGGTATTTGGGTGAAGAGCCTCTAGCACTGAGGTGCTGGGGTCAGATGGTGGCCAGAGAATGGTCAGTTCCTCAAGTGAGGATCAGAAGTTGCTGACACTGCTGCCACTTGCGGCTTTTGGTATAGACGGCTGAGATTGGGATGACAGAGAACATCGGAGACAGCGGCTTGAGGTTTGAGATCTGGTTCCGCAGACGGCGGAAGTCCCAGGACACCTATGTTCTCCAGGCCAGCTCTGCAGAGGTCAAGATGGCCTGGACCCACGTGATAGGGCAGATCCTGTGGCGGCAGGCTCTGCGGAACAGAGGTGGGCAGAAGAGGGCCACCCAGGGCCAGCCCCTACTACTCCCCCAGTTCTGAGTCCCATGTCCCCCTTTTTGTTGTCGACTCCTTGAGCTCCCTGAGAGGCCAGACCAGGTGTAGGTGCCAGAATGAGAGCCCCAGCATCTCTGGGTCCCAGCGATACTTGGGGAGGGTGCTGGGCCAGGCCCTGACGTGCTCCTGGTCTGGATGGAGGGTGCTGGGTACACAGCATTGTCGGGAGAGTATTAAAGCCAAGCAGTTCCTTGGAAAGTTGCCCTATGTTATTCTGTTTTAGAACTCAGAATGCAAGAAATGGTGTCAATGGGGATTGGCAACAAGCCGTTCGTGGACATCCAGCCCAGTGACGCGGCCGTTAATGACCGGGCCATCAAGGCAGCAGGTAACATGGCCTCAGCCCTCTCTCTCACCCTGTCCCACTGACTGGGGCCCTGGTGTTGACTGTGGGCCCGAGAGCCAGCACAGTGGCTGGACGGGTGGTGGCCACATCATGCCCAAACTGACCTCAGCGGGGACTTGGTTGGGTTCTCAGATGGCTGCTTCATTATCAAATCTGGGCGGCACGTGTGGAGCAAAAGCCAGATCAGCCTGCTTTCTGTCCCCTTCCAGAGTTGTGGACCCGAGCCCCTGTGGCTGTACCCCCCTGTGACCGTGCCACCCCCTTTAAGAGGCCACACTCCACCATCTCAGACAGCAGCACCTCCTCCTCCAGCAGCCAGTCCTCCTCTGTCCTGGGACCACTGAGCCCGCACACGTCTGCCAGCCCAGCCCTGCTGAGCACTGCCTCCTGCCCCTGGCCCCACAACATGCGCACCTGCTTGGAGGAGGAGGAGGAGCTGGAGCTGGAGACGGGGAGCCCACCTTCCATACGTGAGTGCACCCAGGCTCCAGAGCGGCAGGTGCTGCAGCCTCCAGCCACTCTGGGGGGGGGGGGGTGGGGGGAGGGGTCAGCGGTGCACCTATGCAATTAACTCACTTGCCTTTATAGACTTCCAAAAGTCTTTAAACACATTATAGTTTTTCTTTAATCAAAAAAACATCAAAAATTTTCACTTTCACCTAAAACATCACAGGAAACAGATTTAAAACAACCAAGCAAACAAAACCTAGATGAAACAAAATATAAATAGACAAAAGCATATGACATGAGATTTTAAGACCTAGGACATCTGCCACCACCAGTAGTGACCTGAGACGGGACTGTGATGTGAGCCCCATGGTCGTTCCCATCTCTGCCTGGAGGGCACCCGGGAGCCACGTGGGGAGCCTGCAGACCCCCAGAGGAGGGCAGCCCGGGGGAGCCCCGTGTAGCAAGAAGTCTCCAAGGCCTGGGTCCAGCAGAAGGCTGGTCAGCACCGCACCTGAGGGGACTGCCCAGGCTGGAGCCTCTGGAGGACTAAAGAGTACCCCACACACCTGCTCCCAGCAGCACACGGGCAGCAGCTCCAGGGCAGTGGCAGGTCCTCCGAGGGCATGCTCAGGACACCATGTTGGACTGAACACCCCTGCTGACCTGCACCAGGTCATGAATGCAGGGCATGTACAGGTGATCTAACTGCATCCGAGAGCAAAGGTTAAGGAGATTTATAGGATTACACACATGTTTGGCAGCCAATGGGGTAGATTTGCACTGTCTGATGCAAGGAAGTAGGAAGCGGAACATGACAAGGGCAAACAGGCGAAACCAGCTGGAACCGATGGGGTTGTTAGAATTGGCCTTCACACCATCATTCTGTGTCCTTCTGGCCTTCACACCATCATTCTGTGTCCCTGACATCTAGAACGTTACATCACAGCAGGGAAGGTGGGACGGACTAAACTTAGCACCATAACAGGCTGTAATCATTAAGGTGAGCACCTCCCTGGATAGAGTTAACAGCGCGACTTAACAGAAGAAAAGCTTAGTGGAGACGTATCAACACGACACAGAATCACCAAGTCAAGGAAGAAGATCAGTGAGCTGTGGATGACTTGGAGTGGCTTAACAAACACATAACAGAGTCCCCAAAATGGAGAGATGGCAAAACTTTGAAGGAACTATGGCTTAATATTTCCCTGACTTGGTGACAGGTGTCAGCCTACAGGCCCAGAGGAGACCCATGAGCCCCAAGCACGCAGGCTGGAGACACAGTGACAGACAGAACATCTGGGAAGTGGCCAGCGAGAGCCAGCTGTCTGGCGCGCGAGGAGGGTGGCGGCAGCATCTTTGTCACCACACATAGCTCGCGGGGGGCACGGTTTGCTGCTCTGAACAGAGAAACCTTCAAACGAGTTCAACGTGACAAGGATGTCTTTCAGAAACAGTGACACAAGGACATTTTCGTGCAAAGGCTGAAACAGCTCAACCAGCAGACCTGAAAGGTCAAAGGACGTTGTGCAGGGAGGAGGACGGTGACCCTGGGGGGAATAGGAGGCGGCGCGCAAGGCTCGGCCGCTTACCTATCTGTCAGGGGCAGTGGCCCTGGGGACAAGCACGGCATATGTGAGAACAGCATCGACGTGCTAAGGCGGACGGCGTGTGCACCTGGAAGGTATCCAGCCATGGCGGCCTCTGCCTGGCTCCAGGCCTCTGTGGCGTGGAGCGATACTGCGGGGCTGCGCCAGTGGGACATACACATCCTGGACGTAGGAAGACAGTGGGGAACAGAGGACTAACAGGGGAGTCGGTAGAGGCGAAGGCCAAGCAGACCTGTGGCCGCCGGGAGCAGGAATGCAGCATGAGCAGCCTCCTGTGAGTGACACGCGGGCTGTGGGCTGTGTCCCTGCCGCTTGGCCAACCACACACGGAGGGGCCAGCACTCAGCCCCACATGCAGGGGCCGAGGTGCTGGTGGGACCCGCAGGGGTTGGTTATCTCAGCTCCTGCAGTGGAGGATCATGGAAGTCTGCTTTCCCACATCCCACGGTACCCCACATAGTAACCCCACAGTACCCCCATGGTACCCCACACAGTACCCACACAGTACCCTCACACAATACCCCAGAGTGCACCCCACAGTACCCCACGGTACCCCACATAGTAACCCCACAGTACCCCCATGGTACCCCACACAGTACTCCCCAAAGTACCCACACAGTACCTCCCATAGTACCCCGTGGTATCCCCCACAATACCCCCACGGTAGCCCCCACAGTACCCCACAAAGTACCCTGCAGTACCCCCCACAGTACCCGTCACCCCACAGTAACACCACCCAGGTGAGGACCCTCCTCAGAGTGATGCTGCCTGGGACATGTGTCCCCCCAAGCCTCCAGTGTACCTGTGCCCCAGCGACAGCGTCTTTGAGGGCACCGGCTGACCACAGTCGTGTCTCTGCCCAGGTGGAGGCGTTGCCCTGAATCCTGGGTGTGGGCCAGGTGTGCAGGGGGCTGCGCACCTGCTCAGAATGGCAGCAGCCACCTGGGTCAGGCTTGTGTCCTGGACGGGCCCACGGGGAGCACAGCTGGGCACTCCACACTGCCATCCCAGAGCCGTGGCACCTCCCCGGCGGTGTCCTCCCCAGCCCCTGCAGGGCTGGCATGTCCCACAGGGAAGCCTGAGTCTGGAGGTGGGGCTCTCTTTCCCCCGAGGAGCCCCACTAGCCGTGATGGTCGGGGCCAGGGGTTGTGCTCAGCCACTGTGGCTCCTGCACAGACAGTGCTGTGATCCCCGTCCCGAAGCCGGGGTGGAGCCCCCAGAAGCCACTCAGGCAGGAGGTGGTGCGTGCATGGCAGGGCCATGGCCACAGCTTCACATGCGGTGACAGTGGACAGGTTCCCGCAGCCCTTTGGGGCGGAGACCTGGTCCCGTCCTGCTCTGAGGTTCCTTTAAGCCACATGGTCTTTCCTGGGCCTGGTGTTCTGTTTTCACCTCTGAGCCGCCTGGTAGAGGGGAGAGGCCACTGAGCACCTCCCTTGTCGGATGATTTCACAGGAGCAGGGTCGGTGGACACTTGCTCACATGGTGTCTGCACTCCAGCCCCGGTCTGCCTGCCCTGACCCGGCCTCACAAACATCCTGTCATCAGTCTGCTGGTGATGTCTGTTGACACATCAGAGGGCCCTGAGTGCTGAGGGCAGCCAGCCCTGACCCCGCTTCTCTTTGCAGTGACTGAGTACATGTTACCGGGGGACAGTGGCCTCGGGCTCCCTGGGCCATTGCGTGAAGAGGGCCACCCGAGCGCCTCCTCTGCCATCCCAGGAGGGGCTCCCAGCTGCAGCGGCACAGCCAGGACTCCATGACTGTGAGTCCCCCCTCCTGAGACCCCCGTGTCCAGGGCCCACGGCCAGCATGGGGGCCAGCCTGCCACTGAGGGCACAGATGAGCCCGGACACACCCTGAGGGGAGGCATGGGGGAGACCAGGGAGAGGGAGCCACCAGTGTCTTTCACAGAGATCTTCTGGACGACTGATGACAAGTGACATGGGCTCTGATCCGTGACGTCCTCTCCTTCTGCCAGACAAAGGCTTCTGGGCAGTGGTTTGACCATCGAGCAAAACACTCCCCAGGAGAGGGGGTGTCCTGGCTCCCCCTGAAGTGATGGGAGGGTTCACTCATCCTTGGTCACCCTAAGGTGCTGGGTGCCACAACCAGCCAGACTCCCTGGCCAGGTCTCCACCCTGTGCCAGATGCTCCAAGCACAGTACATGGCTGGATGTTAACGGCCCCCCAGGAGGGGCGCCCTGGCCAGCAAGGCTGCACCCCCAGGCCAACTTCCCCAGGACCCTGTGCCTATGCCCCCTTGAAACCACATACCCAAGAGGGTGGTATGGTTACTTGTGAGAGCTCGGGTATCCCTCCAAGAGGAGGGGGCCCTCAGCCTCTGTGGGAGCCGGTGGAGATCAGCTCTGCCTGCCCCAGACTCCCTCTGTCGGGAGGGCACCCCCGTGTCGGGACTGTCCTGAGAACAGAGGCTTCCCCGCCTCCCACTTGTAGGCCAGGCCTGGAGCCCCTGCAGAGGCTGCGCCAAGCTCACATGCCCTTGTGTTCTCATGTTCTGGGATCAGAACAGCAAACACAGGACTCACACATTGTGGGACCAGAACCCTCTTACTCTAAGACGCATCACAATGCCAGCCAAGGTGGCCCCCCGGCAGGCTCTGTCTGGGCCCAGAGCCAGGGGCACCACCCAGGAGGGACCCAGCCTCGCAGGGGACACCCTCTTGTCTGTTTCCCTGACCTTGTCCGTCCAGGCAACTACTTCTGTAACAGGATGTGTGTCTGTGAGTCTGAGAGCACCCTAGGGGTGCAAGGGCTCCGCAGCACCTCCCAGACACAGACTCGATGCCACGCACAGCCTGGGCACCTGGTGGGAGGGAGGGAGAGGGCCGCGGCGTCTGAGTCAGGATGTCCTTCCTTTCCCAGCCGTGACTTATATGGAAGAGAATGAGCCCCTCCAGGACAATCCCGTCACAGGGAGCACAGGAGCCTCCACTGTGGCCTGAGGCTGTCCTGCTGGGGGCTCCTGGTGCACCCCCACCTCAGCCACTGGCCATGGGGTCAGCACGGCCCGGGCCCCGCCTGCCTTTGTGCATCCCCCCTGCATAGCCCTCCACCCAGTCTGGGGGCTCAGGTGGCCCTGCCACTCTGACTGCTGCACCAAGGTTGGGGTGGGAGCTGGCGATACCTCAGTTCCCGTGGGGAGGTCCGGGCGGGCTTGGATGGTCTCAGGGCCCAACAAGCCCTCTGGGACCGGGGTTTCCCCAGTCTTCCAGGCAACACAGGCCCATGGGCAATGGTCCCCTGGAGCAGCCCCACTGAGTGGACACCAGGCACAGGGACACCTCTGAGTATATTTGGAATCTCGGTTTTCTTTCGTTTTTAATAAGGTAGTGACCTGTGGCCAGGGACCCAGGTTGGGGTGAGGGCACAGCAGCTGGGCCTGAGGTCTGGGGTGTGTCCGGGGCCCCAAGAGGACCACCCCACACCAGATGGAGGAGCCTGGGTGGATGCCAGGCCTTGAATGAGCTTCATGCTGCGAGGTGTCCTCAGAGCGGCAGCCACGTGGGGCAGGGGCTGGGGTCACCTGGGTGCTCACCATGGTGACCTTGCCATTTCCAGCTACTATAGGATGTTTTCTTCATTTTTTCAATGCTGATTCGATCCAAACTTGAGGAACATAAATAAATGAGACGTGTTTCTCTCACTTTGTTCTGTTGTATCCGGGTACGTCAGTGACATGCTTCACCCAGGGAGCCTGGCTCCTGTGACTTTGAGGGAACATGGCCCTGGGCAGCAGACCAGCCTTCATCTGGGGTCTCCCCGGTCCAGAGCCAGGGCCACCCCTGCCCTGGGCATGAGCAGCACTTTTCGGGGGCCTGGTGCCCCTGAGCCACACGCTGGGACAGCTCTGCTTGCATAGCTGAGCACCACAAGGACAAGCTGGCCACTGCCAGACGCCTCCACGGCCAGAGCCAAACAAGCACCCATGACCAAAATAGCCGTCAGATGACCAGAGAGCCTGCTCACTAGCTTCTGCCCAAAGGCAAGCTGCTCGCAGCAGCTGCAGCTAAAAATAAGCAAGAAGGGCATCCATCTTCGGGAGGATCTCAAGGGGAGAGCTCCGTCTTGCTTTTGGGCCGCTGCGTGCGGGCACGATGAGGTCGCTGCGCTCTATTTCTGCTGAGGCCCTGGTGTCTCACCCCCAGGTGGCCCAGCAGAGCCTGGACAGTGTCGCCCACAACCTCTACCCACTCCTGTTCAAAGCCAGCTACTTGCTGGAGCAGGCGGCGGTGATCCGAGCCCTGATGGAGCGCTGGCCCCTGGAGGAGTTCCGGCTGAGCGTGCTGCTCGGGCCGCACTCCGAACCACCGGTGGACCTGCGGGACCGCACCTGCAGGCCCTGCCTGGAGGCTTGCGTGCAGGGCCTCGCAGACCACGTGCTCCGGGCTGCGGGCCCGTGGCGGCTGCGCGTGGCTGACCTCACGGGTGTCCGAGATGTGCAGGTGCAGCAGTGCCCCTGCGGGAGGGCTCTGGGTAGGTGGGGCCGCACCGAGCTGCTGGCCAGGACCTGCTGCCAGCTGCAGGCGGCGTCCCTCGTGGTCCGGCCCCCCGTGCGGGTCCTCACTGATCTCTTTGTCACAGAGGGCAATTTCGAGCTGGTGCTGCGTGCCCTGGGGCCTGGCCCTGCCCCGCTGCGCGTGCACTGCCTTTCTTTCCGAGCAGACAGTCTGGGCCCCAGCCAGCTAATGCAGGTGCTGCGTCTGGCAGGGCCAGGTGAACTGCATAGGCTAGAGGTCGTGCACAACGTGCGGCTGCATGCTGGCCATGTGCAGCAGCTGCTGGCCCAGGTGGGCTTCCCACGGCTGGCCTCACTCACGCTGCCTGCCAAGGCTTTCGACGCACCCCCGAGCAGCACCCTGAGCCCTGACCACGAGGACCGCCTCCTTACCTCCATCGCCTGGGAGCTCAGCCAGATGAGCCAGCTCAACGAGCTGAGTGTGGCCTTCTCCACGCTGACAGGAAAGATTCCGAAACTGCTTGGGTGAGTCTGGGGTGACAACACAGAGGGCAGGCCAAGTGAGTGGGGTCTCTGCTCACAGCTCCTCGTGCAGGGCTGGTGATGGGGATGGGGGCCTGGGGTGGGGGTGGCAGGCCCAAGATGCATGAGGGACCATGGGATGGGACCTGGCTGCTGACAAGTCAGGACGTTCCAGGCTCCCTCTGCCTTTACCCCAGAAGGCCTGGACAGGGTAGAGTGATTGTGCTCCTCTCCTGTCTGATAACAAGTTACCCCAACAATGGGCAATATGGTGACAAAACCTTCAAGAACCAGCTCCACTGGGTCCACTGGGCTGTGGTCTCCTCCGAAGGCTTGGTGGGCTGGAAGGGTGGGGTCGTCCATGTCCACGTTCAGATGTGGCTGTTCAGGGTCTACCTCTGCACTGTGGCTCCTGGGAGTCCTCAGGACAGGGCGGCTGATCCGAGAATCAGAGAACACCAGGCGGGAGCTGCATATGCAGCTCACCGCTTCTGCAGACCGTGTTGGCTTGGAGCTGGTCAGTGGGTCCCCTGTGGGAGCACGGGAGGGCCGGGGGTCAGGGAAGGCCGACTCCCTGGGGTGGCATAGAGTTGCATAGAGTGGCAGGCTGGCGAGAGGCGCTGACATGGACGGGTCAAGGGTCAGCAGAGAGAAGGTTGGGGTCAGACGGCAGGGCAGTGTGGGGAGGTGGAGCATCACAGCCCCTGGAGGTTGTGAGCAGGAGGATGGCATGGTCACCTCCTTATTCACGAGGGCCACTCTGGCCCGCAACACAGACCCGGAAGGAGGGGCTGGGGAAGGACAGTGTGGTGGGCAGACAGCCAGCTCTCAGCACGCAGCGGCACAGGTGTGGGGCCCCCCACAGGCTCTCCTGCAGCGAGTGCTCAGCCTGGTGGCATCAGACCCAAACCAAATATCCCCAGGGTGGGGTACATTGAGAAAGTGTGTTTTTCACAAGCTCCTTGAGACCTGCTGCTCAGAGCAGGGTCTCCCCATAGCTGTGCATCTGCTGATGCTGGCCTCAGCACGTGGGAGGGGCTGCAGGTACCAGGCTGTAGGAAAGCTGGGCTGGATGGCTGCATGGCCCTTCCCCTCCTTGCTCCACAGTACACAACTGAGCAACCCTCATTCTAATTGATGCTTTACTTATGGACACTAAAAATTGAGTTTTGTATTATTCCCACATGTCACAGAGTATCATTCTTCTTGTGATTTGTTCCATTGTTTAAAGATGTAAAAACCATTTTACAGTCTGGTTGAGTAAGACCAGGACGCAGTGGACTCTGCCTTTGGGCCGTCTGCTGACTCCTGAGCTAGAATTCATCTTAATTCCTCCCAGAGGTCCTCCTGGGACTGCCCCTCACCTGTGCTGTTTCTTGCCCTGCCCTAGCCCCCTACGGACACCACTGAGGACCCTGGACCTGGCCAACTGCTCCCTGAACCATGAAGATATGGCCTTCTTGGCAGACTGCACCCATGCCGCGCACCTGGAGGTCCTCGACCTCAGTGGGCACAGCCTGTTCAGCCTGTTCCCCTCCACCTTCTTCCGGCTGCTGGGCCGGGCCGCCCAGACGCTGAGGGTCCTCACCGTGGAGGAATGCGACATCGAAGACAGCCACGTGAACATGCTGATCCTGGCCCTGAGCCCCTGCCATGAGCTGTGCGAGCTCCGCTTCCTGGGGAACCCCCTGTCAGCCCGGGCCCTGAGGCGCCTCTTCGTGGCTCTCTGCGAGCTGCCCAAACTGCGGCGTGCAGAGTTCCCAGTGCCCAAGGACTGCTACCCTGAGGGTACTGCCTACCCCCAGGACGACCTGGCCATGTCCAAGTTCGACCAGCAGAAATATGACGCGATTGCCGAGGACCTCCGTGCAGTGCTGCTTCGGGCTGGTCGGGGCGACATCCAGGTGTGCACGCCCCTCTTTGGAAGTTTCGACCCAGATATCCAAGAAACAAGCAACGAACTTGGAGCTTTCCTGCTGCGAGCTTTCAAAGCTGCTCTAGAGAACTTCTCCAGAGCACTGGAACAAATGGAGTAGGCCCTTGAGCAGACTGGGGGGGTGGGGGGGTGCGACTTGCAGCTCGGCTGTGCCACAGCCTGGACAGCCCGCATGGGCAGTCTTGGCCACCTGCTCCCCGCTATCACCCGTTAAAGCATCTCTTGCTGAAGCTCCTATGAGGCATCGGCCAAGCCCAGGTGAGAGGAAACCCTGGTTCCAGCAGAGGCCACTCCAGGCGCCTCCGCGCAGTAGAGCGGGGCTGGGCGGGTTGGGAGCAAGGATGGGGAGCTCAGACGTCTGGCCAGGGTGGAGAGGACATGAACAACCTGTCACACAACACAGGCCCTGTGCCACATCTGGGTTGTCCACAGGGCTGACTTGGGTTTGCCTATTCATGAGCTCCTGCCCGGCATGGAACAGGGGGTGTTAATGGCTTGAGCCCAAGGACCAGGATGCAGAGTGGCTTCCTGGGCTTCTGCCACTGTGGAAAGCCCTGCCTGGGACAACCCCATCACCGCTCCGGTTTCCTACCTCTCTTTGGACGCTGACGCCAGAGGAGCCTCTGCTTAGGCCGGGGCAGCTCCTCTGTGCCGCTGAGTCTGGGTGCAAACGTGCTTAACGACGTTTGCCCTTGGTTTCTTCCAAGAGCTGATTCCAGCAGAGGCTGAGTGTGGATGATTATGTACGAATACATAGCAGTGTGCCTTCCTCAGACCTGGCTTTAATTTCGGTGCAGTTAGGCATTTTAAAAAATATCTACATGTATGAAAATGAACTAAGTTATCAAGATAGAGGCTAGCCTTCGATGGGCCTGACCTCAAACTAGAACCCCAAGTGCTCAATGTGGGCTTAACTCATTCTGTGGGAGGGGCTGCCCTCCACCCAGCTCTGGGGCCCTCCCTGCCCCCCGGAGTCCTCACCGAGGTATCCATGCCCCCCTCAGGTATGTCTCCACCCTTCATGCCCCCCAGGTATGTCTGCACCCCCCCAGACCCCTTCAGGTATGTCTATACCCCCCATGCTCCACCCACTCAGGTCTGTCCATGCGTTTCTCCCCACGACCTAGTGGGGCTGCGTTGGGTGTCCACCCCCAAAGTGACCGCTGTGTCAGGACTCTGCTTCCTGGGGAAGGCAATAATGTTCCTCCTGGGTCTTTCAGGAAAGAGGGACACCCAGAAAGTGGGCAGGAGGGAAAAAGTGACATGTGACCATCCTGCCCCTCAGATTTGCTCTCTGAGCCACTTCTCCCACTGCCCTGCCCACACTCTGCCATCCCGCAGACCCATCCTGCTGCCAAAGTCTCCGAACCCTATCTCAGGCATGGAAGTTTCCCTTGCAAGAAGCTCTGGAAAGAGAGTAGAGTAGGTACAGGGCAAAATTTTGTGATGATCTGATTCTAACTCTAAAGAGTGGAGTGATTTCAGCTGTTTGTGGCCCACGGGAGAGGACTCCGGAGTGCACGCGGCTGAGCCGGGCACCTGCGGTCACTGGGGCAGGAGGTGGGCGCGCAGGTGTCTGCGGGTCATGAATGTTCCCAACAGCCCCACCCCTGGGAATGGCCCCCCATAAAAGCCAAGGAGGCTGTGGAGGCACATTTGGAGCAATTCTGCAGCCTCTGGAGTGGCCCCAGCAGAACCCATGCCTCCCTGTGCCAACCTGCTGCCTATCATTTCCCCGATCCTGTGGATCTGCTGGGCCCCAACCCTGAAGGACTGTTTCCGGCCATGATGGGTTTTGGCTGTGCCCACACAGCCTGGGATTCAGAGGTTCTGACAATGCCTGCCAGCCCCAGGGATCTGCCAGGACCCAGGCACATCCTGTGCTTTCATGCTGCGAAGGCCTGGGTCTGACACAAACCACAGGGACCGGGACACTCACACGTAGGCAGAGATGGGCAGATAGCAGGTGCCGACAGGGTGGAAAGTCACCACAGGCAGCTCCGGGCCTAGCAGCCCCCTGTCCCACTGGTCTCCCCAGAGCCCTGACAGCTGAATGGAATGGGGCAGGGTGCGGACCCCGACAGACACTGGGCAACCACCTTCCAAAACACCAAGGGCATGGGCTCTGTGTCCCCCAAGTCCTGTGTGGTGGATTAATCATCACACCTCCTCCGGGAAGCCAGCACTCCTTCCTGCTGCCCATCCTGGCAAAGGGGTAGAACAGATTCAGGGGCTTATTACACAGCTTTATGTCCCAGACTAGGGGGACCCTCTGTGCCACGGATGTGGCCTGAAGTCCTGGAGACGGGGGCCTGTGGCTCTTATGGTCACGGGATGCTCTCCTTTTCTTTGTCGTTACGTAGATTGAGCAGCACCCTGAGGAGCTGTCGCCCACTGGACCACAGGCTCCCAATTCTCTATTGCTGGGGCCCCTGGGCAGCTCCCTATGGGTGGAGATGCTGCAGCTCTCACCTGGGTCTCGATGCTCATCACAGTGATTCCACCCACCTGCTGCTGCCCGTCCTGAATCCCATCAGCCTGGGGCCCAAAACCGGGGCATCACCTATGACACTCAGCCCTGGCTGTGGGCAGAGCCCCTTTCATGTGGGGGCAGCAGCATCTGCCCTCATGTGATAAATGCCTTCGACAACCCCGTCCAGGCATCCATGAGCTTCTGCGCCTCAGGTCCAGGCAGCCTGGCTCTCCTCTCCACTGACGACAGACCACCCGCAAGGAGCCAGTGTCCCGCCAGGACATCACACACAGGGACACCCCCTCAGAACCACGCCCCACGAGGCCCAGGTCCTGGCAGCATGCAGTGTTGCAGCCACTGGCTGTGGTGCAGTGAAGGCGTGCGGGGGGGGGGGGGGGGGGGGGGCTCGAAACTCGCCACTTCCCTGCGGTCTGTCTGCACCGACGGGACCTTGACTTGCCAGAAGGTCCGCAGAGGCAGATTTCCGCAAGAGCTGCCCCAATGGCAGCCAGTGCTTGGCTCTCGAAGCCTCATTTTCTTTTTCAAGATTTCCTGCAGGGTTGACAAAAGCCACACACCTGATTTCCCCGCACCCTCTCCATCTGAATGTCACAGCAGCGTAGATGCCACTGGTTCCCAAACTGCCACACAGGGGAATGGAACAGGTAAGACGCAAGCTCAGAAGAGCCAGGAGGAGGAAGGTTAACGCAGATGTGCACACGTGAGGCAGAGACCCCTGCCCCAGGCTCCTGACACTTGTTGGCCATTTCTGGGTCCTCTCTGAGGAGGGAACCTGAGGAGCCACGAGGCCCCAAGTAAACCCCCCTCGTCGCTGTGTCGGGCAGCTCGAATCCATCTCTGTTGCTGCGGCCAGAGTCCCACTGCAGAGAAACGGAGCAGCTGAGCCTGTCGCTGCTGGAAGAGAGCAGCAGCTTGCGTCTGGCTCCTAGGGCTCGGGCGGCACCCAGGAGGTGCGGGGCCATCTCTGTGGCCTCCCTGGCTCCAGCTTTCTGCCTGCAGGGCCCAGCATGGCGTCTGAGCTGGGTGGGGTCCCCTATGGTCCATCACAAGACCCCCGAGCGAGCACATGAACCTTCCCCAGTTCCCTGAGTCCTGACTGCAGACTGGCTCTCAGGAGGTGAGATGGAGACAGCGGACGCAGTGAGACAGCCTTTCCCTCCCTCTCCTTTCAGTGGATTGTGAACACTTCAGCACACCTTTGAACAATCCACACAGAAATACTGTTCTAGTTTAATTAGACATGACTTTTCTTTTCATTCTTTTTTTTAGAGGTTTTATTTATTTGACAGAGAGAGAAAGAGAGAGGACGCAAGGGAGGGAAGGGAGAAGCAGACGCCCTGCTGAGCAGGGAGCCCGACACAGGACTCGATCCCAGGACCCGAGATCATGACCTGAGCCCCCCAGGGGCCCATAACTTCCCTTCTCAGACACACACAGGTTCTTTGGTGAAGTCCCTTCCCATCACAATGCCCCATCATCGGTGTGATGTTTGCAGGGTTACTTTGTCATCGTGAAATGTTGGTCCATATGCGCATGATACACACACACACACACACACACACACACAAGAAAATACACGACAGTTCCTTATCTGCATTTGTGAAGTTTTACGAGGGGGAGAAAGCATATTTAACAAATAAACTGGGATTCGTTTACAGAATCACTGCCTGCTTATTTTATTTGTGGAACATCCTAGTCAATTCCCATGCCTTCCAACTTTATTCCAAGTAAAACACCCTGAAACAGGTACTTTCACAGTAAGTACACTTAGAAAGCAGAGGCTGAACCCCTCAAAGCCCTTCCTGCATAAGTCACCACAACCCCACCCATAGTGTCCCCAAATCCATGAAAACCACAGGCCAGGAGATGCCCTGTCCTCCTGACTCCAGCACACACAGGACAGGCCTTGCCTCAGCCCTGGCCATGCTGGCTCAAGGTTTTGCTGAGACCTTCCAGAAAGCAGCCTGTACAGATGTTGGACTCTCAACTCCCCATAAATCCTACACACACACACCAAACGTCCCACTGTAGTGTTACTTAGTCCAGATATCTTTTGGTTCATCTGTGAAGTCGTCAGGCATGACATCATGTAAACATTTCCAACCCAACAAAATCACTGTTAAAAAGATGGATGGCATCAAACAAACCCTCAATTAAATTTGCCAGCAGAAGGCAGCTATGCTGCGCAAACAGACATGGTCCAACATAATCTTCCTGTAGGTAATGTCTGATTTTGAGCATCGAACTGGCATCTAAACTGACTTGGATGATCTGAACAGTTACCACGCTACTGAAGGCTGGCTCACAGCACGCTGGACACGAGAAAATATGGTGAAGATTAACAATTCACCTTGAAATAACCTACTAAATAGCTGAATTTTCCTCATTTTTTAGAAGATTTACTTATTTTTTAGAGAGAGTAGGGAGGGGAGGGGCAGACAGGGAGGGAGAGAGAATCCCCAAGGTGAGGCTTGATCCCACAACCCTGAGATCATGACCTGAGCTGAAACCAAGAGCCGGCCACTTAACCAACTGTACCACACAGGTGCCCCTGAATTTTCCTCTTAAAGTAAAACCAAAGAGAAAGCATTAGGCGGTTTATCCGAGGGTACCTGGAGAGTCAGCGCAGTAGGAGGAACCGATGGATACAACTGGGCAACAAATAGCCAGGCAGACTTTTTAGTTCAGATTTACCGAAGTTATTTTTGTTTGGATCTGGGGCAGGGTGGGTGACAGCAGAGCACAAATGGGAGACTGGGAGCCGCTGGAGAAGGGAAGCATGAAGCTGGCGCAGCACACAGAGGCCAAGAGCAGAGCTGGAAAAGCTCAGCCCCACGGGGCTCTCACTGCAGCTCCAAGCCACTTTGTATCTGCAAGTGTTCCCAAGTCTAAAATCCACACGTGAGCACAAACCCCGCAGACCAAGAAGTGTGCAGGAAGCCCTCACCAAATCCAGCTCTCCTGACAATCAGATAGGAAGAGTCTTGTCAGAGTGGAATTTCTGAGTTTGTGTTGCTGCCACAGACAGGCAGGCTGCAATGCAAGTGCATCAAAGTCACCAGCAGCTCTGGAGCTGTGCGGCCTCTCCCAACCCCACTGCCAGCTGCCTCACCTTTGCGAGGAGGCTGCAGGCCCTCTGAAAGCCTGCTGCGAGGCTGGCCCCTGGCTGGGATGCAGAACCTGGATTTGGGGAGGACGTCCCTACCACTGGGCAGTAAGCGCAGCCCACGTGTCTAAATTTTGTGCAGTTTGAGGGGTTACCGGCAACCTGGGTGCATGCCCAGCAGAAGATACTCATGCGTCCAGTCCTCACCAGAGACACTGGGCTGTCTCTGGGGGTTCCAAATGGGGGACGATTCCTACTCCCCTCACTTGGCCCCATGTACCTTTCCCTCTGATTTTTTTTTTTTTTTAAGATTTTGAGAGAGAGAGAGAGAGAGAGAGAGAGAGAGAGAGAGACAGCAAGTGAGCACACAGAGGCAGAGGGAGAAGCAGACTCCCGCTGAGCAGGGAGCCCTACATGGGGCTTAATCCTAGGACCCCAGGATTCAGGACCCGAGCTGAAGGTGGAGCCACTCAGGCGCCCCACCCTCTGCTGATTTTCCTACACATCGTTCTCATGTACTGCTAAGATCACGGTTGGGATTACAAGGGTGATGTGTGAGAGGCTGACTCACGTTAGCTTTGTGAAAAATGGGCCAGTGCCTCATTTTGATCAGTTTGTGGTAAAATGGAGATAATCTATGTAAAAACATTTTATGAAGAGTAAAGAATTACACTCATAGGTGGCATTGTTGCTTTTAAATGGCAAGTATTTTTTATTATATATCATTGCTAATAAATAATATGTGCTTACTAAATACAGACACAAGCCAAATCCCAAAAACATACGAGGGATGCTCATGGCCGCAGGAAACCTGGATATGTTACTATTTTGTCTTCATTCGGCAGTTCTATCCATCACCTGACAACTTCTATTTATAATTCTAGGAGAGAAAACATTTGAGGAGAAAACAATTTATTTAGGGAGTAATAAAAACAGACAGAAAACAATGTACAGTGAGGATCAATACTGTATTCGACTTTCTTAAAAACAATCTTACCCTACAACAGAGATACGAGGTTATACAGTTCAGCCTAATAAAATATTACAGCTTAAAAAAATCCTCCTGAGAAACTGCATCCTTAGTAGCTGAAGAGGGCCAGGAAGAGACCCCGTGTCCCTGCTCAGACGGGGGGCGAGAGTGGAAGAACACTTGGGGGTGCGTGTGGCAGAAGCAGCTGAGAACACGCCAATGCGTCACAGAAGACGTACTTCACTCCTACCCTACTTCTCCAGGATGGCTTTCTCGACTCTCTGACACTTCCTCAGCTCAACAGTTAGCTCCCAGTATTTGAGATACAGCCACATGAGTCTCCCGTTCTGGCGTTTGTTGGTATTCCAGACGTCGCCACAGTATGTGTCATGCTTAAATATGTCGGTCAGGCCAGCTGCCATCTGCAGGTCCGCGGCAACTGGGTCAGTGGCTGCTCGGACCAGTAAGTTCTTCTCAATTTCCAGCCGCCTGCCCCGGGGCAGGAGCAGGCTGCAGTAGATGTTCTGTCTCTCTGTAAGCGCGTCTTCAAACTCTTTCAGCACAAGCCTGGCCCTCCTTTGCCAGTCATCTTCCTTTTCCAGAAAGCTCAGATACGCGCTTCTCAAGGGCTGCAACTGTCTCCTCTCTTGCATGACCTGAGCCCGCTCCTGTTCCAGAAGCTTCTTTTCTTCTACCAACTTGCGCCCCTGAGAGATGAGGGCTTCTCGGTAACTGGTCGTTCTATTTTGTTCCTTTTCAAGTTCCAAAGACAAGTGAGCGACCGCACGCCGGTTTTCTGAGATCACAGCGTGGTACTTGGCTTCGAGATCCTGCTGGAAAGCAACTGTTCTCTGACGGTACGCTTCTCTCTCTTTTTCTATCTCTTTCTGGGACTCCCTAGACCATATCCAACCTGACACAAATAAATTGGGGAGGAAAAACACACTTAATAAGCAGTCTGAGCTAAGGTTCTATAATCTTTATTTTGAAAATCTAAAGCACCTAAGGACAGCACTTCAATAAAATCTTAAGCCTTGAAAGGTACGGATAACATTTTGTATAAAGCCATATGATCATCAAAATTCTTATCTTAAAATTAAATACGGGCTACCAAAAGACAAGTGTGACAAGGTTGCTGGCAGTTCCCCTTCCAGCCTCCTCTTCTATGGCTGAAAAAATCTCCCATGGCTTTCTTTCACTCTCAAGCCCACCACGGCTGTGTACTCTGGCCACAGCGCCCCCACGTCCTATTGGCAAAGTTTAAAGGTCAATACTGCTATGCTTCCTGTATTACTGGTGGGTGATTACAGAACTGAGTGATTGCAAAGTACATTCAGACTCGCCTGGTCATCTCCAGTAAGTAGCCCAAGTCCAAGATGCTCGCTTCTATTCTGACAAGGGTACATACAAATAAGGTGGAGTAAGATGTTCAATTTCAACACATGGTCTGGCTCCCTTTCCCCAAACCAGGGAAACTTGACTCTCACAAGCATGGGACAGACTGAGGAGGCTGTCCTCTGCTGCATGGAGAAATCCAGTGCCAGGGAGGTTCCTTTTCCATCCCCAACATTCAAGGTGGTGTCGTTGCCATTTGGGTCTTCTTACCCTGTGTCCCTTGGGAATCTTCACTGGCCCATGACACCAACCACCTCCAAGGCAGTATTTCCATACACCTGAAAGTCATTTCCACTGGAAGTGCTGCTACCACCCCAACTCTATAAGCATAAAACCGAACATATTCCTTCCTCAACTAAGTCCTATTGCCAACATATAGCATCTTTATCTCCTCCTTTCACCCAAGTTCACAGGCAAGGGAGATGACCAGTAGAGTAGCAGTTACAAGATCATTTGATGAGCACAGAGGGGTATGTGTGAAGTGGAGGAAAGAAGGACTAATTCAGTCTGGGGTGCAGTTGGGAGGGGTTCCCAAAAGAGGTGAATGGGAACCAGTCTGGAAAAATGAGGAGCGGCTGGTAGGAAAGGTCCTTCTGGGGACACCTGGGTGCCTAGCGGTTGAGCATCTGTCTGCCTTCAGCTCAGGGCGTGATCCTGGGGTCCTGGGATAGAGAGAGTCCCGCATCAGGCTCCCTGTGAGGAGTCTGCTTCTCCCTCTGCCTGTGTCTCTGCCTCTCTCTCTGTCTCTCTCACAAATAAATAAAGAAGTATTAAAAAAAAAATAGAAAGGTTCCTCTGGCAGAATGAACAGGGACTTGAGTGGGCATCACATGTTCTGAGCAGATCACTTCCAGGAGTGATGGGCTCTGTTAAGGAGAAGCTAGAGCAGGCTCTGGAAGCCAGCAGGTGCTGAACAATACAAGTCCTCAAAGACTCTGATAAGAACTGGAAGATGAGAGGCAGGAGGGGGCAGATGGTCACAGAGGGAACCAGAGCCAGGAGGCCACTGTTGCCATAATCCAGGGATGATCTAATGAAAGAACCACAATTGAAACACAGAACACACAGAACTGAGGTACGCTATAATTATCGGGGCATCTGGGGTAGGTAGCACTGAATCAGGAAGGCCTCCTGGAGGAGGTGGGACACATGCAGGGGTGATGACAAGGGAGGTATGCAGAGGAAAGTGTGGAAGCAAAATGGAAAAACCCTACATCTGGGTCTGGTCCTGGAGAACCATACCTTATGACTCCAGGCAGACACAAGTGTGCAGAGTCCTAGATAGATTCCGAAGGCGGGGGGGGGGGGGGAGCCTCCTGCTTTTGAGGGAATGGAACAGAGTACTTTCCTAGTCTTCCTGCTCAGCAGGGTCAGAAGCCTGCTCAGCAGTTTGTTGCACTATAAGTACAACAAACACAATGGGGTTCTGAAAGGTGGAGAACCGTGGGTGGACTGGCCAGGGACCTTGGGACCCAAAGAACACTATGATTCTGAGTCCCTGGGGTTTTGTTCAGCCTCACACTCCCAGACTTGGAGCTGAAATGCCAACAGTGAAGACTTCCCTTCAAAAAGCCATAGTGTAAGCCTGCTCTCTCTGGCCAAAGGGCTAGAGAGGTGGCCTAGCAGGACAGAGCTTTGATAATAAACACTCTACTCCTGCTACAGAGGTACTGCGGCCCCATTCCACCCGCCAGGCAAAGGCTGATGGGAGCCCCTCCTGCTCCCCTGGGGTGGTGTCAGAGGTGGCCAACGGGGCAGCAGTAACAAGACCCTCCTGCCTCTCCCAGCCGCAAGACCCTGCAGGAGCTGCAGCTCCCACACCTGCCCACTGGGAATGAGGGGACCCTTCGTCTGGGTGCCTGTGGACAGGAGGCTTTGTGGGGAGCCTGGACTTCCATCCCCACCTGGGAGTGAGGCAGCAGCACCACTCTTCCCCTGCCAGAGTCTTCTTGTCCAAGAAGCCGTTGAATGTCCAAATAAAAGGTCAGCCTCATGATATAATACCCAAAATACACAGGTTTCAATGGAAAATCACTCTTCATACCAAGAACCAGAAAGATCTCAAATTGAATTTAAAAAGATAATCAGTAGATGCCAATACTGAGAGGACAGAGATGTTAGGGTTACCTGACAAAGAGTTTAAGGGCAAGCATGATAATACAAAGTCTAAGCACAGAGATAGGAGATATAAAAATGAGCAAATGAATATTTTGAACCGAAAAATATAACTGACATAAAAAATATGATGCTGAAGTAAGTGTAAGAAGAGAGAATCCTTCCAAAGAGCAAACAACCCATAACAAACCCCATATGAACAAAGACATAAAAAACCCTGAACAAAATACTGGCACATGGCCGACGTCCTGACTTTTTTGGACAGGAGGGTCGCGGACGCCACTGAAGCGGAAGAGCAAGAGGTGACCTGTACAAATGAAGATTGACAGCGAGGATTAATATTTGGATTATTTCAAGATGAGCTTCCTGTTGCCCAAGCTAAATAGCAAAAAAGAAATAGACCACGCAATAAAAAGTACCGCAGAGAAGGGGTTGATCCCCAGGTTTGGGAGAGATGAGGATCCTGTCTGTCTGCAGCTAGATGATATACTTTCTAAAACCTCTCCTGACCTGAGTAAAATGGCTGCTATATATCTGGTGGATGTGGACCAAACTCCTGTTTTGACATCAGTTATATTCCATCTACTGTGTTTTTCTTCAATGTGCAGCATATGAAAGTGGATTATAGGTAGGTTAGATTGAGTTGAAGTTATTATAACAGTGGGAGTTTCTTTTACCTAAGTAGTTCCAGTAACTCACCTCTCTGCCTGGGATGGTGGCTTCGTGAGCTTTTTATTGGTGCTGTTTCCTCCACTGACCTACTCATTTATTATGTGAAACTTTGGGCAAAAAAGAGTATTTCTAGTAGGAATGGCCAGTGTTAACCTCCTACTAAAGGATGAAAGAACTGTGCAGTTTGCGGAGTACTTAACCATCCTTCAGTATAGAAAATACAGAACAGCTTTTTATTTTATTTTATTTTATTTTATTTTATTTTATTTTATTTTATTTTATTTTATTTTATTTTATTTTAAATTTTTATTTATTTATGATAGTCACAGAGAGAGAGAGAGAGAGAGAGAGAGGCAGAGACATAGGCAGATGGAGAAGCAGGCTCCATGCACCGGGAGCCCGACGTGGGATTCGATCCCAGGTCTCCAGGATCACGCCCTGGGCCAAAGGCGGGCGCTAAACCGCTGCGCCACCCAGGGATCCCCGGAACAGCTTTTTAAAAAGCTTTCCAGGAATTTCATTTAAAACCAGATATGTCACTGTACTTAAACTTTTGGGACTGGTTGACTGCCTTTGTAAAAGAAGTGTTCCAGGAAACGAAGACATGCTTCTTTCTGGCCAACTGTCCTGTCTTCTGCCACTCAGAAAGTTTTAAAGTCATTCTTCAGACAATTCTGTCAAGAATAAGCACCGTGAAATCTGTAACACCTCCACTGCATCCAGTCAGCATCCTAATACTTAACATGTATTTTCAATGTGTCCATAGTACTTATCGTTTCTTACTGTGGGTGAGGTCCGATTGTCTAGATCTGTGTACATGTTTTGTTATTATCTTTTTGAAAGTTAAATATTACCTGTTTTAAGTATTTTAAAGCTATTTATTTTCCTAGGATATAGTTGATATAAGTATTATTTTGGTGCAGTCTTTTTAAAAGGTGATTTATGACACTATTTACCATGTGAAAAATAAGTAAAATTTTGGGGGCACCTGGGTGGCTCTTTTGATTGAGGCATCCAACCTTTGATTTTGGCTCAGGTCATGGTCTTGGGGTTGTGGGATTGAGCCCTGTGTCAGGCTCCGTGCTCAGCACCAAGTCTGGTTGACCCTTTCCCTCAGTCCCTCCCCCACTCTTGTACTCTCTTAAAAAAAAAATTAGGGCAGCTCGGGTGGCTCAGCAGTTCAGCACCATCTTTGGCTCAGGGCAAGATCCTGGAGGCCCGGGATCGAGTCCTGCCTTGGGCTCCCTGCGTGGAGCCTGGTTCTCCCTCTGCCTGGTCTCTGTGTCTCTGCCTCTCTCTCTCTGTGTCTCTCATGAATAAATAAATAAAATCTTTTAAAAAATTAAAAAAAAATACTGGCACATAATTCTATAATATATAAGAAAGATTATATGGCAGGACAAAGTGATTTGTTTTTTAAGGTTTATTTATTGGGGTGCCTGGGTGGTTCAGTTGGTTAAGCATCTGCCTTGGTCTCAGGTCATGATCCCGGGGTCCTGGGATCAAGCCCCGTATCAGACTCCCTGCTTACAGGGGCAGCCTGCTTCTCCCTCTCCTCCCTGCTTGTGCTGTCACTATCTGTCTCTCTCTCTCTCTAATAAATAAATACATCTTAAAACAAAAAAAGGCTTATTTATTTATTTGAGAGAGAGTGTGAGCAAGTGCACATGAGCAGAGGAACGGCAGAGGGAGAGACTCTTCAAGCAGACTCCCTGCTGAGCACACAGCCTGACAAAGGGCTGGATCCCAAGCAAGACCCATGAGAACATGTATGACCTGAGCTGAAACCAAGAGTCGGACATTTAATCGATTGAGCCACCCAGGTGTCCCCCCATCCCAAAGTAGAGATTACTTATAAAATGTGAGACTGGTTCAATATTCAAAAATCAATCAATGTAAACCAACATATGAATAGTATGAAAAAAAAAATCACATGATCCCATCAACTGATACAGAAAAACATCTGACAAAAGTCAACACCTATAGGTGATAAAAACTCAAAAAGAAAATAAAAACTGGGATGTCTGGGTGGCTCAGTCAGTTAAGCATCTGCCTTTGGCTCAGGTTGTGGTCCCAGGGTCTTGGGATTGAGCCTCACATCAGGTTCTCTGCTCAGTGGAGCCAGCTTCTCCCTCTCCCTCTGTCTGACATTCCCTTTGCTTGTGCTCTCCCTACCAAATAAATAAATAAAATCTTTAAAAAAAAAAGAAAGAAAGAAAAGAAAACCTGAGGAGAAGCTTCCTTGCCTTGATAAAGAACAGCTATGAAAACCCATAGCTAACATGGCCCTTAATGGTGAAGATCGAACGCTCTTCCTAGAAAATGGGAACTTCGGGATCCCTGGGTGGCGCAGCGGTTTAGCGCCTGCCTTTGGCTCAGGGCGCGATCCTGGAGACCCAGGATTGAATCCCACGTCGGGCTCCCGGTGCATGGAGCCTGCTTCTCCCTCTGCCTGTGTCTCTGTCTCTCTCTCTCTGTGACTATCATAAATAAATAAAAATTAAAAAAAAAGAAAAAAGAAAATGGGAACTTCTCAGTGGAGGCCTAGAAGCGTTAGCCAGTGCAAGAAAGTAAAAGGAAATAAAAGACAAACAGGAAACAGATTGGAAAAGAAGAAAGAAAACCTAAGTGTCATATGTTATACTACAAAAAAAAAAAAAAAAAAAGATTAATTCAAAATGGATCATGGACTTACACATAAAATGATAAAATGTAAAACTAAACTTTCAAGAAACAATGTGAGAATCTTTGAGATCTAGGGCTAGGTGATGAGCTCTCTGGAAGAAAAGCATGATCCATCAAAGAAAAAATCAAAAGACCAAACTTACCAAAATTAAAAAGTTTGCTCTGTAAAAGTCCCCATTTAGAGAACGGAAAAACAAGTTACTGAGTGGAAGAAGATACTGGCAAACCAGAAATCCAGCAAAATACTAGAATCCAGAATATAGTAAAAACTCTCAAAACTCAACACAAAAACCATAGTTAGAAAATGGCCAAAAGACAGAAAGAGACATTTCACAGAAGAGGCTATACCAATGGCAAATAAGAATGTGAAAGGATGCTCAACATTATTAGCCATCAGGGAAATGCAAATTAAACCCACAAGGGTGAAAAAAAAAAAAAAAAACCCACAAGGGTGTAAAATAAAACAGTGACCTCATCAAATGCTGGTAAGGATGCCAAGAAACTGGATCACTCACATACTGCTGATAAGGATGCAAAATGGTATTGCCACCCGGGAAAACATTTTGGCACTTTCCTAAAAAACTAAACATCGACTCCCAAGGAGGCTGACAGGAGCAGGTGGTTTTTGCGATTCAGTGATCTGCACAGTGCCTGCTCCTAGGCCAGGAACTGGGCAGATCCAAACCCAGCCCTAAGGGTGTTGCCACTTAGAAGCTCACCAGCCTGCCACCTTGCAAATTCTCCTAACCTTTGGAACCACTACCTGTTGCCTGTGGCTAGGGTGATGAATTCGATGAGTGACTTAGAAGGCTTAACATTAAATTACACTGACTAACAACGATTAATTAGTTTTGAGGCTGGGACAGGCCCTGGAGCGACTCTCATGTTCCCTTTGTTTTCCAGACTCTAGCTTTTATAGCCTTGCATAACAACTTTTACTATTTGAGGTTCTTGCCTTCTTGTACTTTTGAAATGTTGTTTCTGTCCCAGAAAAGGGTCAAGGAATAGTTTGTTTTTTCTTCTTTATTGTCTTGCTTAGGTAGCATTATAAGAATGAAAAGTTAAAAGTTTTCTGTAAAGATTCTCCAAAAACGTTTTACTACATAGTTCAGAAATTATACTGCCAAGGGGTGCCTGTGTGGCTCTTAGCTTTGGCTCCAGTCATGATCTTGGGGTCATGAGATCGAGCCTGTGTGAAACTCTGCCTCAGGGGGGACTTTGCTTGAGATGCTCTCTCTCCATTAAAAGTATCATTGCAGGGCAGCCTGGGTGGCCTCAGTGGTTTAGCGCCGCCTTCAGTCCAGGGCATGATCCTGGAGATCCAGGATCGAGTCCTGCATTGGGCTCCCTGCATGGAGCCTGCTTCTCTCTCTGCCTGTGTCTGTGCCTCTCTCCCTGTATCTCATGAATGAACGAACGAACGAATGAATGAATGAATAAATAGAAGTATCACTGCAAATAGAGAGGAGCTCATGCTTTTCTTCCAATTAGTTGGTTTCTCATATTCTTAAGTGCCAACCCAGAACTGTGGGATATGATAAAACATAATACGAATTCCTAAATAATAGAAAACTATCATGTAGTAGAAAATAAAAGCTAAAGGCTAGAATAATTATAACCGACCAGTAACTGGTAATTTCCCCAAAGTGATATTCAAACTAGACTTCCCCAAAGTCAGTTCAAATTAGAGAGAATCTGGCCAGACTGAGCAGAGGTTTTCACACTGATTCCCTAAACATGAAACAGATGAAGATGACCAAACTGGTTTTCTTTTTTCTTTCTTTATTTATTCCTGAGAAACACACAGAGAGAGGCAGAGACATAGGCAGAGGGAGAAGCAGGCTCCATGCAGGGAGCCTGATGTGGGACTAGATCCCAGGACCCCAGGATCACACCCTGAGCCAAAGGCAGACAGATGCTCAACTGGTGAGCCACCCAGGTGTCCCTTTTTTGTTGTTGTTGTTTTATTTTACACCTATTTTATTATTCCCTGTCAGTCCTTATGAGGGCAACTGAACCAAGAGAGCCCCCTTCCAAGCAGTGAAGTCTGGAACGGGAGCTAACAGTGACGAAAACCCACTCCACATGGAGTCTCTTGTGTTATTTAGCCCTCATAATGATTCCATGGATAGGGAGACTGAGGCCCAGGGCATTAATTTGCCTCGGACTCATTGTATGGGATAATACAAGGATGTACACTTGCACCTGCCAGGGTCCAAAGCCCAAGATCTTTAAGATTCACACTTCTAGCCCCAAGATGCAAATGTCAGGAAAGCCATGACTTACGAAAAGCAGCCAATCCCAGCATTGGAACCAACAGGGCATAATTCCATCTGCTTCCATCACCCCCATCAGCCCTGGAATTAGGCCGGATATTCCAATTTGGGGGGTCATTTAAGTTATTCATGGAGATATACCTTGAAGTAAATAATAAAGCCATTAACCATATAAAAGGAATAAAATGCATCTGTCACAATTGTATCATCTACTCCGTTCAGTTCTACCTATAAGCTGCATAGTACTGCGTCTTAGGGGATTAAAAGAAGGAGGAATAAAAAAAACAAGGCCTCACACAATTGCCACTCATGACACAGCTGGGGAGAGAAACAGGTCTCAAATACGTGAAATACAAGTAAAGTAAGTTAAAATGTCTAATATAAACAATCTTTGAAGTACAGTTGTATATAAAGATATGTAAATAGGAAGGCAGAAAGCACTGGCTGCTTCAGGCAGTGGTGCTGACTTGGAGAGGCCGAGGCACAGCGGTGTGTCAGGGAGATATGGATGGTGCTAGGAAGGCTCTCATGCCTCCTGACCTTGGTGGCATGAACACAATTACAGATGCTCCTGGCTTAAAGCTCCGGCTGTATCCTGGCAACCAGGCTGGGGTCACTGTTAACATGGATTTACCAATTTACTGAATACCTACACTAGGTTGGGCATTTTCACAAAACGGAGTGATGAGACTTTCAGCTTATTTCTGCGTGCGGGCCACAAATAATACACACTAATTAGAAAGGAAATAATCAAGGCTTACATAACAAAAAAGGAAACCAGTGCAATTTTGAAAAATGTTATGGGGTTTTGAAATATTGAAATGGGGCTTTCAGTAAACCCTTAACATCTAAAAGTAGAAAATCTGAATTGGCAATAAATGCCAAAAATACTACGTTAAGCAGTTTGTGGTAACTAGACAATAAAAAATTAGTCATCTGAAAGTACTCAACTGCAAACCTCTCAAGGTAAGTCTGCAAAGAAGAGTGCTCATTTCCTCCAAGCCAGTAAAGTCCACTTGGAGGACACTGGGCCTGAGGAAACATACAATTCCAAGAAAAGCAACCTAATCGTAAATAAAGACAAATTATACATGGTTAGAGTCTTCACAGGCTTCTTTAGTATTGGCAAAGATTTGGAAACCACCTAAACATCAATAAAATAGGAGTGGATGGATTGTCATAAACTAACTCATTAAAATAATTCTAAGATTACATTGCACACAGCTGTGCACCTATAAGCTGCATAGCACTGGATTAGGAGGATTAGGAGGAAGATCGTAATAATACAACACGAAACACAGGAAAGTGAAAACGGTACTTACAACTCTTGGTTTCTTTCCCATGCCACTCAGTCCCACAAAAGAATCCGGGTACCTTACATAAGCACGCCCCAAAGGAAAGACGCTCGGTGGACCAGCGGCGAGGTCGCGCGCGTCAGGGAGGACAAGCCCCGGTCGCCGACCCTCACCGAGTCACCGGCCCGTGTCCACCGCCGCGGCCCCCGCAGGGTGGACCGGAGCGCCCGCCCGGCGCCCTGACCTACTCCGACCCCTGACCCACCCCTAGTCCGCCCGACTTTTCCCTAGGCCCTGACCTACCCCTGGCCCCCCACCGAACACCGCCCGGCCCCCGACTCACCCCCGGGAGGGGAGCGCTCGGCTCCGGATGCCCTCAGCGGCACGGTCTGCGGACCCTGTGCGCAGGCGCGATGCCCCCACCGCGGGGTCGCGGCGTGGTGCGCAGGCGCGGTGTCCCCGCGTCCTAGGCTGGGCGCGACTAGATGCGCAGGCGCAGTGTGGCGCGGGGGTTGGTGGGACAGCGCGGTGGAGGACAGACATGTCGGGGGTCCGGGCGGTGTCTCGGCTGCTGGGCGCCCGGCGCCTGGCGCTGACCAGAGCAGTGAGTCTTCGCCGCGGAGCGGGCAGGGTGCGGGGATCGAGGGGGGCGCAGGACGGTCTCCGCGGGCCCGAGCGGACGCGAGTGCCCCGCCCCGCCCCGCCCGCAGGGCCCCGGCCTGGGGAGGGTCTGCGGGCGGGTGCGGGGAGGAGGTCGCCGGAGGGTGGGGCGACCCGCAGGGCAGCGGGCAGTTTCCAGGAGCCCGCGGGTCTGCGTCCCTGTGAAGGTCATGACCCCGCGTGCCGCCCCGGGGACGCTTCCGCTGCCTGGGATCCAGGCCTGGGGGCCGGGGGCCTCGCGGGCTACGGTCGCTCGGACGGGTGGCGGCCGGGGGTGCCCCGGGGCCTCGGAATCCAGAAGCGCCCTGGGGCCTCGGGTAGCGGCGGCGGGGCGGGGGAGGTGAGCTCGCCCGACACCCGCCCTGGGGCTTGGCTGGCCGCTGTACGCTAACCGAGCCCCTTCGGGGAAAGCGTGGACTGGGCGGTACGTGTAGGGCCTCCGTCCTGGGCTCTCCGTGCTTCTAGGAAATCCGACGAGAAGGTCCGCCCTCGACCGGCGCTGCGGCGTGTGGGCACCGGGCCGTGGGTGCCGGGCGTGCGCGGACCCCGGGCAGCCGCGGTGGGCAGGCGTGGTGACCGTCGGGGGCCTGCCGGCCCGAGCCCTGGAGGCCCCGCAACACGGCCCACCTCCCCGGCTAGTGATTACGGGGTGAGGGTCCCAGCGCGGACTCGCGCCTGTCCCTGCCGTGCAGTTCTGTCCGTCCTGAAATAGAGGTCTTACCAGTTCACGTGAGGAGGGTCAGCCATCCCGCCAGCGCCGGAGGACAGTTTACAGGCTTTCACGAGTTGCTGTGGCTGGAGGGTGCAGAGTCCGCGGTCGGTGGGGTCATCGCGGTCAGCTGTCCCTAAGCAGACTTGCAGGTGCTCCTACCTGTCAGCTGAAGAGACTGACGGGTGTGTTTGGGGACAAGCGGGATAGGTCTGTCCACAGTCATCCCCCGCCTGGTGCTTCCGTCCTCGTGCAGACTGCGACCCTCAGGCCGGTCGGTGGAGCTCCTTTTGTGGATTTATGAAAACCTTGTCCTTTAAGCTGGGCAGAAAGAATTCTGGCCATGAGCTGTTAGCACAGCAGGTCAGGGTGTGTAAACTTCTCCTGTGCTGGCCTGATTTCCCAGGGATCTTGGTCGACAAGGCTGTTAGCAGCCGGCACTTTCCCTCCGTTATCTCCTTGAATCTTCCCTGCAACCCTGTGTTCACACACCAGTGAACCTGATGGCCGTGGACCAATAGCAAAATTGAGCCGCCACTTAGGCCTCCTAGAAGATGCCTTTGGTCTTAAAGTCTTTATATCTTGATGAAGATAGCTTTTGCAGTCCCAAGCAGTATATTTAGTGGAATTTAGGGTTGGCAAAAACATAAGCGTTAAATTAGCAGAACAAAAAAAAGAAATGATCCCTGACTGAGAAATGCAGCATAGAGAGTACATGATGAGGATAATTTGAATAAAATCCACGGAGAATTTTTCTTTATCTTATTTCGTTCAATTCTATGATGTTTCCAAGTCATTTTATACTTAAAGCTGCTTTCAAGTCGCAAAATTGTCAAACCTATTTTGCCTTTGTTTAATTTTTTTTACCCCAATGCACTGACATAATTTGCAGACTGTTGTAAACTAGTTTACTGAAACAAAAGTATAAGTATAAATAGTTGCTGGTTAACTGCTTCAGATGAGATTTTTCAAATTCTTTAAGGTGAATATCCAAAGTACTGTTCTAGAATAAGTCAGTTTCTTTTCTTAAAATATATGATTTTGAATATGTTTTAATGGTATATATTTAGAATTGCATTATTTAGGCCATTGTAGTAACTTCATTTTGTTTCTTGGGGTAATTATACTGCGGTGGCATTCAGTTCTGCATTCTGTGCGATGTCTTTCTGGTTCGCTTGTGGTTTAGTTTTGAAATGTAACTTAGATATGCATCTTATTTTGGAGTTGCAGAGATTTTTCCAGAGGCTACCTACCTAGGGGGAATGTATAAAATCCGGTGCCAGCCAGGCTGACCTGAGTCCAGACCCAGGATAGTCTCCCTTTCTCTGTGTGGGGGTGCTTGCTAAAGCCATAGCCTACAGTTCCCAGGCTGTGCTTGGTAATCTTGTGAACTTTAAGCATCCCTATTTTAAAAACCTTTAAATTTTTAATGAAAATAATTACACAGAGTTTTTTAAAAAAGAAAAAAGTCTAGGAGTACAGAAGACTTTATAAATGAAAAGGAGTAAGACCCACTCCTTCCCCAGGTCTATTCCCCAGTGGGATCAGTTCTGAATTGTTTCTGTTATTTCCCCTGGTGTTTATCTACATTTTTCTAGCTAATATGCAGGTGTATTTTTCTTCATTTCGGACATCAACTTGTGCTGCTAAATGAGGATTTAGTTCACACAAACCATCTTCTCACATCCTTGGTCCTTCAGTGTAGTCATGCAACCACTTTTAGATCCTTTATTGGCTGCTTTTCTGATTGTGTAGATCAATTTCCTTTTCATGATTCATAGATACCTGTTACTAGATGAGGACTGTCCTCTTTGCTAGATTCCACCCTTCTCTTCACTTTTTTCTCCCTTTTACTGTCATTCACCTGTGCTTTCCTGCCATTAAAAGGTCTGTTTCCTTTAATTTTACCTCTTAGGTAGATTTCCTCATTCTTCTCTATGTTGTTCTGTTGGAAAATGCTTGAAGCTTTAACTTAAAAAATGTTAGTAAGTGGGGCGCCTGGATGGCTCGGTGGTTGAGCATCTGCCTTTGGCTCAGGTCGTGATCCCAGGGTCCTGGAATCGAGTCCCATGTCAGGCTCCCTGCATGGAGCCTGCTTCTCCTTCTACCTATGTCTCTGCCTCTCTCTCTCTGTGTCTCTCATGAATGAATAAAAAAATCTTTTTTTAAAATGTTAATAAGTGACCCAAAAAGAGTTTTATCAAAGACAATTTGGGTTACTACTGGACTCTCCAAATTCTAAAATTGCTCAAGTAAGATTTAGATTAAAAGCTAATACTCTGTTTTCTGCAGCGAGTGTGATAATTTGTTAAAGATTTCATGATAGGGATCCCTGGGTGGTGCAGCGGTTTAGCGCCTGCCTTTGGCCCAGGGCACGATCCTGGAGACCCGGGATCGAATCCCACGTCGGGCTCCCAGTCCATGGAGCCTGCTTCTCCCTCTGCCTATGTCTCTGCCTCTCTCTCTCTCTCTGTGTGTGACTATCATAAATAAATAAAAATTAATATCAGAAAGGGAGACAGAACGTAAAGACTGCTAACTCTGGGAAACGAACTAGGGGTGGTGGAAGGGGAGGAGGGCGGGGGGATGGGAGTGAATGGGTGACGGGCACTGGGTGTTATTCTGTATGTTAGTAAATTGAACACCAATAAAAAAAAATAAAAAATAAATAAAAAAAATAAAATAAAATAAAATAAAATAAAAAAATAAAAATTAAAAAAAAAAGATTTCATGATAATAGCTGCCACTGTTGAAGCTAGCCATGTGTGTGTATGTGTGTGTATGTGTATATGTGTCCTTATTCAACATGAACATCTTAGAAAGAAGAAACAAATGCTTAGGCAGTCTCACTGTTTTTATTTTTTTTTTGTAGTTCAACTGAAACAGGTAAGCTTAACGATCAGAACAAAATGGGCTCAATTAGGAAAACCTGTATATAAAAGATGCTTTGCAGTATAATAAATCTTTTTCAAGTTGATTATTTTCATAGGATTTAATATATATGATTATTCAGTTTTCCAAATTAAAATCGTTCAGGTGGCCATAAGTTTACTGATACTCCAACAATGTTCAACGAATGTGCTATTCCTCACTAGCAATTCACAGTTGGACAAGCTTTGCAAAAAGTACACAGAACACAGTGCACTAAAGCAGTGTTTCCATACATCCACCTACAGTGCATCATCACCCAAAGTGATTTATATTTCATTTTTCATTAAATGAACTTGTGCCCTTAGAATACAAAAGATGTAATTAAGGAAGAAGTGTATGTTGTCGGTGTCTCTGGACAGTGTAATCACCCATATGTATTTTTTTTATGTTTCACGTACTTTAAGTCTTATAAACATCTTTGCCTTTCATATTATACCAGGAAAGAAATGAATACTGAAAATAAAAGAATGGAAAAACAAAAATTGATTTATTTTGCCTTTAAATTTCACATCACAACATTTTACTGAAAATGAAGTGATTTTTAATCTGTAGATAAAAGACTCTAAACAATAGGATGTTTTGCACGTTTGGTTCTAAAATAGATGTGAATTCACAACAGGTCTTACATACAATGATTTCAATCCATCAGGCACTCCAGATGATAATGTGGAGATATAATAGTTATGTGATGACTCTTTGATAGTCCAAGGGGATAAATGGGTGCCTGGGTGGCTCAGTTGGTCAAGCATCTAACTCTTGGTTTCAGCTCAGATCATGATCTCAGGGTCCTGAGATTAATCCCCACATGAGGCTCCCAACTCATGCACACTCTTTCTCTCTCAGATAAATCTTTTTTTTTAAGACCTTATCCAAAAATTAATCTTTCTATAGTATTAGCCCCTAAAAGGTATTTTTTCTGTGTAGATGACAATATTATTGTCAGTTTCATATACTTTTACTTTATGAAGAATGCCCAGAGGAAGAAATTTCTGGAGGTTTTCCTAGATGTATACAGCTACTTTTTGTGTTGTGCTTACATCTGCAAAGTATGGCCCATCCAGATTCTTATGATCAAAGGCCTTCATAATTGCCTCCTCCATATACTATTTGAGATCAAATTTGTAACCATTCCTGTTAACAGGACCAGTCTCCCCGTACTGTCACCACAATTCTATAATTGTGCCCATGGCCATTTGGATTGTTGCATTTTGCAAACAGTATCTAGTTTTCTTCATTACTCAGAGATTTGCTGTGGGGCCGGTGGGTCTCCTGAGGGAGATGAGGCGGGACAGGGTGCTCTGCACTCATGGCCTTGCCTCCCCTCTCCTTTGGCGGTATGGTGGGGACATGGGGATGGACTCATGGTTTCTATTTTAATTTCGGTTTGGTATTGCAAAATATACTGTTCTTTTTGAAGCTAATACCTTTATACTGTACTTTATAAAATTTTCAAGAACATTTGTATTAAAATTCTCTGACTTGTTTAAGATATGATTTTACCAATTTTAAAATTATACTAAAACAGAAGAATATTCTTTTTAGTTTTTAGATTCATTTTCTGGGGAAAAATTGGCTTATATCGATAAAAACAAATATATTTAAAGTTGAAATTGAAGAATTTAAGAATATTGCTTTTGTCAGTTAAGATCTACTTAGAAATCCAAGAAACTTATTTGTAATTGGAGCTATCAGCATAAAGTCAACTATTTGTGACAGCCATCATTTCATCTCAGAGCTAGAAGAAACCTAGAGGTCGGAGCCACCTGTGACTTGCAAGTGGCCAAGCTGTCCAGCATTGGCTGGAGTCCATTAATCTTAGAAAGAAGTCCTTCAGTTCAAAACTGTACAGAATTCATTTTGTATTTTGCCATATTCTTCCTGTATTCCCTGCTTGTTTGTCCTACAGAATAATTTTTTTTTACCCAATAAATAATGTGTCTCCCGAATGCAGAATACTTGTAGTTATCTCTACAAGCTATCTCTATCTCTATCTATATCGTCTTTAGTCATGGTTAAATGTACTTCTTTGTGAGATTACTAAGATTTCATTTTATCCGTTCTCTAAAATGCAGTCAGCAGAATGGAAAGACATGCCTCATAAGTTGGTTCACATATGAAGAATGTGGCCTCATGCTGGACTGTGATTTCATTAATACTAGTTTTCTTGAATAAGTGTTTATAGAGTGGGACATTTAAGCCAAACCTTGGGAGAGTTGTAGAAGTTAGCCAGGGAAAGGCCAGAGGCAAGTGTCCAGACAGAGGGAACAGCACCGTGGAGTATGACAGACAAGAGAGGATGTGCCTAAAGCCCAGAACAGTTGTGGAGAGTGGTAAAGCAGGTCTGTGATCACCTCTGGGCCTGGAGTCCTCACATTAAGAGTGGAGGGATGATCCCACTGGTGCCTAGGCGTCACAACAAGCAATAGAGCCTCTTCTAGAAAACGGATCTCCCACTACACTGTCCAGTGCTTTTCTAAATGAAGCACAAAACCTTGCAGAACATGTGGTGCTCTAGGGTGAAGAGGATGGATCCCGTAAAAGTGCTTCATTGTTTGCAAACTACCACTTTCGCAAAATGTAAATCTTTCCCATTCTCCACTAAGAATCATAAATTCAGGGTTGCGTGTGGGGGCTCAGGTCATGATCCTGGGGTCCTGGGATCAAGCTCTACATCGGGCTTCCTGCTCAATGGGGAGTCTGCTTCTCCCTTTACTTTTGCCCCTCCCCCTGATTGTGCGCGCGCGCGCGCTCTCTCTCTCTCTCTCTCTCTCTCTCTCTCTGTCAAACAAATAACATCTTTAAAAAAAAATTCTAAGTTAAGAAATTAACGTGAAATTGTGCCTTCTCCTGTCTGAGTCTATGAGTGTCCTGTTTGGAAACAGGCTTCATCCTGAAGGGATTTTCCTGGGGTGCCAAGTCTTTAGCCCTTCCCTAGCCTTCAGGGTTAAGTACCTCTACTTAACCCCAGCTGAGCTTTCTAGGTGAACGGGGAGCACCTGGGTACTTGAAGAGGTTGACAACTTAAGGGGAAATTTTGGTCACTAGTCCCCTGTTTAAGACACTTAGTGCTCTCCATCTGTGTCTCAGCAGTGGCCGGCGGCATGGCAGACAGGCACCCGCAGTTTTCACTTCACCATTGATGGGAATAAGAGGTCCTCTGCTAAAGTTTCAGATTCAGTAAGTTCACAATTTTTTGTTCCCTTATAAGTGATATCATTGGCTTAGAGGTGTAACGATCTATACCAGTTTTCAGTATATTGGAATAACACACAGTTCTTATTTAAAGGAAAAAATTCTCATTCCAATGATGCTCAAATTATTTTTAGCATATAGTACTTAATTGTACAAATATAAGCATAGTTGTTAACACTTTTTGCTTGCAGTTTGTAGGTATCTAAAACCAGAGTAAACTTTCAATCAAAGCACAAAATAATAGAATGAAAATGACAGATGAACATTATTTACTGTGACGAGTGACATAGAACTGTGAAGCCACTCCAGTGTAGGCTCTCTGTGTTTACCGGTCCCATCTTATTCTCTGCTGAAGACACTAAAATGTGTTCACAGGTTGTTTTCTCATAAGCTCACAGTAGTTACTGAATGCTGGTGGTACCTTCTCAGTCAAACTCAGGGTTCCATTCCTCCGTGCAGAGGTGGTTGCCCAGATGGACTGGAAATATGCTTACCTGAATGAAACACCATATTAACATGGTCACAAGAAACTTGCTGATCATTGGTTAGGAGACTCACAATCTCCACCGTGTTATCTTAGATTCTCAGAAGCATATGTATGTATATATTTCTACAAATATAAAAGAGGATAATTGAATAGAAAAATCATATTTAGAACTAGTATTTTGATTTGTGTTGTTGCTTTCCCTTGCTTCTGCAGTTCCTTGCTTTGAGGCTGTACCTCTTCAGCATTTCAGCTCTTGGGGGGCTTTCCAGGTGCCGGGATGAGTGTGGTCCCTTTGGCAGGCCTGTTGGGGTGGGCTGCCCTCACCACATACGCCGGGTGGAGGCCCCTGTTTGCCGCAGCTGCTCTTTTGTGCCTCTTTCCGTTGTGCCTGAACTCTGCCGCTGCACCCATAGTCCCTGGCTGACAGGTGAATTGTTCCTTTCCAGATCTCTACGCAGTACCCAGTGGTGGACCATGAATTTGATGCAGTGGTGGTAGGCGCTGGAGGGGCGGGCTTGCGAGCTGCATTTGGCCTTTCAGAGGCTGGGTTTAACACGGCCTGCGTCACAAAGCTCTTTCCCACCAGATCACACACCGTTGCCGCCCAGGTAAGAGAAAGGGTGGTTTAGTGGTTTGGAACCTGCACAGCAGGGCGCAGTCTCCTGCCACAAGCCTCCTTCCCACAACAGTACAGCCACATTTGTCTCCTTTTGCTCCTTGCACCCTGTCAGCTCACTCACCTTGGGTGTCTGTGCGTGTACTGCCTCCAGTCCCATGCTAGAGCCGCTCTGGAGCCTCTCACCTCTTCTCTGCTCCAGTTACACTCAGGTCTTCTCTGAGCACCCACCTTGCCCCCTGCCCACATTGTGGTTTGTCTTCAGTGTACTTCTTCCCCAATCTGAAATGAGCTTGTCTCTGGACTTCCTGTTTTCCCTGAATCTCGTGTTTATTGCCGCATCCTCGGCATGGGCCTCATTAACCATGATGGTGATGAGCTTTGCTGATGGCATGATTGTGTATGACAGAAGAATGCTGGTGTCTGCATGCTCAGAATTTAGGAAGAGGATAAAAGTATGGTGATTTTATAATTTAGTTTTCTCTCTTGGCACACTGTAGGTAGTACCCTAGTTGGGCATTCCAAAATCCTACTGGATTGTTTTTTTCCAGGATTTGGAACACTTTTCCTAATAGAGATAGCAGAGTATGTGGTGACTTTCCAGGAACCAATAAATCTACCCTGATTACTGCTGTAGCCCTGTATCCAGTATCCAGCAGTGTTCTTCAGGCACTTAGTTGCCCAGTTATTTTGTTCTGAAACTGTTTTTGTAAACTAAAAAATAAATAATTTATACCTTTGGAGAATACATTGTCTAAAAGAAAAAGTAGATGTAAACATAATTATAAATAATGCAAAATAATACAAGGTTCAGATAATGCAATATTAATACAATAGAAAGAGTAAGAAATGGATAGCTTAACTTGAATGCTGGTTCTAGAGAAAATAAGTTTAGTTGGGGGAAGGATAAGACAGGTGGGGCCTGGGAGAGTCTAAAGTGTACTTCCAGGGGTGCCTGGCTGGTTCCATTGGTAGAGTGTGAACTCTTGAACTTGGAGTCGAGAGTTTGAGCCCCACATGGGGTGTAGAGATGACTTTAAAAAAATCAAAATTGTACTTGTAGAGATTCCAAAAAGACTGGCTGTCTGTGGTCTGATTCTTACTAATAATAATAGCAGTAAAATAACAGCATCTATGCGTACACCAGGCCAAGTATTTTTGTGTCATTTTAAACAAGGTTTTCTCTATTCTGCTAGTATGCCGGTACTTCACATTTTTTTTTTATCAGGATTATGTTTGGGTTTACATTTGGAGGGGTTGGAGGAGAAAGAAGTAACTTGGTAATATTAGCTGCATGTCTTTCGCAGAGCCCCTGGCTCTGCTAGTGACTCTTCTCCTGGTAATTAAACATAACGGGAAATGGAGGCCCAGTAGCACCAAATGGGGAAAGAGTCCCAGTGTGGGTTGCTTGGTGACTGAGGAACAATTGGAAAACAGAGGGGGATGTAAGATACGCCTTTACTTATGAAAGAGGGGAGTTCCTCGGTTTTAGCTGGAGAGGAAGAATGTGCGTTCCACTTGTCCCTGTACTGACGTTTTCTGTGACTGAGTTCAGAGCACTTCTTGTCTGTAACACATGCCTGTAAATACCAGTAGCAACATTCTGTCATAAAATGATCCCAGACAGATTTGTTGAGTACCTGTTATGTGCCAGGTTGGGAAGTGATGAGCATTGTGAACCCTCCAGTTAGCTCTGGAGTTGGGCTTCTTGTCCCTTCTTAGGTGGGAGGACTGAGGCTGAGGGAGGTCCTGTACCCCTACTGCAGTCAGGTCCCTTACAGACAGTTAGGTTGAAAGCATTTGTTTTTTTCTGAACCCAGTTCTGGGATGAGCCTAGAAGATACCACTGGGGCCTCTCCTTGTAGCTTGTAAGGTTGCTGTCTCTTTGCAGGGAGGAATCAATGCTGCTCTGGGCAACATGGAGGAGGACAACTGGAGGTGGCACTTCTACGACACCGTGAAGGGCTCCGACTGGCTGGGGGACCAGGACGCCATCCACTACATGACAGAGCAGGCCCCTGCTTCTGTGGTAGAGGTAGTGTCCACGCATGGTCTGTTTCTGACACAAGAGAGGTTTTGAGGCAGATGTGGTCAGCCCAAAGAAGGGTATGAGAGGGTGCAACAGGGAGACCCTTTCTATTGTCAACCATTCAGTTCATTTAATGACAAAGTTTTTCTCTTTTCTGAAGTGTTGAGATTTTTATAGGACATATTGGTTTGGGGTTCGCAGGCTTATGTTGAAATTGTTACTGTAAAGTCGCCATGAAAGTCTTGATTCCTTCCAGGTGCTAGGTGTTTGTTTTTGTATTTCACAGCTGGAGAATTATGGCATGCCATTTAGCAGAACTGAAGATGGAAGGATCTATCAGCGTGCTTTTGGTGGACAGAGCCTCAAGTTTGGGAAAGGCGGGCAGGCCCATCGGTGCTGCTGTGTGGCTGACCGCACTGGCCACTCGCTGCTGCACACGTTGTATGGAAGGGTGAGGCCACCCTGGGTGCACAGGGTGACAGGACACACTCTGGTTAGGACAGGCGCGCGGTGATAAGTTGGAAACAGGCCACCCTGGGGACAGGTCAAAATGTCAATGTGTCCGCCTCTGGGGTCACAGTAACTTGGTAAGATGTGTGTAGTCATTATGAATTTAGAAGTGCCTATTTTAGAAAATTAAATTGATAATCGTTATACCGTGTTTGGACGGTGATCTGCTGCACTGCAAGTGTAAGAACAGAAAAAGTATTTTATGACTCAGTACCTCTGAGTTCCTGAACTGATTGATTTGTTTTAATCCTTAACTGTTTAGACTGGACTAACACTTGGGGGACAGTACTTACTGGATACTCAGGGCCTACTTTGGCGTAGCCAAATAATCAGTATTCTGAACTCTTGATTTCCATTATTGATTAGCGAATGTTAGGACAGGAGTCGCTTCTCTGGCTGCGTGCATCGACAGATATGTGACAGGATCTGCCCACCCTGTGGAATTGTGTGTCACATGGGGAGCTGGCAGTTTCATGAGGGTCCTTTGTGTTCACTGAGCAGCTACATTGTGTTCTCTGGTGCATGTGACACACTTGTGTCCTTCTTGTATTCTGATCATACAGCTGAGAGCAGGGTACCTTTTATTTTGTTAGACATCAGGGTCAGCCCTGTGGTTGATGTGAGCTGAAGTCTGTGACTCTTTTTGCAACCTAGGGTTTACACAGTCCATTTGTTACACACCAGATCAGGGCCTGTTCACATGAGCAGTATTGCTGAAATGTCAGTTTAACACCCTAAATGCAATTGAAACTGTGGGATCCTTGTTTTTCTTTCATGTTTTTTTAGTCTCTGCGATATGATACCAGCTATTTTGTAGAGTACTTTGCCTTGGATCTCTTGATGGAAAATGGAGAATGTCGTGGTGTTATTGCACTGTGCATAGAAGATGGGTCCATCCATCGCATAAGAGCCAAGAACACTGTTGTGGCTACCGGGTAGGAGTCTAACTTGTATTTAATTTCTGTGTAGGGAAGTTGGGTCTCAGTTTCCTTTTATAAAAATGGAAACACTACGGAATAGTGGTTCAGTCCCAGGTGGTGACCTAACCCAGGAGTATAATAAATTTTGTCAGCCTCAGTTCTCTATCTGAAAAGGAGACAATCATAGCACCTGCCTTACTTTGCACCTGGGAGGACCCTTGAAGAAACTGGGGTTGGATGGGATCCCTGGGTGGCGCAGCGGTTTGGCGCCTGCCTTTGGCCCAGGGCGTGATCCTGGAGACCCGGGATCGAATCCCACATCGGGCTCCGGGTGCATGGAGCCTGCTTCTCCCTCTGCCTCTCTCTCTCTCTCACTATCATAAATAAATAAAAATTTAAAAAAAAAAAAAAAGAAAGAAACTGGGGTTGGAGAGTCACATGACATTTTCTGGACTAACCTCTCTTTTGCTTAGTGGGTACTGTGTTTATACCAATTTTCTGGAGTAGTTTGTTCACATGATGAAAATAAGTAAATTCCATTTGATACACTGTTAGTCTTTTATTTTAAGCCTTTAAAAGCATGAATCCATAAACATTACAGCCTTCTGTATTAAAGTAGCACGTGCTTATCAGGGAAGTCACTCAGCACTAAAGTACCAATGAAAGTGCCTTCTCTGTCCCTCAGGCTCCCACCCAGCTGCCCAGGGTAGTGTATACAGACAGCAGCTGTCAGAGTGCTTCTGGGCTGCTCTGTCCACTCTGGTGCCATTAGAAAGGCAGACCTGATGGTTCACTGTGTGTCATGTTCTCTCCATGCTGGCATGTCTGTTTTCCAGAGGTTATGGGCGCACCTACTTCAGCTGCACATCTGCCCACACCAGCACCGGTGACGGCACCGCCATGGTCACCAGGGCAGGCCTTCCCTGCCAGGACTTGGAGTTCGTTCAGTTCCACCCCACAGGTAGGATGGGATTGCCTTCATGGGGTCAGGGATTTTCATGTCTTTTAAGCCCTCCACAGCTCTCAATGCTCCTCGGCAATTCCATACACTGACATGTTCTCAGAGCCCACCTTGTCATTTGCTCAAGGAGATCTTTCCCTGTCTCCCCCAAAGCAGCTTAGGGCACATCTTAACTCTACACCTACACCTGTCATAGAGCCATGACTGTTCAGTATTCCTCTCCCTGACTCAGTGGTCTGCTCCCAGAGGTGGGGGCCAGTACTGCTGTGTTCACAGTGCCTGACGCACAGTAGGACCTGGGCAGTATTTACAAGTGAATGTCCTCACAGCTGTGGGGGATGCTGTTGACGAGATGTGGCATGGGCACAGTCGCTGTAGGGAGGACATCAAGCTGTCCCAGTAGTAGAGTATAAAGCTGAGATGAGCTGTGGCAGACATGACCCCCCCCCCCAAGATGTTGGTAACTGCCCAGTCATGGACAGATTGAGCTCCTCTTGGGTCCTCAGACAGTTGAGTGTGCAAATGTGGGGTTCAGAAGGGAGGTCTGGGCTGAGGGTGCAGGTCTGGTTTGTTATCCAGAAGTGAATCAGAGAAGGAGAGATGAGTCTCATTCTGGACTTTCTTTCTGATTGCTTTTCTGATCTATCAACTGAGGGACACCACACTTTATGGCAGTACCACCCACCTTGCTACAGAACCAGATCTGTTTTTTCTCTTTGCTCTGTCAGTATATTTTTTCTGATCCCTGACAGATGAAAAATAAAAATGTTTAAGTAGTTTTGCTTCTTTAAGGATTTATTTATTTTTTAAAAATATTTTATTTAGGGACATCTGGGTGGCTCAGTGGTTAAACACCTGCCTTCAGCTCAGGGTGTGATCCTGGAGTCCCGGGATCAAGTCCCACATTAGGCTCCCTGCATAGAGCCTGCTTCTCCTTCTGCCTGTGTCTCTGCCTGTGTGTCTCATGAATAAATAAACAAACAAACAAACAAAAAATATTTTATTTATTCATTTGAGAGACAGAAAAAAAAGCATGAGTGGAGGGGAGAGGCAGAGGCATAGGAGTAGCAGACTCCCTGCAGGGCAGCGAGCCTGATGCCCGGCTCAGTCCCACGACCCTGGGATCACTACCCGAGCTGAAGGCAGACGCCTAACCAATAGATCCAGATTTATATTTATTTATTTGAGAGAGAGAGAGCGCGCGCTTAAGCATAGGGAGAAGCAGACTCCCTGCTGAGCAGGGAGCCCAACGTGGGGCTTGACCCCAGGACCCTGGGATCATGACCTGAACTGAAGTCAGACACTTAACTCATTTGCCCCATTACTGACGATTTTAGATACAAACTTTCCAAACTGTTTTTTTCTACCTCATCACAATTTCTTGGTATAAAACAACATTCTAAAATTAAAAGGAAGCCTGAGATATTTAACACGTACTTGGTTGTGTTGAAAGTTCACACATGGTTGTCATCGAAATATTCAGCCGAGCTATGTCATCACCACGGAGCTGAGCTTTCCCCTCCTGCTGCTTTGTCAGTACTTTTTGTTATCAAAACTTCACTCTTCCTTAACCTTTCCTTTGTCTAACTCTTTTAGGAGCACAATGCCCTTTCCATATCTTTTTCCTTTCCCCAAAAATGTCTTGAAAAAAATTTGCATTTGAAATACAGACCTAGCAATTGTTAGGTTATAAACATCTAATTAAATGGGTTCTTTGCAGGTATATATGGTGCTGGTTGTCTCATTACGGAAGGATGCCGTGGAGAGGGAGGCATTCTCATTAACAGTCAAGGCGAAAGGTTCATGGAGCGATATGCCCCAGTCGCAAAGGACCTGGCATCCAGAGACGTTGTATCTCGGTCCATGACTCTGGAAATCCGTGAAGGCAGGTGTGTCAGAGCGCACATGCATGCATGCACCCCTCCTTTCTCTTTGGTGGCTGTTGTTGGTGTCTGTATTTTAACATGGGCTGATGTGGCTTTTGTGTGTTTCAGCACCCACGCATCATCCCACCCAGCTCTGTGTAGCCTGTGTGTAGTTACCTTTGCTGCCCTGGGACTATCTTTTCATTTTTGATATTGCTCTAAAAACCTATATTTTGGGAAGTTTGGGTGGTTTGATGTGAATCTCAAATCTGGAGATCAGATTTATTGTGGAGCATCATTTGCACATGAGTGTTGTGAGAGAGACGGATATGCTTACAACCTGACGTTAGGATGTGGGCCTTTGATGCTGATTTGGGACCCTGTGTGTGGGCTCTTGTTTGCTGAAGCGTTAGGCTCTTCAGTGCCAGCACTGTCTCACTGTGGTGATGCTTGTCAGATATTTGGTGTTACAGCCTCTAGATACTTTCTATTTGCAGTTAAAGGACTTCTTAATGCATTTATCAAGGAAAACACATTGTAACTTTCTGATACTAGAGTATGAGCCTAGCGACGGCTGGATGTCTGTCCCAGTCCTAGGTGTGTCCCAGCACATACTCCACCCTGGCACATGGTAGGTGCTCAGAAATGAGGTGAGAAATGGATGGCCACAAGTGAGGAGAGATTCTGTACAGCATAAGAACAGTGGAACTTTATATGCTTCAGTGACTTCGTAATCTCATATTTTCTGTAATTACCATTCTTTGCCTCACACCATGATGTCCTTTTCCACCAGAGGCTGTGGCCCCGAAAAAGACCATGTGTACCTGCAGTTGCACCACCTACCGCCCGAGCAGTTGGCCATACGTCTGCCTGGCATTTCAGAGACGGCCATGATCTTTGCCGGTGTGGATGTCACCAAGGAGCCAATCCCCGTCCTTCCCACTGTGCATTATAACATGGGTGGCATTCCCACCAACTACAAGGGGCAGGTGACCAAGCCCAGACCCTTCCATGGTGGGGAATAGGGCAGGAATGATGAGCCCATCTCACAGTTGTCCCTTGCGAGCTCAGTTAGTGAAGACAGATGGTTTCCTCAGAAAGCACTGTGTTGTGTTGGCAACTCCCTTGAGTTGCTGCTGGAGGGCAAAGCGGGGCTCGGGTATATTCCAGGGTTCACATTCACTCTAATAGCGAGCAGTCACTGGTCACTTACTGATCCCTCCATGGTACATAGTCGTGGATGCAATGTCATTTGCAGCTTTTCCCTGTTTAGGATTTATTTTCCTTTATGATCTCTTGTTACTTTTACTGTGACCTTTTAAATTGTGTGCTCTTTATAACCAATACTTTGGAGTGGTTTGTAGTCCACCCAGAGCCTTTTGGTTCTTGACTTTTTTGGCCTTTCCTCAGGCAAGTGGCTGGGGATCTACTCCTCCCTTTATAGATGAATACTATGCTATATGCCCTTCCCTTTGTCTGAATCCAGAGTCCAAGTGTGGAAGTGAGAGGGTCAGTCAGGGGTGGTGAGTGAGGTTTTTAATGAGCAATAGGTGTGGGATTGAAATCACAGGTACTGCCATGTGGGATCCTTTGAGTATCCGGGCACAGATTCAGTTAGAGAGCTCCCTATATACAGAGTGGATCCAGTCCTTACCTGCCCTCCATCCTCTCTGCCCCTGCATGCAGACATCCCCTGCTGGGAAGCAGACGGGTACAAACTGTGCTCCTAAAGTCTTCACTCTTCCTCCTACAGGTTCTGAGGCACGTGAATGGCCAGGATCAGATTGTGCCTGGCCTGTATGCATGCGGGGAGGCCGCCTGCGCCTCGGTGCACGGTGCCAACCGCCTCGGAGCCAACTCGCTCTTGGACTTGGTCGTCTTTGGCCGGGCATGTGCCCTGAGTATCGCAGAGTCCTGCAGACCTGGTATGTGTTTTCTTCAAGTAGCCAGGCTATTTCAGGAGGTGAGAGGTTACCATGTCTTGATTTGTAATTGGAAATTGCCTTAGTGATCCACCTATAAGTAAAGAAACAGTGGGGATCCCTGGGTGGCTCAGCGGTTTAGCGTCTGCCTTCGGCCCAGGGCGTGATCCTGCAGTCCCGGGATCAAGTCCCACATCGGGCTCCCTGCATGGAGCCTGCTTCTCCCTCTGCCTGTGTCTCACATGAATAAATAAATAAAATCTTTAAAAAAAGAGAGAGAAAAGAAAGAGATTTCTACAGTAATAGACTTGGGACTCGACACAGGCTAGGTGTGGGTCCTAACAGTTTATGTAGAGGGTAACCTAGTTTTGGTCAGGTATTGTTTTGCAGTTATTATGTTCTCCTTAGAAAAGTCACTATGGGAATTGTTTTGAGGAGAAGTTTATCACACAGTGCTTGCTCAGTATAAATTATTTACTTGCTATGAAATATTTTAAAGAGTAGGTGTGGGGGCAGCCTGGGTGGCTCAGCGGTTTAGCTCTGACTTCAGCCCAGGGTGTGATCCTGAAGACCAGGGATTGAGTCCCATGTCAGGCTTCCTGCATGGAGCCTGCTTCTCTCTCTGCCTGTCTCTGCCTCTGTGTGTGTGTCTCATGAATAAATAAATAAAATCTTAAAAAAAAAAAAAAAGTAGGTGTGAATATATATAAGTTCTCAATATTTATGGAAAAGTAATTTAGGTTCTTAAAAAATATAAATAATCTGTTAAAGGAGAACATAATGCACACAAAACAGAGCATTGGGTCATAGCCCTCCCTTCCGTGATACAGTGGATTTCAGTCTGTGATTCTGTTCTTCTGGCAACTTAAAATAATTTGCTGAGGAAAAAACACTCTGTGCTGGAAGTGTGAATCCTTCTGTAAATGGGACGCTTACTGTTGCTATGAGCTTCCAGAGGGTCTTCATGTGGGTTACGTTGGCCCATTCGTTCACGACGACATGTTAGGTGAAGACACTGTTCCCCAAGGGAGGGTTGTGGGATCCCTGGGCCCCTCTCTTCCCGTTATGCTTCACTGGTGGTAACTGTTTAGTCTCAGTTGTTCTGTTTTTATCAAACAAAAGTTTTTTTATGGATTTTAACTCTTACTGTCCTACTAGTTATATTAGCCCTCAGTATAACAAGCTGCACTCCCCTTTATATCTGCAGTTAGCAGATAATATAACGAAATGGACAGTTATGTTTTCAAACACCTTCTCTCTTGCTCTGACTGCAAGTCCAGGCTAAAAGGCAGAGGTAGGGCCCTGTGCCCATTTTTGCTGCAAAGGCAGGAGTCAAAACCACCTGGTCTGACCCCCAATCTAGTGCTTGTCTCACTGTAATGGTGAAGCCTGAAATAAAATCCCAGGGCAAAGCAGAAAATTCAAAGTTCCCTTTTTTTGGAAATGAGAAAAAGCAAGTTTTATAAGAATATCTTATAATTTAATATCTGAAAGATCAATGCATACTTTAAAAAATTTTTTTTTGACTCAAAAATAAAAGGAACAAATTCCTTGTTCGTGCAACAGCACAAATGGATCTCAGACATATTAAGTTGTATTAATCAGGCTCAAAAGGTTTCATATATCTGACTATTTATATAACATTATGGAAGAGACAAAACTGAGGAATAAGCTGGCTCAGTGGTTGCCATCCAATCCTGGTGGGCCTTGTGCAACTCTGATATCGTATCTTAATTATACTTTTAAAAACAAAGGGAAGGAAAAACACTATTACTTTTAAAATGTGAATATTTTAAACATACTGTACCCTAATTATGTACCCTAAATGGGTACCCCAAGTAATCACTTTTCTAATACATTACAAACAAAAGCAGAAGAAACCACAGCTGGCCTGGAAGAGCTGGGGTGGTTTGCATGATAGACCAGTGCCCTCACTCCTTGTAGAGAGCTACTGTGAGCAACCCTACTTTGCCTGCAAATCCTTGTTTCCTCATTTCATACCTTGTGCCCATATTACCTATGGAAGAAAATTCATTTCAAACCATGTCATTAAAAAAACAACATCTTTAAAAGTTTTCAAAACATTTATCTTTTTAGAAGTCAGAAAAGCATACCTTGAGGTTTAGTTAAGCAGGTGCAAGGGCCCGAATCAGCAGGAGACTTTTAAACATGCCTGGCCAGGCCCTCCCTCTCCCTTGAATGAGAACCACCATTGGTAGGGGTGAGGTGTTTTGGCAGAATTGTTGGAAACTGCTCACTATTCTGAAGGTCAGTTTTCCCTTCAATAGAGTAATAATGCCAGGTTTCTTTGCATAAATCTAATTTTTTAACTTAGGAATGGATTCTGATTTGTTCATAGATTTCATATTGGATACCTACTCTTTGCCAGAAATTTTGTTTTTAAGTTTGCTCTTTGGCCCCAAGTCAGTATGTGGTTCTTTAGGGTTAGGGCAGTCCAGATTATGTGTATGTTTTCCAAACTCCAATAAATTCTCACTTTTTGTCTGTGTGTTTTTTAAGGAGATAAAATTCCCCCGATTAAACCAAATGCCGGGGAAGAGTCTGTCATGAATCTTGACAAACTGAGATTTGCCAATGGAAGTGTAAGAACATCTGAACTACGACTCAACATGCAGAAGGTAAGCCCTGCACACGCTCTGGAGTGTGCAGGCTGTGTGTCCATAGCCTTATGCTGGGCTCAGAGCGAACAGCAAAAGGACATGTTCTACACAGCAAGCTGGAGGTAGCAGCCCAGGGCAGACACTGCAGTTGTCTATGTCCCAGGTTGTTTGCATGCGGCTTCCCTTCTCAGACCCTTTCTGCTGTCAAGTGTCCATCAAAGTCTAGAGTGGGAGGGATAGTGGAAGATCTGAGAAGCTCCGTTCCCAGCTGGGAGCTTCCTTGCAGTTAATCCTACCACCACAGCCAGCTTCTAGCAACTCTAGGTGATGTCTTTGAGCTGGTGCATTGAAGCCCCTAAATAAAATCGGGAGGAAAGGGGAGCATAGGTGAGACATACATGAGACAGTCAACACTCCATTATAAAACAGGCTTTATGTTAGATGAATTTTCCCTACTGCAGGCTAACAAGTGTTCTGGGCACATTTAAGGTCAGCTAAGTGAATATTCAGTAAGTTAAAGGTGTATTAAATACATTTCTGACTTACACCATTTTTAACTTTCATTGGGACATAACCCCATCAGAAGTCAAAGATCTGTATGTGCCTCGTAATCTGTGCACTGGTTATTGTCAGAATATTTACTTTCTAGATCAGCACATCTGATGGGCTGTTCTCTGAGGATAGGAACATGTGTCTTTGACCACATGTAAAGAACTAAATCTGCATTTTATTCAGCTTCGATGTAATATAAAGCACTACATGTGGCTACTGCATTGGATAATGCAGGGTTAGAGCAATAAAAAAAGTATGTAAGACAGCTAGGGATCACCAGATTCTTCTAATACAGGGATTCTTGGTCCACAAATGAGATCTCTGTCCAGTTGAAGTCATTTGCAAGATTTCTGTGGAGACGTTTTCCGAAAAGAGGAAGTCCCTTTTAGTTCTATCCTGAAGCGTCCAGTGGCACAAACTCTAATCATCAAAAGAAAAAAGTTGCATACTGCATACTTCTGTAGGAACTTCAGAGAAGTTCTGGGCTTTAGGGAAACTTCCTGGAAAGGTAAGGCGAATAGTGCGAGTGAAAGGCAGAGGTTTGTTTTAGGAAACCAGCCAAGAGGAACTGAGCAGAACTTTTGCAGGGTATTGATACCGGGGAATGGCCACCAGCTACGACAGATATAATCCTTGCACTATATAGTAGGAAATTCTATTTGGGTGTGGAAATGATGAACCCATGATATTTTGAAATGGGAAGTCCTAGAAACATTTCCACCAAGTAAGGCACATACAGATCTTTGACTTCTGATGGGGTTATGTCCCAATGAAAGTTAAAAATGGTGTAAGTCAGAAATGTATTTAATACACCTTTAACTTACTGAATATTCACTTAGCTGACCTTAAATGTGCCCAGAACACTTGTTAGCCTGCAGTAGGGAAAATTCATCTAACATAAAGCCTGTTTTATAACAGAGTGTTGACTGTCTCATGTAATTTATCGAATACTGTACTCAAAGTGAAAAACAATGATTGTATGAGTGCAGATGGTTGTTTACCCTCGGGATCTAGTGGGAGCTACAGCTGCTGCCACTGCCTGGAGTCATATGAGAGTGTATGTTGCTGCACAGTACTAGCCTGGGAGAAGATGAAAATTCACAATGCAGTGTCTCTGAATTGCAGATCACTTTTGCACCATCGTAAAGCTCAAAAATCGTAAGTCAAACTCTTCTAGATTAGGGACCATCTAAACTGTTACCTGCTGTGTGCCAGGCAGTCTTCTAGATGCCCAGTCATCTGAAGAGAATAAAAAACGCTGCCCTCTTGGAATGTGCACTTGAGTTGGAGGACTAGTTTTTCTGATTTCCAGGTGATACTGTGAGTGATAGAAATCAGTTACGTATTGAAAAGGAGTGGACAAGTATCATTACTTACAGATACAATTAAAAATCTCAAGGCAATAAGTGAGAAACTCATAAAAACAAGAATGGAGATATCTGTATAAAAGATTCAAAAGTAGCTTTCCAACATGCCTGCAATAATCCATTAGAAAATCATCTCATTCACAGTGCAGACCAAAAGTTTAAAATGCCTTGAATAAACCTAACCCTAAAGAGTATGAAAAGATGAGCACTGAAGAATATAAAAGAATGTTTTAACTAACATTTACTAGATTCTAAGATAGTTTTTTCCATTTCCTTATCCTGAAAGGCCAGAACATTTGATAGCGTGCATTACAATTTTAAACTTATGTATCATTGTGGGGCACCTGGGTGGCTCAGTCTGTTAAGTATCTGCCTTTGGCTCAGGTCATGATCTCAAGGTCCTGGGATTGAGCCCCATGGAAGGCTCTCTGCTCAGCAGGGAGCTTCCCTCTCTCTCTCTCTCTGCCCCTCCTCTCTTTCTTCCTTTCAAATAAATAAAATCTTTAAAAATAAAATTATGTATCATTCTAAAGAAATAGATGAGATGTCTGTTAAATAGAACTAAATCAGTGAGCTATGTTAGTCTATGGTAGAGATGAGTGGCAAAAAGTGGAGTCTAGGAGTAGGCCCAGGCACACGCTGTGATTGAGCATGAGATAAAGGGGTTTTTTAAGAGCCATGAAAAGTTATTCAGTAAGTGATAGGAAATAAAGGTAGATCCTAAAATAAATTTCAGTTTATTTAATATCTTTATTGCATAAACAATACAACCATATAGGAATTTGACATATGAGAGGTATTTACAAGATTAACCAGAAGCCCTCTTTTTCCTCTTCTTCATGACCCTCCACCCCATGCTCACTGCTGACCACCTACCTCATTATCTCAACACTTCTTAGTTTCTGTCACCAAGGGGTCATCTGCTGGCTCTTAGAACATTTACCACTGGATCTCAAGAGTGGGGCAAGACCATAGGAGCTGCTGTCTCCTTGGGAATTTGAAGATGGAGCCCTTATGCTCTTTTGCCCACCATTCAGTATGCTAACCCTCAAGAGTAAGTCCGCTTGGAATCACAGATCCTGGCTGAGTTCCACAAACTGCCTTCCCTAATTGGAAAATATTCCACTTTAACTAACACATATGGATCTAAAATGTGTACTTAATGGCAACATAGAAGCATTTTTTTAAAGCTTTGGTCAAAACTTCATTTTAACTTCGATTTATGATAAAATTCTCAAGGAAGCAGGTATAGAGGGGATGTACCTCAATGTAATAAAGGCCTTATATGACAAGTCTGCAGCTAGGGTCATACTCAGTGGTGAAAAGATGAAAGCTTTCTCATCACAGGAACAAGACAAGGGTGTTCAGTCTCACCACTTTATTCAACACAGCACTGGAAGTCCTGGCTAGAGCAGTCAGGCAGGAAAGAGAAATAAAGCCATCCAAAATGGGAAGGAAGAAGTAAACGTCACTATTTACAGATGTATCAAATCACATATGACACTGACACAGACCCCACAAAAAAACTTAATACAAATTAGTGAATTCAGTAAAGTTGAAAGGTGCAAAGTCAATACATAAAAACTGTTTCTGAATGCTCTGAAAGAGAAATTAAGAAAGCAATCCCATTTCCAATTGCATCAAAAAGAATAAAATACGTAGGAATAAATTTAATCAGGGAGGGGAAAAATATATACACTGAAAATTCTAAAACATTAATGAATAATGTTGAAGATACAAGTAAGTGGGAAGATATTCCGTGCTTGTAGGTTGGAAGAGTGAATATTATTAAAATTTCCATATTTCCTGAAGGAATCCACAGACTCAGTGCAACCTTTATTAAAATTCCAATGGCATTTTTTACATAAATAGAACAAAGAATCCTATATTTGTATGGAACCACAAAAGAACCCGAATAGCCAGAGCAATCCTGAGAGAAAGACAAAGCTGGAGGCATTTCTCTCTCCCTGATTTGAAACTCTATTACAAAGATATAGTAATCAAAACAATAAAGTATTGACCTAAAAGCAGACCTGGAGATCAATGAAATGGAATCGAGCCCATAAATAAACCTATGTAAATATGGTTAATTAATTTACAACAAAAGAAGAATATATGATGGGAGGAAAACCATCTCTTTAATGGTGCTGGGAAAACTGAACAAGCCGCACACAAACAAACACATCTAGATCACCGTCTTGCACCATACACGGAAATTAATTCAGTGGGTTCAAGGCTTGAATATGAGACCTGAAACCCATAAAACTCCTAGAAAACATCGGCAGTAAGCACCTCATCGTGGTCTTGGCGCTGAGTTTTTGATTTGACACCAAGAGCAAGGGCAGCAAAAGTAAAGATAAACTATTGACCACATCATAGTAAAAAGCTTCTGCAGCAAAGGAAACCAACAAAATGAAAAGGCAGCGTACAGAATGAGAAGAAATATATGCAGATCATGTATCTGATAAGGGACTAAAATCCCAAAATATGTAAAGAACTCTTACAACTCAATAGCATAAAAACAATATAATAAATGGACAGAGGATATAAACAGACATTTCTCCAAAGAAGGCATACACATGGCCAACAGATACATGAAAAGATCCTCAACATCACTGATCATCTGGGAAATGCTGATCAGAACCACATGAGGTATCATTTCACACCTATCAGAGATGGTTAGTATCAAAAAGACAAGAAACACAAATGTTACATTGGCAAGGATATGGAGAAAGGGGAGCCCTCCTGCACAGTTTGAGGGAATGGAGATTCGTGTAGCCATTATGGAAAACGGTATGGAGGTTCCCCCAAAAAAATTAAAAATAGAACTACTGTATGATCCAACAAATCCACTTCTGTGTGTTTATCCAAAGGAACTGAAAACACTAATTCCAAAAGATACCTGTACTTCCAATCTATTATAGCCACGATATTAAAATAGCCTAGATGCCTATTGGTGGATGAATGGGTAATGAGGATGTGTGTGTATGTTACATATACTTTATATATGGCATATGTTTTATATATAAATAATTATTGAGGCATAAAAAATGAACTCTTGCCGTTTGTGACACCATGGGTGGGCATAGAGGGCATTATGCTCAGTGAAATAAGTCAAAAACAATACCTTATGATCCTACTTATATGTAGAATCTTAAAAAACAAAACAAGAAATTGAGCTCATAGAACAGATTGATGGTTGCCAGAGATGGGGAGTGGGTGAAAGGAGACAAAAGGTACAAGCCTCCAATTAAAATTAAATTAAGTCCTGGGGCTTGTAGTGTATAGCATGGCAATTATAGTTAATAACACTTAATTACATCTTTGAAGGTTGCTAAGAAAGTAGATTTTAAAAGTTCTCATGGAAGAAAGAACAAACTTCATTATAAAATTCAGAGTAATGGATGCCTGGCTGGCCCAGTCAGTAGAATGCATGACTCTTGATGTTAGGATTGTGAATCCAAGGCCCACATTGGGCCAAGAGCTGGCTTGCTTACATACTTACTTACATACATACATACATACATAAAATTGAGAGTCATAGATTCATTCTGAATTTCATAGGTTTTAAATTTAATTTACATAAATATTTTATAAAAAGTGAAATGCAGGGGTGCCTGGCTGGTTCAGTCAGTGCAGCATGCGACTCTTGATCTTATTAGAGTTGTGAGTTTGAGCCTCCCATTGGGTGTAGAGATTACTTAAAAATAAAATCTTAAAAAAATAAAAATGAAATGCGTAAGAAAAAAGCTAAAGGGTTTACCAGTTTTAGTCCTAGCTGCTTCATGTGAATTAAAGATTGACAAATGGTATTTTATGTTCCAGTCGATGCAGAGTCATGCTGCTGTGTTCCGTGTGGGAAGTGTGTTACAGGAAGGCTGTGAGAAAATCAGCCAGCTCTATGGAGACCTAAAGCATCTGAAGACATTTGACCGAGGTGAGCATTCCATGGGGCCCTGCACACAGTTGGGCTGCTGGATATTTGCAAGACAGACTGCCTCAGAGCCCTGTCTGTCCCAGTGCGGAATTCACTCTGCCCACAGCTGCAGCCTGGAGGACCCAGTTAACTGGATCCTATCTCATGAGTACTCGGTGTGTCCCTAGGAATGGTCTGGAACACCGACCTGGTAGAGACCCTGGAGCTGCAGAACCTGATGCTCTGTGCACTTCAGACCATTTATGGAGCAGAGGCCCGGAAGGAGTCACGTGGCGCTCACGCCAGGGAAGATTACAAGGTGTGCCCTGACCACGTACCCCTGTGCACATCATGCCTTCTGTCCACTGGCATTGCTCAGCCCCTATCCCTGCATTTTCTCTACATTTCACTTCATTTTCCCACGAGTAAATTGAAAAAAAATGCCTTTTTTTTTTTTTTTTTTTTGCCTGATAACTTTCATGCTTTGGTATCACTGTGTTTAGTATCAGCATGACCTTTTTCTTGCCTCAGATCGGCATTTGCTGCTGCCAGTAGCAGCATCTCTAAGCAAAACACACCTGACTTACCAGATCAAAGATTAGTATGCAGTCTGAGTACTATAGCCAGAAAATAGTAAAATGAGAGATAAATCATTATTTGAGACCTGACTTCATTTTGGGTCACTTTTTAAAAATGATCTGTTTTGTTGTTGTTGTTTTTTTTAAGATTTTATTTCTTTTTGAGAGAGAAAGAACACAAGCTGGGGGTGAGGAGGAAGAGCAGAGGGAGAGGGAGAAGCAGCCACCCAGGTGCCCCATAAATTACATGATTTTTATGCAGAGTACAGTTCAGATTCTTCCAGAACAGAGACTCAGCGTATGACAGGAAAATGGGAAGGAAATAGGCACTTGAGGCCAAATACAACTTCAGGATGCAACATCAGCAAGGCCTGAGCCGCTTTCCAGACACACAGGCTCTGGCCCAGGACCAGGTGATGTTGCTGGTAGCAGCCTCGTCCATCAGCAGGACAGAAGCACATGGGGAAATTGGCTACAGGAAGAGGATTAGGTTCTGATTTACAGTGAAATTCTGTTAATTTGCCCTCCACCGACTGGAGCTGGATTAAAGTAAGATTGACTAAGTGCATTCGTCATGAGTACTGAGGACCAGAAGCTTCTCCAGGCTGCAGGTGGGTTGGGTGTTCCTATGGCAAGAAACAGCCAACTCGTTTCATTGAGTCACAGCAGAGATGCAGGTGGAAGCTGCTCCCCCTGGGAGAGCTTACCCCAACGGATATGTTTCCAGATAAGGGAAGGTGCCCCACTTGCTCCCAGGTGAGAGGTCTTGCCTCTGTGCACCTCCACACTTGCCTCTCTCAGCAGAAACAGCCAAGTGTTTGAACCTTTTGTTTTTTTTAATTTATTCATTTATTTTTATAGAAAGCATCTTTTTTTATACTTTCATGGTTTTTTTTTATTTTAATCAATTATTTATTTATTTTTAAGATTTTATTTATTTATTCATGAGAGACACAGAGAGATAGGCAGAGACATAGGCAGAGGGAGAAGCAGGCTCCATTCAGGGAGCCCGATATGGGACTTGATTCTGGAACTCCAGAATCACGCTCTGGGCCAAAGGCAAGCACTCAACCACTAAAGCCCCCCAAGGCGTCCCATATTGTTACTTTTTTTTATTTAAATTTTAGGTAGTTGACATACAGTGCAATATTAGTTTCTGGAGTAGAATTTGGTGACTCATCACTTACATACAACATTCAGTGCTCATCACAAGTATCCTCCTTAATGCCTGTCCTCCACCCACCTCCCTCAATCAACCCTCAGTTTGTTATTATTTTTAAATTTTATTTTTAAGTAATCTCTATACCCAACATGAGACTGAAGCTCAACCCTGAAATCAAGAGTCTCATGCTCTACTCACTGAGTCAGCCAGGCGCCCCTGGTTTTTAATTTAAGTGGCTCTTGTATGTCTTACTCATTACCATGTGTAGTATTCAGCTTCTTTTTAAGCGTTTTTTAACAAAATTTTAACATAATTGCTAGAACTGAAATATTTGAATGAAAAAAACTGAAAGAGAAATTAAAGTCACCCAGAATACAAAGAGACAAAATATTTGTTGAACTTTTAAGTGCATGAAAGATGAGGCTAATTTCTGTAGCCACCCCCCTAGTAGTAAAAATGGAGCTCTGGGCTCACAGTGATGCTGAAGACCCACTGCCTAGCTCTGTGGCCTCAAGCGGGTCCTTCCCTGGTTGGGACTCGTGCTATGGAGACTCTGGAACGGGAGCCCAGGGTGGACGGGCACTCGGAGGATGTATCACAGGTCTCATCTCTCCATCCCACCTGTGTCTGGGACTTAATTGCACTGTGTTTCTTACTGTGTGTTCTCTTAGGTCAGATATACACAAAATGGTTTTTCATTAGGGATTGTACACAAGAAGGGACATGGGTTGAAAAGTGGACTAGGAGCACCTGGGTGGCTTAGTTGGTAAACCATCTGCCTTCAGCTCAGGTCATGATCTTAGGATCGAGCCCTGTGTCTTCCTGCCCAGCAAGGAGTCTGCTTCTACCTGCAGCTCCCCCTGCTTGTGTTCTCTTGCTCACCCTCTCTGTTGAATAAATAAAATCTTAAAAAGAAAAATGGACTAGGAATGCCAGCTCTCTGTGAACAAGTTCTGCTTGGGACACTGGATACCTCTGTGTTGAGTGGGATCCAGGGGATTCACATCAGACTAGTCTCTCATGTATCATTTTAATGAGTTTGCCATGTTTTCCAGTTATATTGCCCTATTAGAGAAATAAGAAATTTGAAGTGTATTTGTTGATGGTATTTTCTGAAATAAACTAATTTCCCTGGCCTCAGGTGCGGATTGACGAGTATGATTACTCTAAGCCCATCCAGGGACAGCAGAAGAAGCCGTTTGAGGAGCACTGGAGAAAGCACACCCTTTCCTACGTCGATATCAAGACTGGGAAGGTATGTGGGGAACGTGTCCTGCTCACGGATGCACTAATGACTGTGCCGTCCCATATATTCTAGAGTACAACTTATGATGGGCTGGGAGAAGCAACATGGATTTAAGTCCCTGTTGGCAGACCTGAGACACTACTGAAAAGGACTCTTGTTGGGCTTCTCTTGGAAACAGAATCCAGTGTGGATGGGTGGTTTAGAAGTGCTGGTCTTCCACAGTTGTAGCACCTGGCAGGGAGTGCCCAAGGCTTGGTGGCAGGGGAGAGGATGATTCTGGAGCCCAATGAGAGCAGGTCGTGGGGTGGGGGCAAGGTGGGGGGCATTGGCTGGACCATCTGGAGGCAGCCTCAGGGAACACGGAGTATGCTGTGTAGCCCACAGCATGGGCCCAGCACAGAGCAAGCAGAGGAGGGGGTGCAGTGGGCAGAGTCCTGGGACAGCCAGCTTAGGTTGCAGTAGAGCCTCACAGTCTTATTCCACCAAAGCATAACTCATCCATTTGCCATTTCTGCTGGACATTAAGAATCAGAACTAAGATATAAAGTGTTACTTGAGCTTTTCAGACTTGTAAGGGAGAGTCTTAATCATTTATGTGAGTCTACAGAAATAACGTGCTTTGCTGCCATCACTTAATACAGAGAGCCTAGTGTGTCTGTTATTTCAAGTAGGCAGTAACTTTCATAATTTTGCGTGAAGGCTATTTTCTGACAGTGTATAGAAAGAAATGAGACTTTCTCTCGGTACAGCCCTGTTTTTAGTAATGTTCAAGGGTTTTTGAAAGTATTAAAGAAACTTTTAGCAAGTAGAAAAATAAACAAAAGCCATGTTTGTAAGCTCACCAGTCAGAGATATCCTTCATTATCATTCTGAAATATTTCCTTCAGGTTTTGCATGTATACATACACTTTTCCTGATACGCAGGTATATAAATACAAATAGAAAAACTTTTGGTAAATACAGGGTTTAAGCATAATTAAAGAATGATAATATATGCAAGGTTTCACTTCTTGAGCATTTGTGTAAAGCATCAAGAATTTTATACATTGTTATTTTAGTTGCTGTATTTCATTACATGGAGTTACCATAATTTACATACCTGGTCCCCTATTGTACGTTTAGGTCATTTTTGAGTTTGTTACTGAAAAATACTCCACAATGAGTATTTGTGATTTTAAGTTCCTGAAATTTGTCTACAAATAACTTTTATAGTGAATTTTTCAAAAAATATACAAGCGAATACTGTTTTTATGTTTTTCCACAAATTTTAACTTACTGTAGATTCTTCTTTTTAAGGTCTCATTGGAATATAGACCTGTGATCGACAGAACTTTAAATGAGGCTGACTGTGCCACGGTCCCTCCAGCCATTCGCTCCTACTGATGAGACCAGAGTTGACCAGCTTTTGTAATTATGTATAATAGCTCATGCGTGTGTTCATATCCTAATTACCTTTTTAAAATCCTGTACTCAAGTGAATAAGGAGTGTCATTGGAATAGAGATCATCTACCCGGTAGCCAGAAGCTTGCTAGTAATCAACAGCCAGGAAGTGTGAATGAAGCTTACCTTTTGCTTCATCATCCTTGTGAAATAATAAAACTGGGCATGATTCTTAAATAAAGCATAAATTACAAACTTCTATTTCCAAGTCCATTTAAGAACTTGTACTATTTGACTTGAGGCATGTTGTTGACCTGAAAGATCAATATCCAGAAATTTTGTTGTGTAGTTAAGTAAAAATGACTTTTGGTGCTGACAGCACATGAAGAAAACAAGCATCTCCTCCTTGTTCTTAGTAAGCAAATGGTTTAATATGTGAACATGCATCCTAAGGTATTGAAGTCACCAGGTACTAAAGGAAATAGATGAGACGTACAAGGATTTCTTCCTTCTCTGCTTGCTTTCCAGTGCTGCTCAGAGGTCCCTTTCCTACACAGTACTCATCATCTCTGGGCTGGCTTCTGTAGAATCCAGTCCACTTGCACATAGAGGCATTGATTTTACTGGCTGTTTCTCCGCTTTAGGAACTGTCTTGTAAATATGTAAAACATTCACGTTTTTTCAGAGTCTGTCATATTTAGAGCTAACCTTGATTGTCTCTGCATCCCCTCCCCCATAGCACTCACTTTAGTTATCTTCCTAGCGAGTGTTTTAAGAGAAAAAAAAGCAAATCTGTATTTGCATTATGATGTATTGACTATTGTGCACACCATGTCTGCATATCCTTTTTTTTTTTTAAGATTTTTTATTTATTTATTCATGAGACACGAGAGACGGAGAGAGAGAGGTAGAGACACAGGCAGAGGGAGAAACAGGCTCCATGCAGGGAGCCTGACGTGGGACTTGATCCTGGGTCTCCAGGATCAGGCTCTGGGCTGAAGGCGGTGCTAAACCACTGAGCCACCCAGGCTGCCCATGTCTGCATATCTTATCATCAGTAAGTCTTCTTCCTTTAGCTGCATGAATGTACCTTACCGTCCAGTGGTGGACATTTGTGTTCTTTCCAGTATTACAGACACCACAATGAGTAATTTTGTGGGTGAAGTCCTTTTCTTTGAGGTGGAGTCCTAGAATTGCTATGCAATGCACATGTCATTCTGTTAGATGTTCCCAAATTCTGTTTCCCAAATTCTCTTGTGTTGGAGAAGAGTCACTATTTCCCATGGCTTTGCAAAGAAAGTATGATGGCAAGTGTTTGGATGTCTGCCAATCACATAATGAGAAATTTTATCTTAGTATAGCTTTTCTCTTTTTATTTCTTTCCTTGGTGGGGGTTAGCATTTTTCACAGTTCTTTTGAGGTATGATTGGCAGAGGTAATAAACGCATTCACTAGCCTGAGTTTCTGGCCCCTTTGTAATCTCCCTCCTTTATCCACAGCAGTGCACAGGGAACCACTGATCTACTTTCCATCATTAGAGATGAGCTCACGTGCTCCAAAGTACATATAAATGGAACCATACAGCATGCACTCTTTGATGTTGATTTTGTTGGTTCATTCACATTGCTGCACAAGCAAGAGGATGGGTGTGTTCGTGGCTTGAGGGCTGCATCCAGGTGTCAGCTCCTGGCTCTACTCTACCACTACCACCAGAGAGAGACCCTGAGCAGAATCACAGGTGCTTGGGGCAAGAAGGTACAGGTCTGGTGAGTGCTGGGGGAGTTCCAGACCATGCAGCATCGAGTGTCTGCAACCCAGCTGCAGATCAAATGGTGACTGTCACAAGAGGAGAGTGTCATTTCAAGTGGCATTAGAACATAGAACTTCTGAGTTTACAGTTTCAGTAAACTTTAAGGATAAATGAAACCACTAAGAAAGCCTATGTTTCATCAGCAGTCTTACTGTTACTAGGGATATTGGTGTTCATACTTTGAAATTGTGTAGTGTAAGTTAAAGCTAGTAATAAGTATAAACTCTTCTTTGTTCCTTTATATATATTTTTTTGTTATTTTTAAAAGATTTTATTTATTTGAGATTGAGAAATCACTAGTTGGAGGGGCAGAGGGAGAGGGAGAAGCAGACTCTCCACCAAGCAGGGAACCCAACGCAGGGCTCAATCCCGGGACCCCTATATCATGACCTGAGCCAAGGCAGACACTTAACCAACTAAGCCACCCAGACACCCCTTCTCTGTTCTTTTTAAAACACACACACACACACACACACACACACACACTGCCCCTCTCTGCCCCAGTAGCAGTGGGCTCTAAGCACCCTGATTGTGGGGTCTGCTTACCACTGCCCTCTCTCCCCCATAGCCACAGATTGACTATATTAAAAACATTAGTATGTTCATTTATAATGATAGTTTAAAAACTCAGCCAACACTGAGCAAACAATCACTTTTGGAAGTAACTAGGGCACTAACTACTAATACTGAAAATGGACAATTAGAGGAAAATAGTGAAATGGTTATCCTGCCTTTAATCCACAAATTGCCATTCAGGATAACCTAGTTGATTAGGAAAAGTATTTTATGGATAATAAAATAGATAAAGGAGTAAGGAATGATAGCATCTAAAGACCCCGTTTCTGCTATCCCCAGTGTGGTTCTGGAAATGCATGTGGATCAGAGTTGCCTGGAAGGATTGTTGAATAATTCCTGACCCCATCCCAGGACTTCTGGTTCAGCAGGTCCTGGGGTTGGTCCTGAGAATCTGCATGTGTAGTATGTTCAGGGCCCACCCTTTGAAAACCACCTGTTTGGGGTGATGTGGTCAACAAACATGGAGATGATTTTCAGAAGATAACAGGTGGAGAGATGACTGACAACTTCAGACCTCCATGCTAACCAGTAGATGAAACAGCGTGCCAAAGAATATTGCAGAAGTGGAAGTATAAATATGGGCATCTAAACATCATTTAAGTGTTAGGACAATGAATGAAAAGCTGGCAAAGGCAGGTACCTGAAGCATAATTAGATGACAGAAGGGCTGATTGGTTTCAAAGAAGTAACTGAGGCCCTGGCTTCCTTATATCTGCTACTTTTCAACCAAAAGTCAACCTGTGGACCATTTTTATGAACATTCTGAAACCAAGAAAATCACGGGAGTAGGTCTGGAAATACAAGTTCCTATGGGACAGAATATTTCATACTGGTAATATGGGTTTTTTTTTGTTTGTTTGTTTTATTCATGAGAGACAGGCAGAGATGTAGGCAGAGTGAGAAGCAGGCTCCATGCAGAGACCCCAATGTGGGACTCTATTCCGGGATTGCTGGATCATGCCCTGAGCTGAAGGCAGAAGCTCAACTGCTGAGCCACCCAGGCATCTCTGTACTGGAAATATTTTGTACAATGTATATTCAAGGTTCTAAGAGAACCCACATGTTAGGGGAATTTACAGAGCAGAGAAATTTTTTTTAAATGTGCATCAAGGTAAAAAACTAGAATACTATCCAGAGAGATGTGGTTAATTTCTAATATGGATCAAAAGCAAAAAATTAAGATACAGTACAGTACTCTTCAACTGTCCATAGCATTAGCCATAGCCACATAGCTATTTAAGCTCACCAAAATTACATAAAACTTAAAATTACATTCCCTAGTCCCCTTGATCCATTTCAAGTGGTCAGTAGCTACATGTGGCAAGTGGCTGCCACACTGGACAGCAGAGCAGTCGGATTGTTGCAGAAAGTTCTGTTCACCAACAGCAGTATACACAGTCACTAGTGTATTAAACAGCACCTATGATAAATTGGCCACTACCTAATATAAAACCTGAGTTAAATAAAAAGTGGTCAGTCATTCTCTTTCATACTGAATTCTGACAATATTGGTTGGAAAGGAGGCGGAGGCCTGGGCACAGCTGGCTCCATCCCCTAGAATTCTGCACCAGAGTCTGTAAAAGGGAAGTGACAGAGAAGGTCTCTAGCGTGTAAATGTCACAGTACAAGTCATTGGTGGTCTTGATGAGAAAATAAGGCACAAATGACAACTCAATGTGCCTTCAGAGGGAAAGCTGTTAGGGTGGATACATACAAAGTGTGTGTGTGTGCGTGCGCCCATGCACACATTCACACACACAAAAGAATGGACATATAACTTACTTGGTCATCCCATTTGTTTAACATTTGAGAGTTCACTATATGCCAAAGACATACGATGAACAAGAGGGTAGACTATGAAGTGTTAGGAATGCTAGCACCCAGAAATAGCCAATGTTTAAAAAGTTCTAAGGGTAATAAAAGGCATTTTCCAACTGGCCCAACATTAGATACATTATGTGCTAACGTTAATGGGAGGAAGAGAGCAGTGTTGTCTTTCAGTTTATTTCTCTCCTCTCCCATCCAGGAGCACCATCTACTTGGAAAGCTTAGAACAGACCTGGTTAAGAGGGAACTGAATCCCAAGATAGGCGAGGGGATAGTGGCAAGTACATTAATACTTTAAGTGATTGAGTCTGTAGAACTAGGCAGGGGCTAGGCTGCATCTTTCTGCTGGCGAGGAGACGGTCTCCCCTGTGGCTGCGCATCTCTGCCATGAGGCCACAGGACTCCAGGCAACACCGTCCCCACCAATGGCAGCAATTCACTGAGAGGACCCCAAGGCTTAGGCCTGCCCTAGCAGTATGGCCCAGGTGCTGTGCCCCACCCGACCTGTTCCATGCAGACAGTTGGAGCCAGTGGCTCATTAGAAATCAGGGCTGAGGGATCCCTGGGTGGCGCAGCGGTTTAGTGCCTGCCTTTGGCCCAGGGCACGATCCTGGAGACCCGGGGATCGAATCCCACGTCGGGCTCCCAGTGCATGGAGCCTGCTTCTCCCTCTGCCTGTGTTTCTGCCCCTCTCTCTCTCTCTGATGACTATCATAAATAAATAAAAATTTATAAAAAAAAAATGAATGTTTAGGAAAAAAAAAAGAAATCAGGGCTGAGGTGAAGGGAGGGACTGCACCAGCCAGTGTCTCTGAAGACGCCTTCTAGAATCATCTGTACCTTAGTGAGTTACATTGTTGGGGGGCAGGGCAGGATTGTCTTTAAGCCTTCGTTTCCTACTACTTAATCTCCCTTTTAAGAGTCAGCCTTGCCCCACAGGATGACTCCGGGAAGCACACGGAGGCCTGGGCTACAGCTCCTTGCCTGTTGACCAGGCCCACCATGGTTTTCTGGTCAGGAATTTGTGTACTTTGCAGCTGATGGCCGTGAGGTGCTGGCCTGAGGACCCCACGAAGTCCCTGAGTCACGAGGGTGCGGTGTGACCCTGTGGGCCCCGCTGGCCACGGGAAAGGAGTGTGGCTTGGCCTTCCAGGGCAGACAGCACACAGCGACACCCGTGACCCGGCCCCGCCCGCCGGGTGGTGTCTTGGAAGTCTCCCCGCGAAGTGCGCGGCAGAATCCTAGCTATCAATTTTGTGCAGTTAGGAGCCCGAGATGGGACACAGACCACAGATGGACTTCAGAAGCTGTGGAAAATTCCAGAAAACATTGCTCAGCGAGTACTTTGTGAGGAGAAACGTAGAAACCATGTGAATTTGCTAAGGCGTGGGAAAACTTCCTGTGGAGGGGGCGGGGGGCGGGGGGTACTTCAGGCGAAGCCAGCGTCACGGGCGATCGCGGGAGGTCGCGGAAGGCCGTGGTACATCAGGGGAGATCCCAGGTCACCGGAGATCCTAGGAGGTCATGGAAGATCACGGGAGCTCCAGGAGATCCCGGAAGGTCACGGGAGATCCCCGTTCCCTCGAGGAATCTGGCGGAGAGAGCCGGGAAGCCGCGGAGCGCTCCTCGGGGCCTCGGCGGGGGCGGGGGCGGGGGCGGGGGCGGGCCGGCCCTGAGGCCCAGCAGGGCCCACCCCCGACGCCGGCAGGGGCGAGGTGCGGGTGACACCGCCCGCCGACGCACGGGGACGCAGAAACACTCCGGAAAAGTGTCTCGTCCCCCTCGGTCACACTCGGTCCCGGGACGTCGTGTGCAAGAATGAAACACGGTCGAGGGGAGCCCCTTCCGCGCGTCCTGTCGGTGCCCCTGCCGGCCGAGCGGCCTCCGCACCAGGGTCCGCGGCCCCGGGCGTCGCCTAGCAACCGGGCCGCCAGGGGCTAGGCTGCGCGGGCGACACCGCCTTCCGGCGTCCCCGGAAGTGGCGTCAGCGCCAGGCCCCGCCCCAGCAGAGGCGGAAGTGGAGCCGCCCGGGTCTCCAGCGTTCCCGGGAGCTCGGCCCAGCGTTGCCGCCTGGGCCCATGGCCGCCTACTCCTACCGCCCGGGGCCCGGGGCTGGCCCGGCCGGGGGCGCGGCGCTGCCGGACCAGAGCTTCTTGTGGAACGTTTTCCAGAGGTGAGGCCCGGCGCCACCCGGGCGCTTACCAGGTTCACCGGCCTCCCCCGGCCTGCTTCCTGGTTTCCTTCCTGGCCTCCCGCCGGCCTCCCTCCTGGCCTCCCTCCTGGCCTCCTTCCTGGCCTACCCCCGGTCTCCTCTGGGCCTCCTCCCTGGCTTCCCTCCGGCCTCCCTCCTGGCCTCCTTCCTGGCCTCCCACCAGCCTTCCCTGGCTTCCCACTGGCTTTCCTCCGGCCTCCCCTGGGCCTCCCCTGGGCTTCCTTCCTGGCTTCCCTCTGGCCTCCTCCCCCGCCCAGCTTCCTTCCAGTTGCCCTCTGGCTTCCCCTCCCCTCCTCTTTCCTGATTCCCTCCAGTCTGTCTGCTCTGGCCTCCTTCCTGGCTCCATTGGGCCTCCCCACTGCCTCCTTCCTGTTTCACTTAGTCTTCCCATCACCCTGGCCTCCTGCCTGGCTCCCTTAGGCCTCTCCCGGGCCTTCTGCACCCCCCCACCCTGCTGCCGCCCTGGGGCTCACCCGTCGCTCTGGGGTGGGGGGGGGCGTCCAGGTGCAGAGCCCCGCCCCCAGATGCCCTGAGGTGCCGCCTACACGCCTACACACACGTCCCCAACAGCCAAGAGCCTGCGGGCTGAGGAGCTTGCTGCTCCTGGAGGTCTCCCGGATGCTTGTTTAGGGTAAACAGAAACACAGGCTGCTTCAATGCTGTTAAGCTGCCTCGGCTGCGAAGGAAGCTGGTACTTGTATCCTGGGTCGTCCTTCCAAGTGAATGAGTGACCGGGACCTGAATGGCCCACAGCCAGGAAAGGACTTGTCTGAGGCAGTGTTTCTGCGGTTTGTGGAAAGGAGAGGAACTGGTGCAGGTGGAATTCAGGCTGGCCAAAGGGAAGCAAAGCAGAAAGGCTTGAGAAGGTGTAAGAGAGAAGAAGTGGTTCAGTGTCTCTGGGGAGAACCGACTTGGACTTTGGCTGGTGGAGCACTTAGGATGAGAGCAGGGGCTCATGCATCTCCTTATTCCCAGCAGAATTTGGGAGACACCCTGGCTGAGTGCAGTGGAAGGGCCATGGGAAGGAGGCCACCAGAGTGAATATAGAATTGACGCAAGAGGTCCACGTGTGTGCTTGCTGTGTTTTGCTTGTCCTGCACTTTTAATCACCGGTCTTGATTTTGTAGGGTTGATAAAGACAGGAGCGGGGTGATATCAGACAACGAGCTTCAGCAAGCACTCTCCAACGGTGAGTAGGACCTGAACTTTGAATCTGACCCATCTTGTTGTAAACAATTTCTTTTTCCAAGTACAGAGGACTTACTAAGGCCTAACTCTTCTTGCTGGCACGTGGTGGAGGTGCTTCTGATTTATTTTGCCAAGTGACGTCCTGCTCCAAGGGTCTTGCTGAGTTCTTGAGAAATGGGGGTTGCAGGGAGGCTTTAGGGAAGGATAGGAAGTGTAGATGCACTTTGAGGTACATTGAAGATCGCTGAGTTTCTCAGGTAGCTGCATCTCTCCAACCTCTCTGGAGAGGATCACAAGGTGCCGGGGCAGCACGGGGAAGTGACTGGGATGTTGGAGGGCTGGCGCTGGCAGCTGGATTGTGGGAAGGTGGTTTTATCGGTGGAGGAATACTAGGCGCTCAGACCGGGATACAGTGTCCTGGCTCTTGTGGTGGTGTGTTGGAGGCTCTCGGTGGAGTCCGGTTCTTGCCGCTTCCAGCATGATTAATCCGTGGAAGTACTGTTTGAGACCCTTTACTTCAGTGAACACCTGGCTATGTATTCTTGTAAAAATCCCTCAGATGCCACTGTCTTCTCTGATTCTTAAGATTTGTAGCTTCTCTTTCCAGAGGTGTGTCATTGAAGGTTTTAAGGGGATTGATTCTAAGACGTTGAGAGACCTACTGTTATTAGTGGGAGGCAGTTTAAAGAATGGTACATATCACTGACTTTTTCCAGCGTTTAACGCGTGGGCCGCGGACATGTATGTATGTTGCTGTGTTCAGGAAACCAAGAAAACTCTTTACTTCAGCTTTGATGACTATGCCTTCTTGTTTCTTCTCTTACTATCATCTTTTCATTTTTTGTGTCTCCAAGGGCTTGAGTTTCACTTGGAGGAGTAGAAGACTGGGTTACTAGAAAGATGTCAAAACAAGCTGGAATCCAGCAGGCTACGTTAGCAGATCTGGCTTAAAACGTTCTAAGTGTTGGGGTGCCTGGGTGGCTGAATCCGTTAAATGTCCGAATTCTGATTTCGGCTGAGGTCACAATCTCAAGCTCGTGAGATCAAGCCCCGTGTCCGACTCCATGCTGGGGTGGAACCTGTCTGGGATTCCCCCGCCCCCTTGCACTGGCCCACTCTCACCCTCTCTCACTCTCTCAAAAAAACAAAACAAAAAAACCCCTTTCTGATTATTGACCAAAACAGATGTCTTCACAGTCATTTGTGAAAGAGTCTAGCCACTACAGTGAGAGTGCTCTCAGGGGTCATTCCTTTTGCGTTCTTTTCCAGTAAGTGAGGACTGACCCAGGACCCATTTGGACATCTTTTTGTCTGTTTGCTTGAAGTTTCGAGAGTGCCATCCAGGTTTGGATTTGTGTGAAACCCCTCAGGGAATGATGGTCACACTCTGCCCTCATTAGCATGATGGTGTCCCTGCAGAGGGCTCCTGCTTAGATTCAAATCCTGGCCCCAGAAGTTCTAGGAATGTGACCTTGGGTAAGGACTTGACCTTTCTGGGTGTGTAGATGGAGGAAATGCGTGCAGAGCGCTTGGTACAGTGCCAGGCACGCAGCAGGGTTCAGTGTTGCCGGCTGAGGGTACAGTAGTAGTATTGTTCCTGGCCAGGGAGCCAGCTCAGGGGATGGTGATGATGATGACAGTTGCCACTGACTGAGCATCCAGTGCATGTAGGCACTGTGCTGAGCACTTAACAAACCAAATCACCCATCGGCATTGTCCTATGAGCCCTGGGGATGTGGTGGCGGGACCTCTTCTGACCTGTAGGTTTAGGCTTCTATGTTTTCACTACATGGTGTCACTGCTGCTTCTATTTCGGCTGCTTATTAAAGAAGATGGGTCTTTACTCTGTCAGTACTTGAACCTGTTTAAAAGAGAGTGTTTATTAACAATTGCCTAGAGGATGTTTGGTTCACCATTGCTAAGATCCTTTGAAATCGGTTAAATCTGGTTAAACTCGACTCTTAAGTGTGGTCAGGACTGTCTCAGTGGCCCTTGTGGAGGTACTTTCATTGAGTTGCCCAGTGGGACTCCCTCAGCTTTTGTTGGAGGCGTGAACTGGCCTCAGAAGCAGGTGGTCACTGTTAACCCAAGAGCAGGCACAGCAGCCTCCACACTGTCTATGGGGCAGGTGCCAGAGAGACAGCCACCCCACTTCTCCCAGGAGCACGGTGCCTCTGGTGTTCCAAGCACCTGTGCTGGTTCTTCTGTCTTGTTTGTGTGTATCTTAGTAACCCTGAATCTTTTTAACCAATTACATTTTCCTCTTCAAATTAGCTGCTAAAAAAAATGAAAGTTAAATTGGTGGCTTGCCCCTGGGTGAATTTAGAATTTTGAGAGGTCAATTTTTCTGACCTAGTCTTAGACTCCTTACTTTATTATCCTACTTTTCTTTTCCCATCCAACACACTTAAAATTTATCTCATTTTTCTCTATTGTGGCTACCTTTATAAATTTAAATCCTTTCTGCCATAAAGCATTAGGTTATTAATGATCCAGGTTCACAGAGTAGATGATAATACTGCTTGCTGAGGTCGTCCTTACCACACTCAAGCTGTAGAGCCAGGATCTAAATACAGATGCGTGTTGCTGGTACCCTTCAATGCTTCTGCTCATGTTGTACTGTGGGTTTAGTCCTCACAGTTAGGCTCTCAAAGCACGCTGAGCCCTGGTGTCTTCCCAGCTCTCCATGTTGGTGTCCACTCCTTGGGAGGGTTCTGTGTACTTTCTGAGTTTCACGTTTTCTGCATGAAGGAATGTGTCTGCTCCTGCTTTTGAGCCACTGTGGCATCGCTGCTTTGTCCTTGACACTCTCCATTCTAGCTTCGTGTGATCATTGTTATAGGTGTCTCTGGCCATTAGACTACTTCTTGAAGGAAGGCCAGGCTGGGCTCCTGTGCACAGCTGTAGTGTGTGAGCAGAAACTGGCTTCTGGGTAGGCCCATCTTTGCCCTCTTCATTCCCCTTGACTTCCCATAACTGATGCAATTGAAACTATTTTGACTTCTAATTTTTTTTCCCCCAGGAATAGGCTTCTGTTTTCATATTAGAACGGCAATATTAGGCTATTTCAGGATATTGGTTTACCTAGTCTATTATTAGTGGGAAAACTGAAGCTTCAAACTTGCAGGGTTTCTCACTTTAATTAAATCTGTGCATGTGTGCTGTCTGCTAAAATCTAGTTGAAACCATCCTGAAAGAGTACTTGTACGTCCCATACACTGAGCCTTTTATAAGATTTTTTTCCATAGGAAAACTTCTAAAATTGACTGCTCTCAGGGAGGTGTATGGTTAATAGGTATGAAGAAAGACAGAAGAAGACTGTTCTCTTGCCTTCTTCTGTTTTGTTTTGTTTTGTTTTGTTTGTTTGTTTGTTTTAAGATTTTATTTATTTGAGAGAGAGACACAGACAGCACAAGCTGGGGGAGCCACAGAAGGAGAAGCCAACTCTCCACTGATGCTGGGCTCAATCCCAGGACTCCAGGATCATGACCTGAGACAAAGGCAGACGCTTCACCTACTGTGCCCTACAGGCACCCCTCTTGCCTTCTTTTTGAAATGACATGTTATAGACTATCTTCAGTTTGGTGCCTCTTCTTTTTTTTAACTTGTACCATATTCTTGGAATTACGGGAATTTAATTTTGGTCAAGCCTCTTTTTTGTGCTTTTGTAAATTTGCCTTCACAAAACCTATGTAGATATTTTTTAGCTGTACTTTAAAAAATAATAGTCATATACTCTTTTTAAGGTATTTTTATCAAAATAGAGTTCCAGCTGTCTTGGGGATCATAGTAAGAAGAAATGAAAGAAATCAGACCACAGAAGCAGACAGCCCCCGCAGACTGTGCTCCTGCTCTCATCTCTGCTTCTGCCCCCACAGGCCCCGTTCCATGGGTAGGAGTGTTTGCTGCTGAGGATGCAGCTGGGGCTGTTAGAGATTCACCCTCCGCATCCTTCTGCCTGTGTATGGGGGAGGACTGGCTCCGCAGGCCTGGGATGCTCAGAGCCTGCTCCTTCCCAGGAGGGGTTTTGATGGCTGGCTGCCTCCTGGGAGGTTCTGACTGAGAAGAGTTTTTTGTCCACCACGGACCTTGAGTTCTGTGGTGCCTATTTGCCTGGATAGTTGGTACTAACAGTCTGATTTATGGCAGACACCTGCTTTCTCTCTGGGTACCTGGAGCTTCCATGATGGACCCCAAGAGAAACCCTGTACTCTAGACATGGAAGCTTCTCTACTTGACAGCCCTTTGCCTGTGTTCTCACAGCTCATAGCTGGAGGAGTGAACGCGTCCTGGGCTGCACAGTCTCCACTGGGCTTCTCCTAGTGCCTTTTCCCCTTGTTGATTTTATTGTCCTTTCATTGTAACAAACTGAGTGTTGGAGTCCAAGGGTGTCCTTGCGGACCCGTAGCCTGACCTGTGTGCTCTTTCCAGAACTTTTCCAGAAACGTGCCCAGCCAGAGTTTCAGATAGAAATAAAAGAAAGTTGGGATTTGGTGGACCTGGCTTTACCGACAAATTACTCCGTGGGCTTGGGTGCATCACATCTGTGGCCCCAGTTTCTTTGGATATAAAAATAGGAAGACTGGAAGTTAAGATCCTTTTCCCCCTTGAGCCAAGCCCCAATGGGCCAGATCCTACATCTGCCTGGTATGGAATTGAGACAGTGTATCTACAGTGATGGAATTCACAGTGTTTCACTATTAGTCATTTACGTTGTTTCTAATTTTCATTCATGTAAGTACTGTAGTAATTTGACCCAAAATTTCATAGAATCAATTTCTAGAAGTGAGATTTATCAGATCAAGGGGTATAGCATCATTAATTCTGTTGATCAGTATTCAGATTGCTTTTCAGTAAGGCCATATTTCTGGTTCTATTTGAAGCTGTAACTGAAGAAAACTGGTGAAGTGTAGAATTTTGCTGAATACAAAGAGGCACCAAAATCTTGCAGATTCTGTGCATTGAATGCCAGTGCTGGGTATCCACCCCTGCAGGACTTGCTACACCTTCTCTTTGGCAGAAGTCTCTTTGGGAGTTCCCAGTCTGATGAAGTAAAGTGGAAACAGATCAATGATGATGTCTTTATTTTTATTTTATTTTATTATTTTATTTTATTTTATTTTATTTTAAAGATTATGTTTATTTATTCATTCATGAGAAACACAGAGAGAGAGAGAGAGAGAGAGAGGCAGAGATACAGGCAGAGGGAGAAGCAGGCTCCATGCAGGGAGCCTGATGTGGGACTCAATCCTGGGTCTCCAGGATCACGCCCTGGGCTGAAGGCAGCACTAAACCACTGAGCCACCCGGGCTGCCCAATGATGTCTTTAAAAGTCTGATTTTTTCCCCCCCAAAAGATTCAAAATAGTTAGATATTTCAGTTGTACGAATGCTAGGTGTTATGAAGTCTTAATCCTCAACCATTCACTGAAGCCAAAATTTAAGTTTGTGGTTAACAGGACATAATTTTAAGAAAGAAAACTTTTTGGAGAGTAGAGCCAATAAATATATTATCATAGAGCAGAATGGATTTTTTTTTCCCCTTTGAAAATGGAGATTCCTGCAATCATTTGTGTGCTTGAGGGTTGAATGGGAAAATAATAGAGGATCCTAATGGGGATTGTCTCTGCCTCTGTAACTACAGATGGTTCCTTAGGCTGTCATCATTTGCTTAAGGTTGCTTCTTTTTTTTTTTTTTTTTAATTTTTTATTTATTTATGATAGTCACATACACACAGAGAGAGAGAGAGAGAGACAGAGACATAGGCAGAAGGAGAAGCAGGCTCCATGCACCAGGAGCCCGATGTGGGATTCGATCCCGGGTCTCCAGGATCGCGCCCTGGGCCAAAGGCAGGCGCCAAACCGCTGTGCCACCCAGGGATCCCTTAAGGTTGCTTCTTAAAGCTTTAGCTCCACTCTCAAATTATGGGTAAAAAAAGTATACTAAATTTACATGGAAAAACCTGATTTTCCATGTAAATGTTTTCTTTAGTTCTTTGAGATGAAATTAAAGCACGATTTCTGGGTACCGTGATTTTTTACATATATATATATATATATATATATATATATTTTATTCATGAGAATACACAGAGAGGAGAGAGAGAGGCAGAGATACAGGCAGAGGGAGAAGCAGGCTCCATGCAGGGAGCCCGACATGGGACTCGATCCCAGGTCTCCAGGATCCCACCCTGGGCTGAAGGTGGTGCTAAACCACCTGAGCCACCCAGGCTGCCCTGATCATCTATTTCTAATTAAAAATCTGACAGGAGGGATCCCTGGGTGGCGCAGCAGTTTAGTGCCTGCCTGCCTTTGGCCCAGGGCGCGATCCTGGAGACCCAGGATCGAATCCCACGTCAGGCTCCCGGTGCATGGAGCCTGCTTCTCCCTCTGCCTGTGTCTCTGCCTCTCCCTCTGCCTGTGTCTCTGCCTCTCTCTCTCTGTGTGACTATCACAAATAAATAAAAATTAAAAAAAAAAAAATCTGACAGGAAGTCTTTCTCAAGATGAGTGGTTCTGATATCCAAACATGTTAGTGTCTGGGAAAAGCAGATGGGAATGTTTGAAATTCGGGATGGCACAGAAAACCTGGGATAGAGTTTTATACTGAGGGTATAGGGCTTGTGAAAAATGTATGTTGTTGTCATGAGCTCTTTAAATAGTGGTTATTTGCACGGTGCTTTGTTTTCTTAGAAAACTGTTTTCTAAAGTAGTTAGATTTTCAGGCTGACACTCAAATGCATTTAATGCTTCATGTATCTAAATGTCTGCATGTGGCAGTGTTTCAGCCTCCCTGTGGGTTGTTGAGCTTTGATGTTTAGTCTGAGAAGCGGCCTGGCTGTTATCCCTTGGTTTCTTTGGAGAGTCAGGCCCCATTTGGGTGATAGAAGGATGAGCGAGGCACTGACAGCCTGCCTCCACCTTCGCCCTTGCACAGTAGCAGACCTGTGGGCCTTGTGCTTGAGGGCAGCCTCTCTCCATCCTTGCCTCAGCTCCAGGTGACCTCTTGCTCTCTCCTGAGCCTGGAATCCTCCAGCATGGCTGCTGGTTCCGCTGGGTCGCCTCAGGGATGCACCCTCTCTGGGCAGTCCATGCATGCCTATCCCGGTGGCACCTGGCCCTCACCACAAGTGCTCGTGTTGCACTTTACTTAACTGTTACACTTGTGTTGCTTTTGTTTCACACTTCTTTGGACAAGTCATTGGCAGAGATGGCCCCATGATGCTTCTGCTCACAGTGAGGAGGGTCTGTAGGCTTTACTTCTACAGATTGAGGGCTCATTATCAGCCTATATCAGAGGTGGAGGGAAGACTCCAACAGGTGCATTGGGTTCCTGGGTTCCTGGGGCTTCTGGTCAGTGCTGGGCCATCTCCTGTGGAATAGCAGTTCAGTGCTTGCAGCAGCCTGGGGTGAGGGAGGGAAAACAGCAAAGAAGTGACATTCTGTGTTTAGAATTCTCCTTTCTGTTGGGTTCTTTGTAACATAGTGTTCTTACTATATTGGTTTTCAGTAATACTTTTCCCAATAGCTTTATATACAGGGTGCCACTCACCCTTCCCCTCAACATCTTAAAGCCTGTAGAAGATGCTTATGTAGCCCTGTAGTGTGCCATTTAGGGGAAGAACAACCTTCACTGAGTAATTATGGTTGCAGATATTCCAAACAGGAAGCTCAAATGTGCACTGGTAGAGGAGATGGATTTCATTTAGGGACTGAGGGAAGGTGGGGTGCTCAGGGAAAGCTCTCCTGGGGATGCTTTCTCCTGCAGCTTACAGTAGGAGAGGGGAGGGGTGAAGGGTACGCGTGTGTTTGGGAGGTGGAGACAAGAAGCATGTGCATGAGCCCTGGGTCGAGCAGGCGTGGTCCTCGAGAGTTGCAGTGGGAAGGCTAATGTGGTAGCGTGTGAGGGGTGGTACCCTTCAGACTCTCCTGCCACCACCCATATCCAAGAAGGCCTCAAACTTGAGCAAAAAGGTCCCTTTATGTGAGGTCAGGGAATGGGTCTCTGTGTGGAGATAAAAAATGGAAACAGATTTATATATAGAAGAAAATAGGAGGTGTTTTTATACAAGTGGGATGTGGGGAGAGACACTGCATTTTTTAACTTTGTTTTTAGTAAGTATAAAAGTTGATAATGGTATAAATCGCTCAGGGGCATAGAGGTATCTAGTGAACATTTTTTTTTATCAGTTGATAAAGAGTTCTATGAGATTCAACAGTGCCCTTTATAACAAATATCCTGTAATATCCCCATTATAATTCTGAAGTGAATCATAGAATACTATAATTACCTTTTCATGTGCTCGCTTCGGCAGCACATATACTATAATTATAATTACCTTTTCACGCCGTCAAGGAAAATAATAAAAACACACAGACTGTAATTTCAGGAGAAAATGTTTAAGGCATGGTTTTATGGTATGCTTTTCAGTACTTCTCAACTTACCTGGTAACTGCCTTCCTTGAAAATTGAGTGTATATTAAAATGCTCTGAAACCAGGGGCATCTTGGTGGCTCCATTGGTTGTGTGTCTGACTCTTGATCTTAGCTTGGGTCTTGATCTCAGGGTCGTGAGTTCAGGACTTGTGTGGGGATACATGCTGAGCGTGGAGCATATGTAAAGATAGGGTTTTATCTCGTTTATGTGGTAAACAAGAACGAGCCCCCAGCTTCACCTCATCATAAACAGCTTTGAACGGATGTCTGTTGCGAGATAGGACCCCAACAACAACATGCATACAGCCACCAGAAATGTCCCCCCAGGGTGGCACCCCATGGGGACATTTCTGGTGGCTGAGGTCTTCCCATGAGCAGTGGGTTACTTTCTTTAGCTTCTGATGTTACAGGTTAGAGTCTTAGAGCTTGCTGTTGAAGCGATTTTCTCTGACTCTATTTCTTATCATTTATCTTCAGGCACATGGACTCCATTTAATCCAGTGACTGTCCGCTCCATCATATGTAAGTAACGGTGCCATGTCCCACCTGCGCAGGCATACTCCTGGCGCTTGGATGCAGGTTGTGCCTGTGGCCTGTGGCCTTCAACCTGCGCTCCCAGCCCTGGAGAGTCCGTGTCCAGACAGGCCCAGCATGCTTCACACGCTGTCCGCACCTTGCACGGTTGCTGACTGGCAGAAACACTGATGCTCAGCTCTGACCTGGTGTTTCCTTATGGGAGCTCTCCGTGAATTATGGTGTACGTCTGAGCAACCAAGAGCTCTTTCCTTTCAGTCTTCTCTTGGCCTCTTTATGTGAAAAGAGACCAAATGATCTGTCGTTTCTGCATACAGTCTTTCAGGCTGAGTTTTTATATGTATTTTCAACCACTTTGCCTCTATATGTAATTGCAGTCAGAGGTTCTTTCGTATCTGGACCTGGAATGGGGCTGTTTTCTTCTTTTTCAGAGATGTATTTATTTGAGGGGGAGGTGGGGAGACGGAGAGAGCAGACTCCCTGCTGAGCTCAGAGGAGCTGGCTCCATCCCACAACCCTGAGGTCACCACCTGAGCCAAAATCAGGATTTGGAAGCTTAACTGACTGAGCTACCCAGGCCCCTAGGCTGATTTTTTTTTTTTTTAATGAAAAACAGGTCTTACTGACAAAACAATCTAAAGCCCGAAGAGTCTTTTTCTAACTGGAGTGGGCCTGCAGGGGTGGTTCTCGGTCCTCTTGCAGAAAGGAGGAACTGCCCGCAGAGCTGGACCGTGGAGGTGGCTGCCTCACTCGAGGCCTCCATTTCTTCCTGACAGAGCGGGGGCGCCCAGCGGGACTTATGTTCCTGGGCAGCTGGGCAGGCAGCGGGCCCCAGGGGGGTGTGGGAGCTACTGTGCTGGGATGGAGCTGCTTACGTGGTGACGTTGACGTGCCACCACTGCATACCACTCATGTTCCTTTCTGTCTCAGCTATGTTTGACCGAGAGAACAAAGCTGGCGTGAACTTTAGCGAGTTCACTGGCGTCTGGAAGTACATCACAGATTGGCAGAATGTCTTCCGCACCTACGACAGGGACAACTCTGGGATGATCGACAAGAACGAGCTCAAGCAAGCACTCTCAGGTTTTGGTAATTCACTTATGGTGATTGTGTAGCATGTTTCATTTTGGAGGCGAGGTGCCATTAATGTTTTTACTTTGTTCGGTTTACTGATTCTTTTTAAGATAGTGGGGGAGGGGCAGAGGGGGAGAGAATCTTAGGTAGGCCTGGATCTCATGACCCTGAGATCATGACCTGAGCTGAAATCAAGAGTGGGATGCTTAACCGACTCAGCCGCCCAGGTGTCCCTCAGTTTACTGATTTTTTTAACTATGAAATTTTTGTTGACATCATACAGATTTATATTTTGATATTATTTATATCCTGAAGGCTTATATTTGACATGGAGGCTTTATGTGTTTTTTTCCATCCAAAATGAGATAAGGGCTATGCAATCGTTTATCTTTGTGAAATGGAGTGATGTCACACGCACACTGAGAATATGGTAGCTTTGCAAACAGTTGCATGGGAATAAGTGAAAATAAAATGTCAGGCGGCTTGTGATGCGAGATATATCACAACACATAGCAAGATGATCGGGTATTTGTAATAGATTCTGTAAGTGGCCGTGCCAGTCGCATGCCTCAGGCACAGCGTTGGTAGGAGTGCGAGCTCCCATTCTCATGTGCGTGTCAGCCCAAGTATGCCGTGCCACCAGGAGTGTGTACACAGCCTTTCCAGAGTGGGCCAGTGGGCCTCTGATGCTGGTGTGTGGGTCTTCAAGGAAGTTGGGATTTTTCGTATATCAAGTAAACATGGACATGGACTACTTGTCCAAGGCTTGTGGGAGCTCCACCCAGATTCTGGTATGTTTGGGATGATCTGACTCAGCCCTCTGTTCACTGGGCCCCATCATAAAACCCATTCTGCATTTGCTTAAAAGGCTACTTGTGAATGCCTTCTAGAAGCAAATCAGGTACTTTATTTTCTGTAACGTATCATTATAATGTACTAATGAACTTCTAGGTATTTTGAGTTTTAATAATACAAAGTACATCTTAATTCTCTTGTTAATATGTTGCCAACTTCTACTCTTCTCCCATTTTCCCTTTGGGTGTGCACTCTATGACCATCTTCTCTTTCTCTTTCCTTATGAATTCCTGTGCTGTTCAGTTAAAGACTCTGGGACTCCCTGGGAAGTTTGTGTTCTTGGCTCGCTAGGTGTGGGTCAGGATTAGGGAGGACTTGGCCTCAGGTTCTCTGTGTTGGGACTGGGAACACAGCTGACTTTGCTCTGCCCTTTGGTTGGGGGATGGGGAGGGTCATACGGAAGGGCTGGGAGGGACAGTGGGAGCCATCTACAGAGAGTGGTCCTGGGGCTGGAAGGAACAGGAGGCCGAGGACAGCTTGAGAGAAGCTGGGTCCTGTGAACTGTGTGCAGACAAGTGACCTCAGGTGTCGGAACACAGCACTTCTAGCGTCATCAGGCCTATAGCCCTCTTTCCTTTGTGCCAGGGACCCACTGGGTCCTTAGAGCTCACAGTGGGAGCACTGAGGTGGGCAGTATTCCGTCCTCCAGCCTCAGTCATGGAGGTCATGTGGCAGTCCCTCACAGTTGGGCTGGGCGAGGTCAGGCTCCTACCTGGCTTATAGACATTTGCTAGAGAAAGTAAATACTCTGCTATAGCATTTCTTCAGTGTTCTAACAAGTCTATTCCTACAATTGGTTCTTGATTTCTGAGGCCTTCTCCAGAAAGGGACGTTGTTACCCTTTCCACATAATTTTGGAAGATTTTCGGTAGTAATTGAAGCAAAGATTCCTGTCCAGTTTCAGCTTCTAAGAACAGATGTGTGGCCCTGGTCAAGCAGGGGGGCCGCATTCCAGCTCTGCACACGCATGAGGGAATCGGGGGTGGGGGGATCGAGCCTGAAAGTGTCCTCTGACGTCTGTCCACTCCATGTCTTGGGCCAACCCTGGGTGTGTTGGGTTACCCTCTCAGGCCCACATGCTGGGTATGATAGCTCACGGATTCCTTTTTAAAACTCAGGTCTGGTATGTGCTGTGCACCCGATACAGAGACCTGAAAGTAAGGGAGTGTGTGAGGCACACCCTCACCCCGCTAATAGCGGGCCCTGACAGCTTGATGAGTAGGAGTCCCCCACATGGTGCTGTCCTCCCATGTGGGGAAGGCAGTCAGGTGTGGACAGCTCCCCCTCCCTCCCTGCCCAGCCAGCTCACTGCTTTCTGACGAAGAGCTTATCAGAGCACAGGCCCTTCCATTCAGTGTCACTCACCTCAGCTAGTATCGACTTGGTGCTGCATCTGCTTTGTCTCTGTTTTATGCACCAAGGACTGCAAGGCTTGTGCCGTGTTACCCCAGAACACTTTATTCTGCATCCCTGGAACATGTGGACATTTGCTCACAAAAATTGGTGCCGTGGACCCACCTTAGAAATTAGCAGCCCATTCGCATGAGTTGGGGTCCTAGCAGGTCCACGAGCAGCCCCCACCCCTTTTTTATGCCACAGGCTGGTTATACACATGAGTGGATGCCCTGTCCCAGGTCTGTTCCTTGCTGTAGTTTCTGTACCCTGGAGAGTAGTTACTGATAAGCAGCCAGGTTTTTGGAGGTATGCTGTCACACAGGGTGCTGAGAATAGGCAGTTGGTGACTTGTGGGGTCATCAGGACAGCTGTGATGTCTCACCCCTCCTGTGCTTGTTCTCAGTAGAGAACCTCACTCTCCTATATTCAGGGTGCGGCCCTGTGGCCAGCACATCAGGTCTGACCAGGGCCACAGGCTGGGGGAGCTGCACACAGAGGGCACCACCTTTGTTTGTTTTGTTTTTTTGTTTTTCATTTAATTTAGTTGAAGTAGAGCTGACATAATGTTACATGAGTGTCAGGTGCGCAACATAGAGATTGGAGGGTGCTGTAAGGCACTCCGTGCTCACCAGGGTCATAGTCGCCATCTGTCACCCCATGGCGGTATGATCAACTGTCTTCCCTATGCTGGACATCTTGTCTCCTGACTGACTGATTTTATAACTTCAGGTTTGTTCTCCTTAATCCTCTTCACTTCTTTCTTCCAACACCACCCGTTACTTAGGAGTCTGTTTCTATGTTTGTTCTATAATTATCTGGTATTTGTCTTTCTCTCTGACTTACTTCATTTAGCATAACACACCCTAGGTCCCATCCATACTGTCGCCAGAGGCATCATCTTTTTCTATGGCTGCCTGATATTCCTGCGTGTGCACACCTCTTCTGTGTCTGTCTCCCGGTCTGTCACTTGGGCTGCTTCCATATCCTGGGTGCTGTAAATAATGCTGCAGTGAATGTGAGAGTGCAGATCGAATCAGTGTGTTCATTTTCTTTGGGTAAATACCCAAAAGCGGAATTATTGGATCATGTGGGAGCTCTATTTTTAACTTTTCAAGAAACCTCCATACTGTTTGCAGCGGTGGCTGCACTAGTTTGCTTCCCACCAACAGTGCACATCCTCGCCAACATGTGGGGTTTCTGGTCTCTGATACCAGACACACTGATCGGTGTGAGCCACCTTGTTCTGATCTGCATTTCCAGAGGATACCCCCACTTAATTTATGAGGATAGGGTTATCATGATGTGGATTTTCAATGGAGAAAGTTCTCAGAGAAGAGTCTGCTCCCAGATTTTGCCTCTTACATAAACGTCTCTTTTGTACTCTGTTTGTTCATCACTCATTTTCCTAGTGTGGTTTTCATTCGTTTTGTTCTCTCTACATTAGTATTGAAGGCCAGGGATACTGGAAGCTAATCACAGGGATGATAGAAGTTGTTTCTGTGGTCTGTACCACTCCTGAGTATGCATCCTGTGTGTTCTGTGTGGGCAGGAGACCCGCACAGCGATGGCTGTCGTCTGCTCTCCACACCCTGGTGAGCTCAGCCCTTACCAACCTGGGCCTTTCTTACCTGTCCACAGGTGGTATAGGTGCCAGGTGTGAGGAGAGGAGACTCAGAGGGGCCAGGGGTTTGGTCCCGATCCAGGACCTACTGTCTCTTTTATTTAAGTCAGGGATCCTGTCTTGCCTTCAGCTGGCAGGGAAGGGAGCCCTGGATTTAAGTCACAGATGCATAGAGTATGCTGACCACTCTGGAAGGTACTGTCATGTGTGTGCATGTTTGAATCTTTTTTTAGTGAAGTAATTAAGCGTTTATGCAGGTAATTAACTATGAAATTCACTCAGATAATAGGTGTACATATATCCTCGCAAAGATTCCAGCAGGACCGAAAACCAGTAAATATATTTGGCCCCTGGATCTTGTCTCCTGAATAAGTAAGGACTCCACAGTCACACAGGTAGTGGGATTAGGAGGGAAGGAAGTAGGTGTGCTTGTCTATGTCTAGAGTGGCCCCGAGAGGTATCCTCGTGTCTTCAGGACCGCCTCCCTGTTGGAGACCTTTTCAGGACCTTCAGTAAGTTGAAGGTGGAATCGGTGGCTCTTTGTCATAAGATTTGATGACCCTTGAGTGGTTGTGAATTTTATGGGGCTGCCTTATTCCTTGTAACCTTGCATTTCCTAGTGTCAGTGTGCTATATGTAGGGGAGTACCCATCAATTGCTCTGCTATTCCCTGAGTTTACATTCTGATTATTTGGAAGTCTTCAGTAATATGGTCTTTCAAATGTACAATGAAACTTACCATTTGTAAGATGAAAACTTGATAATGAAGCCTGGCTGCCCTGCGGAGTGATCTTGGGGTGCAGCACTATAAAGTGAGTCTCCTGGATGTGAACAAGTGAGCTCACCTGAATGACCTGCTGTACCCGATGGTGCTGGCCACCTATGACACTCACCCTTGCAGAAGAAGGTGGTGGTCTGCGAGTCAGCCATTGGCAAGACTGCACATGGGGAGTACTGCAGAGTGAGGGCTTTGTTCCCAGAGTGCATGTGAGCGAATTTGCGCCTTGTGTTTCCCATCCCAGCCTCGGTCGTTTGTCATTTGTTATCAGCAGATGTAAGAGGCTGCAGGGCCTTATGGGAAGAGGATGGGAGTGTTGATGGGATGTCCACTCTCCTGGCCTGTGTTCATTCTCACACTTCTCTTCCAGGGTACCGGCTCTCTGACCAGTTTCATGACATCCTCATTCGCAAGTTTGACAGACAAGGACGGGGGCAGATTGCATTTGATGACTTCATCCAGGGCTGCATTGTCTTGCAGGTAATTGGGGCTCCCTGGGGGCTGACAGAGCTGAGCTGTGGCACAGGGGGCGAGGGAAGGAGGGAAGTGCCATCCTGCAATGAGTGATTTCATGGAGTAGAATCAGTTCTGCAGCTTATAAGAGCTAGTCTTGTCTGTGGAGTTCTGTTGAACGGAGGTGTGACCAGTAGAGCCTGTTCTCCCCGTGGGAGTACAGCTGGCCCTCAAACAACATGCGACCAAATATGTTGGTCCATTCATAGGCAGATTTTTTTTTTTGATAAATACAGTATAGGGCTGAAAATGTATTTTCCTTATTTTCTTAATAACATTTTTTCTTTTTTTAAGATTTTATTTATTCATGAGAGACAGAGGCAGAGACATAGGCAGAAGGAAAAGCAGGCTCCATGCAGGGAGTCCAATCTGGGACTCGATCCCAGGACCCCAGGATCACAACCTGAGCCAGAGGCAGATGCTCAACCACTGAGCCACCCAGGCGCCCCTATTTTCTTTTTTTCTAGCTTACTTTATTGTAAGAATACACATGTAATACAGAAAACGTACAAAACATATGTACCATTATTACTAAGGCTTTTGATCAGCAGTTGGCTGTTCATTATGTTTTGGGGCATCAGAGTTATGCGTGGATTTCGACCACTCCAGGGTTCGTTGCCCCTGACCCCTGCATTCAAGGGTCAGCTGTGGTACAGAGCAGTCCTTTCAGATGAATTCACGTATTCTAAGCCAAGTGGGTTATTTTCCTGGATACTCTGCTCTTTCTGTTGTATTTTCATTCTGAGGAAATGGGTACATTTTCTGTTGTGATCTTGGCTGTGCTCTGCCATTTTGTGTGAGGTAAGCTATGGGGACAGGAGCTGGCTTCTGAGCTCACAGCGCCTCATTCAGGTGTCAGAGCCATTGCCAGGCAGCATCTGGTGAAGCTCATGAATCCCGCTGACCCCTGCACTTCACATTCCCTCCAGGGCCTTGTTCCTTTGCCTATGAGGGAAGCAGGTGCAGACCCTGTGGTTCCTTCCCAGAGCCCTGCTCCTGTCTCTATGTAGGGATCCAGGTCACATAGATTGGAAGCTTAGAAATGCCCTGAACTGATAAATTCAGATAGCTTTCAGAGTTTTTATTTTGACAAATTTAAAAAAAGAGACAAAGGTATGATGAACTTATATGCCCGTCACTCAGATTCAACAGTTATCAGTTGGTGGACAGTTTGATGTTGTTCCTCCGTGACCATAACACTCCTAGCCCTCACTCTGACACAAATTCCATCCGTGGAAAGTAAATGTTTTTCCATAAATACTTTAGTAGAACTTGTCTTTGAAAGATAAGTCCTTGTAGTTTGAATCCAGGTTGGGGTTACATCTTGTCAGCTTTAGAGTCCCCTGAGACATGTGAACGGCATGAGGTTTTTTAATTTAATTTGGTGTTTTGGAAAACATTCCCAAATTTTCCCCACTAAAATACTAGGTCAGTAAAAGTATAGTTTCTGTGGCCTGATTTCCTTGCCGATGAGTCTGGGGAAAAGCCCAGTCCCTGTTGTTCAAGGCCTGGTTGGAGAGCCCGTGTGCTAACATTTGAGCCTTGGCTCTCTGAAATGGGGAGAGCCTTACCCCATCTCAGCCTCAGTCTGGGGACCCTGGGTTACGTTTTTGCAGTGTTATCTGAATATTTTAGGAAAAGGTGTAGTGTAAAAAATCTCATGACTGTCTGCATCTCATTTGCTCTAGGGTTAGAGTTTTCATTTGAGGTTATGTCCCAAGAGTAAACATCTGATCCTTATATTTCTTCTTAAGCAAAGGTCATCAAGTGTAGGCTTTCAGTAGCTAGGGTAACACGATCAGAGTCCCATGAGAAGCTTACCTGGACACTGCCTCCCAGCTCCATGTCAGGTCCTGGTCCCACCCACCCTTCCTTCGTGACCCTGAACACAACACAGGTGCAAGATCTATAAAAGAAAAGCTGCTGACCACAAGTAAAATATCCTCAAAAAATGTTTTCTTTCATCTGCCTTTTTTACAAAAAGAAAAAGGCTTTTTGAAAATGATTTTTACATAAGAGCATGAGAATTTGTAGAAATCTTGGGAAAATACAAAGAAAGTATAGAGAAGACTTGCCTGTTGTTCTTGAAGGCAGAGTTAGCTGCTGCTGGGGTTCCAGTAGTTGGTTTGGCATTAGCATCTCAGTGCATGCTGGGACGCCCCTGCTGATGCCCAAGCGGATGGTCAGCTGTGTCAGACCCCATCTGACCTGCTGCCACGGGCCTGGGCTCCAGCCTGCTCTTGTGATGGACCTGGACAATGTTTCCTTCTCTTGTCTTGGGGAATTGCTTTTTGCCTGCTTCCTTTTGGCACGTATGATTCCTCAGGGCTACTAAGGTTGTCCAGTGCCCAGCAGTTGGGGAGACGCCTGGGGCCACTCTCCCCTCTGCTCCTGACCTATTGAGGGGGATCAGGCTTGTGAACAGACTAAGCCCTCTGGGTGGGGTGGGCAGGAGGGACCCTGAGGCTGTACAGGGACACCTACCTCCTTTCCTTTCTCTGTGTCTAGGCCTTCACCTATTGGGTGTAAGGGGCGGGGGGCCGAGTCAGGGCTGGTTGCCCTGTGTCCTGAGTAGCAAGTGACCAGACCAAAGGTGAGCATTTGAGGAAGGGCCCCCACGAGGTTGGTCCTACATAAGGAAGGGAGGATCCAGGCTCACCACTGGACCATTTGGGAAACCAGGGCCTAGGGCTGGGGTGTATTGTGGAGTTGTGCCTACAGCTCACCCCCGCCCCCGACTTCTCTACCCTCACTGTCCCAACTGACCATGGTCACAGATATCCACCCATGCATCCCTGCCCTGGCTTATCAGAGGTGGGGGTGTCTGGAGACCTGGGTGAATTTGGTTCCTAAATGTATTTATGAAACCCATTTTCTTTCTCCTGTTTAATAAATATCAAGATCTAAATGCCTGTGTTTCTTTCCCAGAGGTTGACAGATATATTCAGGCGTTACGATACGGATCAAGACGGCTGGATTCAGGTGTCATATGAACAGTATCTGTCCATGGTCTTCAGCATCGTATAACCCTGGCCTTTGCACACGGCAACGTGACTTATGCAAGGACGGCTCAAAGATGCCAAATCTCCCTTTAAAGAAGTGGGACACAGATGCAGCCAGCTCTTCCTTTAGATTTCATATCACTAACGTTTGGGACCGACTGTATATATGTGGATAAGCTGATAAGGTTTTTGCGAATATAATAATACTTATAATCATTATTTACACACAGACCTTTGATTTGAGACTGTCCAGTTGTGCCATGAGGTTAGATATGATAATGTTTCAGGGTATCCTGCATGCAAAAAATCCATCATGTGCATTTCTAGAGAACTCGAGTTCTATAGTGGAAGTACTTTTATTAGCCAATAGGAATTTAAAAATAATACGGAACTTGCACAGAGGCTTTTACGTGCCTTACATTTTTAAAATGCGGTTTATTGTATTTGTTTGAATATGCAACCTAAGCAATAAAGCACATGCGCCCTCTGTCGCTGTCCGCCTCAGCTGTACTCACATGGGAGCTCTCAGGGGTCTGGGACACCTTCTGGGGTGTCCCTCTGACTCAGCTTATGGAAATCCAAGGCTACCTCTGTCCTCTGTGACAGAAGCTGGTTTAAATTTCATCAGACTTCTCTGAACCTCTAAACCCAGATTTGGTTTAGAAAATTGTGGGTTTCTGTTATTTATGATTTAGTCCTGCCCTGTGATGATTTGTTGGTTGTGGTTTTCAAACATGAAAATGGGCTGCAGGCATCTGGAGGGCAGTCTGCGTCACCTTCTGTTGACACACAGCCAGTCCTGGGGGGCCCTCCACCGTGTCCCCCACGGAATCACTGAGGCTGTTTTCTACTTCTTTTCTCTTTTGTGTGCTTCCCCAAACCAGAATTTGGAGCAGGGGTTGAGAGGACATTCAGGGCGGTGTTGATTTGTAAATGGATCTCGGACATCAGAAATTGGCGTCCCACAGGGGTCTTGTTGACATCTCCGGTCAGAACACCCCTGATTACAATAGTGAGGTAGGGGTAAAGAATCTCTCTGGGATGCATAGGCTGACCCCATGAGTTCAGTGGGGGACGGCCTGTGAGGAGTCTTCAGGGATTCCTACCACTTCCTGTGTTGGGTGCGTCTCCAGACGTCAACATGCTCGCAGTGACCCCGGGTTCTAGTTCAGTGAGCTCAGTCTGACCCCGTACCTTGAATTCTGACTCCAAGAGGCTTTCAGAACCAAGGCCCACATATCCAGCGGCTCAAGTGGTTTCTCTCTGGGTTCTCACAGGCATCTTGGACTCAGCATCTCCAGCTAATAAACCCCAGGCCATCACTCACCCCCAAGCCATGTACCCCCTCTGCTGCCTGCCTGCCCCCCTGCCCCACACCGTGGCTACAACAGGAGGCTTTGGAAGATGCTGCTCTCGTTCAGCCCACTATTCTCTGTCCTGTGCATATGGGAGCCCCGCCCCCTTCCTGCACCTGGACGCACCCCCCCCCCCCAACTGGCCGCAGAGCAGCTCGAGGTCTTGGTGAGGCACCTGCCCCCAGTACATACTTGGTGTTTACACTCCATGGAGACCACACAGTGGACGCAGACCTGTTCTCTCATGCTGTGTCAGCCACAGAGAGGAAACTGAGAAGATGATGAGCCCTGCACCCCTGATTCAGGGAAGGGACGGAAAAGTATGCGGGATTTTAGCAAAGAAATGGTCTGGTTGGGGATGAGTGAGGGTTAGATCATCTTACCCGGTTAGGAAGGAAGGACCATTCCTCTAATCAAAGTGGGTTTCTCAGTATCTCACTAGGTGCACGGTACAGATGCCCTCAGGTGTGTGATACACTCAGCTATGGTCCAGATGTTCTTGTGTTTGGTACAGATGTACTCAAGCATGGTACAAATAGACTCAAGTGTGTAGAGTACAGATAGGCATAGGTTAGTACAGATGCACACGTGTGTAGCACAGTTATTCTCAGGTGTGTGACATAAACTCAGGTGTATGGTGCACAGGTGTGCAGTACAGATAAACACACTGATAAAGATAGTCTCAGGTGTGTGGTACATGAATGTAGTGTAGATAGACAGGTACAGTACAGATAATTCGGGTGTGTGGTATAGATGCTCTCAGGCATGTGGTATAGACACTCAGCTATGGTACAGATATTCTTAAGTGTGGTACAGGTACTCAGGTGTGTGGCACCAACCATCCCAGTAGGAAACAGCGGTTTGGTCAATGGGGGTGCAGTGAGGAGTGGGCAGTCTGGGAGATGGTGGTCAGTGGGAGACAGGCGACCAGTCAGGTCTGTGGTATCTTGCAGGGGCGAGTATGTGGCTTTGCTTCTGGAAGGCCCCAGAGGCAGGTGGGCCTAAGAGGTTAGGGGGTCCACCGGGGAGCCAGGCTGCCTAAGGAGAACATGCAGGAACGTCGTAAGGACGAGCACCCTTGGACGGCGGACCCACAGTGAACACCTGCGCTGGGAGCCAAGCACAGCCCCAGGAGCCACACGGCCACACGGGGGCAGTGCAGCCACGCCAGGGAGGGACGCCTGCCCGGGGCGGCTCATCTGTGGCCTCCAGGACGCTCGGGTTTGGAATTAACAAGCAGCAGCCGAGAAAGCAGAGCGTGTGGGGCTTAAATCCTGAGGGCCACAAGCACCGCTGTAAAGCCGTGAGCCCCGGGACGGCCTGTGGCAGCTTTTCATGTGTCACTTTGCTCAAGCTGTGCCCCAGGTCCCATTAGACATGGGTGTTGGGGGGCGGGCAGAGCACCTCTGGGGAAGCTGGCCTCTCTGGGGTGGGCCAGGCCAGCTGACGACCACCCATGGGTCCCTCGGCCACCTGCTCCTAACACTCCCTTCCTGGCTGTTTGAATGGCATGTTGATGACACAGCTCTTCATTTGACTTACCGGGACCCGGCTTTAAACCTTGGGTTCTTGTGAGACAGCGGTCCCGGGGCAGTCGGGAAGGCTTGACCTGGGGTCATGCCCAAGGTCACCACTGAAGTCAACCTAGCGAGCTAGAAGGGCCCCCTGTCCAGATGAGCCTGACCGAGGACGCGGGCAGGTGGGGGTCTGGGTGGCCGGAGGTGGAGGCTGTTAGTCCTCGCCGGGCTGCACGTGGAGCAGGTGTCGGGTGCGCTCTCCTGCCGGGCCCTCCTTCCGTCCCTGAATGCCCAGGTCACTAGGCGGAGGGGCGGCCCCTCAGCCCTCCCCCCGCACAGCCCCCGCCTGGCGGGCCCAGGAGTGGCCTGCAATTCCCAGCACTAGGCCATAGCATTTAAGGGCGGTGCATGCGTGAGCCCCGAGTCTCCAGGCTGGGAACCTGGCCCAAGTCTGCCTCTAGAGCAGGGCCATACACACCTAGTGAAGCAATGAGCAAAGGTGGGGTTCTTTCCTCCCATGTTAGAATACATATAGCATAAAATTTACCTTTTCACCAGATTTAAGAGTGCAGCTCCGTGGCATTAGGCACATTCACGGCGCTGAGTGCCATCACCACCCACACTAAGCCCCGGTGCCCACCATCCTGCCACCTCCGTGGGTCTGACTCCTGGGAGCCTCATACCAGCGGAAAGACAGGCTTTCTACGATTGTTGTCCAGGGTCACCTGTGCTGAGAAAGTGTCAGGATTTCCTTCCTTTCTAGGCTGAAGGATGACTCCAGCATGTGGATACGCCATGTCTTGCTCACCCATTCATCTCAGGCACACTGGTTGGCTTCCACCGTTTGGTGGTTGAATAATGCTGCAGTGGACATGGGTGCGCGACACTCAGGTCCATGCTCAGTCCTTTGTCTGAGGCCGCTTCTGTGTTCAGTTCACAGCAGCTGTGCCATTTTATGTTCCCACCAACAGAGCACAAGGGCACCGACTTCTCCACATCCTCGCCAGTAGCCGATGTGTTTTGGGAAGAGTCATCCTCTTGGTGAGGTCTCACTGTGTTCTTGGCTGGCATCTGATGACGAGTGATGTGCAGCATTGTTTCGTGTGCTGTGGGCTGTTTATGTCGTCTTTGGAGGAATGTCAATGTCACGAGGCTTTCCCCTGTGTTTTCTTCTCAGGATTTTCTCATTCATTTCAAATCTTTGACCTATTTTGAAATAGTTTTTGTGCATGGTGTTAGGTCAGGTTTCATGTTATTCTCTTGTGTGCGCATATCCGTTTTTCCCACCACCATTTGCTGGGGACAGTCCTTTCCCCTACTGAATGGTCTTCGCACCCTCATCAAATGTCATTTGACCTTATACGTGAGAGTTAATTTCTGGGCACTCTGTTCCATTTGTCTACACTTCTCTGTTTTATGGATAATAAAATGAAGACTGATGGAGGAGCCCATCATTTGGCCAAAGTCACGTGATAAGTGGTGGTTAGACTTTAGTTTGGAGGAGGGCACCCAGGACCTCGCGCTGTTCATGCAGGGACATAAGGGAGCCCAGAGGGCACATCTGACCTGTCCTCCCCTCCTACCAGATGACACTCCAGGCCAACCAGACTGGGCCTCACCTTATTTTAAAAAGGGTCCCAGTAGCTGCTCACAGTGAAGAGAGCTTTAAGATAGCAAAGTCCCTGGAGAAGGAAACAGCTTCAGGGTCTGATGGCGCAGGTGAAGCCAGGCCCCAAGGTCCAGGGGGGAAGCCACCAGTTCCTGCAGAGCTGGTACAAGAAGGCCGGGGAGGCCTCCACCCCAGGCAGGAAGTCAGAGAAACCTACTGCCTGAGAGCAGGTCCATGGAGGGCAATGCCTCACTCTTGTGCCAAGTGCAGCAAAGTTCACCTGACGTTTGTAAAATAAGCAACTCAGAAACGGAAAGAAACATCTTAGGACCCGGACAGCTTATAGCCAGTGTCTCACAGATGACCAACGATACTTCATCCATTTAAAAAAGCCCCCCGCCCCAAAAAAAGACCCAATTCTATAAGAAAGAAAGAATACAGAATGAGAAATGATTCCTAGAAATTAAAAATAGAATATCTGGAAGGGAAAAAGCTAAAGAACAGAGAAAACTCTAGAGAAGAAATATTCAAAAAAAAGAAGGGGGCCTGTTCCAGAACTCGCGGAGGTGGGTTAGGTGGACAGGCTGTGCTGAGGGGCGTCCCAGCCCAGGGACAGGGACCCGCCCCCGCCGAGCGCACAGGCAGTGCTGAGACGCAGCAGCAGGCGGCGCACACCCCGGCCGCGCCGGGCGAGCGAGGGGGTTTCCACCTGGAATCCGTCACTAGCTGTGAAGGCAGACAAGGATTTCACGAAGTTTTCCTCCCAGTTCCTTTAACCACGTGCCAGGAAACCGAGCGAGAAACCCGAGAGGCCGGGTCGTGATGCGGGAAACGGGGGACACTCGAGGCCGGGGAGGGAAGCGGGATGAGCGGTCGCGGCGGGTCCCATGGGGCTGAGACCTCCCTTCCAGAAGTCCCTTCTGGAGCCTCTGGAAGGCTCCCTTCCAGAGCTGCCGCAGGATGTGGGGGGCACGGGAATTTCAAAGAAAACCAAGCAGATGAGTCATGTTTAGTTGGGGCTGGCGGGCTGGGCTGTGCTGGGGAGAGACTTTAGAAGAAAGGAAATAAGTGACAGGAAGTATGTCAGGAAATAAACGAGTAAATATGCCCTCTTCGTGCCTCCTCTTTTCTGCCCCCATAGTGGGAGGTTCTCACTGTGGGGCTGTCACCAGGTACAGGCAGGTGACAGCTCCTGGCCACTGGCAGAGCCGGGATGGTCTCTGCTGTCCACACTTCACAGGCCTGACTGCTTGGGTGGCTTAGGAGGAAGGAAGGAAGTGGACCTTGGTGCTCACAGGTGGCCTCACACCTGTGGCCTTGCGCATTGCCTGTACCCCACTTACCCCTGTCATTCCTGATGGGCGGGTGCGACGGGTGCCCGACTTGAGGGGGCCCCGGGGAGTGAGGTGGGGCTTCCATGCACAGGCAGTGCTAGCTCTTAATACAGAGCTTCCCCTGGAATCATGCGCCGGCCTACTCAATGTATGTAACAACAACCAAAGGAATTACCAAAAAAGTAAAAGTACTATATGCTTTTTGGAAAAAATGTGCAGGAATTATAGAAGCTGTAAAAAGAAATTGAAGGGGCACCTGAGTGGCTCAATCTCTTAAGCATCTGGCTTTGGCTCAGGTCATGATCCCAGGGTCCTCAGTTAGGCTGCTGGGTGTCTGCTGCTCCCTCTGTCCCTGCTGCTCCCTCTGCCTCTGCTGCTCCCATGGCCCCTGCTGCTCCCTCTGCCCCTGCTGCTCCCTCTGCCCCTGCTGCTCCCTCTGCCTCTGCTGCTCCCATGGCCCCTGCTGCTCCCTCTGCCCCTGCTGCTCCCTCTTCCCCTGCTGTTCCCTCTCCCCCTGCTGCTCCCTCTGCCTCTGCTGCTCCCTCTGCCCCTGCTGCTCCCTCTGCCTCTGCTGCTCCCATGGCCCCTGCTGCTCCCTCTCCCCCTGCTGCTCCCTCTGCCTCTGCTGCTCCCTCTGCCCCTGCTGCTCCCTCTGCCTCTGCTGCTCCCATGGCCCCTGCTGCTCCCTCTGCCCCTGCTGCTCCCTCTGCTTCTGCTGCTCCCTCTGCCCCTGCTGCTCCCTCTGCCTCTGCTGCTCCCATGGACCCTGCTGCTCCCTCTGCCTCTGCTGCTCCCTCTTCCCCTGCTGCTCCCTCTCCCCCTGCTGCTCCCTCTGCTTCTGCTGCTCCCTCTGTCCCTGCTGCTCCCTCTGCCTCTGCTGCTCCCATGGCCCCTGCTGCTCCCTCTGCCCCTGCTGCTCCCTCTGCCTCTGCTGCTCCCTCTGCCCCTGCTGTTCCCTCTCCCCCTGCTGCTCCCTCTGCCCCTGCTGCTCCCTCTGCCCCTGCTGCTCCCTCTCCACCTGCTGGTCCCTCTGCCCCTGCTGGTCCCTCTGCCTCTGCTGCTCCCTCTGCCCCTGTGGCTCCTTCTGCTTCTGCTGCTCCCTCTTCCCTTGCTGCTCCCTCTCCCCCTGCTGCTCCCTCTGCTTCTGCTGCTCCCTCTGTCCCTGCTGCTCCCTCTGCCTCTGCTGCTCCCATGGCCCCTGCTGCTCCCTCTCCCCCTGCTGCTCCCTCTGCCTCTGCTGCTCCCTCTGCTCCTGTGGCTCCTTCTGCTTCTGCTGCTCCCTCTTCCCTTGCTTCTCCCTCTCCCTCTGCTGCTCCCTCTGCCCCTGCTGGTCCCTCTGCCTCTGCTGGTCCCTCTGCCTCTGCTGCTCCCTCTTCCTCTGCTGTTCCCTCTCCCCCTGCTGCTCCCTCTGCTTCTGCTGCTCCCTCTGTCCCTGCTGCTCCCTCTGCCTCTGCTGCTCCCTCTGCCCTTGCTGCTCCCTCTGCCCCTGCTGCTCCCTCTGCCCCTGCTGGTCCCTCTGCCCCTGCTGGTCCCTCTGCCCCTGTGGCTCCATCTGCTTCTGCTGCTCCCTCTTCCCTTGCTGCTCCCTCTCCCTCTGCTGCTCCCTCTTCCCTTGCTGCTCCCTCTCCTTCTGCTGCTCCCTCTGCCTCTGCTGCTCCCTCTCCCTCTGCTGTTCCCTCTCCCCCTGCTGCTCCCTCTGCCCCTGCTGCTCCCTCTCTCTGATGCTCCCTCCCATCCCTCCCCCTGCTCATTTCACTATCAAGTAAATAAAATCCTTAAAAAATAAAGTTAAATAATAAAGAAATTGAAGTTCACCTATAACCTGTTATTCACCCAAACCTTTTCTGTGCATAATGCATGTTAGAAAAGTGGATCAGGATGCAAATGCTGATTTTATTTATACTCAATACCTACTGTACACTGCAGTATAGGTACAAGTTGCTACAAGTAAAAAGAATATGAAACCATTTACTCAGCCTACATTTCTGAACCCCTGCTCTGCACTGGGCGAGTGTTCCTCCTGGATAGAGGTGCAGGAAGTGGGGAGTTAACCTGCTCCCCTGCCGTAACTTCAGGGGCAATGTGCACCAAGAAAGATGAGCAGGAAGGGGAGACCCACAGCAGTGGCCTTGGCTTGGGTGTGTCTCCTCTCTGAGAACACGGGTACTGGTTGCTCCCCTGTGAGTATCTGGAGAAGAGCATTTCCCTGAGGGCACAGCGAGCGCAAAGGTCCTGAGGCACACAAGCCTGCTCCTTCAGGGCCCATGAGTGCGTCCAGGAAGGGAAGGATATGGGGGCTTCTGAGGATCTGGCTCGGAGCCCGGCGGGGGTCTGGAGCAGTACTTTAGTCTGTGACTGTGGGGCGGGCGCTGGAGCCCCTACAGGGCTGGCTGCGGGGATGAGGGGCCGGCCCTGGAGACCACCCAGGGGCTGCACGTGGAATGGGGCCGCGCGAGGGCTCTGGCGCTGGAGCGGCTGGCGTCTGGGGGCCCCCAGGCGCCGGCCGAGACCTCAGGTTGCGAGGGAGGCTCGCGGAGTCGGGCGCCTGGTGGAGCCGGGCGGGGGCCAAAGACCCTCGCGGTGGAAGGGAAGGAGCGTCCGCCCGGGTCCAGGGAGGAGACGGAGACAGGCGCGCCCGGCAGGCCCGGCGTGTCGCGGTCCGGCAGCCGCAGCGGCGGGGGCGGCGCCGGGCGGGCCCTCGGCGCCCCGGGCAGGTGCGCGCCCGCCGCCGGGCGCAGGTCGGGCGCGTGCGGGGGTCGGGCCCGCGGAGGCGAGACCTCGGGGCCCGCGGCGGGAGGCTCGCGCGCGCCCCCTGCCGCCTGCCGCCTGCCGCCTGCCGCCTGCCGCCTGCCGCCTGGGTCGGCCCCGGGGCGGGGCGGGCTCGCGTGCCGGGTGGGGCCGTCCTTCCGCGGCCGCCGCGGTCCCGGGATGCGAGCGCCGGCAGCCGCGCCGCCACAGCTCCCGCGGGTGCCCTGAGCCTCGGGTAAGTGCCCCCGAGCCCGAGCGGCCGCGCCCGCCCTCCTCCCGCCCTCCTCCCGCCCTCCTCCCGCCGCCGCTCACCTGACGACGAGCTCGCGCCTCCGGGCGGGGCAGGCGCTGCGGTCCCGGCTCTGCCCCCTGCGCGCCGCCCGGGCCGTGGCCCCGATGTGGCCCCGATGTGCCCCCGAGCGGCGGCGCGGAGCGTCCCGGCCGGACGCGGGCAGGGCCCGGGCACTGGCCCCTGAGCCTTCCCGGGCGGCGGGGCACGAGCCGGAGCCCGCGGCACAGCGGGCCCCTCTTTGCCGGGCAGGGCGCACGGGGCTTGCTTCTCCCACTGGGGAAGGGCCGAAGGGCCCCGGGCTCCAGGAATCCGCTCGGTTTCGGTTGCCCTTAGCGGCACCAAGAAGTTGTTGTTTTTCCCAAAAGTCTTCGTTTCAGGGGCCCCAAATCCCAGATTGTGGATACTCAGTGTGGCGCAGACAGGCGGCGACCTGCTGACCCTGCTGTTCCCACTGTGTCTCCCACGGGGGCAGGTGATGGGCCAGCGTCAGAGGCCAGAGGCCTTGGGCCACTCTTTCCTCCTATCTCTTTGGGGGGTTGGTGCCGCAGACATCTTCCCTCTTTGGGAGTGTCCGGCGGCCTTCAGGGTCGGCTGCCCCAAGTACCATCATCACGGTGGGGGAGGTAGCCCCCAGGACTTACACGTGGCCTCGATGTGGCCAGCCGCAGCTGGCGCCAGAGAGGGTACTTGAGTGTGTGCCTGGGACATCTGTGCCCAGGGTCTGGGCCCTTGAAAGTCGTGTGCCTGGAGTCCTGGCCTGGTCAGCAGCTGACTCACCGAGGGCACTCTCCAGGCCGCCTGCGGTGGACGCAGGCCCTCAAGCCCGGACGTCTCCACCCGGGGTCGCCATGTCTGGCTTCGGCAGGCTCTGGGGCAGCGGGGACAGGGAGCCCCTGTCACGGTGTTGGTGGTAGCTCTTGCCATGAGGAGGAGATGCTGCGGGGATGTACAGGCTGTCCCTGTTCCTGGTGTGTGGCTGGCGGGCAGCACAGCCCTGAAGGGGACACTGTGTCACGTGCTGCAACCCCCCAGCAGCCTGTGGCTGGCGTGCACCATGTGTAGGGTAAGGACTTTGAGGCCGGTAACTGCTGGACTTTGGACTCCGACTGAGCGTTGTTGCCCTCCTACTCTGGTCCCAGAGCAGCACATGCCCACGGAGCCCAGTGCGGGGCTCAAACTCATGACCCTGAGATCAAGACCTGAGCTGAGGTCAAGTCAGATGTTTTACGCACTGAGCCACCCAGGCACCCCTACAGAAAGATTGTTACAAAAGCTCGGGTTTCTCTGCAAAATGCAGTCAACTTAGAGCACTGTCTATGGTTGCAGGGGGGACCCTGGCCCAGGCCAGTCACAGGCCACAGGAGCCCAGTGGGGAGGGTCTCCTGCCTCCACTTATCAGCGAAGCGTCTGCCACCTGCATCAGAGCAGACACCTGTGTCCTGCCTCACAGGGACATTTTCTCTAGGAGTTTGGTCTAATCCAACGGAGGCTTCATCTTTTTGAGGAAAATTAATGGGGATCTAGTAAAATGGAGCAACCTATTGCCATAATTTCCACCCACATATAGGATTCCCGGGGCAGAAAGCTGAGCACAGATGGCGCCCCACACCATGTTTCTTCAGCAGGATCTGTGGCGGTGGAGGGGGCTCAGTGTTTCTTCCACACACGCCCCAGGGAGGGATCCCTGGGAGCCTTTATCTGCCTTTGGTGTTTTTAGGGTTGTTCTGAGTGCTGAGATGGAGGTGCCACGGGAAAACGTGGCTCTGTGGGGCAGGCCGGCAGTGTGTGAGGCCGGGAACGGGCTCACCTGGAGCCCAGATCCTGTCACAGCACCTGCTTCAGGTGAAGGCTAGCCAGGGGGTCAGCACCACCCCATCAGGGCTGTCCCTGCCCCCCCCCACCTTCTCTCCCTCACCCCTGCACCATCCCTTCTCCAGCTCAGTTGGGCAATGGTGATGCTGGGGCGTGGATCTTCTTCACCTTTGACCTCATGGGTGACTGTGTGTTGCTGAGTGCCTGGCCCCTCGTGGGGTATGGGGAGACTTCCATGGCCTGCCCTCCCCTAGGCTGGGGCCAGCCCCGGGATGTCTTGGCATGCTGGCCTCTAGCCAGGGGGGTCTGACTTGGCTCCCCAGAGAAGTGCAGGCCTGGTGGCCGTGGCACAAGACGAGGCTGACAAGGCGGAAGCATCCATCCATCCGTTCCTGCTCCAGCCTATGGCCACCTCCCTCCCTGGTCCCGGCAACCACTAATCTACTACCTTCCTCTTCTGGACTTTTCATATGTATGGATCCAGCACAGGAGCTTTTGTGTCCGCCTTCCTGCATGTAGTACATCTTCAAGGCCATTTATGTGACAGCGTGCATCAGAGCCCGAGCCTTCTCAGGCTGGGTAATACTCCACATGGGCATAGACCCCACTCGGTTTACTATTCGCCAGTTGACGGGCTTTGGGGCTGTGTACACTCTGGCTGTGGTGAAAACTGATGCTCTTGAGCGTTTGTGTGTCAGATTCTGTTTGAATGTATGTTTCCAGTTCTCTTGGGCATGCACCCAGGAGTGGACTTGCTGGAGTGTCTCTGCATCTAACCCTTTGAGGATCCACTACTTCCCCACAGCTGCTGCACCATCTTCCATCTGCACCGGGGCCACAGATCCCAGCTTCAAGTCCTCACCAACACTTGTCACTTTTCCTTTGTTCTGTTGATAGCCATCCTAGTGGGTGTGAAATGCTCTCTCCTTGTGGGTTTGATTATATTTCTCTGGTGACTAATGACCTGGAGCGTCTTTGCTTGTGTCTGTTGACCATTTGTATATTTTCTTTGGAGAAATATCTGTTCAAGTCTTTTGCCCATTTTTAATTGGGCTGTTTGTCTTTTTGTTGTTGGGTTGTAAGAATTCTTTATGTGTCCTGAATAGTAGACTTATCAGATGCGTAATTTGCCAATGTCTTCTCCTGTTCTGTGGTTGTCTTATCACTGACTGGATGGTGTCCTCTGAAGCATAGGTTTTTAAATTTGATAACGTCCAATGTATTTCTTTTATTTTCTTGTTTGTGCTTTTGGTGACATATTGGAGAGTCTTTTGCCTGATTTAAGGTCATGAAGATATAGCCCCATGTTTTTGTTGAGGGTTTTATAATTTTACGTCTTACACTTTATCTTTAACTAATTTTGGTCAATTTGTCCATACAGTATGAGACAGGGAAGAGCCTCCTTCTCTTGCATGCGATATGTGATTTACCCATTTGTTGAGGATACTCTTCTTTCCCCATCGAATGGCCTTGGCATCATAGTGTGTCTATTCCTAGATCACATATTTGCCTCTTTCTAATGCTTTTTTAAAAAATGTTATTATGGAAAATTTCAAATTTTTAACAAAAGTAAAGAGAATTTTATAATGAGCCCAATTCATCAGCCAGCACAGATGGGCAGCTATCAATATCAAAGGATCCAGTTTCATTTAGACTCCACTCTGCTCCCCAGATTACATAGGAGCAAATCCCTGCGGTGTCATTTTTTAGGATATAACTCTAAAATATATGCACTTAAAAAAATCAGCTTTTTGCATTTTTACCTTATTTTATTTGAATTGACTTTTTAAAAAAATATTTTATTTACCTGTTTGAGAGAGAGAGAGAGAGAGAGAGAGAACGTGAACAGGAAGGAGGCACAGAGGGAGAGGGAGAAGCAGACTGCCCGCTGAGCAGGGAGCCTGATGTGGGGCTGGATCCCAGGACCCGGGATCATGACCTGAGCCGCAGGCAGACGCTTCACTGACTGAGTCCCCAGGCGCCCACTGAGAGACTTTAATATAAGGAAGTATTAACTACAACAGTGGAGTGACCATAAAGGTGGAAAGAAGACTCTCAAGGGTACTCCATGGAACATGCCAGAAGAGTGCACTTGGAAACGGAGGCTCCCTCTCCCCTGGAGCTGGGGTTCAGGCCTCTTTGGAGAGGGTATGGTTCATCTGCCCGGACACTGGGTGGGCAGGAGCAGAGAAGACTGTGAAGCCCCGGGCTCAGTCCCTCTGGGGCCTCTGCTGGCAGGTGTCGCACCGTGTCCCGTAGAGAAGAAACTGTGGCATTCACTCGGGCAGGGGGCCTGGGGGCAGTAAATGCCCACCGGGCAAATGTCTGAGTGCCACCCCGCACTCCCACCCACGTTGCCACCCCCCTGACCTCCATAGGCTCCGGAGCCCACGGCACATTGTTGTTGTTATTGTTGAAACAACTGTCCTTTAGAGATGTTCGAGCAGCGAGAACGGCCTGGGTCTGTCCCCAGTGGGCCTGCGCCCGTGCTCCCTCTTCGTCTCGTAGACCACGTTACCATCTGGTATCATTTTCCTTTGGCCTGAAGACACCCTTTCACATTTCTTACGGTGTCGGGCAGCTGGCGAGGAATCTTTCAGCTCTTGTGCATCTCAAAACATCTCTGCCTTCAGTTTCGAAAGCTATGTTCGCAGGCTGTGGCATTCTGTTTCTGTGGGGACGTAGCCCCGCCGTCGTCCTTCTCTGATGGAGCATCTGCTGTCACCCTCACCTTTGTTTGTCCACACCCAGTGACTCTTTTCTCAGGTGGCTTTTTAGACTGTTCTATATATCCCTGTTTGTGAGCAATTTGATATGATTGGCCTTGCTGTGATTTTTTTTTTAAAGATTTTATTTATTCATTCATGAGAGACACACACACACACACAGAGGCAGAGACACAGGCAGAGGGAGAAGCAGGCTCCACGGAGGGAACCCGACATGGGACTCAATCCCAAGTCCCCAGGATCACACCCCAGGCTGCAGGCGGCGCCAAACTGCTGCGCCACCGGGGCTGCCCTTGCTGTGATTTTCTTAATGTTTCTGTGCTTGGAATTGATTGACAAACATTGTATGTTCTCATTCATTTGGGGAATATAAATAATAGTGAAAGGGAATATAAGGGAAGGGAGAAGAAATGTGTGGGAAATATCAGAAAGGGAGACAGAACATAAAGACTCCTAACTCTGGGAAATGAACTAGGGATGGTGGAAGGGGAGGAGGGTGGGAGGTGGGGGTGAATGGGTGACGGGCACTGAGGGGGGCACTTGACGGGATGAGCACTGGGTGTTATTCTGTATGTTGGTAAATTGAACACCAATAAAAAATAAATTTATTATTATTAAACAAAGGAATTTATTGACCTTAAATCTGTCAGTTTACAGTTTTCATTATGTTTGGACAGATTTCTACTATTTATTAAATTTTTTTCTTGTCACCTCCTATTCTTTGGAGCCCCAGTTACATACATAGCAAACTTCTTGAAATACTAACATATTTCATTTTTCTTTTGCTGCTATTGTAAATGATACTGATTTTCAAAAATCTGTGTTCTGATTGTTCATGGCTAGTGTACAGAAACACACTTTTGTATGTTGTCCTTTTACCCTTTGACCTGGATGAACTCAGTTATCATAAGAGATCTGTTGTGGTAAACTTTCTAGGATTTTCTATATGTACGATCATGCCATCTATGAGCTTCCCTCCCCAGCATCACAGTCTGCTTTCCCTCATCTTGTCCTGATGGGCATCACTCGTGGTCTGGGTGGAAGGGGATGAAGGGCCTGTGATCGGAGGGGCAGAGCTGGGTCTTCTTCATTAGCTGTGATGGTAGTCTAGACACCCTTGATCAGGGTAGTGAAGTTCCCTTCTATTCCCAGTTTGATGAGAGTTTTTTCATTATTATGAAGGGATTTGGATTTTGTCAAATACTTTTTTTGGACATAGGAGATGGTCATATGTATTTTTCCTGTGGTTTATTAACATAATGAATTGCAGTGATCAATTTTTGGATGTTGCAACATCCAAAATTGATTGAATTTTGGATGTTGAATTCTTGGGTAAACCTGACTTGTGGTGCCATTTTGCCCTGTTTGTATTGCTGGATTCCATTTGCTAATATCTGATAGAGGATGTTTGTGTCTATGTTCATGATGGATATAGTCTGTAGTTTTCTCGAGATGTCTGGTTTTTGTATTGGGGTGATGCTGAACTTATAAACGAGTTGTCAATTTTCAATTTTATTTTATTTTTTTATTTTTTTAAGATTTTTAAAATTTTATTTGAGAGAGAGAGAGAGGCAGAGACACAGGCAGAGGGAGAAGCAGGCTCCATGCAGGGAGCCTGATGCGGGACTTGATCCAGGGACTCCAGGATCATGCCCTGAGCTGAAGGCAGGCGCCAAACCGCTGAGCCACCCAGACGTCCCTTCAATTTTATTTTTAATTTTCTGACAGAGGTTGCAGAGAATTGGTATTCCATTTTTTTTTCTTAAATTGGTAGGATTTATCAGTGAAATCATTTGGGCCTAGATGTTCTTTGTTTTGTTTTTATTGTTGGAATAGATATAGGACCAAACAGTTGCTCTCTTGAGTGAGTTTGGTAGTTTGTGTCTTTCAAGGAATTGGTCTATTTCATCTAAAATGTTGGATTTGTGGGAATAGTATCATGTCTCAGTCTGCTCAGGTACCACGACCAAATACCACAGGCTGTGCTTGAACAACAGACATTGGTTTCTCGTGGTTGTGAAGGCTGAAAGTCCAAGATCTGGGCACCTGCTTGTTAGTTCTGCAAGTTCCTCAGTGGACTCTGAAACTGGCCCCTGTTTGCAGAGGGCAGGGAGAGACCAAGAAAGACACGGCCACTCCAGCTTGGTAGGTGACAGTGTTGTTTTATTTTTTTTTTAAGATTTTAAAATTTTATTTATTTAAGAGTGAGGGAGAAACTATGAGTGAGGGGTGGGGTGCAGAGGGAGAAGGAGAAGCAGATTCTTCAGTGAGCAGGGAGCCTGACTCCAGGCTCAATCATAGGACACCAGGATCATGACCTGAGCTGAAGGCAGATGGTTCACCCACTGGGCCACCCAGGCACCCTGATAGGTGACAGTCTTAATAACGAAAGAGAAGATATACAAAGGTTTGTCTTAGGAGGAAGAAAGATGAGTGGATCCTGTACCCACTGGCCATATCTTAAAAGTTTATGAAGAGGCCTCAACTAGGTTCAGTCACATATATCATGCACATGTTTTCAACATCACATCCTGGTCTCAAGCTGTGTCCTTGGAGCAGCTATTGGGAGCAGGAAGGGTGAGCCAAGCACACATCCAAGGAGGGGGATGGAGGGAGGAGCTTCCTAGTACCTGAGTCCAGCTCTCAGGTCAACTGGCGGTCATGTCGTCTCAATGACCATTCCTAAGACCACTGAGTGAGTTTCCAGTGAGAGAGCTCTCTTCTTGGTTTGCAATGACTCTACACATGGTGAAGAGAGAGCCCTGGTGTCTCTTCCTCTTCTTATAAGGGCAGCAGTTCTGATAGATCAGGGCTCTGCTTTCATGACCTTAATCACTCCCATAAAGGCCCCACCTCCAGTGGATTGTTAGGGCTTCAACATGTGGATTTGGGGGACACAAGTAAGTTCACAGTTATATACTCTTTTCTTCTTTCTAATTTCTGTGGGATCTGTAGTGATGACCCCTCTTTCACTCCTGATATTGGTCATTTATATTTTCTCTATTTCTTGATCACTCTGGCTGGAGGTTTATCGATTTTGTTGATCTTTTCATAGAACCAACTTTTGGTTCATTGATTTTTCTCTGTTTTAAGTTTTTCATTGATTTTTTCCTTCTTTCTTATTTCTATCCTTCTGCTTGATTTGTATTTATTTTCTTTTTCTAGTTACTTAAAGTAGAAGCTTAAATTATTTGAGATGTCTTCTTTTTTTCTAATATAAATGCTTAATAATATCAGTTTCCATCAAAGTATTGCTCAGCTGTGTCCCACAAAATCTGATATGTTGTTTTCATTTTCATTAAATTCAAAATACTTTAAATTTCTTTGAGACTTTCCTTTGACCCGTGGTTATTTAGAAGTGGGTTGCTTTCCAAATATCTGGGCATTTTCCATATATCTTTCTAGTTTAATCCCATCATTGTCACAGAACATATTTCATATGATTTCTATTCTGTTAAATTTGTTCAGGATTGTTTTAAGTCCCAGAATTTGGTCTATCTTGATGAATGTTCCATGTGCAAAGAATGCATATTCTGCTGTTGTTGAGTGGAGTGTTCTATAAATGTCAATCATTTCAGGTCTGTTATTGTTTCTAAATCCTTCCTGATTTTTGGTTTACTTGTTGTATTGATTACTGAGAAAGGAATGTTGTTGTTCTTGGTTATATTCCTTCTTCTCAAGTCTACTTTGTCTGATACTCATATACTCATACCCCCGCTTCTCTTGATTACTGTTTGCATGGCATACGTTCTCCTGTCCATTTACTTTACCTACTTATGTCTTTATATTCAAAGTGTGTTTCTTATATTTAAGCACGTTCGTGACATGTTTTCAAAATTTTCCTGGCCCTTCACACACAGGGTGGATGCTGTGTGTTGGGGCTCACCTCCATTTGAGGCCAGGTGAGGGCTCCTAGCCTTTGCTCCAAGTCTGTTGGCCCAGTGCCTAGCAATGAGTGGTCACTGCACACTGGTCTGCAGGATGTGGTGAGGGCTCAGACATCCACACTGCTTGGAAATATCAAGATTTTGATGCTATCCCCAAGGTGATAGGTGAGCTGACCAGTCTCAGGGCATAGATCCTGGGCTTCTCCTTGGGGACCTCCTCTTGTGTGCAGGCGCCATGTCCAGCTCTGCTGGTAGAGGCTGGTGGGTATGTGCAGCTGTGAGTTAGTGGCTAACATAGAAGTCCAGCACTATGGAGTTGAGTGGGAGATTTTACATACAAAAGAGGAAGCCTGTTGGCTCAGAAGTACAGAGCCATAGGGGAGGGTTGGGAAGAGGAAGAACACCCACCACAAACACCACCAAGAGAGGATGCACGCAGCTCCTGCGAGGAACAGCCCAGCCCAGTCAGAGCCCTGACACAGCAAACTGCTCCTTGGTACCTGAGCCGTATGTCCTGCTCACGGATGCCCATGGAATGGCTTCTGATTTCTGCGGGCAGGCTCAGGATATTTACTCAGGTGTAAGCGCTCTGAGCCAGGTGCAGGAGCACAGGGCTGTTTTCTGTACGAGTGTGGTGACTGAGGTCCTCAGGCCAGGCTTGGGGACCGTGATGCTGCTGGTCAAAGGGATAGATGTCACGGCCAAGGCTGTGTGTCCTCACTGAACCCTTCAGCATCTTTCTGCTGAGGGAAATAGGGTTTGAGTGGTTCACACTCACTGGCAGGCTTTGTGCTGGAAGTGCCCTGGGACATCTTATTCAGTGGGTGCTAGAGGAGGGGGACCGGCACGGGGTCAGTGTTGACTCCTCAATGAGGCATGCAGGCATGGGCCCTCTTCAACATAAACAACTTTATGCCTCCTTTCTCTTTTAGGGCCAGAGATGATGATTCCACCAGGGGAGTGCATGTATGCTGGAAGGAAAAGAAGGAAGCCCATTCAGAAACAGTAAAGTATCATGTCTTCTGTTTTTGCTGATTGTTACTGTTGAGGGGGAAGGTATTTGCGTTTTCATTGAAAGAAGCGAATTTGAGGAACAAAGTGAGTGAGGGGGAAGATTTGCTGAGTCTTCCTGATGGGTAGAGGGACTTGCAGCAACAGCGGCAGAACCAGGCTGGCAGGCTGCGCAGCTGGGAAGCCACTGCTGCCTTTCTTAGTGGGTTTGGGCTGCTTTCCTAACTTTGATTAGAAAATGAGGTTAGAGCCGAGTGACACCTTTTGGCCAGAAGTCAGCGTGGGGGCCTGAGACATCACTGTGACTGTTAGTGAGCACCAGCAACCCTCTCTGCCCTGGTGAAAGCCTGTCCTCACCAGGACACACCCACAGCCCATGTGTGAGCTTTGCCACAGGTGAAGGACACAGGGCAAGCTTTGTCCCCTGCCCATGGGCCTCTCCGAGGTTTGCAGAGTAGGGAGGGGAACCTGTAGTCCTAGTGCCCTAGACACAACGTCACTGCTCACAGTCCCTCTACTGGCCCGGTGGCGTTTAGGACACGGAGGTTTGAAGTCTGCAGTGGTGGCAGGAATTATGGGGCGTGGGGCTGCCTCTGGTCCTCCCGTGGGGAGGGTCTTGCAGCATATCCACTGTCGACTGGGGTTCTGCGTGTGTGACACAGCTCTGAGTGTGGGCATGTGCACTCAAAGCTCTCTGCAGTGGTGGCTGCACGTGGGCCTGTGTTTCTGTGACCCAGGCTGCCATCCTGGCTTCTGGTGGCGGCAGGATGGTGTGAGAGGTCTGCAGGGATGCAGCCACCACCACCTGAGGTTAGGCAGCAAAGGTTTGAGAGGCTGGACTTTGGGAAGTGGGTCTGTCACCTGAGCAGCCTCCCAGCTGCGGAGGTGAAGAGTGGGGCTAAGGCAGCCGAGTGTACCCCTGACAAGGTGGAGGAGCTGGGTGTTTCCATGGCCGGGTCTAGGATGGTGGTAGAACGGAGTCCTGCTTGTGTGCACTGGCCAGGAGTCATCCTGGTGAACATGTGTGCCGGCATGTTGGGTAAAGACAGAAAATCCTCCCAGCACATGCGTGTACCATGTTCCATGTGCTGGGCCATCTGGGGCAGGGGAGCTTTCCTGCTTTTGTTATGTTTTTGTTCCAATAACAGGGTCTGAGGTAATGAGTCTTTGAGGCATGTATTAGGAAGTCATTCATTTTACTTGATATTTTAAAGAGGTCTCGTGTTCATCTGATCCAAAACTCAGACCCTCAGCAGGTGCCTCCTGCCCAGTCACCGGCACTGACATGAGTAGTTTTTTGCGAGCCTGTCCCAAGAGTCTCCTGTATAAAGCAGCACGTACAGCCGCACAGTGTGCAAGCTTCCTCCGTTTGTTCAGGGTGATGGCATCGGCACAGTCGTCCTTCCATGTGGGTGTACACCCGTGCCTGCCCTGTGGCACCTGCATAGACTGTTTCACTGACGCTGAGAACCTCCGCCTCATTTTGCACGCATGCTCACAATCAGGTGGTAGTCTGCGATGGGTGCCACACAGCCTGGCGTGTTCGCATTGGCACCACCCTTACCAGGGCAGCCTCTCAGGGTTGTGTTTGGAGTGAGCAAACTTGAGGAAACAGGGGACTCTCCCAGCTGAGGCCTCAGCTGCAAACCCCCCATGGCAGTACCTGCCTGGGGCCCATCTGTGTCACTCCCATGGGACTCGGGGACGTGGTAAATGACCCAGACACGCTGAGGGGCACGCTGTCCGCTGTGCAGTGAGTAATGAACCCTTTGTCCATGACCTGGGACACGTGTGCCTGCCACCAGCAAGAGGAGCAAGAGGCAGAATCAAGTGCTGCCCAGCAGCTCACTTTCCTGGAAGGGGGAGCTCTCTGTCCACAGGCCAGGGCCGGGGATCATGAGGGGTGCCCCCACCCCAGGCTGCCAGGTGCTCTGGGCTCGCTCGTCCCTGTTCATCTCTCCTTCCTGCCCTGGGCACCCGGTGCTTTTCAGACTTTGGTCACTGGAATTTGCATTCTTCTCATAAGTCAGGTTAAAACACCACCTGGATTTCCTTTTCTGTAAACTGTGTTGATAACTTTTGCTCATTTCTCTATTGGGTTGTTTGTGTTTTTATGCTTCTTGAATCTTTGGAGCAGTTGTGTATTGGAGACACTAGTTCTTCAGTGTGTTTCCAATACATTCCTACAGTTTTGATTGTACTTAGTGTGTTCTTTTCTGTGCACAAAAGTTAATTTTTATGAGGTAGGACTTATTAATCTTTTCCCTTGTGACTGATTAATGTTACGTGGAAGTTTGGAAGATCTCCCTGCTATAAGCTTATGAGGGAATTTTCAGTATTTTCTCTACATTTTTATGGATCCCTAATACATGTTTTAAATTTTCAAGCACTTGGAATTTTTCCTGGTTTGTGGTCAGGGTCTGAATCTGCCTCTTTTCACGTGACGACTGCTTGCTCCCAATGCTGCCGACAATCGGTTTCTTCCCCACAGGTTTGAAAGGGTCTTGGGCATTTAAGCCTGGGGGACATTTAAGTTGGGGGTCGGCGATGAGAGACCGTGGGGTAGCTCCAAGTCCACCTGGCTCCTAGCATGTCTGTGTGTCCTGACGGCTGCTGTGTCTGTCTGCTCCGGGGGGCTGCCAGGTGTGTGCTTGTTAGCACAATGCCTCTCTCGGGACCCGTTCTAGGGAAACTGGAGGTCAGAGATTTGTTTTTGATGTCTGAGTGCAGGGCACCCATGCCGGCCACCCCTCCTGGATGTGAGCCAGCATCCCTGCCCGCTCTGGCTGCGCCAGCTGCTCCGTGGCCTGTTTGTTGCAGTGCCATGCCCGAGGGCTCTGGGGCTGTCGTCGGCCCTGTCCTGTGGTCCATGCGAGCCTGTCTTCTCTCCTGGAAGGGGTCAGTGATGAAAACTGTGGAGCGTGGGATGGACGGAGGAGATGCATGGGGCCTCATCCTGGGGGCCTCGTCCCGGGGGCCTGGTCCTAGGGGCCTGGTCCTGGGGGCCTCATCCCGGGGGCCTGGTCCTGGGGACCTGGGCCTGGGGGCCTGGTCCTGGGGTCTCGTCCTGGAGGCCTGGCCCTGGCGGGCTGTAGGCCATGGGCGGCCAGCCGGAGCCTTCTCCCCATGGTGCCTGGAAATGCTCTTGTGCACTCTTACCCACCTATGCTGTGGTGTCAGCCCCGTGGGTCTGATTGCTCTCTGGGTCTGGCGCTGTGAGGTCCCGGAGCTGTTTGTTGCTTGTACTTTTCTCTTATAGGGCTGTGACTGAAGGAGATGGAGCTGTGCGTGTGTAGACGCGGTGTGCTCATCACGGTAACCAACACAGGATCATACCACAGTGCACTCGGCACAGGCTGTGCCTGCCTTCACTACCATCCAGGCAGTCCTGAGGTGCTCTGTCCTGCAGCCTGCCTTGCGTTTTTGGAATTTTTTTTTTTTCATTTTTGGAATTTTCTGACTGGAATCACACACCATCATGTTGGGCTTCCTTCCCTCAGCAGGATCTTGAGATTCATCCGCAGCTTGTGTGTGTGGAGGGAGGGCCTGTTTACCGCCAAGCGGCACTGCCATGTTGGGGGCACCGCTCTGTCTTCTCACCAGCAGATGGATGTTCAGGTGCTTCCAGGTTTGGGCCTGGAAGCTGCCGTGAATGTCTATGTACGAGTCTTCGTGTGGATGTGTTTCCATTTCTCTTGGGTAAATGCCCAGGGGGTGGGATTTCTGACATCCCCGGCAGATGCGAATTGACTTTTAGGAAACCACCAAGCAGCTGTGCCATCTCGAGTCCCAAGCACTTGGGGGCTGGGGCTGCTCGGCCTCCCAGGCTCTCGTCTGCCCTTCCCTAGTGGTGCTGGCACCTGTTCGTGTGCCAGTTTGCCATCCGCAGATCTTCTCTGGTGAAGGGTCTGTTTATATAATTTGCCTTTTTTCTTATTGGGTTGTTTATCTTCTTATTGAATCGTAAACCTTCTTTATGTATTCAGGGTACAAGCTCTTAGGCACATTTCCCGCCAATCTTTGGTTTCCTTTTTCATTTTGTTGTCTTTTTTTCTTTTCTTTTTTTTTTAAGTAATCTCAATGCGCGACGTGGAGTCGAGCTAAGATCAAGCCTTGCATGTCCACTGACTGAGCCAGCCAGGTGCCCCCTTTTCATGCTCTTAATGGTGATTTTCAAAAGACATGAAAAAATGTTGATGAAGATACATTTTTTCTTTTATGATTTTGAGTGTGTGAGTCTTCTAAGCATCCTGGGATTATCCCAAGGTCTCAAAGATTTCTCTTGTATTTTCCTGCGATTTAGGTCTATGACCCACTTTGAGTTCTTCTGGGGGTTGTGTGAGGTGAGGGCTGGTGTTCACTTGTCTCCGTGGGCGTCCAGTAGACCAGCCCCATTTACTGAAAGGACTTTCTTTCTGTATTCAATTGCTGTAATATCTTTGTCAAAGGAATTGGGCTTATTTCTAGACGTCCTGCTCTGGTCCTTTTTTCTATATGTCTATCTTCTCTGTAGTAGCAAACCATCTTGAATATTGCAGATTTACAGAAAGATGAAAATCAAAAGGATAAGTTCTCTCTAATTGTGTATTTTAATTGGCTATTCCTGGTTCTTTGTATTTCCATGTAAATTTAGAACCATCTTGCCAGTTTCTGTGAAAAGTACTGCTGGGATTTTGATTGTGATGACATTGAATGTAGAGCTCAGTGCGGGGAGCATTGCCAGGTTTGCTGCAGGTATTTTACATTTTGGGCTCAGGGCTCCCCTGCATCTGAGCCGTGGCTCTTCTGGCCTTGCTCCCATGCTCATGCTCGTGGCGCCGGCCTCTTGTCCTGCCTCACCTCCCGCTCATCCACCCCGGTACTTGCAGCTGCCTGCACAGGCTGTCTGCCTCCACCCCCCTCACGCCCCTGGACAAGAAGTGGGACGATTCCTGCTCTGGTCCGTGGGGCTGCGGACAGGGCTCATAGAACCTCTGAAGGAGCTTTTCTGGTGCCCGATTCTCTGGCAGGCCTCTGGGAGCCAGCTCACTCTCAGGTACCACTGTGTCCCCTTCTCTGACCATCACACCCATACTGGGCACTGCCAGGACTCTCGGGACTCCACACTAAAAAGACAAATAACCCCATGAAGAAATAGGCAAAGGACTCGGGTAGACATTTCTCCAAAGAAGACACATAGATGGCTGACAAGCCTGTGAAAAGATGCCCCTCGTTATTGGTCGTGAAGGAAATTCAGATCAAACCACAGTGATGTTTGATCCTCCCTCCACTGCAAATGGCTGTTCTTTGGGAAAAGGAAAATAATGTGTCATCTAGGATATGAGCCACGGAACCCTCATGCGTTGCGGGTAGGGGGAGCATCTTGGCAGGTGCGACTGCGGCGGCACAGAGTCTGGCAGGTCCTCCGAAGGTGAAGCATGATGACCATGCTGACCCTGCTGTCCACTGCTGGGCATGTGCCAGAGAGAACTGGAAACTAGGTTTGCACAAAGTTTTAGGCTGGAGTGTTTACTGCAGCATCGTGTACAGTGTCCAGACGGCCGCCCGCTGGGGAACAGCTGAGTGCAGCGTGTCCATCCACATAGTGGAGCACTTGTCACCTGAAAACAGGAGCCGAGTCCTGATCACCACAGGTGCATCTTGAAGACATGACCTTATGTGGGAGAAGCCCGATGCGAAGACTCACATGGTAGGATTCCGCATGGATGAAATGTCTAGAACAGTGAGTCCATGGAGACCTAGGACAGCTTGTGGTCGCCAGGGGCTGGTGGCAGGATCAACGGGGAGAAACTGGAAGATGGGTCCAGGGTTTTATTTGGGACGATGAAATGGTTGGGAACTTGATAGACACGTGGCTACATGGCACCATGAGCGTACATTTTAAAATGGTCAGTGTTATGAGAAAAAACAAAGACCAAGAGCAAGACATGGCATCTGGGACTGGAGGCTTCTATTGGTCCTCAGAGGCCTGGGCTACAGACTCTGCAGAGCAGGGCTGTGCCACTGTCTCTCCCAGACACGTGGGCCACCAGACCTCCGGTACTTGTGAGTGACAACTGGAATTTCTGGACAAGAGAGACCCCCCGCCCCTAAAAGCAGCAGGTGCTGTGACTCCAGGGAAGGGGGCTCTGGGAGCCAGGCGACCCTGTTGCAGAGCTTGCCAGCGGCCCCTCCTGTGCAGCTACCCCCACCCCCCTTGCTGGCTGCCACTGTAGGTTCAGATGCTTTTATGTGGGTGATACTTCCAAAGGGCCCCTAAGGAGCTGGGGACAGGGAGGGATGGGGGAGGGCGGGGCCAGGGAGGGCCGCCTCTGGGCGCAGCTGGGATCTACATCAGCTTCACCCAGCACAAGGATGCAGATGGGGAAGCATCCTTCCCTGGATAGGAAGGGGGACCCGGTTGTAGGGGAGAGCAGATCCATGTGGACTTCCCGGCTCACTGCAGCACAGCCCAGGGCCTCTGGGCCTCCAAGGGGGCGCCCAGGCCTTTCTCCTCAGCCCCTTTCAGCCTTGCTGTGTGGAGGAGAAACTGAGCCCAGAGGGGCCAGTCCTGTGTTTGAAACCAGCCTGAAGCAGGCTGAGCATGTGCAGCCTGGGCCGGGGCTCCCCCTCCCACTCGGGGGAAAGTCAGCATGGAGAGGTCGAGAAATGTGCCGGAGCCGCACAGCTTGCTCCAGCTGTGCTCCCTGGAGGCCTGCTCTCAGTTTCTAAGTGCCCTTCCGGGTCATGGGTCCCTGCTTCCTTGGGCTCAAGATCCGGAGACTCTTGTCCCTTGCAGCACCATTTTTCTTTAGAAGCTGATGGCACGGTAAGGTCACTTCTGGGGACAGGTTTGCCCCCCACGGGTGACGGGCCCTGGGGGGACTCTGACTGTGGCTGCTTCCCCGCAGGAGGCCTGCCACAGGGGCCGAGAAGTCAAACCCGTCCAAGCGGCACCGCGACCGCCTCAACGCTGAGCTGGACCACCTGGCCAGCCTGCTGCCACTTCCTCCTGACATCGTGTCTAAGCTAGACAAGCTTTCTGTCCTGCGTCTCAGCGTCAGCTACCTCAGGGTGAAGAGCTTCTTCCAAGGTAGGACTCACCTGTGCCCATGTGTGCCTGACTGGGTGTCACCTGTGCCCACCTGGGTCCCACCCTCCTTTGCTGGATGGGGTAGTTCGTACCTCCTGTGTCGGGGAGTCAGAGGAGTAGCCACTGAGTTCTGATGAAGCAGAGAGGCTGTGTGAAGGGCAGCAGTTGGGCCTCCCCTGCTTGGCTCCCTCCCAGCCTCAGAGGCCCAGGGAGGTCGGCCTCTGGGGGAGCAGGGCCGCGGCTGAGCTCGGGAGGCCAGGGGCCCCTATTAGCAGGTGTAACTGTTGGTGGCCAACCTCTGTGTGCCCTGGGGGTGCTGTAACTCTGGCCAGGCCCAGCCCCGCTGCACGAGGGCTCCCTGGCCTCTCCAACTGTCACGGTGGCTGTGGGTGGCTGCTCTCCTACATCTGATGCTCTGGGCCAGGACTTGCTGTCCATGTGGCCGGGTCCAGCTCCTGGGAAAGAAGTGTGGCTGTCCCCACCCTGTTTCAGAGCCTGTGACTGTTGCCATCATCCCTAACTAAGTCCTAACTTCTCATAAAATCATGACTTCCCATGTGTATTTGGAGTAGAAGAAAGCGCAAAGGGGCAGATATGGCCTAATGATTGTGGGGCTGCGGTGAACAGCAGAGGCCGTGCTCCCCCTCAGGCCTTGGGGTTTGCTTCTGCACATCTTCACGCTGCTCAATGAAGTGCCCCCGATGTCCTGTCATGGAAAGGCCACCCACTCTTGAGGGGAGGCCGAGGGCCCTGGGCTGCATGGCCCTCAGGTTTCCTGAGCCAGGCATGGTCCTGGGGCGGGTGCCCAAGGCATCGGCCATGCCCAGAACCCTCTAGGGCATCCGCTTCCCTGGGTCCTCAAGCCCCCCACTGCTACTGCCTCGCCTGTTCCCGGCAGGCCTGTGAGATGTGACAGGCTCAGCCCAGGTCAGTCTTCACTAAATGACACACTTCCTTTGGGTTAGAAGGGTACTCTCCAGGTTCCATACCCAATATCTATGGCTGGTGGCGACATTGCAACTACTGCAGAAGTGGTCCGGAAGGTGGCAGGGATGGTGGGGCCGAGGACTGCACTGGCTCCCAGTGGAGGTGGCCAGGAGGGTCCCTGGGCTGGAGGGCTTCCTGGAGGAGGCAAGGGGCAGGTGCTGTCTGCAGGCTGTCTGAGAGTTTGGCCCGGAGCCGCTACAGTCCTGTCTCTTGAGTGGAGCCCCTGGGTCTGGGCCTCTTCCCAGTAGCAGCTGGTACCCTGGCTCTCGGGACAGTGCCTTCCCCCAGCCTGGACCATGTCCCTCCAGCTCCATCCTCCAGGGCAGCTGTATGCGGTACACATTTCTGTTCCCCAGCCTCCAGGCCACAGGCTTCTTGTCCTCTCACTGTCCACAACTGCCCACATCCCCCTCACTGTCCCAACCCCCTCACAGCCCCTCACCGTCCACATCCCCCCACGTCCCCTCTCACCGTCCATGTCCCCTGTGTCCCCTCTCACCATCTGCATCCCCCCACGTCACCCCACATCTCCCCTCACATCCCCTCTCACCATCTGTGTCCTCCCATGTCCCCTACATTCCCCCAGGTCCGCTCTCACTGTCCAAGTCCCCCCACATCCCCTCTAACCTTCCCTGTCCCCCCATGTCCCCCTCACCATCCTCATCCTCCCCTGTCCCCCTCACTGTCCTTATCCTCCACATCCCCCTCACCATCCCCATCCCCCCACATCCCCCTCACTGTCCTCATCCTCCATGTCCCCCTCACCATCCCCCCAGGTCCCCTTCACTGTCCCCATCCCCTCCACATCCCTCTCGCCGTCCGCGTCCCCCCCACATTTCCTCTCACCCTCCGTGTCCCCCCTACATCCCCCTTCACTGTCTGTGTCCCCCCCACATCCCCCCTCATTTTCCGTGGCCCCCACATCCCCTCTCACCGTCCCCATCCTTGATGTCCGCCCTCACCATCCCCATCCCCCCACGTCCCCTCCACTGTCTGCATCCCCCCACATCCCCCCCACTGCCCACGTCTCCCCCACATCCCCCCTCACCTTCCCCCCAACCGTCCTCTTCCTCCCACATCCCCATCACTGTCACCATTCCCCCACGTTCCCCTCACTGTCCCCATCCCCCCACATCTCCCCTCACCGTCTGTATCCCCCCCATGTCCCCTCACGGTCCCTGTCCCCCTCATGGTCCCCGTCCCCCCATACCCCCCTCACTGTCTGTGTCCCCCCACGTCCCCCTCACCGTCCTCATGCTCCCATGTCCCCCTCACCGTCCCCATCCCCCCATGTCTCCTCTCACCTTCCCTGTCCCCCTCACTGTCCCCATCCCCCCACGTCTCCCCTCACCTTCCATGTCCCTCCACGTCCCTCTCACCATCCACATCCCCCCATATCCCCTCTCACCATCCCCATCCACCATGTCCTCTCTCACCATCCACATCCCCCCATGTCCCCTCTCACCGTCCACGTCCCCCCATGTCCCCTCTCACCATCCACATCCCCCCATGTCCCCTCTCACCATCCACATCCCCCCAGTCCTCTCTCACCGTCTGCGACCCCCCCAAGTCCCTGTCACCATCCCTGTCCTCCTCCATGTGTACATGTTGTCTCATTGTCCTCCCAGTGTCCACATCTGGTCATGCCGTCTCTTGCTGGTGCTCAGGTATTATAGGTGTTGGGGCCTGATGACCTTGGGACCTTGGGTCTCCGAAGGGCCAGGAAATCCCACAGATGAAAAGGGACATCTACATGGGTCCTGAGGGTCTGGTGTCCTTCCTGTCCGTGTTCTGAGCAGAAACTGAGAATAACATCCCTTCAGGGGATTCAAAATACTTTTAGAATGAAAAATCAGCAGTAGAGCCTCCGTGTGGGGTTGGGGCTGTGTCGTGTTAGGCCAGCCTTGGGCTCAGTGTTGGGGGGGCCTCATGGAGACCCATGGGGGACTGTCCAGACCTCTGCCGGCCCCTCCTCGTGTCCTCTCAGGGAGGCTGCGTGCCCATGCCTGGGACTGCTTGGCGGTCACTCTGAGCCCCGGGGTGTTGAGGTCCATTTACTGGAGTGACTCAGAACATTTTGGAAGCTGCAGGACGAGGGTGTTTTCCCAGGTTTGTGATGTGATGAGGGAATTGAGCCAGTCATCCAGACTGTGGTGGAGAACGGGGGCATGGGGGCCAGGACGCACAGAGGATGAGTCTCCCAGCTGGCCTTCGTGAAGCACCCCTGCTCTGATTGGCCACCATGGCTCTGCCGCGGCCTGTCTGGTCGGCTCAGGCCAGGCATGGGGCTGCCCGGTTGGGGCTGGCGATTCACCTGCCCCTCCTGATGTGCCCTTGCTGACCTCACCTCCTGGCTGGGCGGTTGGGAGGGGACCAGGTCCCTCCCTGGACGGATCCAGCCATGACCGGCCAGGGGTCTGGTCTCAGCAAGGCTCCAGGGTATTGTGTCCGAGAGTTCAGGCCGCTGTCCGAGTGTGTGCCCGAGGCCCACCTCCTCTGAGCCAGGAGCCCGCGATGTCTCGGTCCGCACGCCTCCTGCCGGTGCAGGTGGACGCCCTTCGCGTATGCCGGGCCTTCAGAGGCACCCTGGCCTTGCGGCGGGTCGCCAGTCGGAGCTCACCACTGTGTGGAGGCCGTGGCTCAGCGTCAGAACAAACCTGAGTTCTTTGCCTCACCTTTTCCACCAGGGATTCTAGAGTGTGATGTCTCCAGCTGTACATTTTAGAGGAAGTTCTAAAAACTTCCTTGAATTCAGCTCCACTGTGTCATTGTAAAAAAAGTCAGGCTACAGAAATTGGATCTTAATCTGTGCTTCCTGCCTCAGAAATAGATGAACTAATTTCATTAAAGCTTCCATAAAATGGCACCTCTGGGAAGCATTGGCCTGGAAGATTTTAGCTCAAAGGGTAATAATGCCTGGAAATTTGCCTATAATATTTAGTTTAGTGTTGGTTTTCAAGGATTTTCAAAAGGCAGCAGGGTTTTTAGTTTTATTTACATTGTCTTCGCATTGGTAACATGCCACCAACCCCTCCGTCCACACACAGTTGGGATTTCACTGTTCACCCGTGGGGGCTGGGCAGAGTAGAGCCGGATCCCCCTGGATGGGGGCCCAGGAAGCCCCAGCGCCCCCTCACTGATGCCCCTGGCCAGTCCAGGCCTCTTCCCAGGCAGCAGCTCTGCCATGTGGGCCCCTGTGGGACACTTGCTAGCTGCAGGGACAGGCGCCCGTGGTGGAGAACCACCGCTCACAGGTGACAGTGGGCCCCAGGTCCACCCACTGCAGGGCCCTGATGCTGAGGAGAACCAGGTCAGAGAGGGGACAGTGTTGACAGACAAGGCCAAATGAGGAGGGAAGGGTGGAAAGCCACTCTGGCTCCTGTGGGAGCAGAGATGCCTCCCCCAGGTCAGGGCTGCCTGCAAGTCCTGTTGGGGCCTCCCATCCATTTGCCTACTCTGTTCCACATGCCGCAGGAAGCCCTGTAGGATCTGGGCCCCTGCTTACCTGCTGGGTGCATTCTGAAGCCTGCTGGTCAGGAGGGTTATGGTGCCTGGGGCCTCCCAGAGAGGCCATGCCCGTGAGGCGGGTCAGGAAGGCAGCCCTCTGGATGGTCTTGGGACCCGTGACTGGAGCATCTGTGGCTCAGCTGTATCACAACTATTTTCGGCTGCCCCTAGAACTACCCTCCTCTTGATGAGCCCTATCCTGGACTGGACATTTGCACCCCACCCACCCCGCCCCGGGTGTACACACTGAGGCCCTGCCCCCGTGTGGCTGTGTTTGGAGATGTGGCCTCAGGAGTATTAAGGTTTAACCAGGCCCTGCTGTAGATTCCATCCCACAGGATATTAGGGTCCATCTGAGAAGAGTGGCCAGAGGACACCCCCCACCCCCATCTGTAAGTCAGGAAGGGAGCTTTCACCAGGAACCGAATCTGTTGATGTCCTGATCTTGGACCTCAGCCTCCAGACCTGTGAGGGGAACCTGTCTGCACAGGGCAGCCTGAGCTGGGTGAGAAGAACCGTCTGAGGCCTCCTCCGCTCTTATGTCCAGTGGACCCATCCCCCCGGGATGTGGACGTGGGTCACTGCTGCCTCTATCCCTCCTCCCACCACTGCAGGAGGCCCCCTCCCTGTGCCCCTTCCTCTCTATCCCTAACACTTTCTAGAAGATGGCTCCTGGGGCATTTCCAGCAAAGATGAACTAGTGTTGAGTTATTCAGGATGGAGCTCCTGCCCCCATGCCTGCGGCCACCAGCTTCTAACCCCAGGCCCCAGGAAGGTCCCCCACTAGTCGTCAGATCATTCTTGATTATTTTTTATGCTGTTTTATTTCCCGTCCCACATCTTAATCACTTCCAGGAAGAGGAGCAGCCATTTGCTGGCCTGTGCATGCACTGACTCCCTCCTGCCCTCCCGCTACTTGCCTCTGCTCAGGACCAGAAGAAGGATCAGGATCAACACAAAACAGCTCTGAGTTTTTTCTCTCCCTGCCCAGCAAACCTCCTTTGTGGCTGGCTTCTCCCCCGCCCTCTAAGAGCCAGGACAGCCCCGATGTTTTTGGTCCCTTCAGGGAATTCAGTGTCTCTCCCCGACCCCTCTCCGCCCATCACATTGGCTCCTTAAACAGGCTGAGCTTGATATTAGCAGGATCTGTATTTCAAGTGTGAGCCTTCTCCCCACCCTCACCTGGGGCCTCTCCTCTTGATCCTGCCCCCGGGGTAGCTGTGGTCTCTTGCCCTTCCATTCAGCACAGCAGCAGGAAGGAGAGGTGAGGGTTCAGTGAGGTCCTATGTGGTCAGCAATTCTGTAAGCTGGCAGGCAGGGCTCAGTGGGGTCCCGGGGGTTGTCTGCTGCAGTTGGTCACACCGGTGCTCTATCCTCTCCAGCGGATCCCTGGCACCTCCTTTCTTAGCCTCAAGTGTCAGACGGTGCCTCTAGCCTCTTTTGTTGAGGCCTCTGCTCACATCTTCAGGCACCTTCCCAGGCCAGTTTTGGGGCATTGTGGCCCTACCTGCTCTCCAGGAAATGAGTACCTTGGACTCACCAGGTTGTCAGGTGGCACTTCCCACATCCCTGCATCCTGAGTGCCTCCAGGAGCTTTAGGTATTGCCTTTGTCCTTTGGATTTCTTGAGTGTAGAGAGACAGCAGTCTTTGGGGCCTCCACCAGCCCCTGCTGGCACATGGCAGGCCCTCAGAGGGGTCCTCATGAAGCCCCTCTCACTGGGCATGAGGTGAGGAGAGAAGGCCCCCACCCATCTCCTGCTGCAGGTGGAGGCACATGGGACTCACAACACAGCCCCTCCAAGGAGACTCTCCTCCCAGCCTTGAGCACCATTTGTCTCTGACACTTCCCTTGCAACCCTACCTAGGTCACCTGGGACTTGGATATAGTTGGCACCTGTTGTCTTGGGGCCTCAACTCTTGCAGATGGAAAGAGTTCCATATTAACAACCTGTTATAAGGCAAGAAAACAGAAGAGCCACTGTGATCTCCATCCATTTAGCATTTAGAGTCTAGTAGGGAATTCTGCTACCAAACATATAGTTTCTTCTGTTTCCAAACATACAATGGACCAGTAACCAATCAATCATTCTGCTGCTAACAGCCCAGAATGCAAAGATAGATATCTGAAACCTGTTAAGATATATCGATGGGCCAGCAAGAAATTAAGGAATACTCAGAGACCAAAAACTAAGTGAAGTTAAGAACCCAAAGAGAATCTTATAAAAGGAAGTTTTAAAGGACTTCATGCAGAAGGAAGGGAATTCCAGGTGGAGACTTGGAGTGGAGGTGGAAGGAAGAACAGGAGGTAGTGACTATGTGGGCAGATTGAAGCAAACACTGACTTTGTAAAATGGAAATAATGATGTGTTGTAAGAACAAAATGAGAGAGAGAGAGAGAGTAAATTCCTAACCATAAAAGCATATAGAAGTGGAGAAGAGGACTTGAGGCACAGACTTCAGTGGTTCATGTATTAATTTCCTGGGAAAGTTGATGAGGTAATTCTACATACAACATCCAGGATAGTCATCAGGATGAAAGAAATGGAGTTTCCTTTCAAACTAGTGGAGAGAAAAAGTAGAATGAGAAAATGTAACCAATCAAGAAAAGACAAGAAAGGAGAAAACAGAGATGTGGAAGTGTGGAATGGGAAACATGAAATCCCAAGTATGTCACAAATCACAGTAAATGTGAAATTTACTAAACATGCCAACTAGAAGATGAGTATTATTAGAGTGGATTACTATGTCAGCTTATAACAGCATGGAAAGAGTGAAAGGAAAAGGATGGAAAAAATATGTTGGAAAAATGTTAACTGAAATCTGATGAAGCCATTTTAATGTAAAAAATTTGACTTTGGGTTAAAAATATTACTGGAGATCATGAGGGAGTCACTACATAATGATTTTAAAACTTTAAATCAACTAAAAATTTAAATTGAGGGATGCCTGGGTGGCTTAGTGGTTGAGCGTCTGCTTTCAGCTCAGGGCGTGATCACGGACTCCTAGGATCAAATCCCACATCGGGCTCCATGCAGGGAACTTGCCTCTCCCTCTGCCTTTGTCTCTGTCTTTCTCTGCGTCTCTCATGAATAAATAAATAAAATCTTTAAAAAATTTTTGATCGGAAAAAATTTAATCAAGTACTAAAATAATTGTAAATTTGTGTGCTTCTTGTAACATAACCTTAAAAATAGAAAACAAAAATTAACAGAACTATATAGAAAAATATGTGAATTTATCATCATGAAAGATTTTAAGTACTTCTCAGTATTTAATAGATCAAATAAGTACAAATCAGTAAAGATTCTAGATTTCAACAATGCAAAAGGGGTTAGTGTAAAGGACATGCACGAAACATTATACTCTGAAACTATAGATTTCACATCTTTTCAAACCCCCATGAAATTTGTAAATATACTGAAAACATATTGGTCAATAAAGCAAGTCTCAATAAATTGCAAAAGACAAGATCATGACAAATTCATATTAAGATCTCAGTGCAGTTGAGCTAGAAATCATAATAGAAAAACAACTTGAACCCTTATGAAATAAGGGAAATAAACACACTTGTAAATAACTTGTAGATTAAAAAAGAAAACATTATGTAATGAAGAAAATATTTACAAATCAAAATGTGTACTGTACAGCTGAAGCAATCCTCAATTATAAATAACCTTATGAGTTTATATATAAAAGAAGAAAGGTGGAAAATTAATGAACTAAGTATTCAGTTTAGTAGCTCTGATAAAGAAAAGCAAAATAAACAAAAAGAGAGTCAAAGGAAGAAAATAATAAAGGAGAAGATACTGGAGAAATGGAAAAGAAATATACAACAGAGTTCCTCTACAATGATAAAATTTATAAAGATCTGGTGAGGTTGAATGAGGAAAAAGGAGTAAAGAGTATTAAGGATGTAAAGGGAACTTGATTATAGATGCTACAGATATTTAAAAGATAATTTGAGGGGCTCCTGGGTGGTTCAGTCAGTTAAGTGTCTGCCTTCGGCTCAGGTCATGATCCCAGGGTCCTGAGGTCAAGCCATATGTCGGGCTCCCCACTCAGCAGGACATCTGCTTCTTCCTCCCCCTCTGCCCTTCCCCTATGCTCCTGCATGTGCGCTCACTTGCTCTCTCTCTCTCTCTCTAACAAATGAATAAAATCTTTTTAAAAAAAGATAATTTGACGCTAGTATGAACAAATTTATGCCTATAAATTTGAAAACATAAATGAACACATTGCTAGAAATATAGCTCATTAAAATTGACTCAAGAAGAAACAGAAACCCTAAGTAGTCATTTGACTATTAAAGACATTGATTTAGAGGGCAACTGGGTAACTTAGTCCATCAAGCATCTAACTCTTGGTTTTGGCTCAGGTCATGATCTCAGGGTTGTGAGTTTAAGCCCCATGTTGGGCTCCATGCTCAGCAGAGTCTGCTTAGGATTCTTTCCCCTGCCTCTACCTCCCCTTCTGCCCCATCCCCGCTCCCACTCTGTCTTTTTTTCAAATAAATAAATAAATAATAAATAAATAAATAAATAAATAAATAAATAAATAAATAAAAAAAAAAATCTTTTTTAAAAAGCTGAAGAATGCCTGGGAGGCTCAACAGTTAAATGTCTGCCTGTGGCCCAGGTCATGATCCTGGGGTCCTGGGATGGAGCCCTGTATGGGGATCCTGAGCAAGGAGTCTAATTCTCCCTTTGCCTTTGCCTCTGCCCCTCCCCCTGCTTGTGCTCTTGTCTCTCTCTCTATCAAAATAAACAAATAAAAATCTTTATTAAAAAAAGTGAATTGGTAGTTAAAATGTAGGCCCAGATGGTTTTTAAAGCAATTTCTACTCAATATTAAAGGAAAAGTCATTCCGCTCTGTGCTGAATCCTTCAATTGGAATTGAAGGTACTGGAGTGAGCTTATGGTTTTCAAAATATAAAAATAGTTATAGACATAAATATGTGTACATGTGTGTGCTCTGCCCATTGGCAAGGTCTGAGGTGGATGTGAGTGAGCATAGGTCACATTCAGATCTTGGTTTCTAGATGCCAGTCACTGTCAAAAGGAGTTCAGGCCTCCTTCCAGAGTTGGAGCAGGTAAAGTACAGGTCAGCTTGGAGCATCTTGAGCCAGAAAGTGAGGCAGTGCTCAGAAAGATAGGAGACATGTCACAGGACACAGCCATCCCAAAGGGGCTCCCACTGGCCATGCCTGGACCATTTCAGCATTAAAATGAAAAAGGATAGGGCACCTTGATGGCTCAGTCGGTTATGTGTCCACCTTTGGCTTAGGTCATGATCCCAGGGTCCCGCATCAGTCTCTCTGCTCAGCAGGGTGCCTGCTTCTCCTCTCCACCTCTCCCCCCTACTCCTGCTCATGCTCTCTTTCTCTTGCACTCACTCAAATAAATAAAATATTTAAAAATAATTGAAAAGGAGTAGTAATAGACCATAACCCAGTGAATAAAATAGGATTCCATAAGCCCACACTGATCTGGATGAAGGCATGAAAGAATGATAAGAGGTAGCTCTCCTTGGAGCAGACTGCTGATATAGACAGGAGGAGACTGCTGATATAGACAGGTAGGGGCCTGGAGACAGAGGTGAGTTATAAAGTCAGTGGTCTCTAACCATTGCAGTAATAGCTCAGGCAGGAAATGTCCAGGCTAAAATCCGTCGGTGATAGTGGGGTCAGAAGTGGGATTTTTGTAGTCTTGAACTGTCTCCCAACAAACTACACATTCATGCCTAAGGGAAAAACTTATAATGGAGAAACCTCCTGTCCCAGATGACCAAATCCGACCCCATCGATAGTGGGGTATGCTGGTGTCACATGCTTTTCAACAGGACAGAGAAGAACACATCTTGTCTTGGGTGATGTTCCACTGAGGGGGGTAGACCTTGGTCTAACCACAGGGGACCAGACAGACCCAAACTGAGGGGCAGTTTGCAAAGGAACTGGCAATGATCTCCAGGGTCAAGGGCATAGAAGTCAGAGAGGACCAAGGACACTGAGCAGATAGACCCCCAGGACTCAAGCCCTGGCTGAAAGGGTGTTTGTGGGACTGTTGGTGAAATCTCCGAGAAAAGTGAGTTCTGCAATTTGTGCTAACCTTAGAGCTTTTCCGTAAGTTGGATGTTGTCTCAAGATAAAACATGAACACATGACCAAAAGGAGGGAGAAAGAAAACTGAAAACCTGAAAAGCTGCTCTGAGGTGTGAGTCACAGTGACTCTGGAGCAGGTGCAGGAGCAAGTCCTTAGAGGAGCCAGGGGCAATGGTGGGCGGGCGTGTGTCTGGGTGAGCGTGGCACATGCTGTTGGTCAGGCAGGTCACGTCTACACCTCTTAGGAGCACTTGGCATCTTCGAGCACCTTCAGTGGAGAGAGGACAGCTAGCACTTCCTGCAGACGGGGTCTGGGCTGCGCCGGGGGGCAGCAGGTGGGTGGGGACATCACACACAGGATGGGGCGCCCTTGAGCAAGGGGTGTCTCCCCGTGTCTCATTTGGGGGATGCCTCTCTGATAGCCCTGCTGGGCTCATTTCCTTGCCACCCGCCTCACCTCCCCCATCTCTCAGCTTCTCCAGGTGGTCACTCGGTGTCACCGAGCCGGCCTCCTCAGCCACGCTCCTCCCATCACGCCTCCCCCAAGCTGCTGGCAGAGCCTCCCCAGGAGTGCACCCCCGGGACAGGCTGGCCTGGTAGCCACTGCAGGAAAGGGTGCCTGTGTGAGCGAGTGAAGGACCGCGTCCCACAGAGGCCGCTGAGCACCGGGCCGGCCTCGGGCACTCAGGCCTCCACCTCCATTCAGTGTGCAGCATTGACGGAGAATGACGCAGGGCTGATAGGAAGCGCTCGCTCCACGGTGACGTGTGAGGATGACTCACACGCCAACCTCAAGTTGGGTTATTTGCAAGTTCGAGGTTATGTAACTGGAGGCTTCTTCATAAATTTATTATAAATTCATTCTTTATACATGAATCAGACGTTCTCTGGCAGCGTCGCTCCTCCAAACCTCGGGACACTGGGCCTGTAGGTACAGCCCTGGGACTGCTGGCGAAGACGCCACCGGGCGTGCCCCTGAGGCGCGAACTGCCGATCGCTAACCAGGGCTCCCTGAATCCGGGGCTGTAAGTGCCATGAGTCGTGTACGCTGCTGCTTCTCATGCATGCCAGGCAGGTGGTTATTCATAGAATAATTATTTGACTTTCTAAAAGCACCAGCATCCTTTTTGGGTTTTCTTTTGTTCTGTTTCACAAAATGTTTCTTGAACCCTGGCTGAGACTTCCCTTCTGATGTGTTGAAACTTAACAAAAATGCTCAACTAGCTGGCTTATTCCAGATGTTTCACACCATGAAGAGAATATGGATCTGCAACGTGTAATGTGCCTTTTTCTTTTTCTTCCCAAGGAGCTATTTTTGGTTGCATCTTGCTCTGGGAACTTAAGGGAAGAGTGTGTTTTCTCTGTGGAATGTGTGACCCAGGTTACACAGAGCACCCCCAGAAAGTGGTTGGAAATGTGTTCTTCTGACCAGAACAAGTGGATGGGGTGCCCACAGCCTCTCCATCATCCCTGGCCCCCAGGAGATGCGTTTTTTGTGGTGCTTTCTGAGTGGTATCAAAGTGAAGTCTCTAAAGCTTGCTGGTACATTTTGGAAGGTGTGGAAAGTGTGGAAAATGTTTATAGAAAACCAACAACTTGATGCAGTATAGACATCTCCAACTGTGTTCGCATTTTCTAAATGCAGTGCTTGCGAGAAACGAGCATGTTCATTTATACTCTCGATACTCTTTAACCCTTTCTCCCCATTGCAAATGTCCTGGAAGGACACATACTTGCCACAGCACACGTGCGGGGACTCTTGGCCGGGCTGTTGGCTCTCCCCCACGTGCAGGGCACGGGCATCTTCTGCTGTTGAACGCACCCACGCCACATGTCAGAAGCAACCTACGTAAAGTACTCTGCTTCTCCTGCTTTTCCTCAGACTCACTCTTATTGCCCAGGCCCCAGCACAGAGCATACACACCCACGCAGGGGGCTGCTAGTTTACACACACCCCTCGTTACTCCTCCTGCATCCGCTCCCCCAGGCCTCTGGTCTCACCTGTTGGGCCCACCTGGTTGGTTGTTGTGACCCAAGGATTAGAGAGGTAAACATTGGTTCCTGTCTGTAATCATGGAATAATTTTGTGATTCACAGGAGAGGGCACTGCCTGGAAGGGCCATTGGGGTGTGGCCGGGTGCTCCCCCTCTTTTGTATGGAGACACGTCCCGGCTCAGACAGTGGACCAGGAAGGGGAGGCTGGCAGACTTGCCTGCTCACCTCGACCCTGTGCTGCCTGTTTGGGGGTCTCCTCTGGCCATGCCCTCAGTCCTGGTGCAACAGAGTATCCCTGTGAGCCTCCATCCAGAAGCCCCCATGTGTCTGCAGAGTCGAGCAGGTCACGGGTGGGTGCCCCTTGTCTGGGCAGGTGAGGCCCCTGCAGAGCTGCAGAGGAGAGTCTTGTCTGCTCTCCTCTCAGGCCTAAGAGGCCTGCCCTCCGGAAACGGGGCCAGCCTGCCCTCGCTCTGAGGGTGTAGGACTGATCGGCCTCCGTGGATGCCCCATGAAGGGGGGTGGGCCCACCCCCACTCCTACCCACAGGACCAGCCTGACTGGCACTCTACTCCCTCTTACCTGGTGCTGCCTGTTTTCTGAGATGGCTGGGGATTTTCCAGCCCCCGACGTCGTCCTGGCCTCTCCCCAGACACCCACCCTGTCCAGGGGCCCTTCCCCACATGTGCTGGACTCACCTGCTTGGCACACAGCCTACTGTACTCAGCTGCCAGTGCCTTTCCAGAGCCACCCTGTACCCCGCATCTGCAGTCTGTCCTCCTGCCTCAAGCCAGCTGCCCACCTGGGTGCTCCCCACCTGTCTCTCAGGACCTCACCTCCTTTGATGTCTCGATGAGGCTGTGCTTGTCAGCAGCCTCCCACACGGAGAGCCCCAGAGCGGCCTTCCACTTTGCTCTTACCACTGCCCACACGGGAGCCAGGCTGACCTGCACCACAGTCCCCAAAACCACAAGCCTCTTAGGGAGTGAAGTGAACGAACTTGTTCTCTGCATCCGGGCGCAGAGGATGCCTGTTAGGACCTAACGGAGGGCCAGGACTTTTCCTCTGAGAATAGCCCGAGGCCCTTGAGAGTCACCGCATACTCCTTTCTTCCAGCATGGATGCTTCCTTTTCCTCTGCCAAAGGCAAAACAAGAAGTTACACGTTTAGTCCTTGAAAAGTAGAGGGAGGGATGGTTGAAAGTTTGAACGCTGTGAGGTGATGGTCCATTAACTGGATGTAGAAAGTGGTCCCAGACCCTGTTGGGCCAGAGCTGGTGCCCTCGCACGAGCTGCAGCCCCACACTTATCACCGCGCCCCCTCCTGGAAGCATGTGCCCTCCTCTGGCCCTCTCTGCCAGGGCCTGGGTCTGGTTGGAGAGCCTGGGTGCTGTGAAAGGTGAGCAGGGCTCCCTGGGCACCTGTCCACTCCTGGACACACGTGGGCCCAGCCCCTCGTGTGCACCCCCCAGTAGGGGGCCTGGTGGTGGGTGGAACCAAGCTAAAGCAGCCAGTCCTCCCTCGTGGTGGGCCTCCCCCATCCTGCACCCGTCAGCGTCCAGGACGGTGCACTGGCCCCAGGCCATAGGCCCAGAGGGAGCACGCAGCACGGCGAGTGTCGTATAGGGGAGCTGAGGCTCCTGGGACCTCTGATCTAGGTGCTGCTCTCTCCTCCGCTGAGATGCCTCCTTGGAGCTCTGGGACGGAAGTTAGCTTCCGATGAGAAGTGGCCAGAGCCGGGAAGGCATGCCTGCTCCTTGCGGGTCCTGGGGTGCTTTAAGCTCACTTGATTCCCTCTACCCCTCACCTCTGGGCATGACTCAGGGGAGAGCAGGGCAGAGCTGTGGTCCCGCCACCTGCCTCCATCGGTACCTATGCAGGTGGGTCTGGAGGCTGGCTCTGACCCAGGAAGGCCTGGGTCAGGGCTGGAGGAGATGACCAGACAGGACGTACCGTGGTGTAACCCCGAGTGTGAGAGCTGGCATACAGGCCCAAGCCTCAGGGCCCTTCGCTTGACGCTGAGATAGTGCCAGGCTTTACTAGGCACCTGTTCCGTTCAGCTGGTCTTCGGACCTGGGTCTGTCCACTGCAGGACCTGCATATGGTCAGGATTGGAGTTTCAGTCCAGCCGCCAGGGGGCCCCTGGCTTTTGTCCCAATCACCCTGGGTGGCAGGGGTCCCACTGCAACCCCTAGACGACTTCATGCATCTCACCTTCACTGCATCCTACATCCTGGAGCCACCGATCCTGGCTCACCTGTCTTACCTGCCAAGGCATTGGCTTCACCCAAGCTGGGAACAAAGTGGTTGCCACCTTCTCAGCATCACAGCACCATCCAGAGGCAGACACAGGAGAGTCTTCCAGCTTCTTCTCCACTATGAACCCTTGGGATCTCTCACTAGCCAGACCAGCCACACAACTAAGCAGCCACTGCAGGGGGCAGTGGGCCCTGGGAACACCTTGCCCAGAACGTCCCACGTGTGATGGAAATAGAGGTCCCTTAGCAAGGAGGTGGGGTGCTGGGTGGGGCTGGCAGGGTGCAGGCAGCCCCCGTCCAAGCCTCAGGGGGAAGAGGCCTGTCTGTCTCTGAGCACTCCACACCCCATCTGTGTGTCTACACAGGTGGCCACTGTCTCCATGATTTTTCAAACTCTTTCTGAGGGTCTGAACCATCTCAGAAATGTAAGAAATGGCTGAAGAGACAAGCCCCGGTGAGTCTGCCACCAGCTGGGGGGCGGCTTAGGCAGCAAGAGTCGGTGTGGCTGGTGCTCCAGGGCCATGGGGCGGCTCAGGGCGGTGAAGGCGCTTGGAGCAGAGCAGTGGGGCTCACGTCAGGATTTCTGGGAGTGGGCAGCCTGGCCCATGTCTCTGGCCTGCTCAGTAGCCCTGAGCTCTGTCTGATAGACTGTGTGGAATGCTGGCCTCTGGCCCGTCCCCAGCTGCCCCTTACGTCCAGGCGGGCAAGGGGAGCAGCAAGGGGCGATGGGACATGGTCATGGCAGTTGCTGGCATGGCAGCCTGGCCTCCTTCCTGGGCAGGACAGTGCCAGCGGCGGGCGAGAATGGTGGGCCCTTGGGCATCGGTGGGCCTCTCGACTGCCAGCTGGACCCTGGTGCTTCCCTCCTCACGGCCTCCTCAACAAGCCCGGCCTTGGGGGGCATGGCACACTTCCACCCTCACCCCTCCACATCCCCAAGAGCCCCTCTCCCTGACCCCTCATGGTGGGCCGTCAGGTGCAGATGGGGGGGGGGGGCGATGGGGACTTAGGGGTGGCATGTCCCTTGGTGGAGGAGACTGGGTCTGGAGAGCATGACCCCCCAGCAGTGGGGCTGGGGTCTGTCCACAGACGCTCCTGGGCACTAGCAGCCCCTGGACACAGCCCCAGCCCCCTCCCAGGCCCAGCTCAGGTCCTGGGGAGAAGTGCCGAGGTGGAGAAGCTGATGCTGCCCACCCCCCAGGCGGCCCTGCTGTGGCCTGGGCACCCCCTGATGAGGGCAGTGGCGGGACCTGTGAGACCCCACCCCCACTGGAGTCCTGCCTGGTTTCAGTTCCCTGCGGGCGCCTGAGTTCGGGGACCTGGGAAGTGTGGTGCTGTGAGCTCACATGGATTTCCGGGAAAGCTGGCCCCCGCCCCCGGCTCCTGCATTTGCTTGGTTTCTTTCTGTCTTGCCACAGGCCTGGGGGTGGGGCGCGTTGGCGGCTCTGCTCGCACGCGAGGCCCTGGCCGGGATCCAGGTGGCTGTCACTGCGGCGCTGACGGCCCCATCGCGTGACAGGAGCCCAGAGGAGGCCCCGCCGGGCGTGCCCCGCCGGGATGTGGCTGCGGAGGAGGGGAAGTGGGGGTGCCCAGCTGGGGGGACAGGCCATGCTGGGGTGCAGAGCCAGAGACGCGGTGGGGAAGGGAGACACATTGGGGGTGCCCCGCACTCTGCCTCTGGGGGGTGTGGGTGCGGCCTGGCCCATCAGTTGCGGGGGCACGCATCCCACAGCACGGTGATGTCACTGCACCGGGATCCCCCCACCCTGGCTCACACCTGTGGGCGTTGTCCTACCCCCACGGGGGCTGTGGGGACCAAGAACAGGCAGGCGGGATGGTCCCCCTGCCCTGAGGCTGGGGGTAAGGAGCTGTTGGAGCCAGGGTGAGGGAGGAAGTGACCCCTGCAGTGCCGTTTGCTCTGAGGGAGGCTTGATGGTTTGCGTGTGTGGACAGGGGGCCCAGGGGGCACCAAGGTGGGGTCCTGGCCCTCACCGAGCCCCAGCTCTGTCCCCCGTGGCCGTGAGCCCTGCACTGTGGGGAGCTGTGGCCTCCCTGGTGTGGCAACAGGACAGGACCCTCTGGGGCCCTTGTGATGTCATCTAGGGGTGGGGTGGGGAGGGATGGGACGAAGGCTCGTGCACTCCCTCGGTTATCCCTCCTGTATCTTTCTTGGCCTTTGGGGTCATGGGGTCAGCCCCTGGCATTCCCTCGGGGGGCTTCTCCTGGGCGCTGGGGGCAGAGCTTCGGGCTTCCAGACGGAGCACTGAGTGGACAGGGTGGCTGTCAGGGGGAGGGTAGAACAATGCACCTCCAATCGTCATGGCTCAAAGCTCAGGGCTTCGCAGCCCTGAAGACCCAGCTTGGCTGCTGGTGAGATTTCTGTGAGGAGGAGAGGAGGCGGCCTATAGCCCCACCTGCCCCTGCACCTCAGCCCCGGCAGCGCCAGGCCTGGCTGCTCCTGCTCCCTGGACACACCTGCCTTCTGGGCTCATTTCTGGAAACATTTAGTGCAGAGAAGGGAGCGTCCAGTGCTTATTGGCTGCAGACAGGCAGTTGATAATGCAAAGCCCTCTGACAGACGGCAGGATGGGTGGCCAGAGACCACAGGCCACGATGTGCCGCCACCTGTGGGGCTCTCCCGAGGGCCACCCCCCTGCCTCTGACGCTTTGTCCCTGTGGACACTGGGCTCACCTGCCACGACAGGACCCTCTGCGGGGGGCAGGGTGCGCCAGCGGCATGGTGCAGCTGCTGTGGGGTGAGGGTGGGTGACGTCTGGGCGGCCCCAACAGCACAAGCACCCCAGACCCACATGTCCTAGAGAAGCTCAGCATAGCTTGTTGGTTCTGAAAGAGAAAAAGAGGGAGAGCGACCTGGCCGGGTTTTCTCTCAAGAGCAGAACACACGCAAGGGTTCCATCTGCCTCGTGTGGAGCCCCTTGACTCCAATGTGCCCTGGGAGGCTCTGCCCACCCTGCCCATGCCCTGCGGTGGCTCCAGGGCCCTTGCCTTGCCCCAGGGGACCCTCCGCAACTCCCTGTGCTCTGCTGGGATGTGCATGACATCGTTGTGTGACCTGCATGTCTGTATGTCTGGGGTCTTCACCCCAAAAATGGAGATGAAGCCACATGGGGGCCGGGGATTGGGGACACCTGAGCCACGCAGGCAGGCCTTCCTGGGACTTCCTTTCCAGTCCGTGGGGACTGCTCCACAGCTGGGGTCTGCTGGGGGGCGGGGGGGCTGGGGGTGTGAGGAGGTCACGTGGGACCCTGGAGGGTGGTCAGAGTTGTGTCAACCAGCAGTGCCAAGTCAGGGCATCTGCTGGAGCTTGGGTCTCAGGGAGGGGTCTGAGGATCCTGGGGAGAGGGCTCCTGAGGTAGGGCTTCAGGGGGTCAGGCCCAGGGTAGGTGGCCTGCTCTCCTGAACACCACCCTGGTCTCCCAGCTGGCTGCCCTGGCTGTCCTGGTGCACCCCAGTCAGCTAGGAGACAAGGCTCTGTCCACTAGGGTGGGCAGCCAAGACCAGGGAAGACTTGGGAGGGCAGGCAGGTGTGGAGCCCAGAAGGGTGCTGACAGCCTTGCTCCCTTCTTGTCTAACAGCTGTGCAGAAGTGCCCGCGGCCGCCAGCAGCCAGTGCCCAATCCCCAGAAGATGGTCTGAGCGGAGGGTCCGCGGTGCTGGAGGGACGGCTGCTGCTGGAGGTAAGCGCTCACCCCCCCCGCCCCGCGATCACACACCTGTCACGTCGTGCGGTGTGGCCGTCTGTCCCTACCACGGGTCCTCAAGAGACATGCTGCAGGATGGCCCTGGCGCAGCACGAGGCCTAGCAGGTGGGATGTAGGGAACGATGCTGACCTTTCTCCGTGCACCTCAGATCCGAGTGTCAGTCATTCTGCAGTCTCTGCTGTACTCATCGGTGGAAGAACCTAATAAACATTAAGCACGTTTTGTTTTTAACTTAATGACAGAGAATTGCGCTCTGAGCATCCCAGGGTTGGCAGTTGTGTCCACGGGCCCAGGTGTTGCACACAGGGCATCAGGGCTCTGGGTCAGGCTTCTCCCGAGACGGGCTCTCCCGCCCCTGGCGGCCGTGAGGGCTGTGCCCTGTCCGACCCTGTCCTGTGATCGGCTTCGCAAGGGGCACAGGAGGCTGAAGCAAGACGGGGTGGCCAGGTGGAGCCCTCTGGGCTGCACACGGAGCCCTGGCCCAGGAGGGGCTGCGAGCACCCAGTGCCCCCGAGGCCTGTGCTCCCCTGGGCGGCCCCAGGGCAGCGGGCCCACGCACCCCTGCTGGCCTCCTGGGACCCCTGCGCCAGGCCCTTGCCTCCAGCCCCATCTGCTGGGCAGTTCTGTCCCCTGGCGAGCATCCTCCCATCTGTCGGGCAGACGTGTTGCAGGCCCAGAATGGTGGCTCATCGGCGCCTTTCACGCTGGTGACGTGAGCTTGCCCAGAGCCCGTAGGCCCCTTTCATGGGTGCCCTGTCTCACCCCAGCCACTGCCCTGCACCATCCCCACAAAAACATCTCCGGGGATTGCTGTCCACCAAGTGCTCCCCCGTGGGTGCCGCACCCCTCAGGGAGGACGGAGGCCAGAGATAGCCCCCAGGTGCGCCCTCCTGCTTCTGACTGCCCACTCCCCGTCCGCTTCCACCTGGATGTATCCTTGGACAGCAGCAGGCAGCAGCTTCCCCCGTCTATGTGAATTCCTGGGTCTCAGCTGTTTGGCGAGTGGGCTGTGTGTGTGTGGGGGGGAGTGCCCCTAGGGCACCTCAGCTTGAGAGATCCTCACTCTGCATGACCTGGAGGGAGAGGGCAGGATGGGGTGCTACTATGTGCTGGCGGATGTGTGAACAGATGGGACACATTGGGCTGGTCGGAGGGGCCCTGGGATGCCTGTGCCTGGAGTCTGGGGGTTCTCATCTGCCCACCATCACCCACCACCCACACAGCCCTGTAGGGACCCCCATGGCCCTGCAGAGCTTCCACAGCCCCCCAAGGCCTTCACCCCTGCTGGGGTGGTTGTTCTCATGAACATCAGGAGCTTATAAATCACTTCCTTTAAAAAAAATATGAGGAAGTTCATATTTGTGTTTAATCTCCATGAATATTCAGTATGGGGGGGGGCGCCTAGGCCCCGTCCTCGAGCCCCGGCTGGTCTGTCTGTCTAGAGCAGAGCATGGCTTCTAGTGACGGGGAGCTTCTAGAAATATCATGGTTTCCAAAGAGGAATTATTTCCATACTTCATTATTTATCATTTTTTTGGAAGCAGATTCTCGAATATTAATTTTTCCCCTAAAGTTGGATTTTTCTGTCAGTGCTAGTGAGCCTGCAGCTGGAAAACATTGTGCCAGCTTGACTTTTACTCTGGGCGAAGGATGACTGCCTTGTTCTCCTTCTATTTCGTGTTCAAAATCGAGATAATAGAATCTTAAACATGAATCTTTGAACTGTGTCCCAACTATAAACACAGAAGCATGTGTTGTATGTGCACAGAGCACCCCATCTAGTGGAGCCCAAGGGACTGCCCCACGTGTGTCCCTCCACACGTGTCCTCCCCTCATGTCCTGCCCGTGCATCCTCCCCATACGTATCCTCCCTGACGTGTCCTCCCCCACGCATGTCCTCACACACATGTCCTTCCCCACATGTGTCCTCCCCACGCGTGTCCCCGCACACCCCCTCTGTGGGTCCCCAGGAGCTGTCCTACCCTCCATCACAGACTGAGTTTCCCCTGGGGCATCAGGATGTGGATGAGCCACAGTGGTCCCCACACGGCTGAAGCCCTGACCCCGGGGCCACAGCCCCATGCCTGTCACTGGACCAGTGGGTGTGTGTTTGGGGAGCGACCCTCTGGGATGGGCTGAAGCTACAGATCAGTTTGCCCTGGCGCAGGGGACTGTCCCATGCCCCCCCCCCCCAATTCCATCTTGTAGACTGAAGTCTCCTTCCACCACCTCTTGTAACAGATTCCCTATGACCACAGAAGTTTCTGGAAGTTCCCTTGGATTGGAAGCTAGGTTGTATGGGGAGGGTTCTTCTCACTGCATTTCTGGTGTGGGGGTTCTAAAACTCCAGAATCAGACTCTTTTTGAAGTTTAAAAATATTCCCTAACAGCAAAATAAACAAATCAAGCCACAATAACAAGAAAATCCAGCTTTTATTTCCAATCTTCAATCTCTTAAAGACAAACTGGAAAAAATGAGAAGTTTATGGCAGGCTTCATAAATTCATAAAAATTTAGAGCTGGCATAGACTTAAAAGGCCTGTGGTCTAATGTCTGCTATTTTAAGATGAAGGAACCAAGATTTGGAGCCGATAGGGGTCCCGGGTCCCGCTGAGGTTGGAGCAGGGCCTGGTGTTTCCTCGTCGCTGGTTACTACTTGTGCACCCATGGCCCCTCTGGAGGCCAGGATGGACGGCACGTTGGCGAGGGTTCTGGGCCCGGGGTGGCAGGGCAGGAGCGAGGTGGGGTTGGCAGCTTTTGGGAACACACATAGCAGGTCACAAATAGCAGTGTCCTGGGTTTCTATTCCTACTTTTAAGGTGGGCCGTAGTGTTTGGTGTGGACAGGTCAGCATGCTAGCAGGAGCTGGAGACTTGGGCCGTCAGGGGCCAGGCTGCTGACCACCCGACCCTAACTAGAGTTCAAGAGTAACGTGGGTACGTTTTCTAACACTTATTTTTAAGTTAGTGCATGCTAAAATTTGTTCCTATTGGCGGTAGGTGTGGCTACGATCATAATGAGGACACAGAGCCATGCCCAAATTTCCCTGGGGCTTCCCATGTGTGGCACCCTGGCCACCCCACCAGCGTGCTCCAGCCACTCTGGGCTTCTCAGGATGCCCAGGGCTGGGCCCTACAGCAGGGAGTTTGGGCGTCAGCAGGATGTGCAGCTGGGATCCAGCCACGTGGCTGCATATAGCGTGCTTGTCTCATCATCCCGTGGTGTGGACTCGTGTCACTGGCTTGTCCACCTGCCTGGTGAGAGAGGGTTCAGCTTCCAGGATTTGGTGTTTATTTATGAATAAAGCTGCAACAAGCATCCACATGCAGGTTTTTCTATGAACATAGGTTTTGTTTTTGTTTGGGTAACAGCTCGTGTGCGGTTGTGGGTTGTGTAGTAGGAGTGAAGGGGGCGCGGCGGTCCACACCCTCACGACCGATGATGCTGAGTGCCTTCTGGGTGCGTGTGCCATCAGTAGAGCCCCTTTGTGAGCAGGCTGTTCAAATATTTGCCCAGTTAAAAACATCAGGTTGTTTGCACCCTTACTTTTGACTTCGGAATTCTTTATGTATCCTGCACACACGATCCTTACTGAGTGTACGATTTGTATGTGTTTGCTTCTAGTCCGGCTTGTCTTTTCATTATCTTGAATTAATGAAATTTGAATAAAGCCCAATTTGTCAATTTTTTAAATAGATCATTATGATGGTGTCAAGTTTGAGAACTCTTTACATAATATAGGTTGAAGAGATTTTTAGTTTATGTTTGCCTCCAAAGTTTTATAGTTTCATGTTTACATTCAGCCTGTGGCTCATTTTTCGTTAACTTTGGTTCAAAGTGTGAGGTATAGGCTGAGATAATCTCGTTTTGCATATTAATATCCTCACATTTGGCCAAGTTTTGTGTCTGTTTCTGGACACTTCTGCCATTGATGGTGTGCACGACCTTTCAGGAAACAGTCACTAGCCTGCCTTCGTCATGGTCGCTTTAAAGTAAGTCTTGAAGTCGGGTCGTGTGAATCTTCCAATTTTTGTTCTTTTTCCAAAATTGTTGGGACGCCTGGTTGGCTCAGTGGATGAATGCTTGCCTTCGGCCCAGGGCATGATCCTGGAGTCCCGGGATTGGGTCCTGCATCAGGCTCCCTGCATGGAGCCTGCTTCTCTGTCTGCCTGTGTCTCTGTGCCTCTCTTTCTCTCTGTGTTTCTCACATGAATAAATAAATAAAATCTTTAAAAAAATTGCTTTGGCTTTTCCAGGTTTCTCTGTCTTTCCATATAAGTTTTAGAGTTAGCTTGTGGCTATCTACAAGTTCCCACTGGGATTTGGACTGGGATTGTGTTAAATCAGTAGTAGATCAGTCTGGGGAGAACTGACACCTCCTCCCAGCCCCGCATACCCGTAGGTCTTTTACTGCTTCCTCTGTGTCTGAGGCGAGGCATGGAGACCTGTGTGTATTGTTAGATTTCTACATAAGTATTTTCTGTTTCTGTTATAAACAGGACTGTTATTTAATTTCAGTTTCTATTACTACATAGTAATACTATATTCCAATACTTTATAGAAATCCATCGTTGTATAGAAATAGAATGCCACGGATGCCTGGGTGGCTCCCTCAGGGAAGTGTCTCCCGGGGTCCTCGCTGCTCAGCAGGGCGCCTGCTTCTCCCTCCCCACCCCCAGCCCTCCCCCTGCTCGTGCTCTCTCTCACTCTCTCTCCCTCTCTGTCAGATAAATAGGTAAAATCTTAAAAAACAACAACAACAAAAAGAAAGAATAGAATGCTATAGAAATGACATTTTTCTAGGTTGGCTTTGTAGCTATGAATTTGCTGAATTCACTGGTAATTCTTGGACCTTTTTTTGTAGATTCTGTGGGAATTTTTACACAGATTATCCTGTTGTCTGAGAATAGAGGCAGTTGGTATCTACTTGTTCAGTCTGTACACTTTATTTTTCTTGCCTTAGTGCCCTCCTGGGGCTTCCTGAGCGACACAGAGGACAGAAGACATCTCTGTCTTGTCCCTCGTCTCAAGGAGAAACCTGCAGTCTCTCAGTCTTACATATGATATCAGCTTAGATTTGTTTTTCAAGTTTTGTTTGTTTTGATTTTGCAGCTGCCTTTTATCAGATTAAGAAATTTTCCTCTAGTCTGTATTTGCTGAGAGTTCTCATTACCAATGGATATTAAATGTTGTCCAGTGCTTTGTCTGCATCTATTGAGATACATGACTGTGGCTTTTTCCTTCCAGTCTGTTAATATTGTGAATTACATTGATCCATTTTCAGTGTTGGCCAAACTTTGCTAGCTTAGGATGGATCTTATTTCTATGTTGCTGGATTAAACTTGGGTTATATTCTCTGGGGATTTTTGTGTTTGTGTTCATGAAAACCATTTCTGCAGTTTTCTTGTAGTGTCTTTGGTTATGAGCACACTGGTGCAGGCCCCGTGCAGTTCCCTGAGAGTGCTTCCTTCTCTTCTGTCACTTTCTCCTGAGATGTTTGTGTTCACCAGTGAATCCGCCTGGTCTGGGAGTTTTCTTTGTTAGAAAAAAAAAATTGTTTTTGAGAGCAAGCTGTGGGGGAGGGGCAGAGGGGGAGGTAGAGACTCTCAAGCAGACTCCCCTCCCCTGAATGTGGAGCCCAACTCAGGCTTGATCCCACAACCCTGAGGTCAGGACCTAAGCTGAAATTAAGAGTCAGATGCTCAACCAACTGAGCCACTCAAGTGTCCCTCTTTGTTAGATCTTAAACTATGGATTCAATTTCTTTAATCAATGTAGGACTATTTAGTCATCTGTTCTAGTGTGAATTTTAGTAGTTTGCATCTTTGAAGAAGTTGGTCCATTTCCTCTACTTTCTTGAACTTGTGTGTCTAGAAGTGCTTGAGGTTTCCCATCTTGTCCTCTTTATGTCTGTAGGTTCTGTAGCTATGTGTCCTTTCTAATTCCATTGGTAATTTGTGACTTCCATTTTCTTCCTAGTCAGTTGAGCTGGAGGTTTATTCATTTTATGGATTTTTTTTTTCAAAGACATGGCTGTTGGTTTCATTGATTGTTGCTATGAACTGAATATTTGTATTCCCCCCACCCTGTTCAATTAATATAATTTAAATTCATATTAGCCTGGAAACCCAATGTGAAGGTGTTAGGCAAGGCCCTCGGGAGGTACTTATGTCATGTCCTATCCTCACAAATAGGATTTAAGCCTTATAAAGTGGACCCCGGAGAGCTCCCTTGCCCCTTCTGCCCTATGAGGTTAGAGTGAAAAGTCATCCATGAACCAGGAAGTGGGCCCCCACTTGACCTCTGTCACTGTGTGAGGTGTTCTATAAACATCAGTTATGTACATCAAGTTGGTTGATAGCTTTCAAGTCTTTTATATCCTTACTGATTTTCTGTCTGGTCTCAACCTGGAAGATAAGTGTTAGCATCTTCTAGTATAATTGTGGATTTTTGTATTTCTCCTTTCAGTTCTATCACTTCTTGCCTTATGTGTTTGGAAGTTCTGTTGTAGGGTGCATACTCATTGAGGATTATTATGTTTTCTTCATGAATCAACCCTTCTATCATTACCATTATGTAAAATGCTCCTTTATTCTTGGCTATTTGCCTTGCTCTCAAGTCTACTTTATCTGATACTGATATAGCCACCCAAGCCTTCTTTTGATTACTGTTTGCTTGTCATATCTTGTTCTATATTTTTGCTTTTAATTCATTTATATTGATATATTTTAAGTGTATGGTTTTCAGCCACTTAGTCTGTATTAATTTGTTATAGCAGCAAGAGGAACTAATTCAGACTGAGCCTTGCACCCTCATGCGTCCTGTATTGACAACAGCTGTGTGGGCAGTGAACTTGGCCCCCAGGATGTCTCCTTGAGTGTGCATTGGCCATGCCACCTGGATTCCCCCATAGGCATCATTGGGCCAGGGCAGCAGTTTCTATCACAGCCCTGCTCAGAGCCACCACTCTGCCTCTCTGGGCATGTTCCACACACATACCCCTTGGACTAAGCAAGGACCATGTCAGGCCACACACAGAGGTGGGGTCCTTTTCCTATGTCTCCTCTGCAGGATTTCCCCCACATCTGCTCCCTCCTGGGACCCTCTTCCTGGTCCTCTGGCTAGAACTCTCCTGTTTCTTTTGGAGCTTATCCACCACTGCCCTGTGGTGGATCTGTGCATGAACACACGATCAGGGTGGAGAGAGGAGAGAAAATGGGGTTCTGAAGACCATGCCTCTGATCCTCACAGAGGGCACAAGGCTGGGGCACTGGCCTCCACACACCTAGCCTTCTGAGGACAGCTTCTTCTGAGGACAGCAGTGACCTGAGCAGGGTCTGAATGTGGCTCAGACAATAGAAATGTACTCTTCAAGCTGTGGTGTCCAGGAGTCTGAATTCAGGGTCATGGGGCTGAAAGCAAGGTGTGGGCAGGTGGGTTCCTGCAGATGGCTCTAGGGGAGAGTATGCCTCCCCTATGTCTGCTGACACTCAATCTCCCCTGTGTTTCTGTCTCTTTCATGAGGACAACAGTCATTTTGGATTTAGGGTCACCCAACTGAGAGTGACCTTAGTCTAATTACAGCTGAAGATTCCTGTCCAAATAAGGTCACCTTCACAGGTTTCATGGGCACATGAATTTGAGGGCTACTATTCAGTCCAGTCCAGCTGTCCATTCTTCAGGGAAGGGGCCTCAGGCTAGAATGCAGGTGAGGGCAGGAACTCAGGCCTCTCCCACCTCTGGGACCCAGGCCCTGAACTTCTCCTGAAGCCAGAGCTCAGCACTGTGTGCTGGGGCTGCTCTGAGCCCTGGGGACTCACCGGGTCCTCGGCAGCCTCAAGAGGCAGATGTTGTCATTGTGACCATTTTACAGACGGGGAAATGGAGGCACAGAGTGGTTCTGTAGGTTGCCTGCTGTCACATACTAGGGAAGGCAAAGCTGGAACTGACCCCACTGCGTCTCCCTAGGGGACTCCCTCCAGTGTCCCTATGGCCCCATGAGGCTGGCTGGTACAGGGCTGGTGTTAGCTGGAGGCCTGTCTCACTGCACACCTGCAGGGCATTTTGGGGGCTTGTTTCAAGCCTCAAAGCCTTTGGGGATGGCTGGATGGGGTGGCATGCGTCAGGCCTTTCATTCCCTCTGGCATGACCGCAACAGGAAGGTGGAGGGAGGGCACCGTGGCTGGTGGGGCTGGGTGCCTAAAGGACACCAATTCTCAAGGCGAAACCCGCATCATAGAGGACTTCCTGCAAGCATTTCCCACCAAAGATAAGACGGGACCATCAGAACCCTAAGGGCAAAGGACCCCAAGCGTCTGATGCTTCAAAGGGAAGCCTGGCTGGGCCGACCCAGGGAGGAGCACGGGCCAGGGTGCCCCGAGCCCCAGGATGCACTTCAGGGCTTCTCGGGCAAACCAGCCCTCATGGGAGTTCAGAGGCCATGTGGCAGAGAGTCCTCGTGAGCCCAGGTGCAGGGACAGCGGCGGCCCGAGGGTGGCAGAGGCTGAGAGGTGAAGCTGAATGTCAGTGGTTCCTTCATCATTTCACAAAGGCCTCAAGACCTAAGTAAGAGAAATAGCTATGGAAACCATTTGGAGCGGGGTGACTGGGCACGCGACCTGGACCCCCGTCCTCAGGGATGATTGCAGACTGAAAGGCAGAGCACAACCAGCACAAGGGCGCCTGTGGTCCCAGAGAGACTCAGCAGGCATGTGACCTTGCCATGCTGCAGGAGAGGGCTGGGATCTGGGAACCTGGCGGGGGGGGGGGGGGGGTGCCACATACCAGCGGCAGACCCCAGCTCGGCCCACGGCATGGGGAAGGCCTGAGTGGCTGTGTGGAGCCAGACAGCCTAGAAGGACCCACAGACACTCACGTCGGGGCTGTCCCACCCAAGCTCTCAGCTCTGTTGTGGCTGCGGAGCTTCCTGGCGGCTATCCCCACCCACGAGGGGGTCACAGACCCTCCAGGCCAGAGGCTTACTTGGGACTCAGGAGGAAAGACAGCTTGGGTGAGCAAGGGAGACAAACCAAGTGGCTGGTTTGGAGCACCTCCTCACAGTGGCCGTGCAATGGAAACAGGTGCCACAAAGGGAATATTCAGAGGTTTTGGAAGGAGCTCAAGAATTAAAAGTATGAGAGCGAACTTAGGAACCATAGAAAGACCCAGAGTTGACGCTGAAGTGTCACTTCAGCTTCTCCGAGAAGGAAAGGAAGCTAGGTGGAGAATATGGGCCCCGAGAGGCCCGCACGCTCCAGTTCCAGAAAGATCGAGGGCGGGAACTGTCCAGGAGGGTTTCCCAGAACCGAGGGCTGGGTTTCCGGCCCGAAGGTCCCTGCGCACAGCCAACACAGCAGATGGAAAGGACCAGGGTGGCCATTTTTCTGGAATTCCACAGCCCCAGTGCCAATGAGAAAATCCTAAATGCTTCCGGAGAGAAGGAGCAGGTTTCAGGCGAAGCACTGAGCCCCAGGAGTCCTGGCCTCACCTGGAAGGCTGGAGGCTGCAAGGCCACAGGGAAGAGCCTCAGAGGAGGGAGGACAGTGATGTGTCCCACTTGGGACCACTGTTTGTCTCCTGGGTGCTTCCCTGGGGGTGTCCACGGAGGGGGTCCCTCTGTGACGTCTCCCTGGTCTCACGCTCATTGTGCCTTCACAATCAGATAATAATTTGGCTAAATACAGAGTCTTAGATTCGAACTCCTTTCCCTCATCGGAGACGGGGTCCATTGCATGCAGCTTCCCGTGGTGTCTGCGGCCCCATGTCTGGGGGGGGGTCCGAGCACCCCACTTGCACCTGCTGAGGGCTGGGCACTGGGCTCTGGACTCCCAAGGTCTCTGCAGTGCGTGTGCCGTTGGCTGCATGGCCTGGATCTTCCACCCGACGGTGCATTTCTGTGTCCGTCACTTGCCATCTGTCCACTCCCGCTCTATCATCTGGGGCTGCTCTTGCTCAGATGCTGGCGCTTCCTCTTCCTGTCTGGTCTTCCTCCCCAGCCCTTCAGGGGAGGACCCTCCCTGCGGCCATGGTGCCCGCGTGTCCATAACCCACACCCTGGACTGTGAGCTCCTTGCTTACAGTTTCATACCTACTATTGTCACTTGATTCATTTCTAACATTTCTTGTTCTTACTTCGTTTGCTATGTTTTGCTTCGTTTTGTCTTATCTCCTGAAATGTATATTCTTAAAAATTCACACTCATCTCTGTCGGGAGCCCCATGTGCTGCTCCCCTGGTGAGCTGTGCTGGGGCAGGCGGTGGCTCAAGGAGGGGCAGGGGTGGTGGCCCACCAGGAGGCATCCCTGGGCAGACTGCACCCTGACTGCCCCCAAACCCAGGCCCCTCCTCAGCTTCCCACTCCCAACAACAGCTTTTCTGGGGCTCCTCCTCTTATCTCCTGGGCCTGATTTTGGGAAGGAGGAGGCAGAGCCTATGCTGGCCAGGAAGCCCTGTGTCCACATCTGACTGAACACATGGCCAGGAGGGAACATGGAGGAAAGCTGGTTGTGTGCTGTGTCCTGAGCTGCAGGTTGCAGGGAGGGGAGGGGTTCCAGCCATCCCAGGCACTCCTGGGCCTGGGGATGGTGACTCCTGTGGGGACTGTCCAGGGGGCCTGCCAGGAGCTGCAGGAAGCCAAGGGCTACACTGTCATGGCTTCTGGACATGTTCCCAGGACCCTAAAGCATAAGCACAGAGACTTGTCACCTTCAGGCCATGGCTCTTCTAAAGAAAGACCTAGAAACCCATGCTCCCACTGGGCCTCATGACCCAAGAACCTGCCCAGAGCCTGTCACCTTCTGCAGCCCCTGCACTTGGTACTGGCTGGATTGAGAGACAAGTCCCCAGAAACACAAGCTGGGAAGAACAGGCACAAAACCCCAAACTCACGACCAACAGTTGGGGTTGCTGCTGCAGAAAGGGGGACACAGTGGGTGTCGACCTGGACGGCAGGGCAGGGCTGTCAGGTGTGGGGGATGGTGCAGGAGCAAGGGTCCCAGCCCATGGAGGGGACTGCAGCTTGAGGGGTGCTGGGATTGGGGCCCAACTCCCCAGCCAGGAGCAGGTGCAGGGCCACTCCCTACACCTTCCACCTGCTCAGGCTGGCCCTGTAGGTCAACTGGCTTCCGAAGGGGTGGTCTTGTGACCACCTGTGTCCTGGACTTTGAAGGACAGGAATGCAGGACCCAGGACAAGTGCCAGTGGGTTGCTGGGGGCCTGTGGCAGTGGTGGGCTGAGGATCCCACGACCCCTGAGAGCATCCCCTGCCTCGGTGTCCCTCATAGGGCGGGCTGCAGCTCCTGGTCCGCCTCCTGGTCTCCAGGCTCTGCTTGCCCTTCAGTCCTCCTACTCTGAGAAATCAGCCCTTGGTTATCTTCCGTTGTGCCTGCAGGACCCATATTCCAAAGCCCCTTTCAGTTTTCTTCAGGAGTTCAACAGAGGCCTCCAGTGGGCTCCCTGCTCCCACTGCAGCCCCTCACCTCATCTGCTTTGGGCCCGGGCCCTGTGACCAGCCTGACGATGTACATGAGGCATCCCAGGACTGACCTGAGGGCACTGCCTTCCGGCTCATGACCCTTTGAAACTTTGCCCTTTCCTGGCTCATGAGGCTGTGCCTTCTGCCCACTCAGGGGCCTTCCTGTGGGGTCAGAAGTGACAGCTCCTGGCCCCATCTCTGTGGATGGATCAGGTGTTTGGGACCTGAGTGGGCCTGGCCTCTTTGTGGCTTTTAGCTCATTAGGACTCTGAACACCTCCCATCTATTAGCCCATGATCTTCTACCTTTAGCCCCCCACCATCCACCATGAGCCCCCAAAGTCCACCATGAAGCCCCGCCATCCACCATGAACCCCCCAATGTCCACCATGAGCCCTGGACCATCCATCTTTAGCTCCTGACCATCCACTATGAGCACCCTACCATCCACCATGAGCCCCTCGCCATCCCCACCATGATCCCCCAACCGACGACCTTTAGCTGCTGACCATCACCATGAGCTCCCCACCGCCTACCATGAGCCCCCAACCAAACACTTTTAAGCCCCTGAATATCCACCCTGAGCCCCTGGCATCCACCATGAGCCCTCACCGTCCACCATGAGCCCCCCATTGTCCACCATGAGCCCCTGATGTCCACCGTGAGCCCCCGACCATTCACCATGAGCCCCCGACCGTTCACTATGAGCCCCCCACTGCCCACCGTGACCCTTAACCGTCCATGGGCACTGGATTGCCCTCACTGCTTAGTGACCAAGTGTTCACTCAGGCCCTACTCTGCCGGGGGTCTTGTAGGCTCAGACACGCGTGTCACAGGCCCTGCCCCCACAGAGCTCCCAGTCCCTGGAAAGGTCCCCAGCACAAGGTGGGCCTCCTGGACCAGGTCCTGGGCCGGGTCCTGGTGGGGAAGCCCCGTGGAAGGAGGAGAGCTGGACTCGTCAGATCTCTTGTTCACTCACTCATTTTAATGTTTTCATCTGTGAACCCTGAGAAATTGTAGCCCAGAGTCGTCAGGTGGAGTTCTAGGGACTATGAGAAGGGTTGGTGTTTGGGAGGACCTTGGGGCCAGTCCTGGGCCATCCTGGGTTCGCAGGGGAGCAGCTGAACCTCTGGGAGCCTGAGAATGTGCCTGTAACCTGGGCTCTGGGCGCCTGGTGGGACCCTGCCCTTGTCCCGTCTCAGAGCATGCCACCCGGGGGCCTGGGGACTGCCCACCAGCACCCTGGCTCACACCCCAACCTCGCCTTAGGAGGAGGCCACCCATGCCCACCTCATCTGCAGGCTTGGCCCTCGTGCCCTCCTTCCTGATGGTGGTTTTCCACCAAGAGGGCTTCAGCCCCAAGCTACCCCCTCCTTCCTGCTGCTCAAACATGGTGGGGCATAAGGGGAAAGGGGGCCCGGGCTCTCCTGGGTGGAGGAGAGGTTCAGAGCCTGTCCAGAGACAGGCTGTGACCCAGAGGTCTAGGGGACCCATGGCAGCCAGGCCAAGGCTGGTGGTCCAGGACACGTCCAGAAAGCAAGGTCAGAGATTTTGGGGGGTCAGTGAGGTGAAACCCTCCAATCATCAGGACCCCCGATGGCATGGCCCTTCTTCCTCCCATGGGCCCTCAGACTAAACTCCACAGGAGATCCCAGTGTTAAAATACATGCTTTATTCTCACTTTGGTGAAGTTGATTTTACCATGTCTGATCTCGAAATCATGTGTCCAGCCAGAGTCTTGCATTCTAGTTCTAATTGTGATTATTCATGGAAGCATTGATTCTATGCTCTCTCTTGCTGGGCAGGGCCTGTTTAACCCCATGGGTGGTCACTGCTGTCCTGTGTAGTCCCAGGGAGAGGAGTTCGGCGTGGGAGCCTGCACCGGTGCTGGGCTCTGCTGCCCTGGGCGGGGGGCGGCCGGGAGGGCCGGGAGCTGTCCTGGCACCATCTCCCCATCAGGTCAGTGCCTCAGGGAGGTGGGCCCAGGGACCCCAGGGGCATTGGGTTAAGCAGAGCAGGGCCAGGACAGCACGAGGGGCCTCAGGGTGCGCACCTGCCTCTGTGTCTGTGGCCCGGCTATGGTCGGCCCACGGCATCTCCCAAGAACCGTTTTCTAGAGCTGTTGCTGCCTCGTGGCAGAAATTCAAGGCTGAGTTTACTGTTTGTGGGATCTATAAACAGCCAGTCATTCCGCTCCCTGAGCAGGAACGCGCCTCGCACGCACGCAGGCCCCATGGAGAGGCCGCGAGTGATCTGGCTCCAGCGGGGCCCAGCAGCTGCCCGGTGCCCGCGCCTCGCGTGACTGCGGCCAGCCGGCCTGGCCTTCTGGCCTTGTGTTGTTCTCTGTCGCCTTGGCGACGGCTCTCAGGGGACTGCGCTGCCCCCCGCTGCTTGAGTCCCTTTATTCCAGGGAGGAGCCATGAGGGGCCGTTTAGAATTGTTCTTTTTCCCTCTTTTTGTTCCTCTGCTGTGACCTTGACGAAATGATCTTTGAAGTACTTGCCGGCTATTTTTTCTGCCATGGGACTGGACGAGGTCAGGATATTCAAAGGGTTTGCCAAAGGAAGTCCCGGGTTTTTCAAACATTTGCCTTTGGCCCCATAGAGGGGCTGCAGGGGCAGCAGTGTCTGGCGGGGGGTGCGGGGCGAGGCGCTGGCACCGCACACCCTCACCTGCACTGACCCCGTGGCCTCCTTGAATGGCAGGTGCACGTTTCGTGACTTTCAGTAACTGAACAGAGATGATTTTTTTTCCCCTTAAAAAAGTTCAGTCTTCAGTTTGGGTCCAAATCCTTTTTTCCACTTGGAAAAGTGACCTCATTTTCCATGTACCATGTTTAAAAAAAAACACAAAACTCTTGTAGGATTAAAAGAGACTGGGAGAAAACAAACGTTGGTGATGCATACTTGAAAGACGGTCCCACATGTGTAAAAGTATTTGGCGTGATGATTCTGGACCAGAATGTCAATCTGATATTGAATCCATATGACTCGGCAAATAGCGTTTTATGGCCTTTTTCCTTTTCTTAAAAAAAAATCTTCTGCCTTGTGAGTTAAAATTAAGGTTGTTTTTGGTTGTGACTAATCTCATAAAATCTTTTTTAAGAAGGCATTTTATACACTCCAGCCCCGAACTGTCCTTTGGTCTCTGAACTGTCATTAGCAGGACATCCTGACGCGCGGCAGCCCCTGCGCTGGGAAGAGCCATTCCAGGAGCTGGCAGACCGCGGGTACCCCTCTTCTCTCTGGTGGCGCCTGGAGAGGCTGGCGCCAAGGACCCCCCACCAGCCCCCAGCCTCACCGCCAGCACCGCGCAGCAGTTGCTCTGCCTGCCCACCCTGCAAGCACATCACCTGGCCTCGAGGCCTGCAGATGAATTAGGTCCTCACCTTTAGTGATGACAGCAGTCGCTCAGACAGTCCATTCGCAGAACAGATGTCCTCCCTCTGTGGGGGCCAGTGGGGTCCAGATCCCGAGGGTGGGGCCATGGGAGGGTGCTCCCATCCTGGGATCAGGTATGGGCCTCTGTGGTGATGCCCAGTTCGTCCCAGGGTCCCTGTCACTGCGTGGGAGGTGGGTGGTCCCGACCCATTCTTGCTGCCACCCCACAGCCTGCCACCCCTATGGGCACCAGGCCCCAGGGCCGTGCGTGGGGCAGGGGGAAGGCCAGGCACCCAGGGAGAGAGGAGCTCCAGCACCGCCGAGGTGAAGTGCTTGAAGCTGGCACGGGGTCAGTGGGTGCCGGGTGCCCTCTTACTCAGCAAGGCCCCCACACCTGTAGGTCATGTCATCACGTGTGTCCGTGTCTCTTTTATCTCAGGCAGAGAAGGCAGGACTTTTGGTAAATGATATTAACAAATCCCAAATGTTTACAGGTGCCCCCCACCAATACTCTATGTCTGAGAACAGAGGCCCCGGGATGGAGGGCACAGGCATATTAACTCTCAAATAGTCCCCTAGGATGAGGTCTGGGCAGATACTGGACCTTCCGTTCACCACTCAAAGGTGTTAGGGGAGTAGGACCACATTCGTCCCGGGAGCGACTCGGGCACTAAAGTGACAGCACAGTTTGTTTGCCTCCTGGAGACTTTCTGCTAGACGCCTATGTGGTGTGAGGTCATTTTCCTCTTCAGAAGCACCTTAGGGCTCGGTGGTGGGGGCTTTGCAAGGAGATGGACCGTTTAAATCCATGGCCATGGGCAGGGGGCTGCATGAGGCTGGGATTTCTTGCACAGAAAACTCAGCACAAAGTCTGAGTCCTGTGGTGAAGTCACTGCCCTGGTGTTTGAGCCTCTGCATCAGAAAATTGTCCAAAACCTTGAAACTTTCAAGTCACGGAGCAGCCAGGCCAGCCCAGGATTATCTGGAGGGGGTGGTTTTATATCAGACACGTATCCTGACTGCCTGTGAACACCTCGCTTCTTGAGTGCTGTTTGGATGTTTGTTTTTTTTTTTAAGATTTTATTTATTTATGAGAGAGAGAGAGAGAGAGGCAGAGACACAGGCAGAGGGAGAAGCAGACTCCATGCAGGGAGCTCGATGCGGGACTTGATCCCGGGTCTCCAGGATCAGACCCTGGGCCAAAGGCGACACTAAACCGCTGAGCCACCTGGGCTGCCCCGTTTGGACGGATTTTGAATCTCACTTCTTCCCTCTTGAATAAGAAGACCTTTGGCAAGTGTCTATTTTACATTTTCATGAGTACTGTGACCTTCCCTTTTTGAATTATACTTCAGTGGCCGAATGTGTGGCTTTGCAGCAGAGCGGGCTCTGCGTGAGGCTGGAAGGCTTCATCCTTTGCCCTGAGGCTTTTCCCAGGGACTTCAAGTGCCGTAATACCACCTTGGGGAGGAACACCAGCTCTGGTTGGTAGGTGCACGTCCCCCACACCTCTGGCCCCAACACAGAAGATACACATCTGAAACGACAATTGCATGTACCTTGAGAGGAAGAAGGCAGAAAATCTCTCACAAGGTTATCTGAAAACAAAGTAGGGAGCAAGCAAGGAAGAGAAGGCATGGCTCAGAAGAAGACACGTTCCCGTGTGCAGGTCCTCTGTGGCGCCGTGAGAGGCCGACACAGCACCGCGCAGTCTGGCAGCTCGGGGTTGTGACGGTGGGGGCTCCGGCCCCTGCCACGGCCAGCTCCACCCTGTGCCACACGGCGAGCCATGTTCATGCAGGAGCTCAAGGGTGCAGAGGAGGGAGGCTCCCCGGAGCCCAGCTCCTGCCTGTGACAGCCGGCTGGGAGCCGTTTGCAGATCCATGTGATGTTATCCTGAGCCGACTCTCATCACACTGGCAAGCAAGAGCGGAGCCGGGGGTTGGGGGGTGCCTGCGCCACTTGTTTCTATGGGCAAGTTTTAGGAAATCCATAAGGAGCAGAAAACCCACGTTCCTCAAGCCACTGCAGAGCACAGAAGGCAAGGAGAGGGTAGGCTGCGAATTCAGTGAAGTCAGGATGCCCTGCACTGAAGCCGGATGGACAAACCCGCTCATGTGCTCCTGACGCTGGGCGAAAGAACTCTAAGCAGCAGTGACGTGAGTCTGTACATGTCATAAAAGAATGGGCCGCCGCGGCCACAGGAATAAGGGGATGCTCCAGGTCAAGTCAGCAACTCAGCGACCTGAAGGGGAAAAACCGCCTCCTGGGTGATTCTCCAGCCCAATAAGGCAGGTGAACAAGACGCAGTAATGACAAACGGTGGACAGAGCACTATTTACTGAAGAGCCCATCCTTGTCCCAGTGGTTCGGGGTGACGCCTGCTTCCCCTGCCATGTTCTCACTGGCTGGGGCCTGTCTCTGGCCTCCCTCCGCCGCCCCCACTGCCATGACTGCAGAGGTCGGCAGCCCTCCCTGCCCCTTGCGCACGCCTCCCGTGTTTTTGGTGCGCGTGTCTCTCCCGTAAGCAGCGTGGCGCAGACAGGGCTGGGTCCGCTGACGGAGTCTCCTGGAAGGATGGGCATCTGCACGATGCCAAGTCGTCTCCAGGAACAAAGGAGGTCTTTCCATTTGTTCACGTGTAATTCCATGTCTCGAGATGCTCTCAAGCTTTCTCCCCATAGAGTTTGCACATTTCTTGTTAAGTTTAGTTATAAAGTACTTGGATCTTCTTTGATGTGTTTGTAAATGAGGTTTTATCTATTATCACACCCTCTACTTTGGTCATTTTTCTAATACAAAGTATATAATATGAAGTACAAAGTACAGAAAGATTATTGAACATATGTATTTCACTGTATATCCTGCCTCCCTACTGAATAATTTTTTTTGAGTTATTTTATCATTGGTGTTCTAAGGTTTTCCAGAAAAACAGTGATTTCATCTACAAACAGAGACCATTTTACTTTCCCAGTTCCCTCTGCCTCCTGTCAGCCTCTCCTGCCCCGATGCAGCTACTCCATCTGATGCTGGTCACCGTGGGACGGGAGTCAGCCAACGTTTTCTTTAAAAGGCCAGATAGTAAATATTTTCAGCTTTGTGGGCCATACGTCGCCACAACTCAGCACTCAGTGCAAGAGTGGCCGCAAACAATAAGTAATGAATGGGTGTGGCTGTGTTCCAGTAAAATTTTATTTACAAAATCAAGTGGCAGGCCAAATTTGGGGCTGTAGTGTGTACAGGCTGGAATGGGAGATCATGGGTATCTTTGCCTCACTTCCTGATCTTACTGGAAACACAGAACATTTCCCTACTAAGTAAGTTGGTGCCTTAGGAATGACACACGCACAAGGACACTATCCTGTTAGGAGTCTACCTATAATTCCCATTTTCTTAAGAGTTTTTATAAAGAGTAAGTTCAAATTTCGTGGAAGGCTTTTTTACCATCCATGGAGGTAATTATAAGACTTTTCCCCTTAGATCTATAAATATGGTTTATTATGCTAACGGATTTCCTAATATTGAGTCAACCTTGCATTCCTGGAATAAATCTACTTGGTCATGTGTATTGTATTTCCTTAATGTGAAATTGGAGTCTGTTTGGTAATATTTTATCTGCACATGCTCATTAAGAATGAAAGGCCTGTAATTTTACTTTCATTGTACTTTCCTTATCAGAATTAAGTGTCAGTGCTATACTTCTAAAAATAATTAGAACATTTCCCTCAGTTTCTATGCTCTGGGACAATTTATGGGGCATCAATGTGATCTGATCTTTAATTCTTGGTGGAATTACATTTTAAAGCCATCTGGGCAGGGTACATATTTGTGGGCTGGCTCCTTGGTAACTTCTTCTGTTTCTTCTACAGAAATCAATTAAGGTTTCTGTCCCTAATGGGTCCATTCTGGTAAATCATATTTTCCTAGGAAAACATACACTTATTTAGGTTTTCAAATTTATTTGTATAGAGGTCTTTCTCCTACTTTCCTTTAATTTGTTCCCCTCTGCCACTGCCAGGGAGCTGGGTTCTGGCATTTATCCCATGGATTTGTTTGGCCTGCTCTTGGGCTCTGTGTAAACAGACACACAGGCCCCACAATCCGCATGGTGGTTCCCACATTAGGGTTATTCTGCAGTGTGTTCGCAGGTTGATAGCTGCTGGGTTGTTTCCAGAGTTTGAGTCTTGTGAATAAGGCCACTATGAACATTGCATTTTGGAGTGTTTTTGTGAACACACCCATTTCACTTGGGTGAGCACAAATAGTGTGGCGTTTCTGGTCATAGGAGAGGTGCACATTTGTGTTTATGAGGAATCACAAGATAGTTTCCCAATGTGATTGTTGCATTTTCTGTTCTTACCAGTTCATACCCTCACCAACGCTTAGTGTTACCTGTTTTCTTGACTGTAATCATCCCAGTGTGTGTGAAATGGTATCTTAATACGATTTTCATTTGCATTTTTCTGATGACTAGTGATGTTGGTGAGTTTCCATCTGTAGTCCATTCTTCCATCTCCTTAGTAAAATGGTCTGTTCAAGTCTTTAGCCCATTTTTAAAAATTGGGTTGTTCATCCTTTTACTATTGATTTATAGACCTTCTTTATATATTCTGGGTAAAGTCCTTTGTCAATGTACCATAAATATTGTTTTCTCAGTCTGTGGCTTGTGTCTTCATTCTTAAATAGTGTCTTTTAATAAAGCCCAGTCTGTCAAGTTTTCCCACGAAGGGCTAGTGTTTTGTCCTATCCATATCTGCCTATCCCAAACTCATGAAGACATTTTATTTTCCTCTAGAAATCTTATGACTATGGGATTTTATCTTTAGTCCTAAACTATGTCTTGAATTAATTTTTGTGGAATTAGATAGGAGTCAGTGTTCATTTTTTCCGTATAGACAACCAGCTGTTCCAGACACGTTAACGCCATGTTGTCCTGGTTACCACGACTTTACACTAAGTCAGAAGTCAGCATAAGTTCTGAAATCGTGTCCTTCTTTACCATGGTTTCTTTAGTAAAGTGGGCCCTTTGCACATGAGATTGGGATTGGGTGGCATCACATCCACAGATGGATTTCGGAAACTGGACTCCATCTGCACAAAATCTTTCTTTTTTAAAAATATTTTATTTATTTATTCATGAGAGACACAGAGAGAGAGGCAGAGACACAGGCAGAGGGAGAAGCAGGCTCCTCGCTGAGCAGGGAGCCTGATGCAGGACTCGATCCCAGGACCCTTGGGTCACTCCTTAGGCCGAAGGCAGGCACTCAACCACTGAGCCACCCAGGCGTCCCTGCACCTTTCAATCCAAGAACATAGCATATCTCTTGGATATTCGGGTTCTGCACGTCTTTTATTAGATGTATTCCTAGGTATTTTATGTTTTTTGATATGGGACTGGAGTTTTCTTTATGGGAAGGTTTTTACTACAAATTTGATTTGTGTAGGGGCACCTGGGGGGCTTAGTCGGTGCAGCACCTAACTTTGGCTCCAGTCATGATCTCGGGGTCCTGGAATCCAGCCCTGTGTCACTGGGCTCCCTGCTCAACACAGAGTCTGCTTCTCCTTCTTCCTCTGCACCTCCCCCTGCTTATGCTCTCTTTCTCTCAAATAAATAAATAAAATCTTTTTAAAATTTTCAATTTGTTTAATAGATATTAGGCTATTTAGATTTTCTAGTTGTTCCTTTTTTGAGAGAGAGAGAGAGCATGCACAGGGTGGGGAAGGGCGAAGGGGAGAGAGAGAGATTCTCAAGCAGGCTCTATTCCCAGTGTGGAGCCCCATGCAGACCTCGATCTCATGACCATAAGATCATGACCTGAGCTGAAATCAAAAGTTGGATGCTTAACTGACTGAATCACCCAGGTGCCCCTTCTGGCCGTTCTTATATCACTTTTGTTAGTATGTTTCAGGGAATTTGTCCATTTCATTGAAATTGCTTAATTTATTGAATTTCATTCTTAATATTTTCTTACTACTCTTTTCATGTATGTAGGATCTGTAATGATTTTAAATCTCTGGTGGCAGTAATTTTTATTTTTTAAAAAAGCATTTTTTAAAATTTCATTTATTTATTCATGAGAGACAGAGAGAGAGAAAGAGAGAAAGAGAGAGAGAGAGAGAGGTAGAGACAAAGGCAGAGGAAGAAGCAGGTCCATGCAGGGTGCCTGATGTGGGACTCAATCCTGGGTCTCCAGGACCACGACCTGGGCAGAAGGTGGCACTAAAACACTGAGCCACCCGGGCTGCCCAATTTTTATTTTTCTTGATCAAATTTGCTAGGGGCTTATCAATTTTATTAATCTTTCCAAAGAACCGAATTTGACTTTGTTCGTGATGTTTATTATTTGTCAGTTTTAAACAATATTATCAATTGTTTCCATTCTTGCTTTTTTTTTTCTTCCACTTACATTGGATTTGATTGTCTCCTTTCCCCTAGTTTCATAAGAGGAAACTACACACTTTCTTCCTTCCATAGCTCACTGGGACTTAGCACTGTCTTTTCTTCTAATATGTACTTGGAAGTTACCAACTCCCTTTGTTCTCATCATGACAAGGGCATGGATTTGTATAGTTTTGCTCATTCTTGTTGTTTTCCATCATTTAGAAGTGAAGGTATTTGGGTTTAAGTGGCTGCCATTATCCTAGGATGCCTAGAAAACTTCAATACCAGTCATTTAAAAGCTCTTATAAATTGATATTTATAAACCCTAACAGAAAAATTAGCACATGATGTGCATGGACAGTTTACTTAAGAAGTACAGGTTAGCAGTGAATGTATGAGATCTCATTAATATCAATCCCATTAATACTCAAAGATATGAAATTTATAGTAATATTAAAAAATTTATTACTTAATAAGTTGGCAAAAAATTTAAAAAGAAACAAAGGAACAAAGGAGGAAAGAAGAAAGAAAAGTACTACACATCATCCAAAATTAAGGGAAATGAGTATTGTGATACACTGCCATTAGCCACAAGCTTCATAAAAGTTGATCTAAAGTCTCTAAATGTCTGTATTTTAAAGATACAAATTGAAATATTTATGAAGTCATAACCTAGTTTTTCCTTAAGTATAGATGAATATCTCCTAAGTGAAATGAATCAATTCCAAGAACATATTAAAAATTATGAGTCCTGCATCAGGCTCCACAGGGAGCCTGCTTCAACCTCTACCTGTGTCTCTGCCTTTCTCTCTGTGTCTCATGGATAAATAAATAAAATATTTAAAAAGTAAAAATAAAAATTACGATGAGACTTACCCCATAATATGCAAGAATGATTCATCATCAGAAACCTGTCACCAAATTTGCCACATTAATAGGCTAAAGAAATATTATGTGATTATTTCAGTAGATGTAGAAATAGTGTTTGATGGAGGTCAAAATTTTTTCATGATAAAACCAAGGAAAACCATAACACAGGCTGGAAGAAAGGCATGAACAGAGACAGTCCACATAGTGAAGTAAGGCTCGTATAATGTCTAGGTACTGGTGGAGTCTCAGCTCGTCATGATGATGTTTGCATTTTGTGAAACATGAGTTTTATAATCACTAGATAAAGAAGGACACAAGTCTTGAAGCTTATAACCCATGACCAAGATCCCCTGTCATCTGCTAACTTGGGATCTGTTGCATAAGAGTCATAAATTAAAAGTGGGTGTTTCTGGAGGTTGTGAATACAGACTACAAAATGGGAGAAATGGTTGAAAATGCAGCAAAAACAATCCTTGCACTTTCTCATTGTGAGGATTTTAAGAATGCATGCAGGAGCCAACTCAAGTTCTTGTCTCTTCTAGTCTCTCGATGGCTTTGCCCTCGTCGTGAGTGCAGAAGGCATGATATTTTATGCGTCAGCAACAATCGTGGACTATCTGGGCTTCCACCAGGTAAACAGCTCTTCCATCTACTACTCAGTGGCTCCCACTGTCTTGCATGTGCTTTCTGTCTTCCAGCCTTAAACACCTGTAAAATCAGGCTTCTCCTATCATGGAGCTTTTATCAGGTAAGGATTTCCACACCTCAGCTTTCTCTAGGGTTTGGGGTCATGCAAAACATGTGACAGTGTCCAGGGTGTCACAAGCATACGGGACAGTGACTTCTGCTGGCTGTGCCCTGACCACCGTCTCTCACTCAGTGAGAGGCTGGTGAGCACCAGGGCGCCTCTCCTTGCTGCAGTATCCCTGTCTGGAACCTCAGGTAGAGGGCACGTTCAGGGAATGGTGTGTTCTGGAAATGCCCTTATTGGGGATCCCTGGGTGGCTCAGCGGTTTGGTGCCTGCCTTTGGCCCAGGGCACGATCCTGGAGTCCCGGGATCGAGTCCCACATCGGGCTCCTGGCATGGAGCCTGCTTCTCCCTCTGCCTGTGTCTCTGCCTCTCTCTCTATCATAAATAAATAAATCTTTAAAAAAAGAAAAGAAAAAAAAAAAGAAATGCCCTTACTGATGTGCAGACAATTCATTCATTTGGCCCGTTGCCCCAGGCCTGCCCAGGCTGGATGATTCCAAATATCTGGGCAGGGCTCTGGGGTTGAGACCCATCAAACACTGGAATCCTCCTCCAAGAAGAGGTGCACTGGAACCCCCACCCATGGCCCAGGGAGAGAAAAGGACACCTTTGCCTGGACTCTGAGAGGGAAGGAAGTTGCTCATGAGAAATCCAAAGCTTCAGCTTGAAGTTCAAATCCCAAACTCACACTCTTGTGTGAGGCAGGCCCCCAAGTCCAGAGCTAGCAGTGGACAGAAGAAATCTCAGGGCCCAGGGAAACACAAATATGACCTTTCAGCAGTAGGGTCACAGCCATTCTCTCTGAAGAGGGGTTCACCATGCAAAATTATGAACACACTCCATTCGACATAGAAATAGGCAGCTTAGAGAAAGAACAAAACAGAACTTTGAAAAATGAGGCATATCGTGTGTCTATCAGTCAGGGTCCTATTTGGAGGCAGGAACTGTGAAGTGATTTGAATGGCTTAATATAAAGAATTACTGTAAGTTTAGTATAAAGAATCATTAACTAGGAACACAAGAGCACAGAGTGTGGAGAGGCCACAGAGCCTGCAGGAGGCCGGGCCCTCCTCACTGGTGAGGGTGAGGCCATGGCCCCTGGGTGGTAGAGAGGTCACGGAGGTGCCCCAAGCCAGGGGAAAACTGCCCACCAGGAAGCTGGCCAGGTCCTGGGGGAGGCTACCCCATGGCGGGCAGACCTGGGCCAGGTGTGGCCGACACTCAGGGGCCCAGCCGCCCTCCTGTGGTGCCAGGAGAACCTTTGCCAGCAGAGGGGAAACGTGTGCAAGATCCAGGATCAGAACCAAGTGAGGCAGTATGTGGAGTTGATAACAAAAATCTCGCTAGGTAGGTGGAAGACCCAAGGGTGCCCAGAAGCGAAGGGCAGTGGAAGCCAGTATCAGACAATGAGGGTCCTTTAACACATGTGAAAATTCAAGTCGGTCTGAGACCCCTGAGGCTGATTGGAGCATTCCATCTAATTTCCATGAATTGTCAGTTTGATTCATATCCAAAACTGAAGTGGCTGTCACTGTACAGATGATTCTGGGAAGTGGTTCCTCTTACACTCACCTCTACATTTGCTTTCCTACCACCTGAGCCCAGGACCGAAGGGTGACACATGGTGTCCTGGCCACTGGCCTTCTCACAGGATGGCCTGGGTCGGCCCTGTGGCTCGTGGAGGCAAGGTCTGGCCAGGACCCCCAGACAGGGCTGGGTGTGGGCTAGCTGAAGTGTGGTGGGTGTGGTGACCACCAAGGGCACTCCTGGGGCCACCCGGTCAGACAGTGGGTCTAGCACAGCCCTACTCTCTCTGAGCCTGTTTCCTCCTCCATGAGCAGAGCAATCAGCTGCCTGGTGACACTCACGGGAGGCTGCAGTAGGTGATGATAGGGCCCCACCACTGTGTCCTTGGGTCTGTCTCCGCCTCCTGAAGATGTGCAAGATGCGTGGCAGGAGATGGGAAGTGCTGGGGAAGACATCACCCAACAGAGGAGCCCCCTGACTCTCAAGGTAGCTGTGCTTGCATGGCTCTCTAACCACGGGGCCCCTTGTGCAGCACGGAGCTCAGAGGCCCGCTGGTGGCCACAACCAAGCTGTGGACACCATGTGATTCCAGCCTCCAAACGATGAAGCCCTTGGTTTTGTCTCCCTGACTCCATGTACAAGCCCCAAATCTAGAAAAATGGGTCTGGTCTGCCTTTTCCAAGCTCAGGATTCTCCTCCTCCACTGTGAGCTGAGTTGCCCTGTGGATTCTCCAGACACACCCAGGGTGCCCACCTTCAGCCATGATCCGGGGGCTGCCTCGGTGGTAAATACAAATGTCCTGAGGAGCAGCTATGGTCCTCTGCCTAAACATACTACCTGGATTCTCTGTTTTCTTGGAGCTTGGTTATTTTCCACCAAGTGTTAGATGCAAAATAAAGTTTTGCCTTTTATTATAAGGAAATTGTTTCCAAATGCCATTTAATCAGGCATTGCCTCTATTTATGCAAAATGTTTCAGGAAAATATTAGAACAGCTTTGTGCTGTTGTGAGCTTCTTTCACAAAATGCTTTAAAAGTCGGAAATCCATTATTTTAGTATCTTCAGATTCAGGAGTCTTTGTGATGAACAAGTTTTAGATGCATATTTTAGTTGCCATTGACATTTACTGATTCAAGACATGGTCGGTTCCCTCAAAGGCCAGCAGCTGGGGGAATGCTGTCCCTATGTGAACCCGGTGATGGCACTAGAGCAGCTAAGATCCCACAGGCAGGTACCAGATGTGTACACAATTTGCACAGAAAGTAAAGATGACAATGATTGGAATGAGGTTTGTAAAAATTGGTAATGATTTTATTCTTAACTCCATAAGTGGTGACTTAGAGCTAAAATAAAGGCTGTGTGTACTTTATCAAAGCTGTGTTTGTTTTTCCACTATTTGATTTTTGCTCCACTATTTTTTTACCTATTTTTTAAATTGAAGTTTGATTTGCCAACATATAACACCCAGTGCTCATCCCGTCAAGTGCCCTCCTCAGTGCCCATCACCCAGTCACCCCAACCCCCCGCGCAACCCCCCGCCCAACTCCCCTTCTACTACACTTTGTTCGTTTCCCAGAGTTAGGAGTCTCAGACTCATGGTTTGTTTTGTCTCCCTCTCTAATTTTTCTCACTCATTTTTCCTCCTTTCCCTTATAATCCCTTTCACTATTTCTTTTTTTATATTATTTATTTATTCTTTTTAAAAAAGATTTTATTTATTTATGAGAAAGAGAGAGAGAGATTGAGAGAGGGAGAGAGAGAGAGGCAGAGACATAGAGGGAGAAGCAGGCTCCATGCAGGGAGCCAATGTTGGACTCGATCCCAGTACCCCAGGATCAACCATATGATGATTGTCCTCTCTGATTGACTTACATCACTCAGCATAATACCCTCCAGTTCCATTCACGTTGAAGCCAATGGTAGGTATTCTTCCTTTCTGATGGCTGAGTAATATTCCATTGTATATATAGACCATATTTCGCTCCACTATTTGAATAATTATTATGTTACTCTCTCTACTCCTTGTCACATCTCCCCACTGCGTATTTTTCTCGACCTTGCTCTGTAGGGAGCAGATCCTGGGACAGGAAGGAGACTAAGGGCAGTCAGACGTGTCACACTAGTCGGTACTTTATTCCCCCAACCTGAAAAGTATCCATACTGGATACGTCCTCAAATTTGTCTGAGTCAGAAATATCTTTCCAGTTGGTCTGTCTCCTGGTTTGGTTAAGCTGCAGACCCCCTCTTGCATTAATTCCACAATCCTGTCCATATTAATTAACTAAGGTGTGGGAACACATGAACAGGGACACCCGCTTTCTGGGATTCTGCAAAGCATGGGATCACCCACCAAAACTCACGAGAGAACAACTGAATGACAGTCCCTGTGTATTAACTCACCATGGGAACTGTGACTGCCCGGTGCTCAGAGGTCAGCATGGGGAAATGCCATCATCTACAGCAGGATAGAGGAATACCAAATTCCCACAATGAGTCAACCAAGTGGTAGGCAGTACCTCACACAAAATATAAAACATTATTTATAGAAATTAAAGAAGAACTAGATAAACAGAAGGATATGCCATATTTATGAATTGGAGGGCTCCAATTATCATTATAAAGATGTCAGATCACGTTGTAGAGGTGCTGACATAAAAAATGAGCAGCTTTAGAGAACCCAGAAGTGGACCCTGAACTTTATGGTCAACTAATATTCGATAAAGGAGGAAAGACTATCCATTGGAAGAAAGACAGTCTCTTCAATAAATGGTGCTGGGATAATTGGACATCCACATGCAGAAGAATGAAACTAGACCACTCTCTTTCACCATACACAAAGATAAACTCAAAGTGGATGAAAGATCTAAATGTGAGACAAGATTCCATCAAAATCCTAGAGGAGAACACAGGCAACACCCTTTTTGAACTCAGCCACAGTAACTTCTTGCAAGATACATCCACGAAGGCAAAAGAAACAAAAGCAAAAATGAACTATTGGGACTTCATCAAGATAAGAAGCTTTTGCACAGCAAAGGATACAGTCAACAAAACTCAAAGACAACCTACAGAATGGGAGAAGATATTTGCAAATGACATATCAGATAAAGGGCTAGTTTCCAAGATCTATAAAGAACTTATTAAACTCAACACCAAAGAAACAAACAATCCAATCATGAAATGGGCAAAAGACATGAAGAGAAATCTCACAGAGGAAGACATAGGCATGGCCAACACTCACATGAGAAAATGCTCTGCATCACTTGCCATCAGGGAAATACAAATCAAAACCACAATGAGATACCACCTCACACCTGTGAGAATGGGGAAAATTAACAAGGCAGGAAACCACAAATGTTGGAGAGGATGCGGAGAAAGGGAAACCCTCTTGTACTGTTGGTGGGAATGTGAACTGGTGCAGCCACTCTGGAAAACTGTGTGGAGGTTCCTCAAAGAGTTAAAAATAGACCTGCCCTATGACCCAGCAATTGCACTGTTGGGGATTTACCACAAAGATACAGATGCAATGAAACGCCGGGACACCTGCACCCCGATGTTTCTAGCAGCAATGGCCACGATAGCCAAACTGTGGAAGGAGCCTCGGTGTCCATCGAAAGATGAATGGATAAAGAAGATGTGGTCTATGTATACAATGGAATATTACTCAGCCATTAGAAATGACAAATACCCACCATTTGCTTCAACATGGATGGAACTGAAGGGTATTATGCTTAGTGAAGTAAGTCAATCGGAGAAGGACAAACATTATATGTTCTCATTCATTTGGGGAATATAAATAATAGTGAAAGGGAATATAAGGGAAGGGAGAAGAAGTGTGTAGGAAATATCAGAAAGGGAGACAGAACATAAAGACTCCTAACTCTAGGAAACGAACTAGGGGTGGTGGAAGGGGAGGAGGGTGGGGGGTGGGGGTGAATGGGTGACGGGCACTGAGGGGGGCACTTGACGGGATGAGCACTGGGTGTTATTCTGTATGTTGGTAAATTGAACACCAATAAAAAATAAATTTATTAAAAAAAAAAGAGCAGTTTTCTAGGTGGAAATGGCCAAGCTTTTGGGAATGCAGAGAGATGGGACTATCCAGGACCATCTGGAGAGGGCAAAGGAGTAAGAGTGGTGATTACAGGGCACTTACATGCTGGACACAAGACTGCCTATGAAACCCGGTTGTTGGGACAGTGTGGGATTGGCACAAAGGTTGATAAACAGGCCCACAGGACAGAACTAGGGGCTCAGAGCAGATACAGGTGCAGGATCGTGGGATTTATAGCAAAGAGGATGCTGCCCAGTGGTGGGGAAATGGTGGTCTTGTCAACAATCTGGGTGAACCGGAAAAGAAATTAATCCGGACTCTTACCTCACACCATGCATAGTAAATATCAAGTGATAGTAGAAGTTTCTAGAAGCTTCAGGACTGAGTTAGGGGATTGATGAGGGCAAGACCCCACGCATGAGGAAAGACTGATAAATTGGCTGCATTAGATCCACCAGAAGAGCAGGATGGCAGGCCAGGAAGTGGTGATGTTGTCAACAGAGCCCACCTAGCAGAGGACCCAATTCCAGAGCAGATGCAGAACTGAAAAATCAACAATGTACCTCAACGGAAGTCTGAGAGGAGGGCACAAACAGCTGACACGCGCCCTCCCACACGACATAGGCACACACGATCACACTTGTACCTGAAGACCAAATAATACGTGAGAAGATGCACAATTTCATCTTCATGATGTGCAGGTTAAAACCACGGTGAGAAACCATGGCACGTGCACCACTGTGGCTCAGACGCAGAAGGCTAGGGAGTGTCGTGTGTCAGCCAGAGTGTAAAGCGACGGGTCTGCTATGCGCTGCTGCAGTGGCGTATTTGTGCACTCACTCTGGAAAGGTGCTTGGTGCTGTCTACTAACACAGGCCCTCTGGCACCCCCGACCTAGGAACCCTACCCTCAAGTTTGCACCTAAGAGCGATGCACTCAGACACAGCAGCACCTTGTGGGTTAGTCCAGGGGAAACACTCTCCCTGTGGGCATGGGAAAGTGCTGCCACACACACGGCATGGGTGAACACGTTACAACTGTGACGAGCGGGAGGACAGACATCGGAGAACAGTGTTCCGTTTACAAACATAACCAGACCGCAGCACGAGTAGGCTGCACCTCAGCCACCCCAGGAGGATATGGGGAAGGAGCTCTGAGAAGCTGTTGTGTCCTGTTTCCTGATCTGAGTGTTGGGTATACTGAGAACTCACTCATCCAACTGTATGCCTAGGATTTGGGCACTTCTCAACCAATATATTGTACTGAATCAGAGGAGTTTATTAGGAAAGCAGCCCTGTGGGAAGGGCACTCATGATCATAGGGCCACCAGATGAGCTAGGAGCTGGCAGGTGAGTGGGGGAAAGCCTGGTGTGTCCACTTTCACCATGAGTTGGTCTCTGCCTTTTGGCCCCAAGTTCACATCCAGAGCCTCTGACCCTGGATGACAATGACCAAGGAGCAAGCATTCTGACCTCTCTGTGACCACTTCTTTCTCTGAAAACACTCTCCGTGGACTAAGGAATGCACAAGTGATTGTAGTTCAGACTTCAAGTGATGATCATGTTCCTTTTCTACTTTCCTGCAGTTGCATCTTGTTCGACATTGGGGGGTCCCAGTGAACCTTAGCCATGGAATTATGGACCAGAGTTGGGCCCCTGGAAAAGATGGTGGGTCTCATCCAGTCTGGGAGAGCTTACTAGTTACTTTCTTTAGAAGTAAACTAACTTCTGGTCTTCGTTCTTCAGGAACTTCCTCTCCAGCTAATTATCGTAATGGTCCTATTGGGAAATGACACAAACGTAGAAATGGCCCACTCTGAAGAAATCACCCAGTTGTTATTCAGGTGTCATTCCACGGCCAGGGTCTCAGTGTGGATAATGGGTGACACCCTTTAGTTAAAAGAGGGTAAGAGGGAGGTGTGCACTATTCCCTGAAAACTCTTCTGCTGACAACCTGCAGTAGTCCTGTTCCTCAGAAGCCAATCTCTGTAGCCCGTGGTTGTAGCCTCTGTGCCCTGGACTGCAGCTTACCAGTGTAGACCTGGTGCCTTTGAGGGTTGGCTGCTGTGTTCAGGGTTCAAGCAGGTGGGAGGACAGAGGACCAGAGAGAGGGCTGGGGACCAGTAGGTCCTATGGCATCACAGAAGGAAGCAGCAGCCATGCCTGGGGATGGAGGAAGTCAATGGCTAGGAGGCCTGGCCAGGCTCTCACCTATTCTGATGGCGCCCAGCTCATCTGGCAGCTCCTGTCTCATGTTAAGACTCTGGTCTCACCTGGCAGTTCCCACCTCACTTCTCAGGGATCCTTTCCTAATAAACTTTTGTGATAGGACAAAAAGTGCCTGCATCATAAACACACAGCTTGATGAGCCCCCTGAGTCCTGGAGCAAAGTGGGTATCCTGGCCCCTGAAGATGTTTGGTCTCCGAGCCTCCTGCTCTGTCCCCGAAAGCACAGCCTGGTGGGTGGGTGGGGGGCCTCGCACGAGTCAGATGTCTGGCATGCCAGGTGTATGTAAGATGTATCCCCCCAGATACGGAGTGCCCTCCAGGCCAAACTCCTGCCTTTCTCATGAGACATCTTTCCATGGCTAAGCCTGAGATGGTTTTTGCAATTATTAATCACTGGCTTTGTAAAGCAGGTTCACTTAGTTTAAAACAACTGTTGCCATGTTGCAGACGGATGTGATGCACCAAAACATTTACGACTATATCCACGTGGACGACCGCCAGGACTTCTGCCGGCAGCTCCACTGGGCCATGGACCCGCCGCAGGTGGTGTTCGGGCAGCCCCTGCACTCAGAGACAGGTGGGTCTGTGGGTCTTCTGGGGGTCTAACCAAGACTTGGAACAGTTTGTGTAAACATGTGGATGCCTCCTGAGAAAGGACCATCATACTTTCTCACCTTCTCCTTCAGAGACCCCATTCCACACACCCCTCCCTTTTCCAGGTGCCACCACTTAGCTCTCCAGCTCCTGCGTGCATGTGCATCTCTGGCATGGCTGGAGCGTGAGACCATCTCAGAAGAAGCTGCAGTGCTTGTCTCTCTGCAAACTTGCCCTCAAGATGCACATCTTCCAGGAAATTCCTTTGGCCCACATTAGACTCACCCGAAAAAAAGGCCCAAAGATTGTTGTCTCTTCACCCTTGTGGGCGAGTCCCTCCCTCGCCCAGCAAAGCACTTCCTTCAGATCTATGGCCGCTGCGCCATCACAACATGTGCCGCAGGCCTCCATCTCCATGATGGGTAGCGGAGCAGATGGGAGGTCGAGGGGAGGGGGTAGCGTCTACTGGGATCCCAGCCAGCTCTTCCACACACTTTGTCAGAAGTTGCAAACAATTCAAGAAAACCTTCTACCACAGTTTCAGGCAACACCATGATTTACCTCAAAGTTGAGTGAAAAAAGAAAACCCCAGGTGCCAATTGTATAAAACTCAGAAAAAAACAAGACCACTGATTCATAATCATACGTGCAGTTGTACTGAAATGATATTTTTAAGGGCAAATGATGAAGGCAAAATTTGTCAGAGCAACGATCTCTGTGGGGATGAGGATGGGTGGGTAGCCTAGGGAGAGACGCCAGTGGTGCTCAGTGGAATTCACATGTGTGTGTGTGTGTGTGTGTGTGTCCAAGAGACAGGGCAGGCATGCAGTGGGGGCATGTGATAGATGGGGGATGGGTGTTGTGGCGGATGTGTGTGTGCATGTAGTGGAGCAGATGTATGTGTAGAGGTGAGTGGGTGTATGGAGGGAGTGGGTATGTGAGGGTATTGGTGGGGTAGGTGTGTATATGGGTGTGTATGTGGCAGGATGTGTGTGTGGCAGGGTGTAGGGGGCAGAGTATGTGTGCATGGTGGGGTGTGGATGTGTGTGGTGGGGGTATGTATGTGAGGTTGTGTGTGTCTGAGAGAGGGTATGTGTATAAGGTGGTTGTGTGTGTGACGTGAGGTATGTGTGTTTGGCAACATGTACGTGTAAGGTAATATGTGTGTTTGAGGTATGTATGGGAGATGGGATGTGTGTGGTACAGTGTGTGTTTGTGTGGTGGGATGTTTGTGCATGGTATGTGTGTGAGTGTGTGTGCTGTGTGTGAGGTGAGGTATGTGTGAGGTGATGTTTGTGTGTGAGGCGGGGTATGTATGTGAGGTGGTATGTGTGCAAGATGGGGTGTGTGTGGTGTGTGTGTTTAGCAGCGTGTATTATGAGGTGGTATGTGTATGTGAGGTGTTTGTGAGGGTGTGTGCAAGATGGGGTTTGTGTGGTGTGTGAGATGAGGTGTATGTGTGCATGGTGGGATGTGTATGGTGGGGTGTGTGTACAAGGTGGGGTGTGGATGTGTGTGATGGTTGCATATGTGTGGGGTGGTGTGTGTGAGGGAGGGCTGTGTGTATGTATATGGTGGGGTGTGTGTCCGTTTGGGAGTGTGTATGGTACATGAGTTGGGGTTGTGTGAGGCTGTATGAGTTGTGTGGGCAGTGGGATGTGTGAGTGGGTGTGTATTTGTGGGGGAGTGGCAGCACACAGGGCCCAGGCAGAGGGCGGTGGTGTGGGAAGCCTGCGTGTGACTGTATGTGACTGAGTGCGTGTGTGAACATGAGCATATGTATATGACCATGCACGCGTTTGTGGCTGTGTATGACCATGTGTGGCTGTACATGAGCGTGTGCACACATGCGTGACCGTGTTGACCGGGCGTGGCTGTGAGCACACGTGCGTGGCCTGTGGAAGGGGCAGGCCACTCAGCCCGTGCAGCCCGAGCCCCCCCGGGGCGCACTCACTGCCTGTCCCCCCCTTGCCGTCGTGGCCACAGAGGACGCTGTCCTGGGGAGGCTGCTGCGCGCGCAGGAGGGGGGCGCGGGCTCGCCCACGGACTTCTCCGCCTTCCTGACGCGCTGCTTCGTGTGCCGCGTGCGCTGCCTGCTGGACAGCACGTCGGGCTTCCTGGTGAGTGCGCGCCCCCTGGCGGCCGGTGGCCGTGTCACCTGCGGACTCGCGCCCCGCCCCCCTGGACACCTAGAGACCCCCCGCCCCCCGCAGGCTCCGCGCAGGCGCTCTGCGAGCAGGTGCCTGGGAGTTCCATCTCTAGCTGCTCTGGCCCCTGGGGAGAGGGGCGGGGGCAGGGGCGACCCCGGGCCCACCCAGACCTCTGCCGGCCTGGCCTCCCGCGTCCTGGGAGAAGCCAGCCCCGGGACCTGGGACCCCAGGACGCCCAGGCCTGCGGATGCGTGCCCTGCTCCCCAGCCCCGCCCAGACGGCGGGCCCCTCCGGGTCTCTCACGTTCCCTTGAGGCCATGCAGGGGTCCCCGGGAAGGGTGCACCCTCAGCGGCCGCGGGGCTGGGAATTTCCAGGAGGCGCTCAGCCTGTGTGGGAGGGAAGGTGGGCAGAGGACAGGGGCGTTCCCCTGGATGGTCTCCCAATAGCTGTGAGGCCAGGGAGCCCTGGAGCAGCCCCACAAACCGGGGAGAGCCCCGGCGGCCCTTGCTTGTCACCGCCAGCTCCGGGTGTCCTGCCTGCTGGTGTGTCCCACCTTTTGCAAGGTGCCCTCCATTTCCCGGATTCACTCGGGCCTTTCCCATTACTGTTGTTGAGCAGCTTCTGGGAAGTGCATGCCCCAAGCCACTCTGCATCCAAGTCACCCATGGGTTCTGGGCTGAGCGGCAGGCTCCTGGGACTGAGAGATCCCACGGGGTAGCCTCGCCACACGCCGGGCTCAGTGGGAGAGGCTTCATCATCCCACTGGCCCACCGGTAGGCAGTGTTTTCCATTAACCCTCTCCTATTGGCTGGTCTTTTTTTTTTTTTTTTTTTAAGAAAAACATTGCCCGTATGTAATACATATCCAACCATTTCAGAAGAGCAGAGAACAAAACCCAAAAAATGTCCCTCCTTTGCATACCCAGGCCCCTTTCCAGATGTCCTGTGCCCCAATACTGCCCTTCCTGAAGCTCCCCTCACCCAGCCTCCCCACTGTCTGCTCTGCCCTGACCAGTGTGAGTGGGCTGAGCTTGTGGTGGTCTTGTGGGCTCTCCCGGAACTCCGGCCCCCTCTGCACCCCCACCCCCCCGGCCCGCCCCGAGCCTCCCTGGCTGATCCCCCTACACACTGGATGTCCTCACCTGAGATGCTGCACTTCCAGAGTCCAATGTCACCCACTCAGGCCACCCAAGCTGTACGGTTGCTCTGCGTTTGCCCAAACTGATGAAGCTTAAAAGATAACCACAGGCTGCCTCTGGGGCCATGTGGCGTTTATGGCCACATGTGGGCCTCAGCCATCCAGCAGTATAGTGGCGGATTCATGTCCCTTGGATTTGTTCTCCTGATCCAAGGGCTGGTGGGTGGTGGTGGGACCATATCTGAGGACCCAAGACAGGCAGAGCCCTATAGCAGAGGCATCCCACATGTCTGCGTATTTTTAAAGGCCTTTCCACGCCCACCAGGACCTTAACAAGAGAAGCAGCTTTTTATTTGCACAGTGGTCCTGGATCTGCTGCCACCGTGCATACGATGATTGCTCATTTTGTTTAGGTGATTGATTGACCATCAAGTCTTTTATTTTGATAATATTTTGTTCTAAATTTGATAGAAACTAATATAGTTACTATTTATTGGCTGATAAGGAATGTATACTTTTTAAATTAGGTAAACAATTCCTGGTAACTTGGAAATCCTTATTTCCAGATGACATAAAATTGGAGGGATTTAATATACAATCAAGAAGAAATTAAAATATAGGTTAAAATTAAACTGTAAAACAACACACTGAATCAAGGAAACAAGCAACAGAAATTTTGTCTGAAAATGTTTGATTATATTAATCTGTGAAATTCGTCACTGCACACACTGGAAAGGGCTCAGGCATTGACAAGGAATGTCCCGAGAATGGGCACATGGGCCTGACTCGGGCTCCTCCTGGCATCCCCCTGTGACTCCATGGAAGCCACCCTGTTTCCACAGTCAGGTCAAAGCAGTACAACTGCCAGACCAGCTCAGGCCACCCGTGAGAGCCCATTGTCACAACATCAGGAACTTGAAGGTCCAGTTGACATTTAGTTGGTAGCTTGAAATCAGCCATGATGGGAATATTTCCACCAGAGAAATGGGCAAACATTACAAATTAGGTTTTTCTCTGGAGAGCTGGATGTTGAACATATCTGAGTGCATCGCTGCCTTGAATCCTCCATATCAAGCTTGTGACAGGCGAGCAGTAGGTGTTTTGCAAATGTTTGTTCATTCGGTAAATTCATAGATAAATGAGGAGCTGGACAGATGGATGATGGGAGGATGGGGGATGGATGAGGTAAACAGTTGGGTGGAAGGATAGATGGGTGGGTGGGTGGATGGGTGGATGAGAGGATGGAGGGTTGGAGGGCTAGGGAGAGAGGCCACATTGTGGGGTCATTCTTTAATCAAGCGCAGGAATGCACTGAAGACAGTTAGTGTTTTAGATCAGCTTTGCCACTGTAGAAAGATCTTTTATTTTCTTTTATCACCAACTCCTAAATTACTTGTTGGCTGCCTAACTCATACTACATACTCTGAATAAAATCAAATTGTCCCTAAGCTTTATCATTGTGAATGAAGGAATGGCAATTTTGGAATGGAGAGGTACAGCTGGAACAGGCCTCCCAGAAGCCTCTGCTCCAGCAAATCCTGCCAGGGAGTGGCTGATGGCTCTGCCGTGGGCCAGTGACAGCTGGTGTCCATGCACATTAGCACTGACCATGTAAGGTGAAGCCCCCACACCCTCACACCTGTGAGTGTGCACAGGAGCGCATACTTGTCAGTTAGAGGCTGTTGCTGAGACTCCAGAGAGCCTGAATGGTTTTGAAGGCCTGGGGTGGTCCACATCCCCGTAGGCCAAGTGTGGAAGAATTGTTGGTTTGTGTCTCCTTAGTGACTCGGAGTAAGATTCTTCTCCATGTTTCTATTCCTGAGAATGTGAGTTCTGCATTCTTGGATGGTGTCAGTGTCGCTAATTCGCTCTGTGAACACACCTTCATTTCTGTCTTTAAAACACCAGACAATGCAATTTCAAGGAAAACTAAAATTCCTGTTTGGACAGAAGAGGAAAGCGCCGTCGGGGACAGTCCTGCCCCCTCGGCTCTCGCTGTTCTGCATCGTGGTGCCTGTCCTCCTACCTTCTGTGGCGGAGATGAAGATGAAGAGCGCATTTTTGAGGGTGAAGCACAGGGTGGACGTCTCGGCCTCAATGGATGCAAAGTGAGTGGGGGTCCCCTCGGAAAGCAGCCACACTCACAGAAGCTGGCGGTGGAAACTCGGTATTATGTATATTCGTTCTTCGTTGGTGTTCCACAGCCAGTACATCATGCAGGAAACAGCGCTTAGAGAACAGAAATGCTTTCAAACTAATGTTTGTGAACGCCGCCACCACATCTGCCTGCATCACTGTGCCCCAGTCCCCCCAGTTACAGCCTCAAAGTAGGTGCCCTGAGCCCTGGTCACCATGGGGGGCGAGTGCTGGGGCTGATGCCTTCTTTCCCCAGCACTAGCCCTCCCTCTGCATACAGGACTCTGCATGGGGACCTGTGCATGACGCAGAAGTGCCCCGGCTGTGAGGACATGGCACAGAGGCCCCCTCTGCCCACCCCAGAGTTTTCTCAATTTTTCAGTGGTAGAAAAAACTCTTATCTAGTTTTCTAGGCAATTCACGTCTATACTTTGTGGAGCAGATTAGGTCTGCGTTGCAGGGACCAGTGTCCTGAAAGTGATCACAATGTGCATCTGGAGGCACCTGGGTGGCTCAGTCGGTGAAGCATCGACTCTTGGTCGCCGGAGTGGAGGGTCATGGGATGGAGCCCTGCCTAGGGAGGAGTCCCCTTGAGATTCTCTCTCTTCCCTTGCCCCTCCCCTCTCCTCCATGTGCTCTCTCTCCCTCTCTCTCTCTCTCTCTCTCTCTCTCAAAAAACAAACAAACAAACAAACAAAAACCTGTGCATCTGTGAATTGTGTTTTCCATACCATGTGAGTGAGACCAGGTGTGGGGTAGGATGTCTGGCATCTGTACCAGCTATAGGTGCAACACATCAGAGACTCCCAAGTCTTGGTCCCTGGGTGACAGTCTGCCAATGAGGCTCACTGGCTGCAGGGGTGCATCATCCAACACCCACCAGGGCCTCCAGCAAGCCTTTGGGGTACGGCTGAACTCTCGGGTAGATGGAAGTCAAACCAGGAAAGGTTTCCAGCTGCTCTGACCAAGTCCCCTTGCCCCAGGAGGGAGTCTATCTCGGCACCCTCCCCACCAGCATGCTGTCTCTGTTTGTCTTTGACACCACACGTGGTGACCCACCCCGGGAGCTCGCACACCTGGCATCTCCACCTCTGGGAAGTGCCTGTCCTCCCTCTTGCCTCCCACCAACACGGAAAGCCTTGGCCTCAGATGCTGCCCGTTAATGCCGTGTTGGGTGCTTTCAGGAGGCACATGGACGGTCCCCTCCTTTCCCAGAGAATGTGTGGCTTCACAGCTCCTGCGCCCACCCCATGTCCCGCAGGGAAGGTCTCGGCTCCATTGAACCCCTGCCCAGTGGAGAGGGGTCTGAGCTCCTCAGCTCTCAGGCTCCTGATGGCAGATGAGGTTTAGCTCTGGGATTTGAGAGCATGTTCGCTCCCCTCCCTCCGCCTGTCACTTGGGGTGTGGGGAGTGTGCGTCTGTGCCACGACCACATCACTGGTGGAAACGTCACATCCAGCAGAATCCCCTTCTTAGCCTTGAGTCCTGCAGGAGGTCCTGCTTACATTTTGCCCCAGTGCCTCCCCCACAACAGGGTCCCCTCCACAGGGAGCCCTAGGGCCTCCTCTGTGACTCTTATCTCGTGGGTGTGTGTCTATCCATTTTCATGGGCCACCATTCAGCTTTGGCTTATTCAGGCCGACTTTCAAAGATTTTTTTTTTAATTTTTATTTATTTATGATAGTCACACAGAGAGAGAGAGAGGCAGAGACATAGGCAGAGGGAGAAGCAGGCTCCATGCACCAGGAGCCCAACGTGGGATTCGATCCCGGGTCTCCAGGATCACGCCCTGGGCCAAAGGCGGGCGCCAAACCGCTGCGCCACCCAGGGATCCCAAGGCCGACTTTCAGACAGTGAGAAATCAGACCACATCTGCAGGGCGGGAAGGGCTTCCATCCCGGGCCCTCGCTTCTGCCCCTGTGGCCTCAGTCGCTGTGGGAACAGGGACGGGTGCAGAGGTGGCGAGGCTTTAGGGACAGAGCCGCCCTGGAGCCCCAACACGTGCCAGGATGCGGAGACAGCGGCCGACCAAGTGTTTACAAGTACATGTATGTGCCCTGTTACTGTTAAAGATGCCACACGTCCTAAGCATGAGGGAGGAAAACCAGAATACCCAGGTGCAAAGCATCTGAGCTCAGGCAGGCGAGGACAGGCCAATCCTGGGAACACAACATGGAGGGGGCCCCAGGGCGCCTGCTCGTACAGAGCCTGCCACATTCTCCACCTGCATCCTGGCCACACTGGAACACTCCCCACCTTAATTGACTGTCCTGGAGTTTTCTGTGTCCTTAAACTGTTTTCAGTTCGATAATCATAATTGAAATTCATGGTGAACTTCTCTTTTCCATGTGTTTCCAGCCTGCACCAGGGTAGAGGGAACCATAGCCTCTCCTGGTTCTCCAGTGAGGTTGGGCCAGGCGGGGAAGTGCTGGCAGGTATGGGGTGGCAGGTGTGGCTCAGCAGGTCACCCAGTGCCCTTGCACACGGGACAGTGCAGTCAGGACTAGACCTCATGTGGTACAGGGTATTGTCAGATCCTAGAAAGGGGTGCACAGAGGCTCCCACCACCATGGTACAAGAGAGAGAGAAAAAAGTAACGTCTTTGCTTCCTCCGTGTTTCTGAATTCCTACCTGCTCTGACTTGAACTCTAGAGCTCTCAGCACACCCATCACAGTGGCTGCTTCTGAGCCACGCGGTCAGGCCAGAGAGACATCAGGATGCAGGGACAGCTGCAGGGCCCCGCTTGTCATTTAAAGATTCAGATCCAAACCCCCCCAATCCTCCATCCCTGCTCCCCATCCTTGCTCCCCATCCCTGCTCTGCTCCCCCATCCCTGCTCTCCTGTCCCTGCTCTGCTTCCCCATCTCTGCTCCCCATCCCTGTTCTACTCCTCATGTCTGCTCTGCTCCCCCATCCCTGCTTCCCCATCCCATCCCTGCTCCCTCATCCTTGCTCCCCCATCTCTGCTCCCCATCCCTGTTCTGCTCCCCCATCCCTGCTCCCCATCTCTGCTCCCCTATCCCTGCTCCCCCATCCTTGCCCCCCAGTCCCTGCTCTTCACAGAGGGGACCAGAGGATGGGCAGGGACAGGAGTACTGTATAGGGAGCCCTGGCTCTGAGGCCCACTGGCCTGGGGTTGGGTCCCAAGGCTGACGTCTGCTAGAGAGGTGGCCTAAAGGACCTCGCTTAACAGTTTTGAACTAAGTTTTTTTTTTTTTTTAATAATGAAATAGTATCTGTGAGAATGAGTTTGCTTAGAATTTAAGATGATGGTTTCTGTGTATGTGTGTGTGCCTGGTACCCTATGGAAGACGACTTTCTTTTCACTAGTGTGGCTCTCATGGTGAGTTTATGGAACGTAACTACTGGAAATCACAGATTGTATTATCATTGTGGTCATTTTATGTGGTGTCTATTTTCTGGAGCAAATGCATTAGCCCTTTATTGGCTTGATAATTGATATGAATTGGGGTTTTTAGCAAATCTTTAGCTGAGCAAAGACTGACAATCTATGAGAAATTAAAAGTGTCTTCCCCTCCCAGGATGACAGTGACACCTGACACCGGCACGAGTCAGTTCCTAACAGCAGCACAAATTTACCTACACGTTTCCTATTATCTGTTCTTCACAGAGCAAAAGCTGCCGCGGGTCTGTGTGAACCAGAATTGCATGGGAAACCCAACTACTTAGCAGGTACTTCTACAGATTTGCTCTTTCACATGCTTCAAAAGGGTGCAATGTGTCTGGTCCCTCTGGGGGGGCTCCCCCTGCCTCAGCGTTTGTGGTGCATTCCTCCAAAACCCAGGCCAGAGTGTGTGAGCACTGCTCTCTGAATCCTAACAGGGAGGAGTGATGGAGAAAACATCTCAGTGCTCAGGACACCCACGGACGCTGGCCGCTGGGCCCGGGTTCCAGCCAGGGCCTCATGCTTGTGTCTCAGGAATGGCCCTGACCTCGTCTCCAATCCCGAGGGGTTCGCAGGGTAAGTGGTGTTGAGGCCCAGCTGGGTGTTAAGGAAGAGCCACTGGCTGTGGGTCCGACAGGTGAACATTGCTCCTAGGGGAATATGAATACGCAAGTGTCTGTGGAGCATGCCTAAACATGCTTCACACCCCAGAAGTCGTCCTTACACGTCTGGGGTACAGCTGAGGCCCACTAAGACCCATGGACTCACCCTCCACCTGAAGCCGAGATCCTGCACAAACACCCTAGCCTCTGCCTTCCCCGCGGCCTCACACCGACCAGGAGAGCTCCTCCTGGAGGACTGGCCTGGCTGTGAGGCTGTGGGGCTCCACCTCATCCTCCAGGGCACCGTCTCCCCTGTCATGCCGGGTGCCAGCCCTGATGCTACAGGGTGTTCTGAGCACAGCGGCATGCGTGCCCGTGACAGGCCCCAGCTCCTCCAAAGTGCCCGAGAGGGCATCTATGTGCTTTGCAGTGTGACAGGGCCCTCTGCGTCTGGGGTGGATATGCCTGACCTGTGGCACGCGGTACAGGCCTCCCTGGGGAAGGCAGTTACAGGAGAGGAGGGCACCCTCACCAGGGCCACAGGGCTGGGGTGGGTGTGAAAGGCGGAGGTGGGCCTGGGCCCCAGGGCACAGCAGCCCTTCCAGGTTCAGCCAGGACCACACTGGTTTAGTTAGTGCCTTCCTTTAGAGCACACCCCCCTACTCAGGGGGTCACTTGATCACCATCCTGCTCTGACAGCCATTTCCTCTCCTCAGGGACAGGGGAGCAGAGGAACACGGGAGGGTGCCCAGGGGGCGGAGGGAAATACACGCATACAGCTGCTGCTTCGAAGCACCAGGACCCACAAGGCACCTGAGCTGGATGCCAGGGAAACACAGTCAGGAGGGCAGCACCAGGGTGAAGCTGGAGCCCAGCAAGAGTGACCCGTTCTCCATGCATGCTGTGTCCCGCACTTCCTGCGTGCCCTGCCCCAGCCTTCCGGGTGCCATCCACTCCAGTGTGGCCGCTGCTTTCAGGAATCCACCCAGCTGTCACCCGGGAAGCCATTCCCCCAGTGCCTACACCAGCCCCACGAGCAGAGCTTTTCGGGACAGTGATCAGGGCCAGCTGCACCCTCTGCCCAGCTGCCCCTTCCCCCAGGGGAGCCTGGATAGTGGGCTCCCTCCATCCAGAGGGCAGCGCCTTGCAGTGGCGGGCTATCCCATCGAGGACACCAAGTTTCGAGGTGGGCCAATGCCCTTGGGAGCTCCGTGCAACCCCATTCTTTCCCTTGATGTGCCCATAAAGACGGAGAGTGACTCTGGGTCTGAAGATGCAGCCGACGGCTACTCTGTGGCCCCAGGCCAGCTGTGGCCGGGAGCCACTGGTGTGGCCAAGAGACAGCGGGTCACGTTCCCTACCAGGATGCACCTGAAAACGGAGCCAGATGCCAGGCACCACCTATACGCTGCGCACCTGGGACAGAGCGTGCTGGAGGCTCACCCAAGTGGCGGGGCTCCGCTCAGAGCCGGCAGAGACCTGGCCCCCTTCCCCCCCACACACTGTGCCTGCCTGGAGCACGTGCATGGCCCTCCTGAGCCGGATGGCCCCCGCCACCTCTGTACGCAGGCTCAGCAGCCCTCTTCACTGCCCTGTGACTGCCAAGCCCCAGAGTCCACGCCCATCGTCAAACGAGAGCCCCTGGACTCACCGCCATGGGCCAGTCACGGCCAGGGTAGGGTGCCTGGAATGTTCCCCAAAAGTGCCATGGCAACACTGATGCCGCCCAAAGCCCCTGAGTGTGCTTTCCTGCCATAGAGTGGGGTGTCTGTAAGAGCTGGCCTGTGTCCACGCTCAGACTGACCCCACTGTACCCCTCAGTCCTATGAGGTGTGCGCAGTGTGTGCAATAATAGCATGTTCTGTATTTTGTAAAATGTCACACAAGTTCTTAAAGGCAAAGTGGTCTTAAGTCTGTTGGAGTACGACAGTGTTTCTCTTTGAAGGACTAAAAGCTTTCAGAAAGTGGGCCAGAGTGAGACGAGTAGGCCCGCCGGGGCACACCCCACTGTCTGTGAGGTGGTGGGCTCCCGGCTGCCCAGCATCCCACAGTGCACCTTCCCGGGCCCTCACGCCCACCCCTCAGCTTCACGAGCATGGGAAGGTGGGTTTACACAGCCACACCTTGGACTAAATCAGGGACGTGCTTCTCTTGAGCCACAGGTGACTGCGCCCCTATTCATGGAAAGAATCTGGAAGGTTCCAGGCCCAAGAGGCTGTGTGTGCTGGGCCCTGTCCTGCCTATCCCCCCGCCCCCATGGCGGAGTCTGAGGCTGTGCCCAGAGTGGACATGGGCAGGAGTGTGTGCTGTGCCTTCTGGAAGTCTCTCTGGCTTTTTTCAGGGGCCTCTGAAGATGGTTTGTGCTGGTCTGTCTGCAGCACGTGGTGAACCTCCAGTTTGGGATCTGGGTTTGGAGGCAGAGACAAGGACAAATGTAGAGAACAGAGGCAGGAAGTCAGGCTGCCCATAGAGGCTGGGCTTTCACGTAAGAGCTCCCATCACCGCCTAAGTAGGAATTACTAGAGGCAAGACGGATAGGAAGCGTTTTCTAGAAAACCTGTGAAGTCGTCCATTCTGACTGTAGGAAACTGGGACGTGAAGGCACAAATCACAAAGTGGGAGTCCCTGTGAATGCTCAGCACCAGGGATGGGCCCTCCCCTGTGCTCCAGGAACGTGGGCTGTGCTGTCAGGGGCCTGCCGCACTGTGATGGACGCACTTCTGCCCCTCAGGGACCACGGCCCCATCCCTAATGTCACCTCCACCCCAGAGTCTCAGGGGGCAGGGTTCCTAATGTCACCTCCATCCAGGAGACTCAGGGGAGGGGGGCAGGGTCCCTAACGTCACCTCCATCTGGGAGTTTCAAGGGGCAGGGTCCCTAACGTCACCACCACCCAGGAGTCTCGTGGGGCAGGCTACCATCACCTGAGAGTCTCGGGGGGGCAGGAGTCTCAGAGAGGCAGGTTCCCTAATGTCACCTCCACCCCAGAGTCTCGGGGGGCTGGGCAGGAGCCCCCAGCAAGGACTTTAGGCTCCAGCACTGGCACCTCCTGCTTCTTGGCGCCCAGTCTTCCTCGCCGCCTCGCCATCATCTGTATCTTAGAAGCAGTGCTTAGCTGAGTCGATGCTGGAGCTGTTGGCAGGTGCTTGCTCTCCTTGTCAGTACTTGGGGTTTGGCTGGCGGGACCAGGGTCCTGGGGTGCAGGGTGCAGCCTGCCAGCTCTGTGGAAGGGCCCCCTTGAGGGATGGTAGGAGCCAAAGACCCCTCCTGGCACTGAGTGGCTAGTGGGTGGCCCCCAGGAGCAGCCCAGCAGCCTCCCTCCACTCACCTCACTGAGGCCTTACAGAAGGCGACACTGGTGCTGTACTGTCCCCACTTCTCCGACCAGAGTGCCCCCCCCCCGTTAGATGGTGGCCCAACCCCCTGGGGACACCTGCTGGGCACCCCAGGCTGGCCCCGGGCCTCCTCACAGGGTTCTAATGCTGAGCACAGCACATCTCTGCCCCCTGAGACACGGAGTGGAATCTGAGTCCTACTCAAACCCGGCAGCCGAGTCCTGGCCCTCTCCTGTGACCATGCCCCACCCCGCTGGGGTCCCCATTCCCGAGGGCGCCCACCCTCTCTCTGCACTGGGCCCAGGCTGGCTGCAGGACCGGGGTCCTGAGATGCCCGGGGCTCCCGCAACAGTGATGCCTGTCCTGCCCTCTGTCAGGACGCCACAGACGGGTGGTGCAGCCCCCAGGGCCCCCTCACGCAGAGGTCAGCCATGTCCTGCCGTGGGCACGCAGACAGCTGGATGCCAGCTCCACGGGCCTTGTGCTGGGGGTGCCCCTAGTCCACCTGGGGCCCAGGCCCTTTCTGTCCATGAGGCGGCACCATGGTGACCGTACAGCCATGGTCCTCCTGAGACACGTTGTGAGGGGGACGATGGAATGAAGGAGGGCAGATGTGGTTACTTGTGCTTTAAAATGTCTTTATCAGTATGAATTACAGGCTTATATTTTTCTGTTGTCTCATAGCTTTTGCTTATATAGCTGAGAAAAAATTAAAATCAAATATAATGTGGGGATGGATGGACAGGAGGAGGTGAACACAAGTAACATTTTATATTTTTACGGCTTCTACTGGAGGAAAATGTTTTCAGTATCTAGACAGACTTGTTGAATTTTTAAAAATGGATATATTATAATGAAACTTTTTATACTGTTTCCTCAGTGCTTTTAGAAAGCTTTCAAATATATTTCTGATACTGTGGTTTGTACTAAATATTCAATATTGATATAAAATAAATCACCTGTTAAATCATGTTTACCATAAACAGAAATGTCTACTTGATTTTCCAAAAGAAGTAACTATATTTCCTTGAGCGTGTGTTGGTTAATTTATGTTCTAAGACAAGTCCTTCACTACTGGACAGAAGGCAAAAATAAAAGTGAAAATAGATATGCTGGCACCAAAAGTTGCAAGGAAGAGGGAGGAGGCTGAGCGATTGGCCAGGCGAATGCTGTGGTGCATCCCCCCTGTACCACCAGCCCTCTCCTGACAGTCATCGAGGGTCCGGGGACCCTGACAGATGCCATTAGACACTGCAGACTTGCCCTGTTCTGCAGAGAGGGGACAGCTTCCCCTGCAAGTGTGCGCGTGTGAGTGTGTGCAGGCATGGGATCGCCAGCCTGGCCCCGGGGAGGGGCCGTAAGCTGCTCACTGTGAGCTCACAGGCAGGAGGGGCAAGTGAGCTCTCTGAGGTCTCTGTTTCCAGGACGCTGATCCCAATTTCATAGCCTAACAGGGGAGGGGTGACATCTGGGGTACATTCCAGCCACAGCACAGCCTGCCAGGTCTCACGCCATCTGACACTTGGCATTGTCATGTGGGTTTCGTGCACTTGGGGGTGAAGTGGTGGGTGGTGGTGGTGGTGTGTTTCCTCCTTCCTAACCTCGTCCACCGGCAGTGTTGTTGGGCAGCTGCTGAGGGCAGTGGCCGTGTAGGGACACAGCGAGGAAGGGAAGACAGAGCTGGGGGTGCGGTGCTGGAGCCGACAGCCCTGCATGTGCAGACCCATGACCACAGAACCACCTCATTGTGTCATGCACGAAGGGCCCAGGCTAGCAGAGCGCAGCCCAGGCGGGAGTTTGTGGGCAAGGCCACACAGGGCGGGGGTCATAGAGTAGCCTGGGGCCTGGGGGTGGCTGGTGGGCCAGAGCCAGGGGGCGAGGGGAGGGCCTGATGGAGATCAGAGGGCAGGGCTCTGGCAGCCAGAGGACCTGAGGCATGCCCCTGGTGTCCTGCCCTGCTGAGGCTGAGGGGCATATGGGCTGTGGGGCAGGACACCAGGACACGAGGACACAGAGAGCCCCCTCCCTGCCCGCCACTGGCCTGGCCTGCTGCTCAGCTCCTCTGGTCTCTCCACACCTGTTGACCCATCAGGTGGATGTGTCCATGTCCTCCCTGCCTCATGATAGCAGCTTCTCAGTTACGGATTTTCTCTGTCTCTGGCTTATCTTTTCATTTAAAGATCTTGTAAGATATCATACAAGAGTTTAAAATTTTAGCATTGCAAACAGTCTTTTTCTTTATGGATTATGCATTTAGCATCTTACAAAAAAGCTGACGGTGCCTTTGACGTTAACAGGGCCCCACCAATGTTCTATGGCCCCGACCATCATGTTCTTTCGTGTTCTATGTGTTTTTCTCATAACCGTTTGCCAATTTTAAAATCTGTTTACCAGGGCAGCCCCAGTGGTCCAGCGGTTTGGTGCCATCTTCAGCCTGAGGTGTGATCCTGGAGACCTGGGATCGAGTCCCAGTCCCTGCAAGGAGCCTGCTTCTCCCTCTGCCTGTGTCTCTGCCTCTCTTCTCTCTCTCTCTCTCTCTCTCTCTCTCTCTCTCTGTGTGTCTGTCATGAATGAATAAATAAAATCTTAAAAAATAAAATAAACTAAAATCTGTTTACCTGTGCTCTGATAGTTGATGTACCTGAATGTATTTCTCCACTCTGGGTCCATCTGTCCTTTGGTGTTTCCTCCTGTCCTGTGTCCCCGCTGGACTGCTGCCTTTCCGGTTCCTCCCACATCCCCCCCCCCCCCCACAAGTCTAGAAGTTAGGCCTCTGGTTCTGTTCTGCCTGAGGATCTACCAGAGTCTAGGCCAAAGCTAAGCAGCAGCTCTATTCTCACAGAATAGATCTCCCCGGCCCCCCAGACAAGGATCTCAGGACCTCAGGACATGCTGCTCGGCTCTGTACCCCTGCCACCAGTGGGCGAGTGGGCGTCTTCACTACAAATAGTCTTGGGGCCGCTTCTGCCACAGGGATTCAGTGAGAGCCCCTAGGCCGAGGAGGGAGTTGCACCCAGGTGACCTGCAGGCTCCCAGCCCTCAGCTCTTGGGTGAGTGACTGTCCTGGCTCGGGGTCCCAGGACTGGGGAGGAACTGCTTTGTGGGGCTTTGTTGAGTGTTCTGGTCTGCTCTTGCACTGAGGAGGCATCCCTTGAGCACCCCAGCTTCATGGAGGAGCCCTGACCCCACCTACGGGTGCGAAAGCCCACCCTGGGCACCAGGCCCTCCCGCCCTCACCCATCCCAGCTCTAGCACACTCTTCCTCCCTGCTTTCTTCAGCTTAGGCGGGCGCAGGGGCAGGGTGCTTTAAAACACTGCTCACTGTTTTTAGCCCATGTTTTATAGGCTTTTCAGCCTGCCAAAAAGAGAAGTCAAAAAATTTTAACCAATATTTTGTCTTTTTAGTTTTGAGGAGAAAAAGGTCTTCTTAAACAGCTATCCCAGGGGCACCTGCGTAGCTCAGTGGTTGAGAGTTTGCCTTCGGCCCGGGGTATGATTCCCGGGGTCCTGGGATCAAGTCCTGCATTGGGTTCCCCGCAGGGAGCCTGCTTCTCCCTTTGCCTGCATCTCTACCTCTCTCTCTCATTAATAAATAAATAAAATCTTAAAAAGAAAAAAACAACAGCAGCCATCCCAGTACTGAGCCTCCAAGACTATACTTTCAGGGATCATTTCTATAGTTTGTTACCAGTACTGAGCATCCCGGCTGAGGAAGCTATGGGGAGTCCTACCTCCACACGCAACTGTCAATAGCACAAGGTGCTACCCAGCTATGATAAATGTGGCTATATTTTGAAGTAAGTCCACAAAGCTTTGATAATTTTGGCAAAGTATTTACTAATTTCAAAATGCCTTTACAATTATACTTTTATCTTTTTGTTTACATTCTTCATTGTTGACCTTAGTAATATACCTTCATTAACTGCTAGGGACTGATGGAACCACAACGGGATGGGTATTCAGGTAGTAAGACCCAGACCCGCACCACGATGTGGGGGCTCGCAACCAGCACCCCCGCCCCCGGCCCACGCTCACATCCACACCGCAGGGCACTGCACCTTCCTCCCTGCTACTCCGGGTCCTGCCTGCTTGAGTCCCTCCTGTGTGTGAATGTGGCTGATTCCAGGAGGTGCCTGTCCATCCTGAGCACACGATGCATCCCTCACTCAGATTTGAGGCAAATGGTGCTTCTCACCACAACAGGCTGGGGTGGAGTCTGAGTGCCAGAGAGTCTTCAGTGGGGACCCCATCCTGAGGGTCACGGTCCCCTGGGGAGAGTCCAGGGAGCGGGGACCCCGTCCTGAGGGTCTCGGTCCCCCGGGGAGAGTCCAGGGAGCGGGGACCCCGTCCTGAGGGTCATGGTCCCCCGGGGGAGTCCAGGGAGCGGGGACCCCGTCCTGAGGGTCTCGGTCCCCGGGGAGCGTGCAAGGAGCGGGGACCCCGTCCTGAGGGTCTCGGTCCCCCGGGGAGAGTCCAGGGAGCGGGGACCCCGTCCTGAGGGTCTCTCGGTCCCCGGGGAGCGTGCAGGGAGCGGGGACCCCGTCCTGAGGGTCTCGGTCCCCCGGGGAGCGTGCAGGGAGCGGGGACCCCGTCCTGAGGGTCTCGGTCCCCGGGGAGAGTCCAGGGAGCGGGGACCCCGTCCTGAGGGTCTCGGTCCCCCGGGGGAGTCCAGGGAGCGGGGACCTGTCCTGAGGGTCTCGGTCCCCCGGGGAGAGTCCAGGGAGCTGGGACCTGTCCTGAGGGTCTCGGTCCCCGGGGAGCGTAGCGTGCAAGGAGCAGGGACCCCGTCCTGAGGGTCTCGGTCCCCCGGAGAGAGTCCAGGGAGCGGGGACCTATCCTGAGGGTCTCGGTCCCCCGGGGAGAGTCCAGGGAGCGGGGACCTGTCCTGAGGGTCTCGGTCCCCCGGGGAGAGTCCAGGGAGCGGGGACCCCGTCCTGAGGGTCTCGGTCCCCCAGGGAGCGTGCAGGGAGCGGGGACCCCGTCCTGAGGGTCTCGGTCCCCCGGGGAGCATGCAGGGAACGGGGACCTGTCCTGAGGGTCTCGGTCCCCCGGGGGAGTCCAGGGAGCCGGGACCCCGTCCTGAGGGTCTCTCGGTCCCCGGGGAGCGTGCAGGGAGTGGGGACCCCGTCCTGAGGGTCTCGGTCCCCCAGGGAGCGTGCAGGGAGCGGGGACCCCGTCCTGAGGGTCTCGGTCCCCCGGGGAGCATGCAGGGAGCGGGGACCCCGTCCTGAGGGTCTCGGTCCCCGGGGAGAGTCCAGGGAGCGGGGACCCCGTCCTGAGGGTCTCGGTCCCCCGGGGGAGTCCAGGGAGCTGGGACCCCGTCCTGAGGATCTCAGGCCCCGGGGAGAGTCCAGGGAGCGGGGACCCCGTCCTGAGGGTCTCGGTCCCCCGGGGGAGTCCAGGGAGCGGGGACCCCGTCCTGAGGGTCTCGGTCCCCCGGGGGAGTCCAGGGAGCCGGGACCCCGTCCTGAGGATCTCAGGCCCCGGGGAGAGTCCAGGGAGCGGGGACCCCGTCCTGAGGGTCTCGGTGCCCCGGGGAGAGTCCAGGGAGCGGGGACCCCGTCCTGAGGGTCTCGGTCCCCGGAGAGAGTCCAGGGAGCGGGGACCTATCCTGAGGGTCTCGGTCCCCCGGGGAGAGTCCAGGGAGCGGGGACCTGTCCTGAGGGTCTCGGTCCCCCGGGGAGAGTCCAGGGAGCGGGGACCCCGTCCTGAGGGTCTCTCGGTCCCCGGGGAGCGTGCAGGGAGTGGGGACCCCGTCCTGAGGGTCTCGGTCCCCCAGGGAGCGTGCAGGGAGCGGGGACCCCGTCCTGAGGGTCTCGGTCCCCGGGGAGAGTCCAGGGAGCGGGGACCCCGTCCTGAGGGTCTCGGTCCCCCGGGGGAGTCCAGGGAGCCGGGACCCCGTCCTGAGGATCTCAGGCCCCGGGGAGAGTCCAGGGAGCGGGGACCCCGTCCTGAGGGTCTCGGTCCCCCGGGGAGAGTCCAGGGAGCGGGGACCCCGTCCTGAGGGTCATGGTGCCCCGGGGGAGTCCAGGGAGTGGGGACCCCGTCCTGAGGGTCTCGGTCCCCCGGGGAGAGTCCAGGGAGCGGGGACCCCGTCCTGAGGGTCATGGTCCCCCGGGGAGAGTCCAGGGAGCGGGGACCCCGTCCTGAGGGTCATGATGCCCCGGGGGAGTCCAGGGAGCGGGGACCCCGTCCTGAGGGTCTCGGTCCCCGGGGAGAGTCCAGGGAGCGGGGACCCCGTCCTGAGGTCTCGGTCCCCGGGAGCGTGCAGGGAGCGAGCCCCCAGCCCAGCGCGCCTCCAGCAGCCTCTCAGAGAGCCCAGGCCCCGCCCCTGCGGCGCGTGACCGGAAGCGGAAGTGCCCGCTCGCTCACTTCCGGCGGGCGGCGGCGGGCGGCGGCTGCGGTGAGTGGTCGCGGGTGGCCGCGGCGGCGGGCGGCTCGGGCGGTGGGCGCCGGGGTCTGGGGCCTGGGAAGCGGGCAGCGGGGCGGCAGCTCCCGAGCACGTCCGCGCTGCGCTGTCGTCCCCGGAGCTCGCGGCCCGGAAGGCCGCGCGGAGGCGGAGGCGTCGGCGTCGCGGTGCCCCGGGCCCTGCCCCTCGGAGCCCCGCCCCCGGCTGGGCGAGTTCGCCGCGGACCCGGGATCTCCGCCCGTGGAGCGCCGCGGGGGTGAGGAGGACGCGGGGCGGCGGAGGCGCGGGGGAGGCTAGGTCCCCGGGTCGGGGCCGGTGGCGGGTGGTTGGGCGGGCGCCGCGGGGGCGTGAGGGCGGGGTGCAGGGGAGCGGCCGTGCAGTCGCTGCCGGCGAGGACCCGAGCAGGTGCAGAGGTACCTGCGGTGGCCTCGCCGGCCTCCTGGGTGTCGGTCGGCCGTCGCCCCTGCCCTCCGCGTGTTCCTGCCCCGCTGGCTTTCGTGTGGAAGCGGCGGGAGGGCCACCTGCGTGCGGAAGGCGCTGGGAACCTGCCGCGCCTTCAGGGTTCTGCTGAGAGCACCGGGGCTGGGGGTAGGACCAGGGAGAAGAGGGGTGGTTCTCATCATTGTAAGAAGTTGTGTACAGAAAGCATGGGTGCCGAGGGCCTGTAAGGTGTGGGGCTCAGGGGGCCGCGTGTTTACCAGACCCTGTCCTTGGCCCCTTGGGCATGGGCACCGGCACCCGCAGCCGCTGGGGTGGATGGTAGGTTGGCTTCGGGGTCAAGCCTGTGCGCTCTGCACCTGTGCTCTGCCCTCTTGTCTTGTTTGTCACGCCTCCTAAATGTACCAGTGGAGTTTCAGATATTACAAACAGTGATGGTTTTTAAAAACATTATTAAACATTTTTAAAGATTTATTTATTTGAGAGAGTGTGCCCACCAGCAAACACGCATGCAGGTGGGGGAGGGCAGAGGGACGGAGAGAGAGAATCTGAGGGCGACTCCCTGCGGAGCATAGAGCCCTGACCTGGGGCTCCATTTCAGGACGGTGAGATGGTGACCTGAGGCAGAATCAGGAGTCAGGTGTTTCATGGACTGAGCCACCCAGGTGCCCCAGTAGTGGTTTTTGAGGGGAACCCTAGGGCAGGTGCTGGGACTTGAGCTGAGGGTGGGTGAGGCTTTGAGGCATCTGCTGGTCCTGTGCCTCAGTTCCTCACTGCGGCCTCCCGGCTCTGCTGCCTCACCGGTGTGGCCAACAGCTGCTGTGAAGGCTCCAGAAATTGGCTGTGTCCACGGGAGAGAAGTACCTTGGAGATGGACCTCTGATAGGGTGAGGGGTCTGCAGGCCACATCAACACATCCTCTGTTTGTTCATAGCTTTAACTGTACGTGCCTCTGCTCAAAGGTACAGCTGTCTCCAGATCACGCCCTGAAGGTGTATTAAGGAGTTCAGCTTTGCTGGAGTAGTGCTGTCAGAAGTTCTCCTTTAGTGTCTGTGAACAGCTGACCATTACAGGGAATGAGTTTTGTCCCGTCCTAACTTGTCTTCCCCTCCTGCTCCCTTCTCTCCCTGTGCACACAGGACTCCTCTAGTATGACTGGTGCAGACACCCCACCTGCTCTCTAACCATGAAGGAGACAGACCGGGAGGCTGTAGCAACAGCTGTCCAGAGGGTTGCTGGGATGCTTCAGCGCCCGGACCAGCTGGACAAAGTGGAGCAGTACCGCAGAAGAGAGGCCCGGAAGAAGGCATCCGTGGAGGCCAGACTGAAGGTACACGACCAGAGAGGCCACAGTCGGGATAGATCTTTACTCCCAGTCAGGATAGATCCATGGATATGGAGTTTCGGGTTCCTGCACAACATCACGATTGTCATTTCGGTAAATTCGGTGGTGATGATCTGGAAACAGACAGAATTAGACCATCAGCTTTACTTAAGACATTCCTTCCAACACTACGTTACCAGGCAGTAGATTTATAGAGAAGATAGCAGGAATACTGGAAACAACGAAGGAACAAAGTTTTAAGCACCTAGAAGTGTCCGTTTAACTTAAACAATAGGGATCACTGGGTGGCGCAGTGGTTTAGCGCCTGCCTTTGGCCCAGGGCGCGATCCTGGAGACCCGGGATCGAATCCCACGTCAGGCTCCCGGTGCATGGAGCCTGCTTCTCCCTCTGCCTGTGTCTCTGCCTCTCTCTCTCTCTCTCTCTGTGACTATCATAAAAAAAATAAAAATTAAAAAAAAAATTAAAAAAAAAAAACTTTTAAACAATAGTGGAAGCATAGCACCTATCCTTATTTGTTAAAAGGCATTTTGTTTAGAACTTTCCAGCACACAGTGGCTGGCTGTGCCGGGTACTCTGTTGGCCCTGGGGAAGAAGGAGGGAGGAGAGCAAGGCATATAAATTAAGAATGTGACAGAGAGGCAAGAAAGAAAATTATTCTTTTTCAAGGTATTTTATGATTGCTTTTGCTTTCAACTTAATTTGTATGAAGAGGTGAGGTTTTGTTAAAACACATACATTCAGTGTAGTTATAAAAACATTAGGATCATGGTCTGTGGTGATTGATGGGCAGCAGAGCGGTCCTTGGGGTAAAGAGAATGCCTTTGAGGAAAGTTCATTTTCACACTCTCATGACAGTGAACTCACCTCTCCCCTTGAAAACTCACCAGCAGCAGGCTTGATGAGACAGGATGAGGATCATTCATTTGTACCAAAAATGAAGCCTCCAAAGACTGGACTTACTTAAAACAGTAGTTTTACTTTAATTTATGAAATAGTTTGGATCTGCTACATTTTTAGTCAGCATTTTAATCTGTTTCAGAAACTTGTGGGATTAACTGAGAATCATCATTGTGGCCTAGAAACCTTCTGTAGTCCATTACCATCACCATTAATTATTTCCATGGGCAACTTCCTGCTCCTGGGTCAAATGTGTTCCTGGCCTTTCTCTCCACTGACTTACACTCCTCCGTGTCCCCTCCCTCTGGCTGTACCCCTTGCTGATGGCATTTCGGCATGCCCATGGAGTGAGTTCAAATCTCAGATGTACCAGTTCTGCACGGTGGGGCCAACCCTCCTTGAGCTGAGTCTGGTCCTGGCTGAGCGGCAGGAGGCCTTCTAGCTCAAAGCTGATGAGCAAGTCCTGACTGTCTTGGATGAGGCCTGAGGGATGCCTGGGGAACCATGTGTGTGGTCATCCTGGGGCAGCCAGAGGACCTGAGGCATGCCCATGGTGGTGTCCAGCATCTTCAGGCTGAGGGCCTGGGTAAGGAGTTGGGAGGTCTTCTCAGCAAATCTTTAAAAGGCATTATTCTGTTCTAAGGCAGCAATGAAAAAAAAGGAAAAGCTATTTTGTGAATTAGTTAAGTCCTTGTTGAATTTTATTCTCTTTTCTCCAAGTAATGACTCTTCCCAGCTACTGTATTTGTCTCCTGTGCACTTGAGCGTCCTGGGGAAGACTTGTTCCTGGCCATCCCAGCTCTGCTCACAATGCCCTCGCCTCTGGGTGTCTCTCCTAGGCTGCGATCCAGTCCCAGTTGGATGGTGTGCGCACAGGCCTGAGCCAGCTCCACAATGCATTGAACGACGTCAAAGACATCCAGCGGTCCCTGGCTGACGTCAGCAAAGACTGGAGGCAGAGCATCAACACCATTGAGAGCCTCAAGGATGTGAAGGATGCTGTCGTGCGGCACAGCCAGCTTGCTGCGGCCGTGGAAAACCTCAAGAACATCTTCTCAGGTGGCCACTGGGAACAGCAGGGGATGGCGGGTGCCTTGGCCCTTGGGCACAGTGCTGTCTATTCTCTTTCCTGTGATTCGTTTGTCTTCCCTCTTAGGGTGGCGCACAGGTGGATCTAGCTTCTGTCTGGTGTACTTTGTAGACCTGCCTCGGGGTAGATAGTAGGTTTGATTCCCATCTGTATTGTTAACCTCTTGTTTGCACTAAGAGTGGAAGGGACCTGTTGAGTAAGCACAGACCAGTAGAATGCTTGTAGTTCACAGGGATAGGTTAACGAAATAAGTGCTGTTAGCTTCATTCCTGAGTCTGCAGTGTTGCTGTCCGATCAGTAGACCAGGTGGGCCTCTGACAGGTGAAGAGAGACGCATCTCTCTGTTCTGGGTGAACAGGACAGAGACGGGCCAGCTCCCAGCTGGAGAAGTAATGCAGGCGAGTGGCCATACCCAGGTGGAGAAGAGTGTGCACAGGCCAGGGGGTGGGGAGGGTAGAGAAGGAACACACTCTGCAGCCTTGGTCAGCATTTGATGGGACCTGATGGAGGCCTTGGGGCTGGTTGGGGTGGTGTGGGGACAGGGAGTGTGGGGGTAGCCCTTTGAGAGCTGTGTCCTAGTGCCTCACCAGTAAGTAATGCTCTGCAGCCTCTTCAGGAACAGAGTCAGTTGTCATGGGGGTGGGGCTCCATGTCTGCTCAGCACAGTCCAGAGCCCCTCCTACCCCTCATCCCCCACCTTTGACATCCCAGTAAAAAGTCTTAGGATAGTCAGACCCTTTCCCTTCCTTTATCCTGTGTCTGGTCTCAGTGAATTCTTTCTGTCCTTCCCTAAACTCTGCTTAACGCCTGAGTGTAATGTGGTAACACGGTTCTTTGCACCACTATAAAGGGATAGCATGGGTGGTCCTGCTCCAGCCACATTGTACCTTGGTGATTTGTGTCCTGTTTCACCCCTGCTCCTCAGACTCCTCTCACACCCATATCTGATGGCAGCATTGTTGACTGCGTGGCTCCCTTGCTGTCTGCATGCTTATTTTCCCAGAGTCCGATACTTCGAGCCACGTTCCAAGTTGCTTCTCACACGTCCCCATGAATAGCACAGCATTGACAACTCCATAGTGGCTGCTAAGGAAATAGCTCAACTTGGTGACAGTTGGCTGCCTGGAATTGGAACGTAGTCCCCATGCCCAAATGTTCTTCGTGGCACTGGGCCAGCACCTTGCTAGTTAATTTCCCTTCTTACGATTTCCTGTTGACTGGTAATATTTCCTTCCAGTCTTATAAAGCTAATGCTAAATAACCGAAGAGTTACTTTACTGAAGAAGTTCATCTACAGGACTTGAAAATAATTTTCTTCCCTTGAGGAATGAAAGGCTCTGTTATATCTGTGTTTCTGTTAGGAGTAGACTTTACTGGGAAGATACTGTGCTGGTTTGACCTCCTTCAGACTTTGCATTGCCTGTAATTCGGGAGTACTATGCATACAGCCTTTTTTCCTCCACTTTGTTTCAATGGGAGAGGCCCTTAATATAAAATTTACCATCTTGAGGGACGCCTGGGTGGCTCAGTGGTTGAGCATCTGCCTTCAGCTCAGGTCATGATCCTGGAGTCCCAGGATCGAATCCCACATCAGACTCCCTACATGGAGCCTGCTTCTCCCTCTGCCTGTGTCTTTGCCTCTCTCTCTCATAAATAAATAAAATATTAAAAAAAAAAAACTTTGTTTAAAAAAAAATTTACCATCTTGATCGTTTTGGAGTGTACAGTTGTATGGTGTTATGTACTTTATTATGGTGCAGCTGTCATCCCAGTCTGCCCCCAGAATTCTTTTCATCTTGTAAAACTGAAACTATACACTGCTGTATGTCACTGACATGCTAGTAAAACAAAAGAAAAAGACCAAACTTGGCACCCACTAGACGAAAGCTCCCCATTTCCCCTCCCCTTACTAGTTGGGAGTATATTTAGATTTTCTGTTTCTTCATGAGCTAGGCTCTAGGTATTTGCCATTTCATCTGGGTCATCTTAACTGGTTGGTGTACAATTGTTCATAGTACTCTCATGATCCTGTTTCTGTACAGTCAATGGTAATATCCCTACTTCCATATCCAATTACAGTATTTGAGTCTTTTTTTTTTTTTTCAAGTTCATAGCTAAAGCTAAATGTGTCAATTGTCGATCTTTTCAAAAAAACACCTTTTGGTTTTATCAATTTTCTCTGTTTTCCTATTCTCTGTTTTGTTTCTCTCTCTTTTTCTCTTTATTATCTCCTTCCTGCTGGTAGCTTTTGGTTTAGCTTATTATTTTTCTGGTTCCCTAAGTTATAAAGTTAGGTTGTTGATTTAATATTTTTCTTTTTCTTTAACATAAATATGCATTGACAGCTATACATTTGTCCTCAACGTTGCTGTTACTGATCCCATAAGTTCTGGTGTGTTGGGTTCTTATTTTCATTTGTCATAAGTATTTTATAATTTCTCTTGCGATTTCTTCTTTGACCCAGTGATTGTGTTGTTTAATTTCCACTATTTTGTGAATTTTTCATTTGTTACAGATTTCTAACTTCATCTCATTGTGGTTGAAGAAGATACTTTGGAGAATATGTTTCAGAATCTGTTGAGATTTAATTTGTGATCTAACATAAGGTCTGTCCAGGAAAATGTTCTCTTGGGAAGAGCATGTGTGTGGCTACTGGGTGGAGTGCTCTTAATGTGTCTGTTAGGTGTAGGTTGATTGTGTTGCTCAGGTCCTTACGTCCTTACTTACCTCCTGACTGGTTGTCCTGTCCACCTACTGTAAGTGACATCATCAGGTCTCCCAAATATTATTTGAGAGCTGTCCATATTCCAGTTTTGTAAATTTCTGCTTTGTATATTTTGGTGGTCTCTCTTTAGGTGTGAAATTGTTTATAATTGTATCTTCTTGCTGCAAAGAGCCCTTGATGAACATATCATGCCGCCTTCTTTTGTAAACATGTTGATTTCAAGTCTACTTTGGTATTAGAGCCTCCTGCTCTATTTTGGTCACTGTTTGCCTGGAACATCTTCTCCCACCCTTTCATTCAATCTGTTTGGATCACCAGTGAATCTCTTGTGGATAGCATATGGTCAGATCTTGTGTTTTATCCATTCTGCCAGTCTCTGTCTTTTGATTAAAGAGTCTAATCCATTTACATTAGAGCAATTACTGAAAATAAGTGGCTTAAATTTGTCACTTTGCTGTTTGATTTCTATGTGCCTTACAGCTTTCTCATCTTTTTTTTTTTTTTTTTCTAAAACATTTTATTTATTAGAGAGAGAGAACACTAGAGAGAAAGCAAGCACAAGTTGGAGGGCAGAGGGAGAGGGAGAAGCAGGTTTCCCCCCCCCGGAGTGGGGAGCCCGATGTGGGGCTGTGTCCCAGGACCCTGGGATCATGACCTGAGCCGAAAGCAGACACTCAACTGACTGAGCCACCCAGGCACCCCATTGCCTTTTTTTTCTTTTTTTAAATTTTTTATTTATTCATAAGAGACACACACAGAGAGGCAGAGACCCAGGCAGAGGGAGAAGCAGGCTCCATGCAGGGAGCCCGACGTGGGACTCAGTCCCGGAACTCCAAGATCACGCCCTGGGCCAAAGGCAGATGCTCAACCGCTGAGCAGTGTCCCTTGCATGTCATTTCTGCATTGTCTTTTTTTGTGTTTAGTTGAAAAAAAAAATTTTTTTTTATGGTGAAATGTTTTAATTCCTTTCCCATTTCCTTTTTTACGTATTCTAAAGCTATTTTCTTTGTGGTCACCATGAGGATTACATTTAACATCTAAAGTTAAAATACTCTGAATTTATACCAGCTTAACTTCAGTAACAAGCAAAAACTTTGTTTCTACATGATACTGTCCTCCATCCCTTTCAGTTATTGATATCACAGAATTACATCTTTATACATTGTCCAGAAACTTAGACTGACTCTTTTATATGCATTAGTCTCTCAAATTACGTAGAAAACGCAATGTGGAATTATAAACCAGTTACAGTAATAATTAGCTTTAGACAAATAATTTTTTTTTCCTAAATGTATTAATCTTTTAAATTATGTAGAACAGTAGGACGGCTGGGTGGCTCATCGGCTCAGTGGTGGAGCATCTGCCTTTGGCTCAGGTTGTGATCCCAGGGTCCTGGGATCAAGTTCCACATCAGGCTCCCCGCAGGGAGCCTGCTTCTCTCTCTGCCTGTGTCTATGTCTCTCTTTCTGTGTCTCTAATGAATAAATAAATCTTTTTAAAAACAAATAAGGTAGAACAAAAAGTAAAATTACAAACCAAAGTTATCCTAACACTAGGTTTTTACAGCTGCCCGAGTATCTGCCTTTACTACGATCTTTATTCCTCCATCCCACTGTGAGTTACTGTCCAGTGCCCTTTCATCTCACCTAGGATTCATTGCGGCAGCTCTCCAGAGTTAGGAGCACTCAGCTTGTGTTCGTCAGCAGTGTGTTTGTATCTCCTTCACTTTTTTTTTTTTTAAGATTTTATTTATTTGAGAGAGCACATGAGCAGGGGCAGAGCCAGAGAGAGAGGCAGGCTCACCACTGAGCATGGAGCCCGACAAGGGCCTTGGTCTCAGGACCCTGAGATCACGACTTGGGCCGAAGGCAGACGCTTCGCCAACAGAGCCACCAGGTGCCCCCTCCCTCACTTTTGAAGGATGGTTTTGCCAGATGTCCAGCGCTGGGGTGACAGTTGTTTTCTTTTGGTATTTGATGCTCCCAGCCCCCTGCGCTCAGCCTCCAAAGCTTCAGATGAAAAATCTGCTTGTGGCTTCACTAAGGCTGTCTTGTAGGTGATCTGCTGCTTCCCTGCACTGCTTTCCTGGTTCTCTCCTGTCTTTGATTTTCAGCAATTTGTTTTAATGTGTCTTGTTCTGGGTCTCTGAGTAATTCCTCCTTGGAGTTTATTTAGCTTTTAGATGTTTATATTCCTGTCTTTCATCAAGTTAAGCACATTTGATCATTATTCAGCTTCTCTGTCTCCTTCCCTCTTTCCTCTTCTGGAGTGCCCACAGTGCCCGTGTTGTCACTTGATGCCCCCCAGGCCTTAGGCTGTGTCCATTCTGCTTTGGTCTTTGTTCTTTCTGGCCCTCACACTTGGTAATTTCCGTTGTCCCACCTTTGCTGGTTTTTTCTTCTGTTAGATCTGCCCTTGAATCCCTGAAGTAGATTTTTTGTTTCAGTTACTGTAGTTTTTATCTCCAGAATTGTTTTTTGTTACTTTGTAGGTTTCCTGTCTCTTCATTGAGGTTTGCATTTTGTTCCTGATCATTTTCTAGACTTTCCCCACATCTTTTAGTCCCTGGTGCACATTTACAACTTGTTTTAAAAGATGGACCACCTAGTGTTTCAGGGATTATTTTTTCCCCTTGAATCTCTATACTTTCCTCTTTTTATGTCTTTCAATTTTGTTGTTGAACATTGGACATTTGAATCAAATAACATAATAACTCTGAAAACCAGATTCTCCTCTTAGGGTGTCTGATTTCTGTTTACTGTTTTTGTTTTGGTTATTGTAGGCTGTCTCTGTGCTGAGAATCAGACTGAGATGTAAACTAAAGATCTTCTCAAGTCTTTTTTGAACCTGGACCTTTCCCTGAGCCTGTGCAGGCACTTTTTAAATTCTCCTGTATATGAAGTTGCTCTTGAACATTCTAGTCTTTAATGTCTGAAGGGGAAAAGGCACTGGTTCCTTTTTTTTTTTTTTTTTTTTTTTTTAAGGCACTGGTTCCTTAAGTCACCTGGCTCTAGGGCAAGGAGTTTATAGCATGGGTAGCCTGAGTGCAGTAACAATGGGTTCCACCACTATGTCTGCATCTCCCTGATTGGAGGCAGCAGCCAGATCCCCAGTATTTGGAAGACGTGCTCCTTTTTGCTCTCTCTGGTTCCCTCAAGATGGGTGCACGCTGCTTCAGGAATGCATGGTGGGCTGGGGCTGGGAAGCTCCTGTGCTAAGAGCTGAAAGTGACCAAAAGTCAGTGCAACTTACGGCCAAGCCTTCTCCTGGAAGTGGCCTGCCTTCTGCAGACTGCACAGTTACAGAATAGTTACTCAGATTTTGCCAGTGAAAATGCTGTCTGGCTGGGTAGCAGGTTCCCTCCTCTGCCATTGCCAGCGTCCAGCACAGCCTTGTGTGGTTTTTCACAGTGCCCTCTTGTGCCTTTTCCCTAGTGCCCGAGATTGTGAGAGAGACCCAGGACCTCATAGAACAAGGGGCACTCCTGCAAGCACATCGGAAGCTGATGGACCTGGAGTGCTCCCGGGATGGGCTGATGTATGAGCAGTACCGCATGGACAGTGGAAATACTCGTGACATGACCCTTATCCACAGCTACTTTGGGAGCACGCAGGGGCTCTCAGACGAGCTAGCCAAGCAGCTTTGGATGGTGCTGCAGAGGTCGCTGGTCACTGTTCGCCGTGACCCCACCTTGCTTGTTTCAGTTGTTAGAATTATCGAAAGGGAAGAAAAAATTGACAGGCGCATACTTGATCGAAAAAAGCAAACTAGTTTTGTTCCTCCCGGGAGGCCCAAGAATTGGAAGGAGAAGATGTTTATCATCTTGGACAGAACTGTGACTACGAGAATTGAGGGTACCCAGGCAGATACCAGGGAGTCCGACAAGATGTGGCTTGTCCGCCACCTGGAAATCATAAGAAAGTACGTCCTAGATGACCTCATCATTGCCAAAAACCTGATGGTTCAGTGTTTCCCTCCCCATTATGAGATCTTCAAAAACCTCCTGAGCATGTACCACCAGGCCCTGAGCACGCGGATGCAGGAACTTGCGTCTGAAGACCTGGAAGCCAATGAGATCGTGAGCCTATTGACATGGGTTTTAAACACGTACACGAGGTGTGTCTGGGTGTGCTTCTGTACTTGTTATGTAGAACGGACTCCTCTAGCGTGTGCTCAGTACCCTGTTTGTTTTTTGCTGCTGAAAGTCTTCTGATCCATCTGTGGGCTTACTCTTGAGGTCAGGTCCCAGTCTCTGGTGTTCTTGTGGTGCCCCTGCCCTTGATGTCCCATCTCTGTCGAGCAGCTCAGCCTTGGGCCTTCCTATGACCCCAGGTGCCACTATGCACTAACTCCCGTCGTCCTCCTGGTGGCACCGAGTATATGGTTTCACCCCATTGGATGGGTGAGGAGACAGAGGCTCCCTCCTCCTAGCTTCCAGTGCCCCTGTTTGCTTTCTTCTCACCAGTACCCTAGGACAGTCTGTTCTTTTTGCATTTCAGCCTTGAGATTTTTGTCACTTCACAAAAGGGACATGAGCTATTTTGTACTTTTATTAGTGTGAGGTTGGGTTTGAGAATCGAGGCGATGGTGGGGTACTCTGACATTTTTTAAGGTTGGCTAGCTAAGGAGACGGTGCATTTTGATTTGCAGGGTTTTGAGAATAGAGAACAGTATACATTGCTGTATTGGAATTATTTTTAGTCTGACTTCTTGCTTGTGTGCAGAAATTCATTAAACCTCCTACTTTGGCAATAAGATTTGGAGTGTTTAGTTTGTATTTTGGTAACTTGTTATAGTAGAGAATGTGTACGTCTCAACATAAGAAAATATGAGAAATTACCTCTCCCTCATGATGATGGTGGTTACTGGCACATTTGCAGCTTCACTGTGCCAGGCCTGGGTGCTATCTCCCCGGCCCTGCTCTCACCCAGCCCATGAGTCAGAGTGATCACCACTTCCCATCCTTTCCCTTCTCTGTGTAGGCCTCCATGTCACGTTACCTGATGAGGAAGGTTAGATCATCTTTGTTCTGTGCTTGAGGAAACTGGGGTGCCGGGGTTCGCACCCGTCGTTTACCTGACCAGCGGGTGGGGAGCAGGAGTAGAGTTAGCCCTGGGCCCTCGTCCCTGCTCCGGCCACCACACTGGGTGTGCATTTGTTGGTGTGCACAGTTTTGTGTCTGAGTTTTGTGTGTTTTTCTGTGTGTGGACTGCTGCATACTGGCCATCACTTTCTAGCATTTGGACTTTCTTGTGGGAAAAACTGAACTACTTTCATACTAGAAGCATTTCACACTGAATTAAGGTTCTTGGGTGAAAATGTAGGTTGAGTGAATAGTGTTTTGATACTTGCAAAATCTTATGGAATGCCTTCACTCTCCAGAATACCTTGTATTTCTTACAGATAGTGGACCAGTTGTTAGGACTCCATGTTAGGTTGTGAATATGTGTTTAGGGAATATAGCAAAAGGCATGTGAATTTTCTGAACCCAACCACACACAGATATTAACTGCTTTTCATGGCTACTTTCTTCTGAAACTCCGTCCACATCCCTGTCTTCTTAAGCACAGTTGCCTGAACGCGTTAATGCTTTCTGCTGACTCGTGCTCTGTTAAGAAGCACAGGGATCAGCAGCATTCTCTTCAGCGCACACATTTCTGAATCAGGGTGCTCGTGTTCCATTCCCTTGTTTGCCAGAGCCTGTGTACTTGTCACCTAGGTTTTGCCAGGCCCTGGCCTTCCCCAGGGTCAGACCAAGCTGACCTCCCCACCACGGGCTTTCTTTCCTGTGTGATGTGGATGCAGTGGGGCTGAGAACAAGGGACAGAGGTGCCTTGTGTGGCCACATCTTGCCCAGTGCTCTCCCCAGGGGGCCACTTCCCCTTCCTGACACAGTGTTGAGGGTGGTTGGGCATTTGTGTGTCAAAAGAAATAGCAACGCTTAGCTAAGCATTTTGTCTGCCCAGTAATTATTCTTTGTCATCCCTGGTTTTGCCGCAGTGGAGAGATGATGGGGAACATGGAGCTGGCCCCGGAAGTGGATGTCAGCACCCTGGAGCCTTTGCTTTCCCCAGATGTGGTCTCTGAGCTGCTTGACACGTACATGTCAACTCTCACTGTGAGTAGAGCAGTGTGTGCCCAGCCACGCTGTGTGGGCTCTCTAGGTCACACCAAAACCGAGGCCCCGTAGGTCACAGAATGCGGGGGAGAAACCTGCTTTGATGTCGGCTTCCGAAGGATATGTGGGCTCTGGTTCTGGGAAATTGGGTCTTGAAATGTGTGTTGGCCAGTTAGTGGAGAGGGTGGCTCATTCTCTGGCCCTGGATCTGGAGAATGGGGCGTGTGTTCCATAGGTACAGAAACCACATCTGGCTACAATGGTGAGCCTGTCCATGGGCAGTGGTGCCTGCCAGCATCTTAAGAGCTGATTGAGAGGGTGGCACAGGAGGCCTAAGGCCCCCTCCTCTCCTGTGACCTCCAGATGGTCTACGAGTGACATGAGGAGGTCAGGGTCTGCTTCCTAGGACAGAGTGTGCCTGAGCAGCAGACAGCATTCTGAGATGCTGAGCCTCACACTGGGCAGCAGGGGAGGGCTGTGTGGTCTTCCATGGACAGGCCTGCTGAAGGCCTGTCAGCCTGGCCTCCTTCAGTGCTGCTCATCCGAAAGGTGATCAGTGGAGGCAGCTTGTGGGATGGCTTCCCTGGCATCCCCTGGTTTGGAAACAGGAACTCCCAGGGCCCTGAGTTTGGTTACCGCTGCTACATTGCAGAGAGATGCTGTGTGCATTGCCTCAGGGGGCCTGTTCTGTTCTTCCTTTTCCTGCAATGCTAAACTTCTTTAGTCAAACATCATTGCCTGGCTGCGGAAAGCACTAGAAACAGACAAGAAAGACTGGATAAAAGAGACAGAGCCCGAAGCTGACCAGGATGGGTACTACCAGACGACACTCCCTGCCATCGTCTTCCAGGTACCATCCTGTACTTCTGGGGTTCATTGCTGGATTGCTCCTGGGGTCTGTGGGTTTTACAAATGACCATGAGTGCCTCCCTCCATTATAAAGACAGAGGGAGCCCCACCTGATGCCTGAGGCCCCTCTCTCTCTGAAGCAGGAGACATCGAGGGACACCAGTGCTAAGCAGTTTTGCCCAGAGTTACTCTAGTTTTCCTAAAATGTTTGAATTTGAATTAGAACCTAATTCCATGTTATTTGCATGCGATGCTCAGATTTGAGTTTGGTTGTTTGATGTTTTCTGATGTTGTAAGTGGCTGAGATTTGTCCTAAAAATGCCACCTGATTGGATATAAGCTGGGCGAGAGCCCTTTATATTTTCACAGTAATCATGCCTTCTTATGGTGCGTTTACTTCTTGATGCCTGGCACCCAGGGTGTCCTCCAGCTTCTTACTGTCCTTCCTTCTGGCCTGTTGGCTTTTCTTCCTGGAGGAAGGTTTCTGGCAGGAAGAGGGCTGAGCCATCTTCTAATCCTTGATGGGACCATGTCACTGGAATATATTTGGGTGCCAGCTGGGCACAAGTGAGCACTGTGGGCATCTATCTGGGTGACCCCTTAGCAGCAGGTGGGGCCTGACCCTTTCCTTTATTTTGGAAACTGGTGTCATGACAGAACACGTACCACAGGCCTGGGGTGAACTGGGCCTTCTGGTGCTTCTCCACCTCTCCACCTATGGCTCCTCTCAGCTCCTAGTGCTTCATAAGGAATCCGCGTCACAAATCACAGCCCAGCCCCTGGCACCCATGTGACCCCAGCTGCACCTGACCTCCCTGGGCCCCGTGTCCCTGTCAGCTTTCCCTCTTTGTGGAGACCAGCCTGTTTGCAGGTAATTAGGAAGTGATTCACTTGGGTCTTTTCACCTGGTGAGAAGGTTTATCTAACTTGTTAGTTTTTGAGTGGTTTCTTTTTTCTTTTTTTTTTTTTTCTTTCTGAATTTGTAGTATAGCACTTGGCAGATAGGGGTTTTACATAATGGGGAACTTGCACCTTTGTGAGTTTATATTAGAATTCATAAATTCTCCAATTTCTAGATGTTCGAACAGAATCTTCAAGTTGCTGCTCAGATAAGTGAAGATTTGAAAACAAAGGTACTCGTTTTGTGTCTTCAGCAAATGAACTCTTTCCTGAGTAGGTATGTATTTTTGACAGTGTGCTCATCTAGAAAGTATATGTTTTTAAAACTTTTTAAAAGCAAAATTTTGGTCTTAATATGCCTGATATTAAAAAAATGCTTTTAAGTCTGGATGTGCTGCATGACCTTTGGTATTTTGAAACAAGCCATTTTTTACCATCCTCCTTTGGAATGGATTCACTGTTCTCCTGAGAGCCCAGATGGGCCTGCTGGGCCTCCAGACAGAGGCTTCTTTCTTTCCTCATCTGCACTGCCCAGGGCCTGGGAGGGACTCCTTCAGTGGAAGTGGGCCCTCCCAGGGGGCTAGGTGTGGCTTCAGGATGCCCCTCCCTTTGACTCCTCCCTGAAGATTTTCAACACAGCAGCAGAAAGAATGGCGTAAAAAACCTTGACCCCTCATCTCCCTTAAAAAGCTGTTCCTTTTTTAAAGCACCCTCATCTGCACTCCCCCCGCCCCCACAAGTACTTTAAAGCAGATCCCATTTGGGCATGTCATTCCCTGTTCTAACTTGGACCTCAGGGTCCTCTGCACCAAGTTTACATGTGGGTTTCCCCAGTGGTTTCAGACCCTTTTTCTAGTTATACATTGAGACTGGGCTGGCAGCAGGTCTGCAGTGTGTGGGGTCCTCTGGGCTCCCAGGTCTTGGGTGCAGGAGTATGGCCTCGCCCCTCCTTCAGCTGATTATCTAGTAGTGCCCAGCACCTTCTTGTCTATCCCTAATGGCCATCTGCCTGTAAGCCACATGTTGGCTAGATCTAAAGGCTTGTGGGATTCACTGTTTTGCAAGAACCCTCCATAGGCCATGTGCATGCTCCACATTGCAGTACATCACACAGTGCATTTCCCTCTGTCCTGCCCTAGAGACCCAGGGTCCCCATCACTGATGCACCTGGGGATCATGGCCTTAGTCATTTTGTTAAGAGAACAAGGAAATCTTTCTCATCAACCCCAAAACTTTGATTTCCTGAACCACACGGACAGAAAGGTAGAGTACGTAATAATTTCCCTTTAATTGCCAGTTTAGTTTGCTCCTTTTTTAAGGTCTTTTAAACATATGTACAGTGCATTGTAGTGTTCTATAATTCTCTGCTCACAAATACTTCAAAATATTTATATAATCGGAATACTGAATCATACTTCAAAGCCTGATATAAAATTTATTTTCAGTAATCCATTTAGAATGATCAGCTTCCCTGATTTTTCATTTGTACAGATTATCCAAAAATCTATTTTATTTTTAAAGATGCACCTGGCCAGATCCTAGTAGTGCCAGATGTATTTATCAGGTGCAATGTCGTCCTGGTTTCTGGTACACCCCCAGGTGCCCCCTTACTGAGAGTCTTGCTGGGGGGGCTGTGTGTTCTCAGATACAAAGAGGAAGCGCAGTCATACAAAGAAGAGCACCTGCGGAATCGGCAGCACCCACACTGCTACGTCCAGTACATGATTGCTATCATCAACAACTGCCAGACCTTTAAGTAAGTGACCGCAGTGACAGAGTGACCCAAGAGCAAGAGAGTGGGAGGTAAGGAGACTCAGCCGCTTCACCGAGCCTCAACTCTTTCCTTACAGAGAATCCATAGTCAGTTTAAAAAGGAAGTATTTGAAAAGTGACGTGGAAGAAGGCGTGTCTCTGAGCCAACCGAGCATGGATGGGATTCTGGACGCCATTGCAAAGGCGGGCTGCAGCAGCCTACTGGAGGAGGTCTTCCTGGACCTGGAGGTGGGGTCTGGCTCTTTGCTGCTTCATTTCCAGGCTGAAAACAGTGTTTCCATCCTGTGTGCCCTCTGCGACGTACCCTGTGCCTGAGCAGAGCGGACGCTGCAGTTCACGTCTCTCACTGTTAACGGGCCTTTGCTTCCCTGCGATGTGAGCCTTGTGTGACACAGGCTCACTTGAGGTCCTTCTGGGGTAGTTGGTCAGATTGCCAGGAAATATTAAAGGGACTGATCTGCTCAGTGGATTACAAAATGGAAACACATATGTAGAAGACAGTATAGTCATGAGCAAATTATTGATACTGGAATGCGAACACACATCACATGGACCAGTCTCAGCTTCGAGTAAAAATACAAAACCGAGTCATTAACAAAATGCATTTAGCATCCTATCAAAGGCATGATACACCAAGAAACAAGATTTATTTCAGAAATACAAAAAGGGGTTTAGCATTATGTAGATGCAGGGGCAGTCACCAGAGGTCCTGCTGGGAAGGAAGTAGCTGAGTGGTGGGATCATTTTGTGAGGGCTGTAATTTTCTCACAGATGGTTTAGAAAACACATGAAATGAATTCATTTGAAATTATTTCAGAATAAAAAAAAACAATAACAAAAAAAGTAGATAAAGGACATGAGTAGGCCTTTTCACAGAAAAGGGGCTACAAATGTCCTAAATGGGAAAACAGCACACTTGGTCTTCTGATCTTCAGAGACAAACACACCAAGTGTGCTCTGTTGCTTCATGGGGTGGCAGGTGTTTTGCAGGTGTGGGAACAGAGATGCCATCGTGTGTTCTCTGTCGGACTGAGGCTGTCAGTTTTGGAGGGCAGTGTGGAAAGTTTGCAGGGTTTTAGTTCGAGTACTTGTTGACCGAGCAGTTATACTTTCAGGACTCTCACCTGCAGAAATGCACAGATTAGTTGCAGTGTTGTTTTTCATTGCAAAATGTGAACAGGTTTTGGTGTCCATCAGGACTGGGTAAATAAATTGCAGGATATCCATATAACATACTTAAACAATAAAGGCAGGTATGTACAGACAGATGTCCTCAGTGAATGCCAGCTCGTCACGGAAGTAGTGTTGATGACTGTCTCAACAGTTATGGCACGTGTTTGCCGGTTACACACCAGTGGAGGTTTCACGTGTGTATCACTGCCACATGACGTCCCTGAGGCTCTGTGGCACCTTCCTCCTAGGTACACGTGACTCAGGGACGGTGTACAGGTGACATTTTCTGTGTTCTTTTCAGCAACATCTCAGTGAGCTGATGACAAGGAAGTGGCTGTTAGGATCCAATGCCGTGGACATTATTTGCGTTACTGTGGAAGATTATTTCAGTGATTTTGCCAAAATTAAGAAGCCGTATAGAAAGGTAAGAGTGTGGATACAGTCATGTGGTTGTGAGCTCACCTGCAGGCCAGAGCCCCCCCGGCACCTTGTGTGGAACTCAGTGTCCAGTTGGTTCTTCCATGAGTGGACATTCACAGGTGGTTTTATTAACCCCGGGAGACATGAGACAGGAGTATGTGAAGGTAAGCCAGGTGCAGGTAATGCTGCTGCTGCTCACTTAACCTTACTGCCCCCTGACACCGCACCAAACCCTCCTGGACACATGGCCACAGACCCAGGCCTCGCTTGTGCTAGAGACCTCCCCACCAGCCCCGAGGACACCTAGAAGGGAAGCTGGGGGCCATGCCTCTGGACCAAGGACGAGCAGCGGTTCCCTCCCTAGGATCTGTGTCCAGGGCACTGGCAAGGCTGCCAGCTTTTGTCCACTCCAGCAGAAGCCCCAGGGCTCTTCTCTTTGTGGCCCTGGAGGATCTAGGATCCCTGCTGCAGATGCCCAGAGTCCCTGCGGGCCTCGGCTGTGTCATCCCCTGGGGCTTCCCCGAAGGGACGTTTCCTCCCACAGGGCTTGGGCATCATGGATCTTCCGGGCATTAGGCGGCACTTGCTGTTATTGCTCTAACAAGTGAGACATTTATTTATTTTTTAAGATTTTATTTGTCGGAGGGAGAAGCAGGCTCCCTGCGGGACTCAATCCCAGAACCCCGGGGTCACGTCCTGAGCTGAAGGCAAAAGCTCAATCACTGAGCCACCCAGATGCCCACAAGTGATAGATTTTAAAAAGTCAGACTTTGCGAATGTTTTTTCCTGGCTTACAGGAAGTGGTTTTGATATACTGACCTCGTGCTCAGAATGTTCTGATTATTTCTAGGATTTGTCTCGGGATCCTTTCAGATCTCTGTAGGCGCTTGTATTGTGTCAGCAGGGACACTGTTTTCATCTCTGTTTCTCACACTTTCGTGTCTTCTTGTCCTGTGGTGACTTGGACCCAATACAGGCCTCATTTGAGTCCTTGTTTTAAAGGAAATTCTTGTGACCCTGCCAGTGAAAGTGGTACCTGTAGGGTGAGCTGGTGATTGGAACCAGACTGACTGACCCCTCGGGCGCCCAAGGCTATTGGCTGTTCACGAGTCCAGGCGCTACCCTCTAGTCTGTTGCTGGTACAGTTTTTGGTGCCACCATTTATTTCCTTAAACGTTTGGTTTGTTGATTTCATAGTTGGTGCTGAGGAGCCCGTGCGCGCGGCCCTCCCCGCGGGGCTTGTCTGGTATGACAGTCACCACTTTTACTGCTTCTGGCAAGAAGCCTAGTGAATAACTTAACCACCCATGTGCTCCTTCAGGTTCTGCTGTCTGTGGATGGGGGCGGGGTGGGGGTCTCAGTGAGGTGTTTGGCCTGCCTGCTGACCCCGTTTTTGTCTGCAGAGGATGACTGCAGAGGCACAGCGGCGCGTGGTGCTGGAGTACCTGCGGGCCGTCATGCAGAAGCGCATCTCCTTCCGCAGCGCAGAGGAGCGCAAGGAGGGCGCTGAGAGGATGGTCCAGGAGGCCTCGCAGCTCCGCCTCCTATTCCGGAAGCTGGCCTCGGTGAGTGCTGCCTTGGCTCTGTTTCCCCCAGGGGCTGTTGAATCCAGCCCATCAGGGCCAGTCATGTCAGGGATTGAATGACCAGTGTGTCCTCCCTGTGGCTGGTGGTAGCTTCTAGGGCGTAGCTCCCAGCCTCATGGGGGCTGCCCTGGCCAGACTGCTCCTGCCTCCGTGGGCTGCCTGCCCCACCTTCAAAGCATCTCTGCTGAGGATATGCAGGACAGCTCCCCTGTGGGCCAATCCTGAGCCTTTGGCGGCCACCTGGGTCACAACATTCAACAGAGACGTGGCCTGTATCCCCTCACGGTGCTCGGCAGCTGTGCGCACGCTGTCTTCCAGGGGTTTGGTGAGGATGCAGATGGACACTGTGACACCATTGTGGCCATCGCAGAAGTTATTAAGCTGACAGACCCATCTCTGCTCTACCTAGAAGTCTCCACTCTGGTCAGCAAATACCCAGACATCAGGTAAAGGCCCACGTGCCATCCGTGTCAGCTAGAATTCATGGAATGGGGCGGTAAGCTCATTCCTAGGGCCACTGAGAAAGGTTGTGGGGCCTGACCGTCAGGTGTGAGCAGCACTGGGGTCACACCTGACCTGGGAGAGCAGGCTGTGTGGAACATGGCCAGGAGCAGAGCGCCTGCAGAGAACAGTAACAGACGCATCCGTGTTTCTCTGCTTCCCTAGCCCTGCTGCTGGACCTGGGGCCCCTGGGACCCCAGCGTTGGTCCACGCACCTCCCAGTGTCAGCACAGGTGGGGAGCAGGGGGCCCAGTGCAGGTGGGGCATCACCGCACTCCGTGCACTGGCGGGGAATGGTGGCAGAGCACAGGGACTCCAGGAAGCTCATCTTGTGCTGTGGATTCAGAGAAGGAAGCCTTGAACCTCCTCAGGACAGCACCTGCCTCAGCCAGCGTCTGGGCTTGCTGTCACCAGGAGGGACTGGCAGTTTTGTGCTCTCCAGGGGCCTCTGGCCCTGTTTAGACTGTTGAAGATCTAGGAGAGCAGAGATTAAACAACTCTGTGACTGTTGGTTGAAGAAAAGACCGTAGTGAGAGGAGGATGGAGGTTTCTCTCCTATCATGATGAGGGGCCCACACCTGTGGTCCGTGGTGGTCCACCCTGCTCCAGGGCCTCAGAATTGGCCAGGCTGGGCCAGGCAAGCCTTGGGGGCAGTTTGAGTGGAGCATGGGGGGTGAGCGGCTTTTGGAGCACAGCCTGACATGTCCCCGGTGTCCCCGTGCCTACAGGGATGAGCACATTGGTGCACTGCTGGCCATGCGAGGGGATACCAACCGGGACATGAAGCAGACCATCATTGAGACGCTGGAGCAGGGCCCGACGCAGGCAAACCCAAACTACGTGCCCATCTTCAAGGAGATTGTGGTTCCCAGCCTGAACGTGGCAAAGCTCCTCAAGTAAGCTGTCAGGCCCCAGCCTCGCCCAGTACTGTGCCTGTCACCCCACCCCTGGAATCCAGCAGCAGCCAGAGTAACGAGACGCCCACTTCTGCGTGCCTGCCTCCTGCTGCCATGCTCACGGCCTCGTGAAGAACAGGCAGTCTGACGGCCGTACTCTTCTGGCTTTCTCATTTTCCTGCTGTCCTATGTGAGGCAGCTGTGGTGTCCCCAGAGCCCCAGGTCTCCCCCATATCTGCCCAGTGTCCATACCTCCAGAACTGCTGCTCAATAAAAGAGTCTGAATTCCTGAAGGGAATAGACGACTTCCCAGACGTGAAGGTTTTCTTAGTAGGGATGGTCTGGTAAAGCCTCCAGCGCCAGGAAGCTGCATTCAGGTTCAGGGTGTGCCTCAGCCCGCACGGGGCCCTGTTCCGCTGCAGGCTCTGATGTGCTGAGCCCCGCAGGAGTCAGGCAGGCGTCTCCCCAGTGGGCCTCGCCACATGTTCCATGCCACAGGTTCCAAAGGAGCACCCCTGGCACCAGGTGGGTGTGGCCAGGCGGAGCTTTGAGGGGAGAGAGTGATGGCAGGAGCCTCGGGTCTGATGAAGTGAAATCGCCGGTGAAGGCAAACATTTACGTGACACGGGATCCCTCAGGCCCCTCTGCATGGCCATCTCTCCACGCCAGCGGCTCTGGTGGTGGCCTCATTTGCACATTAGTCTGGAATCGCACAGTAAACGGGCTGCAGCAGCATCATAAACAGTGGGCCATTTGCGGGTCCTGACCCGTCCCCACCAGCCGCAGCGGGATCTCAGGTGTGCTTGCACCCTGGTCCACCGAGTGCTGCGGGCTAATGGGAGGCAGGGAGAGTTGCCCCTGGGACTGCTGGGTCAGGAGGGGGGAGTGCAGCCCCTTCCCCACTATGCCACCAGCCCCGCAATGCAGTCCCCCTGCTGCTCCGCGTGCGGCTGCATGGTCTGCTCGGAGCACTCAGCGCAAGCCTCCGAGGGGCTCTGTTTCCTCTCCAGCCATGCGAAAGACACAGTCCATCACTGCACTTATTTTCTCTTCTTGAGAGTAAACAATTCACCGGTAGGACTTTTTCTTCTAAGAATCAAAACCTAAATGGAATTAAGTGACTAAACACCAGATGCAGTTCTTAGAAATGCTTCTGGCTCAGAAGAGAGGTAACTTCTATAAACACGGAGCTAATGTCCTATCTCTTTGTGTCTGTGTTAAGTGTATGTTTTACCGTCTAGTGGGGAGTAAGTGCCAAATGTTTTCAAACTAATAAAGTCAACAGTTAACTATCACTAATTATTGTCCCTTATAACAGTAGAAATACATTTATTATTTCACTATCTGAATTTTCACTCCACGTTACTTCAGGAAAAAATAACGAGGGTGAACATTCAAATAATGACGGCAGATCCCCATGGCACATCTGGTCCTTGCGGTGTTCTTTCTCTGACTGTGGGATGGTCACCCCAGCTTCAGGGACGGTGGCGGCAACGGTGGCCGAAGCTCTGGCCACCTGGCATGAAGGCCAGGTGCCACATTCCAAGTAATGGGACATCTGACTTTGAAGGCAGTCCATTGACCAGGGTGGGGTGGGAGTGGGCAGTGGAGAGCCACGTCCCGGGGGGCAGGGGACAGTCCTCCAGGCCACATGCTGGGAAGTGGGTCTAACAGGTCAGGCAGCCTGCAGCCCGTACCAAGAACAGGTTGTGTTGGGCCACCGTGGCCTCACTGGTCTTGGGGTTGTTATTAGAACACTTGCCATTCAGTTGAGAGTATCTTTCAAGGTAGGGGATCTCCTTGACATTAAAGTTTAATTCATCGGATTTCCAGGGTGTGGTGGAGGGGTCTCCTGAACACCATAGTGTAGTCGTGTGAGCACAGACACTGATGCTTACCTGGAGGGCTGTATATAGTCCACGCACGGAGTGCCTGGAGAGGGAGAGCCACACGGGGGCTGCTGGCTGCCCCGCCCGCCCTCCTGGAGGTGGCTCGGCCCTGCGAGGACACATGGCTCAGAGCCAAGAGAAGCCCAGAGAGGGGCTCCCTGAACAGCAGGCCTGGGAAGAGCCAGTGGGGCTGCAACAGACACGGCGGGTTGAAGTGATGCTCCTCCCAGCCCCAGAGCACTGGACACGGATGGACACAGACAGATGTGGCCAGAGGACTCCCCACAGGAGCAGAGAAGCAAGGCCTTGGCCCCACCAGGGCCTCTTGGCAGTGAGTTTATTGTTTTAAGCTGACCAGTTTGCAGTACTTAGTTTTTTTTATTTATTTTTTTTTAATTTTTTTTTTTTTAATTTTTATTTATTTATGATAGTCACAGAGAGAGAGAGAGAGAGAGGCAGAGACACAGGCAGAGGGAGAAGCAGGCTCCATGCACCGGGAGCCTGACGTGGGATTCGATCCCGGGTCTCCAGGATCGCGCCCTGGGCCAAAGGCAGGCGCTAAACCACTGCGCCACCCAGGGATCCCAGTTTGCAGTACTTAGTGTAGTCCTAGAACTCCCGCTCCTTGGGACTCCTTCCGATCAGCTTTGAAATGGCTAAAATTTGATTAGACTCCTCTTAAAAAACTACCTGCAGACTTGGCATTGATGTGCTATTTTCTTTTTAAAATAAACATCAGGGACACCTGGGTGGCTCAGCGGTTGGGCTTCCGCCTTAGGCTCAGGGTGTGATCCTGGGGTCCTGGGATGGAGTCCCGCATCGGGCTTCCTGCATGGAGACTACTCCTTCTGCCTATGTCTCTGCCTCTCTCTGTCTCTCTCATAAATAAAAATTTAAAAATTAAACATCAAGATTTTAACTATTAAGAGATGTGTCTGGGGGCACCTGGGAGGCTCCATTAGTGAAGCGTCTGCCGTCAGCTCAGGTCGTGGTTCCAGGTCCTGGGATCGAGTCCGCATCGGGCTTCCTGCTCAGCGGGGAGTCAGCTTCTCCCTCTCCCTCAACTGCTCCCCTTGCTTGGTAAAAAATTTTTAAAAATTAAAAAGTAAAAGATGTGTCTGGGGGTGCCTGGGAGGCTCTGTTGTTTGAGCGTTGGACTCTGATTTCAGCTCAGGTCGTGATCCCGGGGTCATGAGATGGAGCCCCGCGTTGGGATCTGTGCTCAGCAGGGAATCGGCTTCAGATCCTCTCTCCCTCTGCCCCTCCCTCCACACCCGTGCTTGTGCACTCGCTTTCTCTGCAGGGGCAGGTGTGCAGCTCTGAGTCGGGTCACCCACACTTCTGCCCTTCCATCAGCCTCCTCTTGACCGTCAGAGCCTGCCCTTGCCCACTCAGGCTCTGGGCCCGGCTCGGCCAGCCCCTCTCCTCAGCCCTGGGCCTATCCCCTCAACATCTCAGGGGCTTCATCTTTCCACTCTGGCTGGGTGGCTCCTGCTCTGCCCTTTCCAGGGCCTGCGCCCTGTGTGCAGGGATGAGTCTGAGTGCATGGTGGCATCCGCCCACCTATGGCTGGGACATGGAACCAGCTCTCGGCCAGGGTGTGCAGCCGTTGCCAGTCCCAATGCCCACCCTGCACCATAGAAGGGGCTGCCTCTGACATGCATGCATGTGCATGTCGATGTTGATTTCAGTGCCAGAGCAAACTGCCCCTTAAATCTCCTCCATACGATTTCTCACAAAGTTTCCACCCACAGTGCCTTGAAACAAGTTTAATAAACTTGATCGTGCAGGTGTGACAGGGTCTGTGATGGGCCCCTGCCCAGCGCATCCAGGGCAGCCCTGTAAGGCACATTGTTCTGTCATCAGGGGTTCACGAAATTGACTAAGATTACATTCACCAAATTCACATACACAATTTTCACCACTCCTAACTCAGCGTACATTTCTACTGGAGTTTCAATGAAAATTTTAAATCTCCTTTCACAATAGAAGATCACTAGTACACAGTACAGAAGCACTGTAACAAAGTTATTTTCAAGAAAATACAGAAGTGAGAATTAGCAACTCATAGATTTGTGTTCTTTATAGTCTACCATAAAGTAGGCCAAAGTTCAGTACGAAATAAATAGGAATTTTTCTAATAAAAAATTTTACAACAGTTTTCCTAAGGAAATACATTCATAAGACGTTGTTTACATTCTGTTTTACAACGACAAGAACGGCTAGGATTCTCGTCTATGAAATGTATCCACAGCACTAGGGCGCATAGGACTGTCCACAGAGGAAACACCAGCACTTTCTCTAGGGCTTGAAATGTGGGATTCCACCAGGGAGGCTTCCTACCTGGACTGGGGTTCCCTCGTGGCCGTTCAGCAAACTGGCCGTCCAGCACAGAAAACCCTAGCCAAGCGCTGAGCCAGGAGCCATCTGTCAAACAGATGCATCACCTGCCGGTTTACTACCTCTGGTGTTGAGGGGATGCCTCTGACCCACCTTCCCCGACTCAGCCTCTGCTCTGCAGCTGGGAACTGGGCCCAGGTGAGTTGTTAAGGCAGCTGGAGGTGCCAGACCAGCTGGGCTGGGGACCCTGGAGGCCCTGGTGTGTCAGGGCCTCACTGATCTGGACGAAGCACTCTGCAGGGAGCGGACAGGGCATGTGCCCTCCTGGCCATGGGCCCAGTTGCTGCGGGGCCTGGGCTCGCTGACAGGCAGGTTTTGTTCTGCGGGTACTGGCTGGAGTTTGTGCTTACGGAATTGGTCATAATGGTTGCACGCTGTGGGGTAACTGTGGAAAGCCCAACCCCACCAGGTATGTGTGATTCCAGTAAGGAGAAGATCTGCTGCCATCAGGGTCAGGAGCTTCATGTTGCTGAACAGCCAACGGCAAAGGTGTAAACAGCAGATGTACAGCCTCTTTCCAGCAGTGTCCCAATGAGCACGATTAAAACCCTACAAAGTGCTACCGGCCTTGCTGTGAGGGCTGTGGGAATTTATACCATCACAGTGCGGTCCTGGCACAGCTGACGCTCCTGAGCAGAACAGGGCCGGGCCTCTTGAGAAAAGCTTCTAGGAGTGTCCGTAGAAGTCTTCTAGAAAGTCCGTAGATCTTTACCATGTCTTTCTCACGCAAAACCCAGTCTGAGGGCCAGGCCAGGGCACATGAGGGCCCCGTCCTGGGCTCACTGTGGCAGCCTCCTCACCCACCTCAGCCGCTCCCCACACTGGACTGCCAGACAGGGGTCTCCCTCTGGGGTGGGAGGTGAAGGGGACAGCCCTGTCCCTGAGACCCTGGAGGGGTGAGACGGCGAGCTACGACATTCTCAGGGCTGGGGGGGCGGGTCTGTGCGCTGTGCCAAGTCTCCTGGCACTCCACCGCGGGTCGGCAGCTCCTCCCACCGGGCCTTGACCCCATGAAGGTGCTTGCTAAGTGACAGCCCTGCCAGACTCAGCTGGAGCTGTGTAGACCTGTCCACACGGCCCGTGCAACCTGTGACACAGCCTGGGCCATCTCCCGGTGTCGTGTCCGTGGGACAGCTCCGGCCGGAGACCAGGTGCCCCGGCAGCACCTGCATCCACAGGCCGCCTCACCCACACCTGGGCCAGAGCCACCCCGGTGCTGGGCTCTGACCTCACAACACACAAAGGGTGAGCACGCGACAGTCCCTAAGGGGACAGGCAGTGCGGGGCACGGGGAGTGGGCCGGAGGGGCCAGGTAGGGCCGGGCTGCCCACATCCCCGAGGGGCGGGCCTGCAACGCAGTGTCCGCACCTGGCCGGCCCACGTCACTTCACGGGGGCTCCGTGTCCCTGGCAGTGTTGATGGGAGGGAGGACGCCAAGCGGCAAGGCCTGGAGCCGGACGGAGCCCACCTGCGGGGCGGTGACGCGCTGGGGCCGCGCAGGTGGCCGGCGCAGGTGGCCTCAGGGCCCTCGGCCCCGCCCGCCCGGCCCGCTCCCTGCAGGCGGCCGCGCCCGCGGACACGCCGGGGCCTCGGGTCACAGCGGCGTCTCCTCCTGCTCCAGCGCGTGCGGCGGCGCGTGGCACGACGGCGGCAGGGACGCGAGCTTCAGCAGCGCAGGGCGGCGGCGCGCGCGGGGCCGCTGGAACGAGCGCCTGCTGTGCACCCTGCGCGCCGCCGCCGACCGCGCATGCGCGCCCGGCCCCCCGCGGCGCTCCGGCCCCGGCCCCGCCCCCGCCTCGCGGTCGGACGGCGCGGCGGGCGGGGCCTCGGCGGGCGGGGCCTCGGGGGGCGGGGCCGCGGCGGGCGGGGCCGGGCTGCGGGCGCGCGGGCGCGGGGAGCGCGCGGGGAGCGCGGGCTTCTCGGCGGCGGGAGGGGACGCGCGTCCGGTCAGCGGCACGTCGGAGCCCGTGTCACCTGCGGGGGAAGACGGCGTGAGCGCCGCGGGCAGCTGGCGGGGCCCCGGGTCCCTGCGGGGTGGGGCGGGCGGAGCTGCCACAGCCCCCGGGCGGGGACAGAATCACGGGGACACCCCGGCCCGCGGACCCTTCCCCCACCGTCGTCCAGGGCCCCCACCGCCACCACCGGGACAGTCTCAGGCCGTGGCCTGGCCGTGTGGCCGGCGCGGCCCACGGTGACCGGGTCGGGGGAGGACTAGCTCCTGCAGCCCCTCGACAGGCACCTGTACCGCGGGGTGTCCAGTGTGTGCCCGCCCCGCGGCCTCTCCGGGTCGAGGAGGGTGTGGGGTTCAGAGGCAGAAGCCGGGAGACGGCAGAGGAGCAGCAGAAGCACCCGGAGGTCCTGCCCACCCGGCGTTTCCCACGAGCTCACTCCCCAGTAACATCCCCCCAGCCCCCCCCCACCCCGGCAAAGCGAGGCTAAGGCTGCACCAGGCAGCGCCCCTCACACTTGCTGGAACACCCCACAGGGAAGGGATGGACGCCCCTTCAAGCCTCCGTAGGAGAGAATCACAGCAGCTCCTGCTTCAGTTGGAATAAGTGGGAAAGCCCCTCCTGCGCTGGGGCAGGTTTCCTGTTTCCTCCCAAGCGCCCACCAAACACCCAAAGGAAACATGAAATGAACCCAAAACCTTGCATCAAGGGGCAAACCCTCTTTCCTGCAGAGTAGGTGCCACGCCCCTGCCTGCCACCTTGCCTTGCCCCGCCCCCCAAGCCTGCCTGCTCTGGCCTCCCCTCCGGAGAGGGGGGCTGCTCTGACCTGGCGAGGCTTGCCCCTCCGCTGCCCTGGACCCTTTCCTGGAGCTCGTCTGTATGAGGCCGAAAGGGACCCGATGCTCTTCTCCTGGACTCACTTCTTTCACATGGGCCTTTCCCAAAGCCCCAGGGCCTTCGGGGAGAAAAAGAGATGTGCCCACCCAGCCCCCACCCAGCCCTGCTCTGAGCTCAGGACAGGCTCGTGGCGGAGCCCGGGGCTTAGCCATCTCAAACAGCTCTGGATCCTGACATCTCAGCGGGAGAAGGTGAGACTCGGAAGGGTGTCCTAAGAAATGTGCAGCTGGAAAAGAGGCTTAGAGGGAGGAAGAGTGAGCAGAACTCAGGTCCAGAGCCAGAAAGGCAGCCAGCTAGGGGAGAGGAGCTGAGGAGAGAGCAGGTGTCAGGCGGGGTCAGGAGTTACATGTGCGTGGACTCAGGGAGGGTCGTGTGCGGCTGCTCCTCGGGGCCATCGGCCTGCAGAAAGGAGTCCACGGACTTGGTGCTGAGGCGGAAGGGCGCCAGGCGGTGGAAGTTGCCCGGAGAGCAGGGGATCTGCACACGAGCCCTCTGGGAAGGCACCACTGTCTCCCCGGGGGACAGCCAGGGTGGCACCCTGGAGAGGATGCCCAGGTCCTCATCCGGGGAGAAGACGGGGTTGTCAATCCCTAGGAGAAAGGGCAAAGGTGAACCTGGACAGCAGGGAGGAAGGGTGCAGCTGACAGTCGTCCTGCTGCCGACACCTGGAAGGTCACTGGAAGGTATCTGGGGTCTGCTGTGTCTCTCCATCTACGGCAGGCCAGGCAGGTGACAGCTCCCTGCTCCCCGCTTGCAACTCACCCCCACGTGGACCCAGCACCAGGCCTCCCTGGCCCTGCGGACCCCATAACCACCAACGACGTGCCCACTTCTGGGGCCAAGGAGGGCCGGGCCCAGCCCTCACCTGAAGGGGAGTCCGTCGCCGTGGCGTCTTGAGTGATGTTTCGCCAGGAACTCGATCCCCCCACCCGCTTCGGCACCGTAGTCGGGAGCCTCCTCTGGGTCTGAAAGTTCCAAATCTGGTGGAAGGGAGGGCAGCATGAAGGACGTGGGCTGGCTGCAGACACCCCGCTTAGTGCCCTTAGCAGACAACCCCGAGCAGCTGGCAGAGCACCCCAGGGTCATTGCCCATCCCATCTGGGCGGCTGGCCGGGTGGCAGTGCCCACACAGTGCATCCACCCCTCCTGGCCCCATGCCTCCTCCCCACCCAGCCTGGCCCTTGGGCCCGGGAGTGTGGGACCCGCCTCGGGGGCGCTGCCCACCGGCCCCAGTGCCTGGGGCCCTCACCTGCCCTGACCTGGCTGCTGAGGGGAAGGGCATCCGTGGCAGGATGGCCCTCTGCACCCCGGCTGCCCCATCACCATCCCTGGGTCCTGCTGGTGAGCGTGCGTGCTGCCCCGGCCCCAACCCGTACCTTTCTCGTTAATGGTGAAATTGTGCACGGGGCTCTCCAGGGGCAGTTTCCCGTTGGGAATACTGCTATTTCTCTGAGAAGCAAAAGGAAACTGTTAGCGGGTGTGGGCACAGCCGCACCCGGGCCCCAACGGCCCCAACCGTCCCCAGGAGAGCTCTGCTCTGTGAGGGGGCTACAGGTGCAGACTCCCACAGGCCTGACCCTGCGGGTGTGACCCCTGCCCCCAGGCAGCCCCACGGTCCCTGGCCCTCACCCGCTTCTGGGCACGTTCCCTCTTGTACAGCTTCGCCGCCTTCTTGTTCTGGCCGATGCCCAGCTTGGCAGACTTGAAGGACTCCAGGCGCTTCCGCATGGTCCTGTGGAAGATCTCCTTGTCCTGCTTCTCGTCCTCGTTGGGAGTTAGCTCGTGCCGACTGTACAGGTGCTTGTACTGGGGCAGAGGCAGGCGGGACGGTCACACGTGGGGTGTGGGAGGACAGCTCACGGGGCGGGGGTGCCGGGGCTGCCCCGACCCCAGACAGACAGATCCAGGTGCGGGAGAGCCCAGGCCACCGCCTCCCGCAGCCCTTCTCAGCCTGAGCCTTCACTGCACTCTTGTGAGGACCTCTGTACCAGGGTCGGGAGGGGCCCGAGGGCTGAACCCCGCCCAGACTCTGCACACCCACCTCCTGCCGGGGCTTGTACAGGTACTGCTGCAGGGTGTGGTGAGTGACCATGTCCTCCGTGTCACGGATGCTTCTCCTCCTCTGTTCCAGGGACTGCATGTCCAGGCACACCGCACTGACATTCTCCCTCCTGTATGGGGGCCTCAGTGATCGTCTGGCCTTCCTGCCCCTCACCCCTGAGCCTGACCACCACCGGCCCCCTGCCCTCCTAACTCACCCCCCTCTAGCCCAGTACCTGCACACCAGCTGAGCAAACCCCAGCCATGCAGCCCTACAGAATCAAGAGGTCCAGAATCCAGGACCAGGGGTGGGTGTAGGGGCACCAGGGATGAGGCCTCAGCCCCAAATCTCCATCTGGCCCTCCCCGCTCTTAGTCTCACATCAGGCAAACGCTAGCATTTACTCCAGGTGCATCATGCAGGGGGACACCTGGCACCTGTGTGCACACCCTCCCTGGACCCCTCAGGGGCCCAGCCAGGGGTCTTTATTCGACCCCTGATGGCTCTCAGTTCCCCTAGATGTCCATTGGCCAGTGTCTGTCCAGAGGGGCCCTGCTGCCTGTGCCCAGGAAGGCCTGGGAAGTGCAGGTCAGGTCAGGCAAGACCCTGCCCACAGCAGCCAGCAGCCACTAGGGTCACGGCAGGGGTGGGGGGGTGGAGGGGCCAGGGGTAGGGGATGGCCTCTTCTGGCAGAGCCGGTGTGAACCTGGGCACGTACAGGAGGTAAGACACCGAGGCCTCCACGGTTGAGGGCCGTGGCGTGCTGAAGTCCACGTTGACCATGTTGTCAGTGCTGGGGGAGCGGATAAAGGCCAGGGACCCACGGCGCTCTCCCTGTGGGCAGGAGACAGTCTGTGTCCACGCACAGCATGGCGTGCCTCACAGCCAGGTGACCGCCAGCCCCAGAGAGCTGAAGCCACAGTGAGGCCACACTGAATGGTCGAAGAGGAAAGGGAAGAGGGAACCCTGGGTCCCTGAACCAGCCCCTTGGGGGCACGGGGTGCCAGGAGACACTGCAGCTCCCCACAGGACTGGGGAAGTGCCCCCAGGGCCCTGGGGACTCCCAGCCAGCCACCCTCAGTGCCCCAGAGAGGGGAACAATAGAATCATGGGCCGGGGCACGCGGTGTGGTGGGCAGTGGGGGCCCTGCCAGCGCCTGCACCTCCCATGTGGGGCTGGGGCATCACTGTGTCCCAGGGACACACTGCACACACAGTCAGGACCGCGTCTCCTGATCCCTCATCCCGGCTCTAGAGCCCCTGAAGGCGGAGATCCGGGCATTGAACTCTCCCCACCCAGGGCCAGAGCGCAGACAGCAGGTGTCTTGTCCTGCCGGGGGCTGCAGCTCGTGGACTGGAGCCCAGGGGAGTGGGGTTGGCCCAGCACAGCTCAGTAGGTGCTCATCTGCCTGCGGCCCCTGCCCGCCTGTGCCTGGGAGGGACCCTGGGTTGTGCTGGGGCATCGGGCTGTACACCGGTGTGGACAAGCCCCTGGAGATAGGGATCCATGTCCCCCCTGAAAGAACAGATGCTTCTAGGGCTCGGCCACACCCTCTACGAGGTCAAGGGCTTGCTAAGAGGGCTTGTCCCTCCAAAGGGAAGTGCAGACCTCTAGCTCACCAGGGCCCCATGTGGGTCCAAGCTGGCGAGGCGCCAGGTGACCTTGGGCCAGGGGCCATGTGTGGGGACACAGTGGGGCAAAGGCAGCTGAGTGATCGATGTAACGACCAAGGGATGGTCACACGTGTGCACTGAGAAGCCAGGAAGTGCCACTTGGAGGCCTGTGGCTACCAGGGAGGGGCCAGCCAGACTGTGTCCCCGGAGGAGTGGGTTTAACCTGAGAGAGACCTGTATGACTGAGTCACTCTGACATCCCCAGTCCCTGGGAGGCTGTGGGTTGGCGTAGGGCACGCGGCCTCAGACACTACGGGATCCAGAGTCACCGTGCGGCCCATGTGGCAGGGCCTGTCCCTCATCCTTATGTGCACCTGGAGCCCACTCATCTACCTCACACTGCACGGCTGTGCATACCGTGTGCACACGTATGTTGGGGGCATGACTCCATGAGGCCCTAGAGTGTCCTACAGAGAGCCGTGGGGGAGGGTTCTGTGCCTCAGCTCCCACAGCCATTCTCGGGGTATCGGGGGACCCATGAGCTTCACGGGGTGAACTCGTCATTGACCCCGGCATGGTGCTGCTGGGCCTCTGGGAGGGTCTTCCCTGGCCCAGTGCCTGAGACCCCAGTGGCTGCCCACATCCCATGTCTGGGTGTTGGTTCAGCCCCCAGCGCTCACAAAGAGAACACATGGAATGTTCTGGTACCTCAGCCACATAGCTGATGGCATCTTTCAGGTTGAGTTCATGGAAAACATTGAGAATCCGATCGCGTGACTTCTGAGCAGACTTTCTCATAAGGATTTTGCTGAGGAATTTCCTATCAAAATTGGACCACCTGGGGGGGGGGTTCAAAGCAACACAGACGTCAACGCTGGGGTGGCCCCAGGATGGACGGGGACCCTGGCAGCAGGTGGGGGTGGGGAGCAGGGGTGTGGTGGGCCCGGGTCTCCCACTGCCCAGACCTGTATGCACGGGTCTCCCAGGAGCTCAGACCAGGGGACACCCTCCCACCCCCCACCCTGATTTTTATTCACCCAACAACCACAAAGGTGAGTTCTAAAATGAAAGCAATAAACATCTGGGGTGCTGGTTCCCCATCTGTGCTCTGTTCCTTCTTTCCTGCCCGAAGGCCTGTCTCACCAGAATGTATGTGGAATTATGGATTCTGTTTTCTCATTTAATACAGTATTGCAGAGCTTTCCAGTGACTCTAACCTTCTGGAAACGGTGGGGCCGGGTGAGGGCAGGGCCCTGGGGCCCTCAGGCCTTGGCTACAGGGAAGGGGGCACATTTTTCCTGCAGAGGGATTGGCTGGGGGAGGAGGGACCCCTGTGGGGAGAACCAGGCTCTAAATCCTGCACAGAGTACTGGCCAGTATCGGGTCAGGAGAGCACGTGCCAGGGCTGATCAGAGGGGTAACATCCAGCCGAGCCCCATGTGGTGGGGGAGGGAGAAGAGGGGCTGGGGGTGGGGAGGGGGGATCTCAGGGGGAGGGACAGGGGGAAGAAGAGGGAGGGGGTCCCGGGGGAGGGGAGTCCCAGGAGGAAGAGGGGGAGGGGTGGGGAGGGAGGGGGGGTGGGGTGGGGAGGGAGGGGGGTCCTAGGGGGATGGGGGTCCCAGGGAGAGGAGGGGGAGGAGGAGGATGGGCATCCCAGGGGGAGGGGGAGTCTCAGTCTGACAAGCAAGCTTCTGGCCCCTTCCAAGGCAGTGTTCTTGGTTCCCTAGGGCTTTGTGGGGTTGGTTTACAGGCAGGTGAGCAGCTCTTTCTACCCTGTGTGTCCTCTGTCCTCTGTCCTCCGTCAAAGGCAGAGGGAGGGGAGCTGACAGTGGAGACCAACATGGCTCCACGTGTCCTCGTTTCTGTCCAGCCAGGGCACCTGCTGCCACTTACTTGTCTCTGAGGTAATTGTGTCCAATTTGCCCGGATATGTCCTCAATGGCTGAGAGGATGTGGTCAAAAGCCTTTCAGCGGAAGGAGAGGGGCATTAGCATCACCTGGAGGGCTGCCCCCACCTCGGCCCCCCTTCCCCACACCCCCACCCCGCCCCGCTCCTACCCGGCCATGCAGCTTCTCGTTGAGCTTGGGCTCCCGATGTTCACTCCTTTTCACCTTCAGCCACTGCACCAGGGGCTTGATGGTCAGGCCCTGGAAGACGGGGACGACCCTGGTGGCCGGTGGGCTCCACCCCAGGGCCCAGCCTGACCCACAGAGCCCCTGGGACGGGAGTCCACGGCCACCCCCAGGTGCAGGGGGCCCTGACGCTGCTCTGAGGGCTCCGGGGTGGCTGAAGTGGGACACTGCCCTGGGGGGGGCCCTGGGCAACGCCACCCTAACTGGGGCTTCAGCAGCCAGCAGCACGGGAAGGAGGGAGGACGTTTCTAGACCAAATGGTGCCGCGTCCCCTGTGGGGCCACATGAAAACCTACAAAACGGCTCCTAGTTACTAAAATAGTAAAAACCAATTAGGGCCTAGAGGCCGGAGAGGCTGGTGGCATCGTGGGGCTGGCAGGTGGGGTCAGGGGACAGGCAGGTCATGGCCTCCCCCCTACCTGGAAGATGACGGTGAAGAAGACCACGATGATGGTGGTGCTGACGAACAGGTTCCTCTCCTTCACCTTCTTCTCGTCCAGGAGGACGACCAGGGCGAAGGCCACGGCCCCGCGCAGGCCGCCGTAAGACATGACCACCTGGTCTATGATCTCCAGCTGCACCATCCGGTACCGGTTCAGAACCCACGTCTGGAGGACCACACCTGCGGGGGGCTGGGCTGAGCTCCGGGGCACGGGGGCGGGGGCGGGGCGGCGGAGGCTGCCTCCCCTCCCCTCCCCCCAGCACCGCCGTCCCTCCCTCCCTCACCTGCTCACTCGACTCCCCCTGCTCCCTCACCACCACACCCCCGCCCAGGCCTCCTGGCTCCCTCACCCCTCCCCTCTCCCTCCCCTCCCCCACCCCTCCCAACTCATCTCACAAACCCCGCCCAGCTTCCTTACACACACCTTCTTGCCCCCCCAGCTCCCTCACACACCCCACCCCTCCCATCTCCCTCACACACCCTTCATCCCCCCAGCTCCCTCACACACACCCCAGCTCCCTGACACACACCCCTCACCCCTCCCAGCTCCCTCACACACACCCCTCACCCCCCCAGCTCCCTCACACACACCCCTCACCCCCCCCAGCTCCCTCACACACAACCCCAGCTCCCTCACACACACCCCTCACCCCCCCCAGCTCCCTCACACACACCCCAGCTCCCTCACACACACCCCTCACCCCCCCCAGCTCCCTCACACACACCCCTCACCCCTCCCAGCTCCCTCACACACACCCCTCACCCCCCCCAGCTCCCTCACACACACCCCAGCTCCCTCACACACACCCCTCACCCCCCCAGCTCCCTCACACACACCCCAGCTCCCTCACACACACCCCTCACCCCTCCCAGCTCCCTCACACACACCCCAGCTCCCTCACACACACCCCTCACCCCCCCCAGCTCCCTCACACACACCCCAGCTCCCTCACACACACCCCTCACCCCTCCCAGCTCCCTCACACACACCCCTCACCCCTCCCAGCTCCCTCACACACACCCCTCACCCCTCCCAGCTCCACCTCACCCTGTGGGGAGCACATGGGGATTCCCTCCTCAGGCATTGATGGATTCTGCTCCCAGCAACGGGTCACAAAAACTCCAGCCTGTAGCCCTGCTCTCCCCACACCCTCTCCCCTGTGTCTACACTGTCTACACCATCTGCACTGTCTACACTGTCTATACCAGAGCTCTCTCTTGGCCGTGGGCCAAACCACCCCATGGCTCAGCCGAGGCCTCACGTTCTGGTGGCTCAGGCAGCTCTGGGACCACCGACCCCGCCTTGCTCTGGCAGCCGCTCCTCAGAGCCCCCAGGTCCCGGGGAGCACAGGTGGTCCCCCACCCCCATCCCTACACAAACACAGCGATGGCCAGCTCGGTCATGGTCACAGCAGCCAGCAGGGCCCCTGCCTCACCGCAGCATCATCTGCTTCCTCAGTGACTACATCCACAGTGAGTCCAGGGGAAACCAAATGGATTCCCCTGGGTTCTAGAACCTTCCACCCTGACCCCTCACTATGCTACCTCTATCTCAAGGGAACAAGGCCGTCCATCAGAGAGCCTAAACCTTCGCTGATGATAACCACTGGCCTGGCCATGCTGAGGCTCCCCAGGGTTTGGAGCCTGCTCCTCCCTGGGCCACACAAACCCCGCATCCTGGCTCCCCCACAAGCTCCCTCAGCCGGGCCCCAGTGTCTGCCCTCCACCATCCTCACCATCCCAAGTCATGCCCACAGCCCACCACCGCCCCCCATCCCTGGACACCCCTATGCCCTGAGCATCCCTGTCGTTGCCCCTCCTCCCCATCATCTCCCTCATCCCCATCATCCCCATCCCTCATCCTCTCCCCTCATCCCCATCATCTCCTCTCATCTTTGTCATCCCCATCATCCCCCATCCTCTCCCCTCCCCTCCATCATCCTCCTCCCCATTATCTCCTCTAATCTCCCTCCTCTTGGTCATCCCCCATCGTCTCCCCTCACCCTCATCATCCCCATCCCCCTGCCACTCCCCATCTCCCCATCATCCCTGTCATCATCTCATGCACCCCTCATCCCCAGTACCCCACCCCACCAGCGCCCTCACCAATGGCCCGGTACACAGAGATGAAGACCAGGGTCAGGAGCACGAAGGCCGTGTTCCACTTCCAGATGAGGGGGTTCACAGCCGAGATGCCAAGAAACATGAAGATGATGGTCTCTGCCCCGCTGGCCAGCATCTTCATGGTGTAGCGCACGGTGGTGGCTGATTGCTCAGAGATGTTAGCTTTCACGTACTTCTGACAGCAGATGCCGCAGAAGGTGATGCTGGGGGTGGGACAGGCACGCAGTGAAACCAGGGGCTGTGAGCTGCCGGGACAGGGCCTGAGGGTCTGTGTCCTGGGTACCCACCCACCCACTGACGGGTGTTCTCTCAGAGCTGGGCCCAGGTCCCAGCAGCCCCCCAAGACCTGAGCCCCGAGCCACCCAGTGGGCTGTCTGTGCCTGACCACAGGCCAGCAGCTGGCTCTGAGGGGAGGTGCTAGGGCAGATGTGGGTCACGGGGTGCCCGCCGGCTTCCTGCCCAGAGCACCCAGAAGAGGCTGTGTGTAGGCAGAGCTCAAGGGCAGTTCTGTGAAAAGGCCAACTCATGATTTAAAACCTGAATAGGCCGGATTCTTCACCCATACAGTGGCTTCTCACCCCTCACAGGGAGGTGGCTGGGTAGAGGGGGCCGGGAGGGACCAGGAATGTTGTGCCCCAGAGGGGAGGGTCCCCTCCTTCCTCCCCCACCCTCTCCCCCACTCTCTGCCTCCTCCCTCTCCCTCCTCCTCTCCCTCCCTCCCCCTCCCCCCTCCCTTCCCCCCTCCCTCCCTTCCCTCCTCCCCTCCTTGTCCCTCCTCCCCTCCTTGTCCCCCTTCCCTCCTCCCCTCCTTGTCCCCCTTCCCCTCCCTCATCCTTTCCCTCCTCCTCTCCCCCTCCCGCACCCCCTCTCCCTCCCCCACCCTTTCCCTTCTCCCTTCCTCTCCCCTCCTCTCCCATCCTTGGCATAGCTACTTGGTTGTGCTGTGGAGTGCCCCTGCCCCCACCCCCGCACACCAGTGTGTGGCCCAGACACTATATAGCTCTGGCCCCCGGCCGTGGGAGTGAGGGGAACTCACGCCAAGATGGCTGACAGCGATAGCATCTCAGATGTGAGGTAGGACAGGTAAGAGATGATGAACACGAAGCCCGGCTCGATGATGCGCACGTGCTTGGTGAAGCGGGTGACCAGTGACAGCAGGAAGGCGAAGATAACACCCACCAGCGTGCCTCCTAGGCTCACCACGAAGAAGGACACTGCGGGCCGAGGATGCTGGCTGAGCTGCCTGAAAGGCCCTTTGTGGCCGGGCGTGGCTGGCCCCTGTGTGGGCCGGCTGACCAGCCGTCCTTCCAGACCATTCCTCACTGTGGGTTGCCTGGTAACCCCCACAGAGGCGCCAATAACTCAGCAAACAAGAAGCCAGTTCTTGCCCTGAGAGGCAGCCTGTGAAGAGCAGGAAGGCCTGGTTCCCTGCCCCCGTGTAGAGAAAGCCCAAGAAGGTGGCCTTGGGCAGGGGCATCCCTGGGACCCTGGGACACCAGCATCCAAGCCCCCAACCAGACATGCTAGTGGGTCTCATGGGGCAGCAGCCCCTGCCTCCCTAGTGTGGCCAGAACCCGCGAAATTGTGTTCATGAAACACATGGTGGATGGGAGGGCCTGCTGCTGAGACTTCAGAGTGGAAACACCTTTTCCCCGCAGAAGCTGTGGAACCCGGGGGTGGTGCTGGTGCCGAAGCCCGGAGGGGGTCCCCATGCTGGAGAGGAGACGTGACCCCATACTGCCCAGGCATATAGACCCGCCAGCCACATACCTATGCCTTTCACGCAGTCCACACCAGTCACCTTGTCACCTCCCAGCGTCACGAAAGATTCAAACACATTGTAGAGGACCTGGGAGGACAGAGAGGCAGGCATGACCTCGGGTCAGCCCTCGGCCAGTGCTCAGCCCTGTCCCGACTCAGGGCCCAGGCCTTGAGGACTTGGGCTGGAAGGAGCAGCCCTTGGCAGCCCCCTATCCTGCAAACCCAAAATCACTGAGTGAGACCACCAGGAGGCAAGAATGGTCAATAAGACAAAGGCCAAAGATGAGATGAGAGTCAGAAGAACATTCTAGAAGGAAGGAGACCCTTCAGGAGCAAACTGGGACCCTTTCATACTCTTAGCAAAGCAGCAGAGACCACAAAGCTAACCCACTGTGGTTAATGGTTTTGTTTTCCAAGATGAAGCCAGAGTTTCATTTTCAGCGACTTCACTATGGTGCCAGCTCCTCGTGGTGGGCTCACACCCCTTGGCGTCTTCAAGTGTGGACATTTACACCTTACCCGCCGAGATTTTCAAGATGAAAATCTCAGGAACTGCATGCAGGCTGAAGTTGTGGAGATAGGGCAGCGCTTCCCGGGCTGCCCACCCCCCGCGCCCCCCCCTCCCCCGCCCCTGACGAGGTGTCACTCCACAGTGAGGGGCCAGGGGCCGAGGGGCTGCGGTGGGCAGGATGCAGGCTCCTCCCTCTCCAGGTGTGCTCTGGGGGTCAGAGGACCCCAAAGGCAGGGAGGTGAGGCAGGCTGGACGGTGCGCGGGGCCTGGGCAGGCAGCCTCCAAGGACAGAAGGTGTTGAAGCTGGACCTCAGCTCAGGTGTCTCCGTGGACACGCGGGTGGGAGGGGATGTGGAGCGTTGGGTCCAGACGTGAGTTCAGGCTTCTGCAGAGATGAGAAGCCTCGGCACAGAGCAGCTCAGCCTCCAAGGGGCTGTGCAGACGTTTTCTGATTAAGTCTCTAATGCTCACAATCCCTGGAGAACATCTCTCTGCTATGTCAGGAATCTGTGCAGCAGCACCCTAGGGCTTTTCAGACCCCTGAACCCCAAAGGGATGTCAGAAGGGAGTGTCTTAGCGAGGCCATGGGTACTCAGAGCCGAGACGGATCTTCACATCCTGCCGTGTCTGCAAAACCCCAGGGACGAGGGAAGGGGCTGACCCCGGGGTCTGGAGCAGGTGCTCAGAGACACACAGGCCGGCTGCCCATAACTTGGCTCAGCTTGGGGTGGCTTTGGGGCACTCCAGGCCGACAGCTCTGAGGCTGAGACAGCGTCCCCGCATCTCACAAACCTTCTGTTCACTTTGCAGAGGTGCTGCGGCCTCAGGCCCTGACTGAGGGTCCTCCAGCCCCTGCCCACACACGGGGGCCCTGCCGAGCCCCCTCCTGGAGACAGTGCTGCCTCCGAGCACAGGCCGTCTTCCCTCCTGAATCCTAGTGAGATCCTGCTGTTTTAGCGGCTCCCTTAGGGGATTCAGGAATGGGTGGCACCAAGACCCCCAGGTAGAGGTGTCCTGCTCTGAGAACGGGGCAGGGGTGGGGAGGCGCTGCCAGAACTGGTGAGACAGGCAGTGGTTCTGGGTTAGGAGGAGGCAAGGGAAGGGGTGCGAGCGCCCGGGGCTGGCATGGGGACGGCTCCTCCAGTCGGAGCTGCGAGCAGAGGACCAGCCCCTCGCATAGGCCGCGTTCTCTGCCCGCTGCGCCGAGGGCCCCGGGCAGTTCTACAGTTCCTGCACCGTGACTGCGTGTCCCCTCCCGGTGGCCCCGAGATGCTCCCTGGCAAGTCCTTGGGCCCGCCCGGCACCCACTCACCACGGTGACGGCGTCGTTCAGCAGCGACTCCCCAAAGACGATGATGAACAGCACCTCGTTGACGTGGACCTCCTCGAACACGGCCAGGACGGCCACCGGGTCCACAGCGGCGATCAGGCTGCCGAACAGAAGGAAATCCAGCAGCCCGATGTTCAGGTCTCCTGCAGGACAGGCGAGCCGTCAGGGAGAGCCCCCAGCCAGGCCGAATGAGGGCCTCCAGTCAACACGCCTCCCCCCCGAGGCCTTCAGGGTCCTTCCGGGTGCTGTCCCGCTGACAGCTGCATTGGAAGCCCCCCAGGATGGGGACTCCGCCTCCCCCCATGGGCTCCCACAGCCTCAGGCAGGGCTGGCCTCATCCCCAGGGGAACTGCCAGACCCCACTTCTTCCCTTGGCCTCCCTTGGGCCCCGGCTGCTTCCTCCTTCCAGCTTATCGTGCCTGCTGCAGGCAGATGAGGGGTTGGGGGTGGGGGACACACACAGCAGGGAATCAGGCCCCTGCCCTGGGGGCCTACAGTGCAGGGGTGTGGGTGGTGATAGTGATGGGGAGGTCGTTGGGGCTCAACAGGCATGGGGGAGGCAGGGAATCAGGCCCCTGCCCTGGGGGCCTACAGTGCAGGGGTGTGGGTGGTGATAGTGATGGGGAGGTCGTTGGGGCTCAACAGGCATGGGGGAGGCCTCCCTGGGGACTGACATCTCAGCCCAGACCAGAGCCCCCAAGACCAGCTGGAGGCAGGGGCACAACAGGCCTCACAGGGTCCTGGGGGCTCCCACTGGAGGGGCTGCAGGGAGGTCAGCTGGGGACCCAGAGTGGAGGGAAGGGGAGCAAGGGCCTTGGAGGAGCCTGCTTCTGGGAGTGGCCCCTGCCCAGTGGGTTCCTGGCACTCTCGGGGGCGGTGGTCATGCCCAGATGCTCTTTCCAGAGCCTCTATCCTTCCAGATCAGAGCAACACCGGGCCACACAGGAGCCCCAGCAGCAGTCTGCACTTGGGGTCCATGCTCTGTGGGGACACACACCTGCCCCCAGTTGGGCTGCTTGGGGAGGTCCTCGGCCAGGGGCCTGCTGGCATGAGCTCCCTCCCCAGCCTGAGCGGACTCCAACAGACCCCAGGGGCCAGTCAGGCCTGGAGGGCCAGGGAGAGGAAGGGAGACAGGGCTGTGGGGCCCTCGGGTCCAGGACGGTGGCCTCTGTGTGGCCGGGGCTTCCCTCAGGGCCAGGCAGGGAGAAGGCTAGGTGTGCAGAGAGGCTGGGCCCTAGACCTGGTTCCTGGGGGCCCGGGAAGCATCCTCGCTGGAGCAGGGGCAGGTGTCAAAACTGCTTCCTGTGACTTTAAAATGTCTCTTCCGGAAGGGACACCCTAGGTTCTGCTTCTCCGCCTCCAGACATGGTCGGTGAGGCTGGGGTGGCAGGAACACAGTCCTTCCAGGCTTCAGACACCAGGGGCTTCCCAGTGCACACCCACCCTTGAGGCGTCCATTCTTAAATGCCTCCTGACTCCCTGGCCTCTCGCTGTCCACAGATCCTGACAGACCCTGTGGCACGTTCTGGAAGCCACTCCAATGTCCCGGGTCTGGGGTAGCCTGCCCTCTTCCCTGGAGAGACAGTCTACCACCCACTGGTGCTGTCAACAAGGTTCCTGGGACCAGGCTGGACTGTGGGATCCCAACTCCCAGGCTACGAGTTCTAGGACCTTCTGTCCACCACCTGAGGTGTCACCCACATGAAGCCTCTCGGACCGACCACCTGGAGCCTCTGCTGGGTCTCCCTGCACCGGCCCGTCCAGATACCCACCTGGCACCCCAGGCCAGGCCTCCTGGGGGTGACCTCTGCTCACAGGGGTGCTCCACAGCTTCACTGGGCTCTGAGGTGCCTGGCCACGGGTCACCAGAAACTGACCCCTACCCCCCCAGCCCCACCAGGCTTGCAGTTCTGGGTGTTCTGGGCCAGGATAGACTTGTTGGCCCCTGAGCGCTCCTCTGCTCCATGACTGTGGCTGATGCCCGGCCTTGATCAGGGGCATCCTGAGGGCTGAACACAAGCCCCACAGGGGGCTCCTGCCCCAATCCCTGAGACCTTCCCCTGGGTCCAGTGGCCAGAGGGGATCCTGTTATCTCAGATATGTCCCAACTATTGAAGGGCATCGCCAATAAATGCAACACAATACACCTGAGGCTTCCTTCCCTGCGAGGCCTGGCCAGGTGCACCAGGCACTGTGTCACCCTCAGGGAGCCTGGGGGTGGTACCCACTGGCAGCCGGGGCTCAAAGGACCATGTGTGCTCCTCATAGGCTGAGGAAAAAGTCCCAAGATGACAAATGGGCCAGGCAAGGTGATGGCTCGGGGCAGGGGCCCTTTGGCCTCCCGTGCTGGCTGCAGGTCCTGTGTCATCCAGGCTCCAAGGCCCTGATCCCCGGAGCTGGGCCCAAGGCTCATCCTTAGTCAGAAGGAAATCATGGCCCGGCCCTCAGAGTCGGGCCCTGGCAGGTAGAGGCGCTTGGAGCCAAGGTGGAGCACGGACAGGCGCCCGTGGGGGCTGACAGCCCCTTTCCGTGGTGGCCCCCATGTGACACCGTGAAGGGCTGTGTTTTGGGCTGCGTGCACTTCTGTGTGAGGCTCCCTGGGCCCCGGCCCACCTGGTCCAGTTCCCCAGGGGGGTGGGGTGCACCTCCGCTGAGTTAAGTAACCCAAACTGCAGGAGAAGTTGCTACGGATGCGGAGCAGCAGTCGACCTGGCTTTTCCTGCAGGTTTGCGTACAAACAACGAACGACCCAATCTCTGTGCTCAGCGGCTCGACCCCACCCGCCTCACCCACCCGCTAGCCTGGTCTGACAGGATTTCATCCCCAAGTAGGACACGAGTCCCGCCTGGGAATGCCCAGACCACTGTTGTTTATTAATTAAACCTTATTTTCAACACACCAAACTGGTTAAGTGGACCAACCAGTGACATTTGTCACCCTGCACACTCACTCATCCCCTTTCTGGGTCTGTGTTCTGTATCCTGCCCAGACCCTGCTCCTGCAGAGCCCACCCTGAGGACATCCCCAGGACCTCGCCCCAAGGACCCCACCCCTGAGGACCCCACACCCAGGATGACCTCACCCCAACCATCCCCTGCTCCAAGGACGCCCCATGGATGCCATGCCCCCTTACCCATAAGGCCGCTACAGAAAACACCGTAGAGGGACAGCCCAGTGGTGGCCGCGTTCCACACGGTGCCGATGACGGCGTACAGCAGGATGGTGCCCAGATTCCCGAAGAAGAGCCGGTTGGGCATGAAGTAGCCGGCGTCTAGCACGATGGGAGGCAGCAGGTAGAAGAAGAAGGCGGTGGGTGTCAGCGTGAAGGAGGCGATGTGGTCAGCTGCCCAGACGATGCCGCCCAGCACCAGTCCCAGCACGATGAGCAGCGCGCTCTCGGGGACAACGCTGGTGACCTTGTGTGATAGGTGGAAGCCTGTGGGGGAGGGGGCGGTCAGGGCTCAGGGTCCCCTCAGAGCCAGGCCGCCCCTGGAGGAGTGGGCTGGGCCAGGGCTACTGCAGGCCCCTCCCGCATGGTGGGTGTCTTTCTGGAAGCTGCAACAGGGAGCAGAAGTGGTGATGTTGTGACCAGCCCCCTGCACCTCCCTGCTCACACCTGGATGCGCCCCGGAAGCCAGGTGCCACGTCTGGGTCTGGGGATACCCCTATGGCCCATCATGTGGCCAGGAGGTCCTGCCACTGCACTGCTGACTGCTGTCCCCTGAGGACCCCACCTCCGGGTCTCCTTGCCCCTTGCAGGGGGAATGGCCCTCTTCCTCCACGGGCAGTCCAGGAGGCTGGGGAGGAGGTGGGCCGGGCAGGAAGAGCCTCCCGTGACAGAAGCCGGACGGAGGACTCAGGTCTCGATAACAGGCCCCGAGCTGGGTGGGCAGAGCCCAAGGCACCCACATCCACAGGCCCCAGGTAGCCCGCTCTGGACCTGAGTGGGGATGCCCCCTGCACCCCTCACCCCTTCATGCTGCCTCCAGGCCCTCTTCCTCCACCTCTCAGGTGCTAGTGTCTGAGCCTGCTTGAAGCCTGGGGGGGACCATCCCCTCTGGCTTGCGAGGGGTCACAGCCCCGAGGAACAGAGCCTCCTGAAGCCACAATCGGCAGGGCTCCCCCGGGGTCACGAGCTCCACTGCCCCATGGGAGCTGGTGGGGACAGTGGGGTCTGAGTCCCCCTGCCAAAAGCTGTCCCCAGGGCCCCGTCGGCCCACCAATCCTACCAGGACCTCAGGGCACAGGTCCTTCCAGGTGAGGCAGGACCTACTGGGGCCCATTTCTCCTTCTATTTTATTTTATTTTTTTATTTTATTTTATTTTATTTTACTTTATTTTTTTATTTACTTTATTTTATTTTATTTTATTTTATTTTATTTTATTTTATTTTATTTTATTTTATTTTATTTCTCCTTCTATTTTATTTTCTCTATTTTAAGACTCAGAAACAAGTGAGAAGATTTCCTACATTAAGCCCGATTTCAAAATAGTCAGAACATGGACTGGAGAGCCTGGCTCACATTTAGGATAATTCTCTTTTCCATTCCTTGAAGTTCTGAGTATCAAGAGACCTCTCCATGCAGAGCAAGGGCATTATCCTGTGAGCCTGCCCGCCTGGGGGCTGGTGTGCAGCGAGCCTGGGGTCTGGTTCACTCACCTCTTCCGCCAGGCTCTGCCCTGAGCTGCTCTGCTCTGCGTCCCTGGCCTGTTGAATCATGGGGTCACCACAGGGGTCAGATGCTGGCTGTGGAGGACAGTCCCAAGGACTTGTCTTCCCCATCGTGCATGGCCTCCCAAGTCTAGCCGAGAAGCAGAGCGGCAGGTGTGCAGGTGGGACCTTCCGGGGGTGCCGCAGCGTCACCGACCCACGGGTCACCAGCCAAGGGCCCAGATCCGAGTTCTGGAAGGGCCAGGGTTCAGCTTGCAGGGGCAGAAGGGGCCAGTGCTTCTGGGATTGGAGAACTTGCTGGGGACCCCTGCCCCACACAGCTGAGGGCTCTCGGGCTCTCCAGCCAAGGCTGTACACTCGTGTTCCCGTCAAGTTCCACTCTTCCTCCTGAAAATTTTCACACTCATCTGGTGAACGTCCCTACACGGGGAAGCCCCACGGAGCCAGCACCCTGGCACCTGCCTGATGACTTTTACCAAACCCTGCCGGGGCACGGAGGGCAAACAGCTCAGGGGGTGGCCGCCCAGAATGATGGAGGGCAGGTTCCTGGGAGCCCTCAGGGCTGTCCCCGCTCGTCAGCAGGAAAGCATCCGGATGGTTTGGCCTCACACTGCAATGCAGGCTGGGAGGGGCACCATGTGAGCAGGAGAGGCTGTCACCCAGCAAGGGCACAGAGAGAGGTGCCTACACCTGCAGGGTGCCGCCCAGTACCCAGGGCTTGCGATGTGGGGCCACCCCATGCTTCGGGAAGAGTTCCGGCAGCACCTGCCTCCTTGCCAGTCCCAGCAGCAGACACCACGAGGGCCTCGCAGACCCAGCACTGTTCCATCGCAGACGGGGTGGAGCACGTGTCCCCCCATCTGGAGCCTCCCTGTTCCTCTGTTCGGGGGGCATCGAGTGACCTCTGAACTCTAGGAAGCCCCTCACTGAGGTCTGACCCCAGAGCTGGCTTCAGGTCACGTTGCTGAGTATTTGGTCTTGAACCACAATCTGTCCCCAAATCAGGGATTTACACGGGGTCTTGGTCATAGACTGATCTTTCCCAGGAGGACGCGGAGTCCCAGGAAGCACCAGCTGACACTGTGGCTGGTCCTCAGATGCGTCCCGCATGGCAGCCCAGTATCTCACAATCTAATTAATTTAGTAGATGAGAGACGAGGTGACTTCAGAGCTGAGGCTCTTGCTTAACAGTAAGCCCTGAGAACCCACAGAGGAGGTGCCTTCAGGTTTGGCTGACTGAGAAGGAAACCTACGTGCACACACACAGGGTGACGTACGCACCATCCGATGGTGGGGGCACCTTGCACAGGTGCGATCCGGGGGGCTGGGCAGCATGTGTGCTTTAGTGCAGAGTCACCTCTGACCTGGACAGAAACACCTGTCACTGCTGCCCAGGTAGGGGACGCACCTGTTCAGGCAGGTGAGGATGTCTGCTGGTAGATTCAGGGCCAGTCCCTCCTGTTCAGAGGGAGGTTTACACCCTTCCTTGCCCATGGGACACTCCTCTGTGGGCCACTGGTTCATGGTGTCGGCGGCTCCTCCACAGCCTGGCTGGGCAGGCGGTCACTCACACCCCGGAGCCGCACACTCGCACCCTCCGAGGCCAGGCGCTCGCCCTTTGACTCTGTTTATGTCGTGCAGACTCTGTTCAGGTAAACTCAGGTCTTTGTTTTACGGCTTCTGAGTTTCATGCCCTTGAAAGCCACTCATGCTTCTGTGTGTCCTGCTACGCGTTTAACATTCCGTCCGACTGGGGTTTAGTAAAGAAAATATTCAAAAATAATGGTGAACGGGAGGACTTGCCCATCCCCAGAGACATCCTGGCCGTGTGCTCCTGCGTCCCTCACTTCTGTGTGCTCACCTCCGCCCTCCAACCACTCGTGGCCTGGCTCTGGTCCTGGGGCCACACGTGTTGCCCCGGCTCTGGGCAAGCCCTGAGCGTGCACAGAGGACACAGTGGGGGGCTGCTGCTCCTTATCTCCCCCTGCCTGGTTCCCTGGCCTTTTCTGTCTGGTAGTCGTGAGAGCTTCATCGTCGAGAACTCCCTGACGGACAGGTGTATCTTCCCAACTCTCCTTCCCTCATGTTGGGGATGTCCCTTCAGTCTGCAGGGCAGCTTCCTGTGACCTCCTCACTCCCCCAGGCGCCCAGTCGGCGACCTGCCCTGCCCTGGCCGATTGTCTTAGATGCGCGTCCACAGCAGACGTCCTGCTCGGCCACTGACCCTGGGGCAGAAGGCGGCGTGTCCCTGCCCAGCCAGTGATGCCTGCCCTCCGGTTCTGTGGCCCCTGGACAGTGCTGCGGACTCTCCAGACAGTCCCCCCCCGGCACCCCCTTCCATCTGTGTCCCCCCATGTCGATGGAAGTCCTTGACCCTCCTGTCCCCCCAGCCCTCCTGCTCTTATGTCTCAGACCTACCCTGTGTGTTCACCTGTGGAAACCCTCCAACGATTTCCCTGTTCTGCTGTCTTCCGGAGCGTCTTCCCAGTGCAGTTTGCACTGGCCCTTTTCTGGGGTATAACGCTCTGTGGGGACCTCCCTTCTGTTTCTGGGGTCATGCTTTATGCCAGGTGGGTCCTCCCTCTTTCTCCTACGATGTCACCATGGCTGCAGGTGCCTTTCTCCAGGTTCTGCTCGACCTCTCCTCTGCATTCATGGATGTGGGGCAATGTCTGATCCAGGCTTCAGCCTCCTATGGGCCCAGGGGTCCTCCCTGGAGCTACAGGCTGGGCTGGGGTGTCGCTGTCCTTGCTCTGGGGCTTGAGAGCCTGGCAGTAGGCCGCAGGGAGACCCTGGTCCTTGCTCTCACCTGGCATCAGGCTGGCAGCGCAGCCCCGCTGCAGGGGCACCCTCCGGCTCTGCGCCATCCTGCCCAGGTGTGAGGGAGGGTCTCCGGGGACGGGAGCTCTTCAAGAGCGAGTCCTGGCAGCCAGGGACCGGTCAGGCCTGCGGGCGGCTCTCCCCACTGCCCGTGACCCCTCCCAGATGGCAGCTGCATTGTAATGAGCTAATTAAATGAAAGACTTCATTGATTCTAAGCGGCAATTTGCTGCTGGTTCAGCCATTAAGCATATAATGGGCATTTTAGGAGCCGGTGAGCCGAATTCCTGCTGGACGTGCCCTGTGGCGTTGGGCTCCGGCAGCTGGCCGGAACCTGGATGGACACAGGCAGGAATGTGGCTCCTAGTCGGGGCGGGTCACCGCGACCGCCCGTCATCAGGTCACTGTGAAAATCTGACACGGAGTGGAGGCCATGTCTCTGTCCACAATCCACAACACTGCCTCTGCTGCAACCCCACTGGGCACCCTGGGCCCCTGGGAGGCTGAGGGAGTGGGCACGAGGGGCAGGTGCCTCACCCCTGCCCCCTCACCACACACCCAGCACCTCTGTCCACGCTGCAGACACCATGTGCTATGCTGAGCTGGGCCATCCAGACTCTGACGGGGGCAGGGAAGATCCCAATTTCCTCCCAACCCTTGTTGGCTTTACCTCCAAAAACAGAAGGGCCCAGCACAGGTGAGCCTGAACAGTAACGCAGAGCACCTCCTGGGGACCCTCAGTGCTGGGGCCGCCACTGGTGGCCTGTCCCGGAGCCTGAGCCACAAACACAGGGAAAGGCCAGGTGCCACCTGGGCGGCTGTGACCTTGGGAAGCAATTAGGTGGTGCAGCCTCACACCTCAAAATGGCCCTGTGTTTGCGGGGGAGAAGCCTAACCCTACAGGTCGGAAGGGCAGAGAACGTCTGGGCCTTTGGGGAGCCCGCTGGCTTTCCCTGCATGCCTTGCCAGGGGAGAGGGCAGCGGCCCCCACCCTGCTGTGCCCACCAGGGGCCCAGCTGCGGCTCCGCAGGCCACTCTGCAGGCCGCTCCGACTCCCAGCTCCTGGCATAAACTCCAGCTCAGGAAACATGAGGTGCTAATGCAGGTGGTGCAGGTGGTGCACACTCGCAGGACAGACAAGATGGAGCCCCAGGAACAGGAGAGAACCAAGTGGAAGTGCAGCGGGAAGGCGTAGACAGCAGCACGAGGAGGGAGGTGCGGGCCTTCCACCAGCAGGTCCACAGGCAATTGCTGAGGCCGGGAGGGTCACAGCTAATTAAGCACAGACGGCCTGGCTACAGGACGGTAAGGACAGGGAGAGCACATGCTTTTAGTTCTAATTACAAACACTCTGACGGATGTCGAAGGTCAGGAGGCGCCAGCCGGCCACCATTCCTGCAATGGTCGCTGGACAGGGCGGGTGCTGGAGGCTCGGGAAGGTCATTGTGGGTGGGGCTGGGTGCCCCCCAGGACATGCCTGGGTGCCCAGGGCCCAGGGTCAGGCCCTACGAGGCCACTGCCTCCAAGGATCTCCCAACAAAATTTAGCTGAGTCCACGCAAATGCAGCAGCACAGTAAATCCTTTGGTTTTACTTTAACGCGTACGAGCTTTGGTAAATTCCACGCGGCCTGACAGAGTCAGCAGATGGAGCAGCGGAACCCGTCCCCGAGAAGCCCGGGAGCACCTGGCACATGCAGGGGACCCGCTGCACTCGGGAGGACACGCAGGTCAGGGCCCCTCATGGTCACACAGACGCACACACGTCCTGTCCCAGGATGGGACTGCCTCTGAGCCCCCTCCCCACCACTTGTGAGGACAGGAGCTGACCTGCTCACTCTGATCTGTGCCCCAGCCCAAGGCAGGAGTTATAGTAAATGTGTCAGCTGCTGGCCCAGGCCAGGAGGTGGAGATATTCATAGTGTCCTCAAATACTGCCTAGCGACCTAGCTGAGCCCACACCTCCTGCCTGCGACGATGTTGTGGATGAGCGCTCAGAGGGTTGTCGGTGAGCTGGCCTGGCCGCTCCCCAGGGAAGGGCCTGCTTCCGGGAGCCTGAGGACAGCTCCCAGAGCAATGGAGCCCTTTCAGGACTGGCCCTTCTGCTCACAAACCACAAAACACTTTAAACATCGTATGCCTACAAAACTCAAGCACACTTTGTCAATTTTTTTTCTTTTTAAAGATTTTATTTATTTATTCATAGAGACAGAGAGAGAGGCATAGACACAGGCAGAGGGAGAAGCAGGCATCGTACAGAGAGCCTGACGTGGGACTCGATCCAGGGTCTCTGGGATCACGCCCTGGGCTGCAGGTGGCACTAAACCGCTGCGCCACTGGGGCTGCCCCACTTTGTCAATTTTTTAATTAAAAAAATGAAAATTGTTACTAGCTTCCGAGGAAGCATCATATTCTTTCATTCTGAGCCATCATGAGTAACAGAAGTGAGAACAGAAGGAAGGTGGGCCCTGGCCGGCTTCAAGCACTGGAGGGAGACCCAGAGCGGCGTTTGGATTTCAAACAAAACTGTCCTCCTGTGTTGAGAGGCGTCCACCCCAGAGGCTGTCCCTCGTAGGGCAGGTGGGGCAGTAACACCGCACACCGGGGGTCCTTGATAATCTCACATCTAAATACACACATTCCTAACAGCAAACAGTAAGTGTTGTCAAGCCGACCCACGAGTGAACGTCCAGGTGGATGGCGTGCCAGAGCCGAGCTGAGCCAGCGCCAGCAGGCCATCCCCACCAGTCCTCCTCTCTGAGCATCCTCCCCTCCTCAACCCTCCTGGCCAGGCGGCTTCTCAAGGCTCTGTGTGTAAACGATTATATACTTTAAGCTTTGCTTTCTTATGATTTGTGACTGGCTCTAACTTAAATGAAGATTTGAGAGCAGGATCTAGGACAATTATAAGTTTGAGGTGGGCACAGGTGGGGTAGCCCCATCGCACCAACCATCTGCGGGGATCGACCCCCCCTAACAAGCACTAACACGGTAGAGAGACAGGCACACTGGAGGGCTCCAGACCTTAAGGGATGGGGTGGCAATGGGTGAGTGCCCTGTTTCCCATTTCATTTGTGTTTTTCTGACTTCCCTGTTCTTTATGGCTTTTTCCAGCTGGAGTTGTGGAGTGCAGTTAAAACTCAGATAGAAACCTGTAGTCTGGGGCACCTGGGGGGCTCTGTCAGTGAAGCGTCTGCCTTCAGCTGAGGTTATGATCCTGGGGTCCTGGGATCGACTTCTGTGTTGGGGAGTGGGGGCTCCCTGCTCAGTGGGGACTCTGCTTCTCTCTGCCCCTGGTCGTGTGCATGCACACGCTCTCTCTCTCTCTTTCCCTCTTAAATAAATGAATAAATAAAATCTTAAAAAAAAAAAAAAAGCTAAAGGAACCCGTAGTCTTACAGGATGGAGAGAGCGGAGCACACAGAAGGCGATGCCTGCTGCAGCTGCACAGTGCAAGGCCAAATCCCACATCCTATGCATGAGCTCTTCCCAAATTCCTGGCTGGTCCCTGAATTACACACAAGAGAGGCAGATCCAAACCTCTTGTCATCACAGAGGAGACATCTTCAGAGTTTTGGGTCATTCCTGGTCAAGCGGCAATGCAGCAACAACCACCACAGAAATCCATGCTCTCCAGAGGAACATAGCAGAATACAGAGTCTCTACAGTGTATGAGCCACAGTGTTCTGGGAACAATCCGAAATTATATGAAGAAACAGGAAAATGGGACCCATATGTCAGTGAAGATCTCAAGATGATCCATACACTGGATTCTGTAGTCCAGGATACAAAGAGCTACTGTACCTACACTCAAGGATGTAAAGGAAAATATGTTTGTAATGAATTAAAAAATAGTAGATCTCAGTAGCAGAAAAGGAGTTAGCAATTTTTTTCTGAAAGAGCCAGATAGCAAATTATTTAGGCTGTGGGCTACCTAGCCTGCTCTGCAGCTACTCGGCTTTGCCACTGCATCACGAGAACAACCAGCACGTACATTAATGGATCAGCACAGCTGTGTTCCAAGAAAACTTTATTTACAAAAGCAGGTAGCTAGCCCACGGACTGTCTGTGACTCACAAAATAGAAGAAATCTAAAAGAATCAAATGAAAATTCTAGAATCGAAGAACTCAATATCTGAAATAAGAAATTCAACAGATAGGCTTAACAGCAGACAGAGATGAGAAAAAAGATAGTGAATGGGAAGTGAGATTGGTGGAAATAATCCAATCTAAGGAACAAAGATAAAAAAGATAGAAAGTGGACAGAACATCAGTGGTCAGTGGGACAGTGTTGAAAGGTCCAATATGTATGTAAATGGAGTCCCAGAGGTGAGTAGGGGGAGGATGGGGTGGAAAAATCGAGGAAGTAAGGGTTCCAAATGTCCCCAGTTTGGTGAAAGACATAAATTCCTAGGTTTGAGAAGTCCCTCAGATTGGATTTCTATTTGATTCCCATTCCCATTGATCAGTCTTCAAGTGACCTTGGAATAGGCCTGAGAAGAGCTGAGGGTCCAGGGCAAGCAGGTGCAGATGGGGGAAGGTCCCAGGAGGTCAGAGGTCAGAGGGGAGGGAGAGGGCTGCCCCCAAAGCCTGAGCAGAGCCCCCGAGTCAAGCCCATGGCACAGAGGGCAGCTGCGGGTGGAAGCTGCTGGTCAGCTCCCCAAGACCCTTTTTCACAAAACGGTGACTTGCATTCCAGCTGCGGTGGCAGCGGCACCTGTGTCCACCTGTGTGTCACATGGATCTTGGTGGCACCCCCAGCGCCCTGCCTCTGCTGAGGGTGTGGAAAGGGTGGTTGAAGGCTGGGACTTGGGGACTCTGCTTCCATGGAAGGAGCTGGAGGCAGGCAGGTGCCCAGGAGGTCAGACAATGCAGAAGAGGCCTCCTTCAGAGCCCACAGTGCTCCTGACCTGGCGGTCGGCTGGAGATGTGGAGACTGACCCCCATGTTCAAATGCGTTGGAAAATACATGGAAGCCAAGATACAAAGATGCTTCAGTCCGGGGTGGGGCTGGGGGGCTATGAGGGACCCTCAAGAGGCTACAAGGATTTTGTGAGCAGACTCTGTAGGGGAGCAAGTTCAGACCTTCTTGACCTTTACACTTCATGGGAAAATTCCAGTGAGGCCATTTTCTCTAAGGACATCTTTTGTGCAGATAACGTGTGGGCAATGGCCCAAGCGGTTGTAAACTGTGGCAGCGGCGTCCCTGCCGTCACCACTATCAGGGTGTTCCTAGCACCATTCCCCGAAGCAGGACTTTGTCATGGGCTGCTGCCCAGACACGCTGTGGCAGGAAGTGATGGGGACTATTGACTCTTGATATTGATGCAGCATTGCAAGAGGACAAAGGGCTCCCCAAGGTGGGAAGACCACGGGGTTGCCGCCAGCCCCGAGGGCCCGGCACAGATCCCACATCTTGAGAAGAGCCTGCTGGACCACTGGACCACCAGACGGACGTGGGCCATTCCTGGAGGTAGATGGCGCCACCAGGACAGCCTTTGTGGGGGTGGCTGCAGCACCCCTGGGTTCCTGTCATCCGCCCCAAACGCAGGAGGCTCAGGGCAAGGGCGCACCCTGCGGGTGGCCTGGCTGGGAGCTGCCCCAAGGCCTCCCCCGCTGCCAGGGGCTTTCACAAGCTATTATTATTTTATCCCTGTGGACTTGGCTTCCTTGTGACAAGAGGATAAACACAACCCTTCTGGAATGTTGTAAAATGAAAATCAGGTTCTCACAAGGAAGGTGGACTGTGGTTCTCCCCAGGCCCGATGAAAACAAAAGAGGGTAACGTCACTAAATTCCTATACGTTTAGTTTCCTGGCCGGAACAACGGGAAGGAGGGATATGAGGGTGCAGGACACGCCCCTCGTGGACATGGCATTCTACTCACACACACGTGGGCCCAGGTACAGCTGAGGGTGTCTCAGGCCTGAAACCCTCAGCTGACATGCAGAAGCACAGGAAGCAAGCGAGGGAAGGTAGAGGGGCCCCTGGCAGCATCGTCACCATGAGCAAGTCCATCTAGAGACCTGAAGACCTCTTCTCCATATGAGAGGTGAAGTGCTCAATAGAAGAGGTGAAAGGTGAAGTCACAGAGGTCTCTCTGGACACAGAGGAGAACGCAGGCGGGGACAGCGAGAAGGGCCCAGGGATGTTCAGAAGGCACGGTGGCGGCAGGGGGATGCGCTCATTATGAATGGCAGGGAGCATGGGGGAGGACAGGGAAGCGCCCCCACGAGGCCCAGACAGGGGCAGGTGTGTGGCCCTAATACCAACTCTGGAGGGACCGGGAGGGTCGTGACCTCCAGACCCATGCCAGAGGCCACTGGGCTGTGGTGACCTAGATGTCAGTGCTTGGCTGCATGGCCAGTCCGCAAAGTAACAGGGGAAAAGCCACCTGTGGCAGGGAAGGAACCATAGAGGTGCCCCCAGGACACAAGGCCTGCAATCCAGGGGAGAGGTGCCCGGTGTTCGGGGATGGGGAGGAGCACCGTGCTGGGCGCCCCAGACAGGAGAAGCCTGGGAACCCTCGAGACTGCCCTGCACAGCAGCCCGGAGCCTGAAGCTCGAGACAGGATCATTGAGATCCATGCAAAACTGCGTCAATGACAGCACTCACTGACTTCACATAACATAAAGGCTGTCCTGGAAATGGAAAATGGTCCCACATGATCTCACGGCTCCGGAGACAGTCCCTGTGGTCATAGCGTCCAGCCAGCACTGAAATTCGGGTGGAAAACCCCAGAACTTAGAGAGCATGCAGGTGGGGGCAGGGCGGGCTTTCTGTGTCGACCCTCTGGCCGGAGCCCCACAGCCCGCAAGCTCACAGTACGTCTCTCCCGCCTCGGGCACCCACGGGCATGGTCTTGGCCACAGAACCCAGCATGCCCGACACATGGCAGCGAGGCCAGGAGCACAGGGAGCAGGTGGGCCTCGAGGGCAGGGGCAGGGCCGCTCACAGACAACGGGATCCTCCATGCGGGAAATCCCATGTGTGATGAGAGAGCAGGGCTGCGGGACACACCGTCTACCCCTTCCCTACAAACCAGCAATGAAGGTTCGGAATCTAAAACACAAGGTCATTTATGTCATCACTATAAAAAAAACAAAAAAATTTTAAAACCCTTTAGTTACAAATCTAACAAAACAAGTACAGGACCCATATGAGGAACACATCACAGAAGACTTCTGTACATGGACAGATGCCCCACATGCATGGGTTGGAGGACTTGACTGGGTCACGCTGTCCATTCTTCCCGGCAGGACCCATGGACACAGGGCAATCCCAATAAAAATCCCAGCCGGTTATTTTATCATATGGAGACACGGGAGGCCCAGGATAGCTGGCCCAGCATCAGTGAGAACAACAAAGTGCAGGACCGACACCCCGGCTTCCAGATCCTACAGAAGCATGGGGACAGGGCAGCCCGGTGCTCCTGAAGGCACAGACCTACAGACAGACCCACGGACACACAGTCCCTGACCTTCAACATGGGGCAGAGGCAGCACAGCCGAGCCAAGACCACGTCTTCAACGAGGGGCGTCCACGTGCAGAGAAGTGAATCTGGACGCAGGCCCTACAGCCTCACGGAAACGACTCACAACGGGCCACACACCTCGCCATGAAATGCAAACCCATCGGTCTCCTGGAGGGTAGTGTAAGAGGACACCTAGAAGACTCTGGGGTCGGGGAGGACTTTTAGATGCGCCACCATGGACGGGTCCCTGAAGGAAGGAACTGGGAAGCTGGACCTCCCTGAACGTAAACACCTCTGCTCTCGGAACGACAGTGACAGCTCCCAAGCCACAGACGGGGAGGAAATATCTGCTAAAGACACGTATGCTGAAGGATCTGTATCCCGAATACACGAGGAACTCAAACTCCAGTAAGAAAACAAACTACTCACTTGAAAACTGGGCCCAAAATCTAAACAGACACGTAATCAAAGAAGATACGCAGGTGGGAAGTGAGCACACTGAAGGTGCGCAGTGCCAGCCGTAGTCAGGGAATGCAAATTAAAACAACACGGTGCCTCTGCACCTCTATCGGGACAATCAAAACCCAAACCCTGCCAACAGCTGATGCTGGCTGGGACGTGGCGCAGCAGGAACTCCGATGCTTTGCTGCTGGGAGTGCAACACGGTGCAGCCACGGGGGAGGAGAGTCTGGTGGTTTCCTGCAGACCTGCACAAACCCTAACCCACAGCCACACTCCTCGGCATTTACACCAAGGAAATGAGACCTGACGTCCACATGGGAGCCTGCGTATGCACGTTCAGAGCAGCTCTGTTTGTAACAGCCAGACCCTGGAGCAAGCAGGCCGTTCTCCAGGGCGTGATGGGTAAATGGACTCTGCGACCCACAGATGGAGTATCGTTCAGCCCTGAAAGGGGAGCTACCAAGACGGGAAAACACTGCAGGCTACTTAGGGGGAGACGTCAGTCTGAGAAGGCTGCGGTCTGGATCCTCACACAGCAGGACAGCTAGTCTACGACATTCCAGAAAAGGCAAAACTATGGAGGCAGGAAAGAGCCCCACGGCTGCCAGGGTCGGGGAGCGAGGTGGCGTGGGGCAGGCAGGGTACTTGATGCTGTAACGAGGGGCACATGTCCGCACACTTTGTGTGAACGCCCACGGTGCACCCAGATGTCAGCTACGGACGGAGTAAAATACTGGCATTGGCTCATCGATTGCGGCCCGTGTATCACAG